>NC_134456.1:179226123-179849533 GCF_047948215.1 Lycorma delicatula | reverse complement strand
AACGCGGAGATATATCGAAATTTTCCGGAAGTCGAATCTTGGTAACGATTACAATAAGTAGCTTTCTTATGAAATCTACCTATTAGTTATGCATGAAGTATAATTACATATGCTGTTTATGACTACCAGTACGTTTCATATTGTATATTTGTGTACGTTAGGTTCCATAACCTTAGATTGGAAGGATACAACCCACCGGGTTGGTCTAGTGGTGAACGCGTCTTCCCAAATCATCTGATTTGGAAGTCGAGAGATCCAGCGTTCAAGTCCTAGTAAAGCCAGCTATTTTTACACGGACTTGAATACTAGATCGTGGATACCGGTGTTCTTTGGTGGTTGGGTTTCAATTAACCATACATCTCAGGAATGGTCGAACTGAGATTATACAAGACTACACTTCATTCACACTCATACATATAATCCTCATTCATCCTCTGAAGTATTATCTAAACGGTAGTTACCGGAGGCTAAACAGGAAAAAGAAAAAAGATTGGAAGGATACGTAGGTCATTCCTGGAAATGATTTCTTTACTTTCTTAACTAAGTTGAATAATTTCTGTATATCGACATGCTGTTGTAATGCAGGTGATATTTAGTTCTACAAGTTCATTTTGTGTTTACTTTCACTCAGGTTCCCCCTGTTTTCACATTTGTATCGGGTTCCCCACGTAAATAGACGTCGACTCTTCCCCCTTTATTCCGCATTGTCGATTGTTCTTTGTTTTTCACCAACCCAAAGCGAATGAATGTTTTGAGTATGCGCACCCCTAATAGGATCAACAAAATGAATGAATGATTGTATTTCATTCCAGGAATATCTTGTATTCCCTCGTACGTTCTCCATCTGTCTGATATAATGTGCCGAGTAGAATGTTGGCTCTGGTCGTCTCTATAAGCGTTTCTCCAGACCAGCCTGGCACACCGTACAAGAAATATTCACTCGTTTGTCTGCAAACAGCTCCTAACACCCACTAACTACTACTTTGTTTCCGTCTAGTCAAGCACGATTCATGATTTCGGTTGTACGTCTAGACCCACCGATCCTGACCGGGTTAATGATTAAGGAATGAGCACAAACCTACCGCAGAAAACACCTCTGATCTGTGATCACGTTTAAATTTAATATTATATTATATTATAATACAATACGAATAGGATGGGGCAATTTTACACATTAATATCTACGCATCACTTTATATTTAATTAACTTGAAAATAATTTCGTGATATTTAATAATTAAAGGTCTGATGTTTACTCTAATACAAACGAGGTCATGGTTTTAAATAAACTTTTATTCAAAATCAGTAAAAGATCTTTAAAATTAAAAATAAATTATTGTTTTTATTTTTATGTAAAATATCTCTTTTTCAAACCGAATGAATTATCCAATTAAGGCGTTGTAAATGAGTAAAAAAACCCAAGTTACAAAATAGTTTATTTCATTATATTTTTTGACAATTAATGTTTTAGGTAGATTTCATAAGAAATCTATCTATTATAAGGGTACCATGATTCAACTTCCAGAAAATTTCAATATATCTTCGCGTTTCACATCCTCCAGACCCCAAAACCACCATCAACTCAAACGTTTATATTTACATATATATATATATATATATATATATATATATATATATATATTTCACTTTCTTGTGGAAACGATAACTGCTGTAAGTTTGCGCCAATCACTTTCAGATTGTTCCTTAAAAATAACTTCACCGAAAATCTCGGTCGAGTTCGTTAACGGCCAAAATTGGTCCCTATGAATGGAAATTGGGGGACATTTTCGAAGAAACAAAATATCACTATAACTTTCTTATTAAGTAAAATATCGAATTCGTTTAAAGTTCCTACTATTTTTTTAATAAGGACCTAAAACTTATGTAAGTAAAGTTTTTTGTAATCATCAACCACTACTACAACAGGGGGTGGAAAAAAATGGGGTTTCGAAGACAAAAAAAATCATACCTCCCTTAATAGACACAGTATCGAATCTGTTTAAGTGGTCGTTAGCCTGTAAACATTACCTAAAACCTTTGTCCGTAACAATTTTTGATATGACCAATTCTTACAACAAGGAATGACCAAAATTTAGTTGGAATTGTAAAATGGGGTTGTCATATGTTAAATATGTGAAACTTTTTTTCATATGCAACATGTCGTACGGAGTAAATTTGAATTTTTTTTAACTTGAAGGTGGAAATCTGTTTTATCCCCTACTTAGTACCGGTGAAAACTACCTCCGCTTTCTGGCGTGCCGAAAGGGATTTTTTAATTCTTGAAGAATTTTACGACGAGATTTGTATTTAACACCAGATTGTTGGGATAACTTGCGCAATGTTTTTTTTTGGACTGGCTGTAATTCTTTCAGTATCGGCATTGGCCTGTGGACTCCTAACGGAAGGTTGCCTATTTCGTTTTGCATTTGAAACCGAACCTGTTGTACGCAATTTTTTTAACTAAATAGTTTATGCTACTCTTCGCTGGGATGCCGACATTCGGAAGTTTTTTTACAATTACTTGTCGTGATTCTTCAAACAATCCAGAACGAATATAGGCCTCACCTATAGCCATAGCCCTTCTGGATTGAATAAAGCATTTTACACAAACACAGCTTTTTTTTCTTTTTCCTGTTTAGTCTCCGGTAACTACCGTTTAGATAATTCTTCAGAGGATGAATGAGGATGATATGTATGAGTGTAAATGAAGTGTAGTCTTGTACATTCTCAGTCCGACCATTCCTGAGATGTGTGGTTAATTGAAACCCAACCACCAAAGAACACCGGTATCCACGATCTAGTATTCATATCCGTGTAAAAATAACCGGCTTTACTAGGTCTTGAACGCTGGAACTCTCGACTTCCAAATCAGCTGATTTGGGAAGACGCGTTCACCACTAGACCAACCCGGTGGGTAAACACAAACACAGCTGTATTCACGATACTGCACTGCAACAAAACGTATACAGCACTGACACGTAACCACCTGAAAAACGAACGGCAGCAACAATCAGTAGTAACATATACATCCAATAGTCACGCTAGTTGTGTGAGAGTCTTTCATAAATAGTATTGGGTAGCGGGTTCTTTATATTTTCGGTTTTATGTTGCTCTTTCTGTATAAGGGATAACCCTTATGTCTTTTTATTTACTTTAAATTCAAAAATCGAATAAAACAGGTTCCAGAACTTTATCTCCCGTCGTTTTCACGTATCGAAGTAAAACTTATAAATAACCAATTGATGGTACATTCTTAAAAGAGACCCGAGAAAGCAACTATAATTAGAATATCCGGCAACTGAAATGCTTTACGTGCGGCCTATCTGTCTTAGAAATTCTGGAAAAAAGTTGTATAAACCAAACAATTGACGTGTAAACAATTTTATTGTAACGCTCCTTTAAAACTATCATTTTGAAGATTAAATCAAATTTTCTTCCGAACGCATATCTTTAGTTTAATTTTGCAATAAATTTTGACAGAATGAAAATAGCTTTAATTCAGTTTTGATTAGGTATATTTAATTTCATTAATGTTTTCACGAATTACAGCTTATAAATTGCGTATTAAGAAAATGAAATTATATTTTTCCCATTAGGCCGTATGGGTGTGCGCATGCACGTACGAATATTATTGTGGTTTATCAGCATAGATAAAAGTTAAAATACAGTTAAATCAAAAATAATTATAAAATATTTATGCGCAATTTCATTTATATTCATCAGAAATTTTGATGTTAAGGTAATTAAATGGCTTCTGCGTTTGGTTAATGGGAATGTGAAAGAGAGAAAGAAAGAGGTGATTAGCGGGGGAGGTTGAAAGAACACGCAGCATACAGACAGACATCGTGGTAATAAATTGAATTATTCAATGGCCGTGATAGATTTCAACTAACTTTTAATAAATTACCTGGAATAATTTGCCGCAGTAGGTTTCGGTAGATGACTAGTATTAATTAGATTCAATTATTAATTTATGCTGAGTTAAATTCTTTTGTGAAATAAATATCGTAGTATGATTTTATTCATGTTAACCTTGACTATTAGTTCTTTTGTATTAAAATGCTAGTACTATTTGGAGTATTTCTTTAATTATCATCAATACGTTTTTTTATTTTTATGTAAATGAAAATAACATTTTATCTGACAGATAGATCGTTTATAAATTGTCAGTGTTTCTTTCCGTAAGGAGAAAATAACCGGTTCCTATCTAATAACTAGGCCCAGGTTTTATTTATTAGCCGGTGATAATTACAGTAGTAATCAAAGTAATTTTCTGACAGACCACAATAGATATATCTGTGTACATATTACACACGGTTGAGAAGGCTGAGTGGATAGATACCTCAACCCGTGGTTTACCTTTTTTTGTTGCCATCGGATTGAGTGTTCGTGTATAGCCAGAAACGCAGCCATTTCCGTTAAACAACATATTTATGTTATTTAAAAAACAACTAATTTTTTTGGTTGATATTTACGTTTGAAAAAGTGAGCCTACAGATTCCCATATCTTTAAAACATATATTAAATTGTCAGTTTATTAAAACAGGCAGAAAATCCAATGAAGAAAGGGTTAAGGATAAAGATAAGCTTCGGATAGATAAAAAAAAAACGATCTACTCAGTAAGGAATCATAACTTCTCGATTGAGACAAATAAATTTTTTCCAATTGAGTTTTTTACGGTCCCTCAGTTAATAGGCGTCTGTCTCTCCCGTTGTTACTTGAGAAAGCTGGATATCTTAACCTAAGGTAACTTAATATAATGTATTTTAGTGTACTGCATTAGAAGGTCTTACGTGATCTTGCTTTATCTGATCTTAGAAAGCCTATCTTTTGTTCTATTCCTAAGTCCCGATTAGATTATTTATTGCCGTAGGATAGAAACCCGAATAGTTCACTTGCATTCCTCAACTCTCGCATATACCATGAATGCATCAATTTTAAACAACCTCATGTTTCTTATCATGAATACAGTGGATATCTAACAAACCGCGAAAAAAAAGTATAAAAAAAAAATGTTTGGTTGGGTAGGAAAAGATTATCTAACCACAGAAAATAAACAAACTGAGACGAACAATTCCGTTCAGTTATGTGCTTTAGAGTCCGCTATAAGCGGTTCAGTTTCATTCGCCCACAACTTTTTAAAGAAACAAATTTTCTTCATTTTTTTTATGCAGCATATAACTTTTCCAAGATTATCCATCGATGTATGTTTCAGTCAACAAATTATTTTTCCTTCAGCTCTTTAGAGACTAGATACCTACCTAAGTACAAGATATCCCTTACTCATCCTCAGAACAGAATCGTGTGGCTTCTAAAAATTTCAGATTAAACGACAATAAACCCTTCAGCTAACTTCCTTCAGATTGTATTTAAATGAAAATACGAATGTATAAATATAACTTAAATTTTGATAATAATGGTTTGTGATAGGCAGTTTTGATGTAATGTTTACTTTTGTAAACCTTACATTTTCTGTACCGTGGTTATATTTCATTCGTTTCAAAGTGAGATAGTTTACCGTCATTCATATATTTTCTGCTAAATATTTGTTATTTCTAAATTCACATAAACAATTTAAATATAAAGGAAATGATTTGTATCGTCTTGTAATTGAAATTGATGATTGTAACAGTCCTATTTTTGTGTTAGGTGTTTTTATTCATAACACAATTCTGAATAAAAAAGACGTTAGGATAAATCATTCTTACAACTTATTAACGTAAAATAAAATTTACCTGCATGTGAAGAAAATAATGTATATACACCTAATTCGAGTTAATTAGTTAATTTTTTAGGATTTTTTTTGAAACGAATTTAAAAAAAAATGTTTTTTTATTAATATTTATTTAATTGTTTAACTCTACTTTAAAATTAGAATGTGATTTATGGCTCATAAAAATGATGGTTGGACCGGTTATCAAACAGACTTTAGTGACGAAAACTTATTATGTAAACAGTTTCTGATGCTGCGGTATACTGAAAATAACAAAGGACTAGGGAAGCCCTTTAAGAATTTAAGAATACTTCATTGAAGTGAACGGAGACAAAGTTGTTTCTATATTGGGACAAGAATTGCCGCGTTGCTCCTTTTTTTCATTTATCTTCTTTGTGACTCTAATTTCCGTAAAAAACAAAATTTTCTTTAAGTATATTTCAGTTTCCTTTAAAAAATCCCAACAAAGGCGGGCGATTTTCTACTGTATCTTTTTTTTAATATTATTTTATTCTTCTGTTCATGTTCTTCAAAGAATTTTTATATTTTTTTGCTTTTTCTACCTATTTTAATAAATTATAGTTTTAAAGTAATTAATGTAATTAATTTTTTTTTAATGTATAAACATTATTAATATATTTTTTTAAAGAACTTGCCGTAAAATACGAACTGGTGGGAATTCATACGTGGATAATTCATTTGTAAATTTTTTTTCATTTAGTTTAAGAATTTCCATTGTACTTCTATGTATACATTGTGTTTTAAAGGATAGAAATGTACATTTTCTCTCTTAGTGTTTTTACAACTTATCTTTATTTTACAAACAGTTCACCAAATCGTATTAATAGTGGTGTTACTATTTCTTGATTTTAGTGTAACAATTTTATGATTTTCTGAGTTACAAAAAAAGATTTATTTAGCCACTAATAATTAGCATTAATACTAATCAAGTAAAGTATGCTTTGTCAGATTAATTTATGAAGCTCTTAATTATAAGAACACAAATAAGTTTTAATAATATATTTATGTGTAGTGTAATAGGGTTATCTTTTATTTTTATTTTTCGGTAGAAGGAGGAAAAATCTGTAAGCAGATGCCCAGCAGTCCGCGCTACTGAGTATGTGGGGTTTCCCGCATACTGCGAGGACCCGCTAAAAACACCTCCCCCTTTTGCACAGCAGACCGAATACCTGCCTTAAAGCATAAATCACGGGTCGCCTTATCGCCTGCACATCTTCTCGGGTTGGGCTGGGGAGTCCTGGGCATGTCAGCAACAATGACGACCTCGAGAGACCCCCGACTGCCTCCTTACCAGGTTGTCCCCACACCATCCACACTGCTGACGATTATCCTTACTGATATTCTTCGGCCGTTTTTACCCTCAAAATGCTTTCTGCTAAGAGGGCGACCGTCCCTCAAGAAGTCTTGTTGGCCACCATCAACTCTAGTAGATTGCCTACATCCAGCTGACCAACCTCCACACAGCATCGGGCTCTCTCGTTCATCCACCTTCCGCACTCGAAGAAGGTATGTCCTGCTCTGTCTTCACACTCACAGTAGGAACATGTCGGTGTGTTTCTCGTCTTCCGGTGAAACAGATAACTGTTGAACGCACGGTGGTTCGTCAGGAGTTGGGTCAACCAAAAATTAGTTAGAGTGCGGAAGGTAGAAAGGCCTACCTTCCGCATTCTAAGATGTAGATGTATGTTTCCATATCTCCTGTTACCTTACCAGTACGTAGCTGCCCGGTCCACATGCTCCGCAATTCTCAATTCCACAGGCAGTACACCCGCTATGACGAAGGCAACATCATAGGAAACATCCCAACCTCGTAGGGGAAGACACCCGCCTCGTACATCTCGTAGTGCATAAGATTTTTACATCTCATAGTCATCAGCCAGGCCTAGTTGGGATGCGACTGATGTAAATGCCTCGGTAGACATTTACATCAGTGTTTTATGAACTCGGCTTTTGCCTTCGCTTCAGGTCTCATCCGGACATCTTGAATGTCCTACATCGTTGCCCTCTGAACTAGCTAACTGAGTTCGCGGAAGTACGAACCCCGCGCCTAGTTCTACATTTTGTAGAGCCAATTCGTGTGTAAATGTCTCATAAATTCGAGGCAAATGAATAATAACATGCTACAACATCAGAAGAAACAGACCGATAGGCGGATATAACTCCAAGGGCCATCCTTCTTAGAACGCTGTTCAACGACGTCCTACATCTTTCGAATCGTAAAGCTCACTGCCAGATCGGTGCTGCATGCAGGACTACAGAAGACACCGTTGTGGCAAGGAGCTTTCGCTTTGACACCCGCCACATTGGCCATCAATCTGGTCAGCGCACCAGGCGAAGCATTGGCCACGCAATTTATCCATGTGCCTGGTGAATTTCCTCTTATGATCCAACCAGACACCCAGATGTTTCGCGCATCTGACTGGTTCCACCAAAGTATCGCCTACTGTAACTCGCAGGGGCAGGAGCCACTTTCTTCCCGCCGGGACCAACACCTCCGTTTTCTCGGCAGCGAGTGTCAGCCCCTTCGCCTCCAGCCAGCCCTTCCCAGATGTCCATAAGTTGACCCGACTCTTACTACACAACCCAAGTTTCAATAATATAATAGCTCTAAAGATCCCCGTGTTTACTGCTACGACAAAACAATAAAATACCTTTTTAGCATACTTCCAAAAACGCCTTTGATTTCGGAGGTATATTGCTTGAAGATTTAGTCAGAATTTTAATATAAAAGCTTCTGGAGAGATTCAAGCTTTCCGAACTCATTGATGATACTGATTACCGGGAAATTAAAATAATTTGGTCCAGAGTCGACAATCGTTTTTGTCTACAAAAATTGCTAGTTAATTATGAAAAGGAGCTTAAAATCTTTAACTGTTTCTGTGTGTTTGTTGGATGCCATAACTGCATATATCGCATAGATGACCTGAGCTGACTTGGCGTGGAACAAAGTCCGTCCTGAAAATATCATATTAATTCCCAAGAATAACATGCTTGCTAAAGGAGGTTGAGAAATAAGCAGTTTCCTTACTCGCCTTCTTATTCCTTCTTATTCTTAAGTTTCCTTATTCGCCTTCTTTAGGCGAATACTGTTGCATTTCAACATACTCTACTACATAAATGCAGCTTATATATTCTTCTCTTCACTCTGTTCGCCATACAGACTAACTATATAATGAAAATCATTACTCTATGAGAAAGCAATTCTGCACTGATCAGAGCTGTATCTCAGATGCTTTATATAGGCTTTATGGTTGTAAGATGTAGAAGGTCAAAAGATTTCAATTGAACAGGTCAAACGTAGATTAGATGTAAAAGCACAAAATATTGTGAAAAAATTTAATTCACTCCTTTCTGTCGGAAATGGTACATTATACACACATTTTTTTCAATTAGTTTAATTTCCTGTTGTCTTAGTTTCTGTCTACACAGTGTACATATAAATTTTATCTATAAAGTAAAGTACGTTTTTACATTAAGTTATTTCAAAAAATGCTATTAAATTTTCTTTTATGGTAATTTTCTTTCTTACTTTTTTTTTATCGTTTGTAATTTACTTCAGCTTTGTTAAGCATGATATTAATTTTTTTAGATTTTCTTTTAAAAAAAATACAATTTTTTTTTAACTCTTTAATGTTTGTTTCATTCGTTTACATAACTTATTTGAAAAATTAATATTCTCATTAGATAGTAAATCAAAATTTTTGGGGTGGATTCTCACAGTTATTCTATATTAACCATTGCAGTGAGCGATTGTATATCTTTTTTCTTGACCAATTAATGCACGACAGAAACTTGTACATAGGAATATGGAAATGGATATTTCGTACATATGAAAAATGATTAAATCTCACCTGACCGAGATTCAAACTCAGGACTTCCGGATGAAAGACAAACGCTACCACACCGACGGTGGAGTGGCGATCTGTGCCACACAAAAAGTAGAAATACAGAAAGTGTATTTTGTGCTTTATACATTTGCTTGCTTAATACAAACTTATACAAGTTTGTATTTTTAATTTTATTCTTAATTATGAAAATTTTAATGTCCTAGAATATTTGATCTGAAGTTTTCATGGATTTTATGATTAGAATTCTGCAGTTAGTATACTATCTTTTGCAAAAATAGACTAGTTGCGCTTTTACGCTGATTTGAGCAAAACCTTTTGTAGTAATACTAAAAAAAAAAAAACTACTTTATTGTTCATGAATTATTTAATTTCTTGGGGAGAACACATCCCTAAAATATATAGTTGTGTAATTGATGTTTTGGTATTATATGTTTTTTCGATGAGTCTGAGGGGGTCATCACCCCCTTGCTCTTCAGTCTTGTACTCGGTTAACTAGTCATCGAAAGCCATCTAATTCGCATTGTATTCCTGTTGCTCTACTTCTTCACACAGTAGAATTGTTGTTACATATTTCTCTGCAATATCCCAGTACTGTTGCCGTGACACTATATGAGCAAGAATAGTTTCAAGTTTTGCCCAGTCCAGTCCTGAAACGTCTCTATCCTGCCTCCATCGTGGGCAGGCAAAAAAATGAGTTTTGGCGTGTCTTCTTCTCCACTGTAAGTACATCTCGAGAAGTCCTTAATTCGTAATCTACGTAAATACTCGCCAAAATCCACGTGTCCTGACATGATTAGCGTCAGGTGGAAATTCACCTTACCAGATCTTTTTATGCCAAGGTTCAATCTTGGAGATCAAAGTCCGCGTCCAGGCTCCTTTTCTAGTAGTTCCCACTCACTTTTCCATTCGCGTAATAATAGTTCATGTGCTTCATGTCCGTCTTAGCCACTTCCTGACGGGTCCTGGTTAGCTGCAGAGCTCGTAAATGAATTGGTGGAACCCCAGCCAGTCCCTCAGCGGTTTCTCGCGAGATCGTCTTATATGCAGACGTTATGTTAATTTATTGCCGCCTAATGAGGGAGGCCATGCGTTTTACTTTTTTTTCTTATTAAGTGTAACCGACCACGCAGGTATTGCATACAGGAGAACTGATGTGGCTGCTGTCAACACCAGTCTCCTGTTATCCGCTCTGGGTCCCCATCTATGGGCCATGAGTCTTCCTAACGTGTCGATAACCAAAAAGGCCTCCGCCTTTTTGGTAGATACCTCTATATGCTTGTTAAAAGGGTCGGAATTCTCTATCTAGACTCCAAGATATTTAGCATTTTTTTGGCAAGCTTACTCTTGTGATCTTTTTTTTTTGTTTGTTTAACTTCCGGGTCCGCAGTCAAGCAATTTTTTCCGCAAAGGATGAGATGAGTGTTTTGTAGCGTGTGTGAAAAATGGCATGCCTAACTAGGATTCGAACCCAAGACCTCCGGGTGAAAGGCCGAGACGCTACCACTCGTGCCACGGAAGCCGGCACTCCTATGATCTACCTGTATGTTAATGCCCCGTATTTTTCTACTCCCTACCATTGCCACCATTGATTTCTTTGGTGATGTGAGCTTCATGTTTTTCGACCTTAACTAGCCACTGAACCTCTCGACAGCTTCATTTGCAACCTGCTCAACCTCCCCTTCAGTGTATCCAGCAACAAGGAGTGCGAGGTCTTCTGCATACGCAAATATGTCCGTATCCTCAGGGAACTCCAGCCTCAGGAGTTCGTCAAAGACTAGCTCCTAGAGGGCAGGATCCAGCACTGATCCGTGAGGACTCTCCCGCACATATGGAAATCCTCGGTCCCCTCCTCCGTCATAACTATTAACTTCTTCTTGAACAGGTAGTAATTCAAAATTGCGATTAGATATTCGCTTATACCTTTCCGTCTTAAAGCTTCTATCACCAACGGCCATGGCACGCTATTAAACGCATTTTGTACATCAAGCACTATTATCAGAGGAATTATCCTAACACGCCATGTCCCGGCAGCTCGGTCTCCGGCCCAATCCAGCACTCGTCGCACGGCGTCAACCACAGATCGACCCCAGAAAAATCCAAATTATTTGGTTGACAGGCCTCCAGAAGTTTCAATCTCATCCTTAAGACTTTCTGTTAGCATCCTTTCAAAAATCTTGCCAATCTCATTGAGCAGGCATAAAAACTTGGACTGATAGAACTTTGCTTTGCTAGCCCATTATTTCGATTTCTGTTGTTAAGAGTTGATACATGAAAATGCGGTTTACGACTCAATTACTGATATGAAATTTGCAGGATGAACTAATCATAATTTTTATTTGCATCTTAATTTATAGGAATCTTGTATTTCTTTCCATTGAGGGTTTCCTCTCGAGTGGGAAGTTGTTTTTCTCGGATCTTCTTTTCTTGAATGTGTTTTACTAAATGATTTCAAGGGTAAAAATGAAAATTGTAAATTATTAATCGTTTATAAAAATAACCAAAAATTTGGAAATCGATTGTTAATTTTTAATAAATGAAAAACTAATAAATGTAGATACTTTGACTGGCATGTTATAGAAGAATAAAGCGTAATAGTACTAGTAAATTATTGTGTAACTAATTTTAAAATAGACAACATTTTATAGAATGTTTGTGACAGACTGTTTACTGTATGTTTTAATTTGTTGATGGGTGCTCTGTGTTCGAAATAACGCGCTTGGGGCGGATGTAGCAGGCGATGTTCGCAGTATTGCTGTAATTAAAGGTAGCTTTGAACTGTTTGCAATAAAAACAGAGTTAATACCAACCCCCACTAAGCCCATTCTGTTTGTGTTACAAATATATTTAGGTTTCTGTATATCTATTTGTAACACACTTCGCAAATACGCTTAGGTATATACAAAATACGCCTCTTCTCTTGTCATTCTTTGTACTAATGCCCTGTGAAATGACATTCAACTAATTATTTGCCAACAAACGTTTTCAGCATTTATTAAATATAATAATTTACTTCGAAGTTAACATCACTTTTACCTGTTTACTGATACTCATGATTTTATCGCTTGTGTATTAGTGCAAATTAATCTTGATTTCTTCTGTAATACAGTTAATACGCGTAAGAGGGGTGATTATCTGATATTTTATAATAAATTTATTTGGATGATATAGGACAGTACTCTGGTACTAAATTGAGTTAATAGAATTGCGAATACTAACAGTAAAGATAAAAGTAGAAATTAATGTTGCAGAAAAAGCTAATGTAAATAACTAATTTTTGCATTAAAATAGTATAAATAATAATTTTATAAGTATCTTAGAAAATAATCATAATTACAACCCAGATAATTTTATTAATATTCTTGAATATTCCAATAACATTCATAAAACAAATATATATACGAAATAATAAAATTTTAATAAATGAACAAACAAAATTTGATAATAATGTATTATTTATTCAAATATTAAACAATAATTTTGAATCTTAAGTTGGTTATACTGATTCATACTAATAAACATAACAATTAAGAACTTCATACCGGCATGACGGACAATGTCGACATTATATTTATCTTTTGACGATCAATTGTTGTATTTTTAATTTTTGTTTTTAAAATGTTTAATATATCAATTTGTGAAGGAAATAATTATATTGCTTAACACATAAATGTTTGTAATGATGGATTAATATACGAAAGCGCTCGGACATAATAGTAAAACAATTGTTGGTAAGTGGACATTATTATATAATTAATTTATATCAATACCAATGGGTATAATTAATATAGTTACCCGCACTTACAAATGAACTACCGAGATTTGCATAAATGAAGAAAGAGACTTTTTTTAAAGGTATATAATATTTACAACTCATATATTCTCGGTGGTTTTTTTTTTATCAGTAATAATATTAACTAAGCTTTCTTTAGGCATGTTTTTGTATAACCTATTAGATAATTTATTGAAATTAAAGATTTTCTAAATCGAATCTCTTTTAAAGTTAGATCGCTGTATCGTTACCGTTGTATCTTTATATTCTTACTTATTTATGTAAAGTACTACAGTATTATACTACTGCAGGGTAATGTACTCACTGGTTTTATGAAAACGGTGCCCGATCCAATTCTTTAAATTGCCCATTGCCGTGTAACCTTACTGCTATCTATATTCCTTCAACTACATTGAAAATTTGAGATTTCTTCTGTTCAATTTCTGATCATGGCTTTTCCATTGGTTTCGTTTAAAAATAAATTTGTAAGTAATAAGGTTTTTATTATTATTTTTATTCCGTGTTTTATCTTGGTTTTTTTTATTATAATAAACGTAATCCTTTTATACTGCATGTATTTATTACTCGTAATAAAATATAATGTTCTACGTAACGTATGAATTTAAAAATTGCATCTTTTATTGGGATGTATAAGTATTTTATTTTTTAATTTCATTGTATATTTATATTTTAAAAGGAAATAGGACACGCGGTTTTACCCGATAGCTGCTTCAACTTTTGTTTCCTACGGATAGGAAATATAATTTCCAGATCAGTCTACTGAGAGGTCCCATATGCTTTTCCTGCTTGATCCTAAATCACTTTAAATTAAGAAGGTGTTACGGACACCCTCTGTACTCAGAATGAGGAAGGAAGAGTCAAGGATAAGAAAAGGAATGGATGTTTAGATGGATTATCTGTCCGCGAAGAAATAGATAAAAAACAAGAACTCGTTCAAACCTTAGTTCAAGCCCTTCATCAGTATATAGATGGAGGATAGGATATTGTTCCCTCAATTTGTAGATAACGGGATATCTTTATCCAGAATAGAAATAGGCGACAATTGGTGATTAGTACGGTGCTTTTCCTTCTGGTAATAGACATCTGAGAAACCTAAACGACGCAGTCGTCGACCGATTTGTGTGGCATGTAAAACTATCCGTCTGAACTATTCAACTTTCCAGCCTGATCGCTTTGAAAGTGATCACCACCGTTTTAGCTACTCACAGCGCAATTTAGAAATATAATAATAATTTCGGCAATGCGTTCATTAGTAGCAATCATTATTTTGATCATCAGCATGTAATCTATTATTCAAAAAAGTGCCCTTGAGATTTTACGAAATTGTTTGAAAATTTTCATCGCTTCAACTTTAGCCAGTGAATTCAGGAAAATTTATACTGTGGTGCTGCGGAGCTTCCATTTAAAAATAATAAATACAATTTAATCCTTTTTAGTAAAAAGTTTTTCAAATGTTATTTAAAAAATAAATCTTTTCTGTGCTTTTTCTCAGACATGCATTTTGTTTTAGTAAATAGCGGACATCTGGTTATGCCCTGGGGTGTTGGAGCCTTCATTTAAAATTTCAGTAATGTTTCGTACAGACTTTTTTTAATTTTTTTTTCTGTTTTAATATTGCATTTTTCTTGAAATTATATTTTAATCCTAAAAATTGAGGAAAATTAATATTTAAAAATATTCTGACAAAAAAAAAGACGTATTGTAGATTTAGTGTGCGTTTTGATAACTACTCAACCTACAAGTTGTATTAAAATTATTTCAGTTGTAATATCGTAATGCATATATATCTTTAAAAGGGCATTCTGAGTTTAGCATGTAATAACTTCACAACTTTAACTCATATATATATATATATATATACACACACACACACACACTGTATTTTTCCCTAATGAGAATAGAGATAAAAGTATGTCTGCATTATAAAAGGGACACATTAATTCATTGCTTTATACAAAGCAACAAAAAATTCCTTTTCCTCTAGAAATTAATGAGCGAGCCATCTGGGAATAATTCAACGGTTTCTAAAAGGAACATCCTACTTCTATCCCAAAAATAGTATGGTGTGTAGAAATGTCCAGTTGATCCACAGAACCGTCCAGCCTGATTCCCGGTGTAGATTTTACTTTTTCTTTGTAAAGAGTTTTGTTGGGAAGACAATGTAATTTTTAAAAAATTGATGAATTCTTTTTGTCTATAATCAATTTAAATCTTTTGTGTAAGTTGTTCAATTTATGACGCTTGAGTACAGAGGGGACGACTGCACCATAAGAAAATATCAACGTTTTATAACCTTATGCTGATTACAGGATCTTTCGAGTATATGAGCTTCTTATAATATTCTAATGACTATATAGTAATTACACTATTTAATTAAGAAAATTTTATATCGAATGTTTTGAACTGTAACATTGTTAAAATTACATTATGTCTTACTAAGGTTACATACAAGTAACGTGCAAGTAATCTTCTGTAATTTCTTGTAAAGGTTAAAGTTATATCTTAACTTTAATCAATATTGTATGGGATGATAATAATCTAATACGACAAAGCTATTGTTAAATAATCCGGGCTATGTTAATTACACCAATTAAGAAATGTTTGTAAGGAACGAAAGCGATTTATGTCTAATTTTTATTAATTTACTTTTTATAGAAATTAACTTCTAAATCTGGAGATTAAGCCTTGATAACCTAAAACATTTTAGTCATTCACAGTAAAAAATTTTGTAGACCTTTTTTACCGACAAATATCTTGTGTGGCTGCATTAGCTAGAATATAATAATATGGTATAAAATCACTTTTTAAATGTTTAAATTACTACTTAATTTTAAATTAATTCGGTTTAGTTAATTTGATGATTAATAGGAAGTATATAAGATAAAAACTGTAGAGGAGCAAAAATTTGAATTATTTATTATTTTTTTTTAAAACTGGAAGTATTTAGATACTTGAGGATGTAGGATCTAGCAATATGTGCTAGAAGTTAAATTATAAATGCAGAACAGAAAGAAATGAAGAAAACTGCATCCTACCAGTCGATTGACTGATTTGATGACGCTAGTAGAGAAACCCAATTTTATTTGTTTTCCAGTTATTCAGTGCCAAATTTGAACAGTGAAGCGAAATTTATACCTGTCAACAGAAACGTTATCTAGGAATGGAATAAGATATCTTTTGTTTGTATAATACGGCTGCGAAAAAGAGAAATATTAAAAGCTGCTGATTAAACGATAAATATGCGTAACGTAATCTTTTATCGGGACGACTATACGTAATTTTCTTATGAGCTGAATTTACTTTTACTTCAAAAATTAAAAATATTCGTACATTTAAGTGAAGGGAGTACTACAAATTTTGAAGATTTTTTTGTAGGTTCTATTTAAAAAAAACTCTCTCTCTCTCTCTCTCTCTCTCTCTCTCTCTCTCTCTCTCTCTCTCTCTCTCTCTCTCTCTCTCTCTGTCTGTGTGTGTGTGTGTGTGTGTGTGTGTGTGTGTGTGTGTGTGTGTGTGTGTGTGTGTGTGTGTGTGTGTGTGTGTGTGATACGTCCTCTATGGACTTCGACAACTTTAAGCTGAGGATTAATTGTGAGAGTTATACTACAAAATTAAAATCAATTCACTCCTGTTTCGATAGCTTTAAAAATTTTTTTTAAATTTCTTAACTATTGAGTTATGGTCAGACTAATTGATACTGAATTAACAAATGGTCAATACTTTTTTTGAAGATAAAAAAATTGGAAGATAAAAACTATTAAAATATAGGAAAAGTTTTGTAGAAGGTTTTTAAAATTTTTGACGACTCTTTTTGTTTTAAAGGACATTTTTATCCTTAAGGACAGAAATTATTTCGCTTTTTCGGCGGAAACATTTTTGTTGGCGGTTTTCATCTGAGGATGCATTCTAAATATTTCAAAAAAATTGGAAATGATTTCACAAATTTTGTGAAAAAAAGTTGTAAAATTATTAATATAATTGTGCTTCTTTTTGTAGAATTATTATTTATTTTGTGTTTTATCATTTATTGTATTCGTTTTTCATTTCAATTACTATTTCTATTAATAATAGAAAAACTACTTTTTAGTTTTATTGGAATTAAACCGCTACTCCAACTTTTTTTTCCCATATTCCATGTTAAGTTTTTTCATTCCATTTTAAAGGGATTAAGCATTGAATAAATTATGTGAAAAATTTTAGCGAACGATGCAGGTTAAGGTTAAATTGATATATCCATTTCGTGATGTATTAGATACCCAGAATCTTCAGCTATCCGGATATTCTAGGGACCCCGAATAATCACGTACTTGTTTTCACCATATAATTATGTATGTGTATTTATTGTTTTTATATTCATTTATTTTAATGTTATGTTTGTTAAAGAAAATGCTGGACATACTTGTAAGTAAAAACTTAGTTGATGAATAATGATGCTATTCCCATTATGAAACTTGTTGCAACCGCGGTTCCAAACGTGCGTTGATGAATATTAAGTTAATCAACGAATATTCGTTTACGAACACTCGTATATAAATGTTGCTGTCATGCTACGTATGTGCTTGTTTAGCCGAATATTTGTACCCGGCTTCATAAATATAAAGTATTCCATTTTGATGTACGTTGATTTACCGACTTCGGATGGAAAATATTCTTGTTCGGCTACGAATACCGAATATTCATTCACAAACATGCACATGTGAAGCCGGGGTAAAATAAGTACGGTAATTGTAACTGGAGTACAGTGTAATTACAAGTGTAAGTATATGAATTGTTTACTTACTGTGGTTTTCATCTTTTTTTAATTTGTAGCGTTATATAAAATGAAGAGTTTATCTGCTTTCTTCGGAGTCCAGAGTCTGGTCGGATTGTTTATAAAATCTGTTATTTTAGCAGTTTGTTTAAGTTAAAGTTCTTTTTCGTGATGTTAAAATTAATGATAGTCTTGCTTGTTATTCATAATACACGTTCCGCATCCTAATTATGACCGCTAAGTACTAATCACCAGCACAAATGACTTTCCGCATTTATACAATTTTTCTTTCTTTATTCATTTTCTTTTGTTTAACTGTAGTGCGTCTTCCTTTCATCTGTTTTCAACCACCATCCTCTTTTTCCCTCAATCCTTTGTTTTTTTATCGCGACTATTATTTATCATTGTTTGTATTATTATTCTTTTTTGAAGATTCTATTATGTTATTTATATTATTAGTCTAATTATTACAACCCACAGTTAATTTTCCATTTCTCTACGTTTTATTCCCTATTTTGTTATTATAAAAATTTGTATATTTATTTTAATTCGGACTAGATATTACTATTTTACATCGCGTATTGAAGAAAGATTGAAGACAGGATTTTTTTTATGATTGCCGAGGGGTCTTGTGAAAAAACGTTGAATGTGAAGTTATACTTCAAATCTAATATAATGTATAATGTAGTTACCGTGAGGATTAACAGTTCATTGAATGAATTAATCGAATATAGACCTAATTCGATATGTAAGGAATTGGACATGGAACGGCATCATAAATTTTGTGTATTGGTGAAAGTTTGCAGCAAACCGACTGATGATATACCAGAAACTGAAAAAAAGAGTCATAAACTGTAAGACTAAATCCAGTGAAGAACGTCTTAAAATATTGTCATAATATTGCAAAGAAATAAATAATAATATTGACGAAATAATTCGAATGTTACTCTGCAGATTTTAAATAAACGGATAAACAGTTTTTTTAACTGTAATTTTTTTGTTGGTTATCATGAGCAAGAAAGCTTAAAGTCCCATTGTTACGTCCAAATCGTGCTGATCAGCCTTGGTGTGGTATCACCGTTGGTGTGGATATAACGTACTAACGTATCATTCGTTGATTTCGAAACTGCTTTTGAGATCGAGATGAAGAGAATTTCATACAAATTATGCCAAGTGACGAATTTTTTTTTTTTTATTGTAAAAACATTTAACTATCAAAATGATTGATTCTGGGTCTCTCGATGAATGAAATTTCTAGTGAAAAACAGTTAAAGTTAACATAGAATTTTTAAGGTGGCGGACTGCATTGGAATCATCATATCCTCGCAGCGAAAAGAATGATGTAGATTATAAAGAAGAGAACGATATATGGAGTACCGAATATTTCACGAATTTTTTTTTTTTTTTTTTACTTGAAAATTGCAATCCCATTTTTACAAGATGTAAAGAGGTTTGTTTTAACTACGACTAAGCCCCATGTTTAAGGTTACTGCAACACAGCAAATGCAGCATGATATTATTGATTTTTTTGGGGGGAAATTCTCAGTGGCCAGTTGCATCCTCCGTACTCAGGGTGGCTGAACATTTTTTTGGCTGTTCACAAGGATGATACTGTTAAGTTTTGTGTGGATTAAAGACCATCGCATAACTCGATGTTACTATTGAGACTCACACATGACATCTTACAGGTGTTTTAATGATATCGAATATTACGTTTCAAAACTATTTCTGACTGGGATATTAATGGTAGACACACCTTATGCACACACATCTTATTTTCAGTTTTAAAAGGGTTATTTTTAAATCTGAAAATAGTAGCTACATTCGAAAGGTATCTTCAAATTTTTTGACGCAACCTTGGACATAAATTTCCGCGTTTTTAGTTTAAAGATCTTTCATAAGAAATTTATTGTTTTGTTTTCTAAATTTCATTCAGGGGAAATTCAGTATGACTTAAAACGTTAATACACTGAAAGTCGCTGTGCAATATGCTTTAGAATTGTGGCGCGTTAGGTTGGTTGCCCTGTAAGTTCGTTGAGCGTTGCTCAATAATGAACCAAAACGTCAGTTGTTGAGTTGTAGTTGAATGTGCTTCGTTTCCTTTCATGTTATTTCGTTTATCAGAATCAATAGTTCCGAGAAACGTAACGGTTCTTCGGAAGAGGGACGCCTTTTTGTCGTTGAACACGTCTTTCATAAAAAGATGACAATTTATCTGATAGTTTCCAAATAATCCTATTCCTCACCGCAATGCGTTCGAAGTCTTTTCGAAAAATTTCGGACAAGTGGCTCCGTTGAAGACGCTAATCAACGTGGAAGACCACCTAAACTAAACGGACAGTAGCTGCTTGATATTTCGGATACAATGGCCGAAAGTCCATCAAAGTCAACGCGTAACTTAGCACAACAGAAAATATCGGGCTTAATACCGCACCTAAAGCTGTTAGAAAAAAACTGAAACGTTTCGTTTACAATGTATGCTCAAGAACTGAAACCTATAGTCATGCCAAAAAAATTAAATTATTTTCAATGGTTTATACGTTTTATTGACCAAAATTACGTAGGTATCCTCGACATTACGTTTTTTTATGTGTATGTAATTCACAAAATACACTATGGTTGTCGATAACTAATCCCCATGAATTACATGTAGCGAAAATTGGAGTCTGGGTCGGTGCGAGTAGAACGCGCATTTTGGGTCCAATATTTTTTGAAAATACAGTTAATAGTGACCGTTTTTGTGCTATTTTAACGAACTTCATTAGTAAATTAACAGAAGTGTAAATCAATCACGATTGGTTCTAACAAGATGGCGCCACAGAGCATACAACTATCAGCTCAATGACTTTTTTAAGAAGTGTACTGAACGAATCATTTAGTGGGGTTTGATACTTGCACGATCGCCCAATATGACTCCTCCAAATTACTATCTATTAGGGGCATCGAAAAAAGCAGTGCATCACAACAGAACAAGCACAATTGACGAACTAAAAACCGCAATAATGGCATACGTACGAGACATTCCAGTACATCCGCTGGTTAAAGTGTCTGAATATTAATTGAAACGTGTGCAATGTTATATTAATATTGCAGGAAGTCATTTTCAACACCTTTTATAAACTATTCCAGTTATTGTAATACCCGTTTCTATAAAATAATGAAATAAAATTCAAAATAATAATTAAGAAAAGTTCGTCGTTACTCTTCCATAATTCCAGTGCACAGCAACTTTCCCAACGCTCTGTAGAAATTAATAAATTGCGCTATTCAAATTTATTTACCTATACATACATCTCCTTTCTATTTACGAGAATTAAAATCTTAATAATATTTTTTTTAAGTGTAAAAGAATTAAAAAAAAAATTATTTACGACTTGTAAAATAGTAGATTTTATAGAGTATATAACCATTATTATGACTTAAGTTGAAATTTTATTGTTTTAGCAAAAACTTGTGATATTATCGTTATTATTATTTTATATTTGTACATATCCCACCTTCACTTTTACAGATGTTTGTGGCTTATGTAATAATAATATACTGTTTATTTTGTTTGCTTATTAATGGTCGATAATTGAGATTAGCATGTGCATAAAGGGATAATGTTATATGTATGTTTAGTCCATGACCCGAATAGCTATCGGCTGTTTGTATAATGTTTCAATTCAAATAGATTACAGCTATTTGCGGTGAGAATAGAGTTCTCTTGCTTATTCATAAGCTCTTTCCAGTCTTTCGTTGAATTTCTCACGCATATTTACACACTAAGAATTACACCCTTTGGATAGTTATACGTCTCGATTTTTGAGAGGTTTCTTTGATGTTATTGAGACACCAGAGGTTCTATATTTCGAAAGGAGGAATCGATAAACATTTTATGTTCGTGTATTTTTATCTTATACAGTAGTACCTAGTATCTTATACAGAAATAATTTCCTACCTTTTTTATATAAATTTTCAAATCTTGTAACAGATTGTGGTTTCAGAAGTTTTTTGCATACGCACAACATACAGAGTCAGTATGTTGAATTTATTTGTAACTTATTGATTAAAGATCGTTTTACAGATTATTTTATCGAATGGATTTTTTTTAAGTGACGTTTAATCTATCACTATAGTTTTTACTCTTACCACAGGAGGAAAGGGATGAATGTTTTAATTCTATTAAAAATTTCTTTTCAAATCAAAACGTTCTGTGTTTGGTGATTCTTTTTTTTTTAACTACATATTACATTATTTTAGGATGTATTATCTAAGCACTAGGTTAAATTTATTTTAATTTCTATTATTTTTCCTGCTTTAAACCAGTTCAGTGTAATTTTTTAAATTGTGTTCCTTTAAAGAAAAAGAATACAAAGAGATAAATAAGAAACATCTTAAACGTACTTTTATTTGTTATTTAGGAGAGAACATAGTTCTCAGATCAGTTGACAGTCCCCTTCTCAAGACCTTAACAAAAAACAGGTTTAGGCATTCTATGTAAAAATTACGGTAAATTTTATCTAAACTACAGAAACCAAAATGGAAAAAATTAAATGATAAGGGAAGGATATGGATGGTAAAAATTAATTAGCTAATCTTCGGATATAGGGAGTGTAACTTGAAATATACCACCCAATCCAGACGATTATTCAATGCTGCTTCCAGAAAAACTCCGATTCCTATTAAAATTTCTAAGAAAATGGAGTCGTTTTTACCCGGGGTAGAAGCAGTATATTTCTGATTTGGCTTCTCCTAGCTTAAATATACTTTGTGAAACAATAAATGCTTATCTTTCAGAAATTTAATGAGCTATTTAAAAGAAGAGGAACGGAATTTCTAAAAATACAAATTCACCCGTTCCCGGAATCGTGTGGCGTGTGGAACTGTCCGACTGAATGATGTTAATAAACTGTACGACCATATAACCGATGGGAAAGTTATAAGAAATTTTAATTTATCTGTTTGGTGGTATTAAGTTTAAGTTATATGAAAATGCCAGAAATATGGTCGACAACTTTTTTGTTTAAAATATTCTGCGTTTTTTATGTACGAGTGTGTACTAGCGTAACATTGATTATTTGATCATCCAATATTAACATATATCGGTTAATAAAACCTGTAGGAGCGGTTATTGTTCTGCGGTGTGAGGTGGTGGTGCTATTCGATGAAGTTTATTTTGAAAAAAATAGTGTGAGGTGTATTATTAATATTCATGATACGGTTTTCGGTACGTTGTGCGGTACCACACCGCAGGCCGCACACATATTTTTCCCTCTCTCTCGCACTTTAATCACTCTCTCTTTTTCTCTTTATACTAAATGCAAATGAAAATGGCTATTTTAATCATTGTTTGTTCACCTTAAAACTCACCATCGCATCCGACGTTCTTATTGCTTATTTTTTTCCCTGGTTTATTACATGTACTATAAGCAAAACTCTCTTCGATATATACATGCTCTTCTCTTAAAAATAATGTTAAAAAAAATCGTAGTAACAAAACGGAGACTGCTATAGTGATAATAAAAGTTTTTTTTTTTAGTCTGACTGTTTTTAGTGTTTTTCCATTTTTAACTGTTTTCATTATACAGAATTATATAGTCGTTTAATTTTCTCTTGAATCGTTTTTTTTATTTGATATTAAAAAAAATTAATTTATAAATAAATGTTACGTGGGTTCCGTACCGATTATTTTCTCGGTCGACATAAGAGGTAATTCGAAGAGAGTAACATGATTAGGAGATTATATTTTATAACATAAATTTATATTTACTTAGATTAAGAAACTTAAGAAAACCTGATGTTCCTTTGTTGATAAATAGAAAATGTGTGGTCGTTCGATTGTTATAAGAGATTTTTAAATTATTTTTTAACCGGCTTAAAAAAAATTTCATTTCTACGCCTAGTTTGTTTTTTTTTTTAATTATGTTAAAATGTCAGTCTGTACCAAACAAACTTATTTCGATGAATCTTTTGCATTTTTGGCAGAAAAATCTGCAAATATCTGTTCAAGATAACGTTATTAAGATTTTATTTTTTTAAGAAACATAATGTGGTCATGCGTAGATGAAATATACGTTTGCGTAGATGATTATAAATTTGAATTAATTTCTAATTTAATTTGTATCGGATCGTTACAGTTAGTGAATTCCTATGTAGCCTGAAGTTAAATTTATATTCAAAGTGTATATCCCCCAAACTTCAAGAAAACTATTTAAAAACGTTGAGGCGAAACTATAATATAAATTCTCGCACTTCAGACAGCGTAGCTCGTGCCCGCTAGTAGTTAATTAACATCGCTTCTAAACATTCATTTTCTTATTCTTACCAAGACGCACCTTTATGTTTTTTCTAACTATTTTTTTTCTTATTGGTTTTGTTTTTTACAGGACTACCTACCTATTTTTAAAGTTAGAAATGATTCATAAAATAAGATAAGAATAATAATAAAACGGAGTTAAATAGCCTAGTAAAATGAAACAAATTAATGGTTGATTAGTCCGTAGATTTTTTTTTTTAATTTGGCGACTTGATTGAAAGAAAAAGTGAATTATTATTATTTGTAATTTAGTATAACAAATCCAAGAGATTCAAAGAAGCATAGAATATACAAAATAAAAAAAAACTCAATGCAAAATTTTATACATTATCTATTATTTTATGGTGTTTTATTTATATGTAAAATTTTTATTTATCCTACTTAATAAAACTAACTCCTACTGAATTCAAGAGAAATTGTTTTAACAGAAATTCGTTAAACAAACACACACGCTTACAAGTTACAATGTTTCTGGTTAAGTTGTGCAGAATAGATGACAGGACGAAAGTCTTTTAGCAGACTACTTGATATTAGTTGTGCACTGTTCTCTGTAGTTGGGGAGAAAAACAGAGCGCAATGTAACTGAGCAGGATACAAACCGCGGTTGTAATTGGAAGAGTTGACCGCGCCATAAAAACTCCTGATTAATATTGGACATAAATTGTGGTGTTTCGCCGCAATGCCATTAATTGCATTCTAAAGCTTGCGCTACCGTCTTTAATCCTTTATCTGCACTTCTTTCGACGATCTCTCTTTCTCTCTCTATGTCGTCTCTTTTTCTACACATAGTTAAAACGCCCACGCTTTCATATACAAACGCGCGCGTGCGCAAACGCACAAAACCCGTACAGTATGAATAAGAAATGAGAAAAAAGATGAACTTAAAACCACTTTGGACAGTGTTTTCATGAGCTTGGGGGATGAATTGCTGGTTATATACTCACATGTATCTACGTACATCCACACTCATTTACAGGCTTAATACTGCTGTACGGTGGTAGTCCATATCTTTTATTATTCATTCAATAGTAGATACAATCTCTTTTTACACATCTCTTTTTTATTTTTTGGTAAAACTAACAAGCAGTTTGATTAAATCATGAAGAATTAGTAGCAAGATTATGTGCGTATATATATGTATATTATGTGTGTGTGTGTGTGTGTGTGTGTGTGTGTGTGTGTGTGTGTGTGTGTGTGTGTGTGTGTGTGTATATATATATATATATAATTAATTAATTCATTTATAGACGAAAGTATATACTTTTTTTTTGCATGACGAATTTACCATATAAGCTGGAAGCTTGTTCTTAGGAATATAAAATTAAAATTTTGTAGCATATAAAAAATACAATGCCTGACTGGGATTCGAACCGGGGACCCCCGGACGAAAGACCGAGAGGCTATCACTCCGCCATGGAGATCGGCTCAGATATTATTATACCATAGGTAGATTAACTGCATAAAAATGTTGTTATCCATTCCTATTACACGTATCGTCATTAATGAGCCGTAATAAATGTGTGCCGTAGCCGTAATATCTGTCTCTATCTGAGTGTGTGTGAGAGCGCGCGCATACATGTGTGAGTGTGTGTAAAATATACACAAAAACATTTTTTATAACACACACACACACATATATATATATATATATATATAGCAATTTATTATAAAAATAATGATTTTCATAAATTTGACCTATCGTTTTATTTAAGTAGATTTAATCATTTATCGATCATTTTATAAAAACAAAAATCTGAAAAATTATAATTACTATTCTTTCCAAAAAAAAAGTGCTACTCCAACAGGAATGAGTGTTTTTATTTATTAATTTTTTTTTTTGTTATTGAGTAATTTTTACAACGGTTAGTCGGTTTTATAAAATCTACTAAATTCATAAATCTACTAAAGTCGAGTAATACGGGTTATTTGACAACTTGAAATAAACATTACGAAAGATGTTTATAAAATTTTCTCTAAGCCAAAAATATTCAATAACTTGGATTTATGTATGTTATAAATTGCAATTGGTCCCGGGAAAGCAGAAGAAATATTAAACCTGAGAAAATAAGACAAGTCGAAAGATTAAATCGATAAATATCGTTTGCGTATTGTTTTACTGCATTTTAAAACAAAATCTTCATCAATAAGCTATCGAATTTTTTCGTCTATACGCTATTAGTAGTACTGTGACAGTTAAAATAAGTACTTTTGTAAACTTTTAAAATATTAATTTAGTCGTGTGAAGTCCTCTACACATTTGCAAGATGAATAATCTCTCCCTAATAAATCATATAATATTCTCCTTTCTCTTTTTTTGTGATAGAAATAGTATATTTACATTTCCAATAAATATTATAACATAATTTAGCAAATACCGACTATTATATGGGCAGTGTTTTTTTTTTTTAGTGGAGTTTTATTCATTTTTATATTCTATTATTTGCTTTACGTTGCTTATTTCGTTTTCTAAGAAAACTGATTATAATGAGGAATGTTTATAGTATCCATGACGTATCAGAAATTTACAGTTTTGTTACTGAAATTTTGAATTTTGTTATTTACGTAATAAAATTAGACAGGATAGATGAAGGAGTAAAAATTGAATGGAATCTGCTAACAGAGCTTTATTTAATATAGAAAAATCTACTAGTACCTACATGTGAGTTTTGAAGTAAAAAGGAATTATAATTTCTTTTGAATTTTTATTGATGGAT
Source organism: Lycorma delicatula (assembly GCF_047948215.1). Classification (NCBI taxonomy): domain Eukaryota; kingdom Metazoa; phylum Arthropoda; class Insecta; order Hemiptera; family Fulgoridae; genus Lycorma; species Lycorma delicatula. The sequence goes on along the minus strand of NC_134456.1, from coordinate 179,822,402 downwards.
TTAAATAATAAATAATATGAGTATAATAAGTATAGGCTTTTAATGTTCTGTTTTACATGTGAATATTTAGAAGTAGATAATTATATAAAGTGTGAAATGAGATTTTGACAAATCATAAGTTTGTAATACAAAGAATAGAAAGGAATAGAAAATTGCATCAAACCAGCCAATTAACTGTTGAAAAAATTAACATGTTCGTTTATATGTCATTAACGGATATTAATGTGGGAATAAATTTACGTGTACCTTTTTAACTAAAATGGCTGAAGAATCAAGCCATTCAATTTAAGTCATTCATTCTCGCCAGTAGAGCTAAAATAGGGCACCTGCGTCAACAGCCAATCCCGTTGCCCGATTTTGGTCACGTGACGCAGGCTTCGCCCATCCGCCGTCTTGGAATTTCCCTTTTTCCTGTGTGAATTTCCCTTTTCCTTCTCCGCCATCACGTGACGTCGTCGCCGTCAGACCTCATAACCTTTATTTTTCCTTTTTCTGTTTAGCCTCCGGAACCACCGTCAGGATTACTTCAGATGATGATATGTATGAGTATAAATGAAGTGTAGCCTTGTGCAATCTCAGGTCGACCATTTCTGAGATGTATGGTTAATTGAAACCGAACCTCCAAAGAACATCGGTATCCACGATCTAGCATTCAAATCCGTATAAAAGTAACTAACTGCCTTTACTAGGATTTGAACCTTAGAACTCTCGACTTCGAAATCAGCTGATTTGCGAATACGCGTTAATTATACCAACCCGGTGGGTAGACGTCATATATTGCTTCAGAGGATGAGTTGAATGATTTGTAGCGTGCGTGAAAATGCCATGCCTGACCGGGATTCGAACCCGGGACCTTCGGATGACATACTGAAACTACCACTCGCGCCACGGGGGTCGGCAGACGTCATAATCTAACATTAAATTACCTTACCTACCACCCTCTGCCATCTTGGAATTTCCCTTAACAATTTGTGTGTATCGTAACCTCAGTCATGGTTTGGTATCTCGCTAGGAGCGCTAGTGTCGATGCAACATAACTTCAATTTCTAAACAATTATTTTAAATAGAAAACTGATACAAAGGAAATGCACGGAAGACCATTAAAAATTTTATCGAATTAAATAATTCTTCTACCGCTTACTATTTTAATCGTCGAACAATCATCAAATACCATCACCCTGAGTCGTCTGTGTGAACTTTGTTGTAATATTTTAAACACTTTCCTCACCATTCGTAAGATAATTTGACAATAGACGGATCTGGATCCGTTCACTGTCAAATCGTATATGACCATCAGATCATATTACAAGCCTTGGATCCTTTTAATCCAGCAATGCGAATGATCAGTATTAAACAGTAGTCCTACTTTACTGTATGGGAATTTGAAGTGTTTTTGTTTTGTGTATTTATGTGTGTTTGTGATGTGTTATAATGTTGTAGTCCAGAAAAGGACTATTTTCTTATATTTCCTAGTTTATTCGAATACCACGTCGTATGTCTTTCCATCCGACCATTGAAGATCAGGTTCAACTTCATTTCGAAAACGCGGTTGAGGTTTTCTTTGGTTATCCCTTCTGCGAATCTTTTTAGAAAAAAAAGTTTAATTTTTCGTTGTCATCCTCTATCGAACAGACGACACTGTTCCCATACTTGGTTGTCACCATCCTTCATGATTATTTCGTACTGGTTTCCAACAACGAGATCGCCCACACTCTTGGTGTCTGTAAAACTTGAAGCCTTCTTCAGAAGTTCAATAAATTGAGTTCTCTACGTAACACAGACCCCTAATAATAACAAAATGTTTATTTCAGACTGAATATAATTAGAAAAAAATACATAAACATTTTATATACATGATCATGAACTGTTCGTCTGTCAGGTTGAGTTCTAATATTTAAAACTTTTACTATAAACATATACAAGATTATAATAATTTAATGATTATATATATATTTATATAAAAAGGACGCGAAGTAATAAATAATCTAATTCGCAGAAGTAATCCATATTCTACTACCATTAACGGCTAAATGAAAGTAATCTAAAACTAGACATAATAAAAAACAAAAATAATAATCAGGTCAGTACAACACGTACAAGATAACAATCAATCACCCAGTCTAATGAACATAAACATTATTAATGTAGTTTGATTATAACCTCATCTTTAACTTGTGTTTCAGTTCTGCGGGACTCGGCAATCTATACTTCATTCTAAATTCGAAGCATCTGGATAGTACACCCACACATACACATACTTCAATATTTGACTCTTAGTATTAAATTCAGCAATAAATTACATCTATAAGACCAAACGCACCTTATAAATTCTATCAGCCTTTTCCATCCCTTCCATTAAGTAGATTGATTATTTGTTCCCCTGTTAGACACTGTTGCTCAGTTTAGAATTTCTTACATGTGCTAATATCGGGCACCTTCCGATGAAATGTAATATGTCTCTTCCTCCAGTCTATAGCATAATGTGCATAGCCACTGCCCACCTTCCGTAGCTGGATTTTTATTTAATCTCCATAGTACACCTCGCGTTCAAAAATATTACCGACATTTCGGTCCTGTTAAATTTACCAGTAAAATAACTCCTATCTTCGATTACATGATCCAGATGATGGTAAATATTGTGAAATAACGACTTTTCCGCACGCGCCATCCATTTCTACTTTAACTCTTTCATGCTTTCATTCGCACCATACAGCTGTACATTCCAATCACACGCGCCATCCACACCCACGCTAAACTGACGGCCATATATTTCCGTCACTGACTTCCACGTCCTATACCATCCGATATTGTACTCAATAACTTTAATAGCAACTTTACGCGGCCAACGATCTTCTTTTAAGTTTAATATCTGTACGATATATTTATAATTCATTCTAAAAATAAAATAAATAAATTAATCTTATCCGTTTCCAAGTATATTGCATAATTTAGAGTGGACTGTTGCAAACAGAATAACTTTTTAATAAAAAAGCCCTTAATAAAACTTCTAATTCGTCGAACTTATAATAACCCCAAACCTGTCCCCGTATGTTACCACCGCCCTCGTTACCGTTTCAAAAACGTCCCGTTTAACTTTCACGGCAATTCAGTTAGCCAAAAACTGCTCCTCATAGTATTCAAACCAAATTTTGCTACTGATTCCCGTTCCCTTGTGTGCTCTCCAAAAGTCATCAAAGAAGTGAAAGTAACGCCCAATTATTTGCATCTATTGACCACCTCGACTTGATCATTTTCCCAAAACCATCTTTCATGTCTCGCTAACCGACTTCCACTCCTGAAAACCATCATTTTTGTTTTCTCCATATTAATTACTAATCCTCATTGTTCACAGTATTTGTTTAGTTCGTTAATCATTATCTGAAGCGCTCTGGGCGAGGACGCCACTAGCGTCAGATTATAGCATACAACAATCCTTTAATATTAAGATCATCGATCCAAACGCCCTCCCCGATGCAATCCATAACATCATTGATAAACAATGAGAACAAAGCAGGTGACAGTAAACATCCCTGTTTTAATCCGCTAAATGTACTAAACCCTTGAGTTAAACCCACAAAACATCACACAAATGCACTAGTACTTGTATATCATTCTCCAATAACCCTGCATTTCTTGACAAACCCGTTTCATATAACTTATATAGAAGCGCCGATCTATCGATGTTATCAAAGGCGACCCTAAAATCGACAGACAGTACACTTTACCACTCCTTTTTTTGAGTTTCAAATTTATTATAGTATGCAGATTAAATATAATGTCTGCAGTAGAATACCTTTTCTAAATCCATGCTTGAGACTCATTTAAAATATTATTGTCTCCTAGCCACTTTATTAGCTTGTTTAATAAAATACCTGAAAATAGTTTTGCTATTGTGTAAACGAATAAATCAAATACCTCTGTAATTCTTAACATCCGAGAAACCTTTTATAGATCGGGAATATAATTTCTCCCGAAAAATTATTGGGAACTTGACCGGTCTCTAAAATATTAAAAAACTTAACCAATATTTCATTGAAATCCTTCGGTGCAGCTTTATAAAATTCAAAGGGAACCCCCATCTGTACTCGGTGCTTTTTTTTCTTTTGCTTTCTGCAAGACAGCATTTAATTCTACGTCATCGACTGAAGAGTCCAAAGTTTCGTTTGTCCTAAACGGTAACGCATATACGACTGGAACAACCCTCTTCCCCCAGATAATAGACAACGAAAATTCTGTATTCATTCACTTGCTGTAATTTCCCTCATATATTTAAATCCCCTCTTTTTACAAGTTTTACCTATTTCCCAAATGTTCCGTGAATCCCGAACTCTTAGAAATCTTTCCCTTACCCCTTTAAAAAAAAATCAGATTTTCTTTTATTACAGAGACTATGATAATTCTTTCTTTCCTACAAGTAAATAAGGAGCATTTGTTTTGTATTAAGCTGTCTATATAAATTTAAACATTTTTTCCCAGCCTTGTGACATTTCTAGTCAAACCATTTCTGCCTTCCGGGTTTTTTTAATGTTTCGATTTCCTCCGGCTGCCTGATAAATTTTACCAAAAATTTTTTCCCATCCTGATCACTTTCCTCAGACAAAGCCTCGTCCTGTTTTAAATTTTCTAGTGCATGCTTGAACCGCTCTGTCTCCGCCTCAGACCATCTCAGCTTCGGTAACAGAGACAAAAAACACTTATCCTTTTTAAATGGTGTGTGCCATTGTACTCCCACCCAAGTGAGCATGTGATCGGAGAAATCTGCGAAACTAACTTGAAAATCGTTAACTGTACTTAACAGCTTTGTTGTTATGCAACATAAATCTACAACCGAACTTCCCATTCCCCCAATAAAAGTCCATTCACCCTTCTCATTACTCCCACTCTCATTCATCACACACAGATCAAACTTCTCACACAGTTCAGTCACTTTTCGCCCCCGAGCATTAACCACCTTATCCTTAGAACACCTAATTGCATTTACATTTCATTCACTCTCGATTATTTCACCTGGCAGTACTTGTCGATCTCCTATTTTACTATTAAAATCCCCTAACAGTACAACAAAGTAACAATTTTCGCCAATGTTTTCCATAAAGTTCCATAATCTTCTAAAATCCTCCTCCCACGTCCCGCTACTGTTTAAGTAAGCTGGAATTACGTACAAACAGCAATCATTTCATTTTATTGTCATCGCTGTCCCTTTCACGGCTTTGATAATACTACAATTTATACCCCGAAATTTTTGTTATAGCATAATTCCACCTTTAGACCTTCCATAACTCGAACTTCTAACTGCTGGAATTCATACAATTGTATACTCCTGTAAAATTTTGAAATCATTCAGCTTTTTCATCACCCACCCAAGTCTCACTCAAACAAACAATATCATACTTCTTTTCAACCGAAAATAATCATGCATCAATAACTTACCGCTAAGTGCTACATTGTATCATAGAATCTTAAGTATTTTATCTCTCTCCCCTTCCTGACAGACAACCTCACACTATTGAACATCCCCGGTTTGTCCATTGATTTTTTAACAATTTTCCCAAAGTCATAATTGAATATCTCCTTTAACTTTGCCACACCGTCTTGCGATCCGTACATCAACCGTCCCGTCGCTATCCAAGTAAATTTTTGACCCTCCACAATCAGCCGGTTCACATTAATAGTCATTTTTTTATTGCCCACATTTTAATAATTTCTCTTCTCATTGCCACAAATTTTCCCCTTTTTTGCCTTAGTTTTCCAATAAAAGTTCTTGTGTACTATCATGCTAGTTCCTTTTAACTTATTTGTGTTTTTTAATATACACTCAATATCACTATCAAAAGGCAAATGCGCAGTAATGCGAGTATTATCCTTTTTTTCCAAGTGTGTGGGTTCGATTACACTACTCGCCGATCTATTTGTAACACATCACTTCAGAAGTCCCTACCAATCACAAGGCAATCCGCATCAGAATTAAATTTCAGCCTTTTGAACATTAAAATATTACGGCGTGCCTGGTTTTCGTAATTATAAAGCCGGCTCAAGATTTTGGCGTTTTCCTCCTTCAAAATCCTCACTTCTTCTTTCAACGATCTGTTTTCCCCCTCGAGATCTCGAATCGCAGCCGATTTTCGCGTTTTCTTAAATCATAAGTGCTATATGCATTACTAAGTTAACATTAACATTCCTATCGATAAACTTCTTCATTAGAAAAACATCGTCTATGTACAGGGCTTTCCTAAAACCGACTTGTTTCTTTAATAAAATTATTTCTGAAATATACTGAAATTTATTGTGGGTAATTTTATTTTTTAGATTTATTATCCGGTTTTTAACTGGCTTATACCTCTATAATTGTGTAAAAATCCTTTGTCGCTCTTTTTAAGTAAAGAAATTACTGTTTTCGCTTTCAATCATCCGAGAATTTATAACTTAACAAACACATATAAAATAAATGTACGAATCGAAACTTCATAAGAACGTCCCCATATTTTAAAAATTACGCATTAATACCATTGATGCCAGGTGCTTTCCGATTCTTTACGTTCACAAAACCTTATCTAGTTCTTTAATATCTAAAAGATCAATTTCTCGCTTCTGTCAGAGATTCCTTTACAAAGTATCATCATAACACTTCTTTTTTTTTTTTTTAATAATAATTAATGATTTTTTCTCACTAATGTTTTAATCTTTTTCAGAATTTGTCTTGGTCTTGTGTGGATTAAGAAGATAAAATCGGTTACTGAATTTGGTTTACAATAATTTCCATATTGTTTAATATTGCCATTATTGTTTAATGCTGTCATCTGCATATAACAATCGATTATGAAATGCACCTTACTCAAGATGAATGTTTACCCTTTTGCTTGATAGTGAAATGAAGTCGTTAACGTTTGAATAATAATTAACTCGCTAACGTTAACTAGCTACTCGGGCGTACTTGTATCAGCATAATCTGTCGTCAACTTTCCACTGTTCTCATTTATACCTAAATCAATTATATGTGCTTTGTTTCGTTATTTTGCATCATGAATATCGACCCTCTGTTAAAAGATCACATAAGCGTATAATACAGTATACGTTCTTCGTGATTGTGTGTATAGATTTTTGTTTGCAGTACTGTGAAACGATTGTAACCGTCAATTATAGAGGGTTGAGGTTCGAAGTTCCTAGCATATTTAACTGAAGTTCTTCAATTCTTCTTTATATTTTCTTGTTAGTGGAACTTAAGAAATTATATCTGTAAATTATTAGGGTTATTAAAATAAGCGGTTCTTTAGCGCCGAAAAATGTTTTTCCTATCTTGAGAGTCGAAATAATTCCTTTGTAAATAGTCGCCGTGTGGAAATCGACCATCGAAAATTTTATTGAAATATTAAAACCGTATTTATTCTTAAGTAGCAGTATGTACAATATGTTTATAAGTATAATCTCTTTATTTTATTTAATGGAACATTAAAACAGCTCTACTGTGAAAATTAGTAAAAATACAGGCTGTTTTTTACGCATAATTTTATGAAATTAAATCGAGTTCTGTATAATTATATAAAAAAGAAAGCTTTAATACGCTATGAAATTCGTTTTTTCTCCTAAAATGGTTCGTAAGATATAACTTACAAAGACATATTTTTCTTTTATAATTCTTGTATTTATATATATATTTAATAATAGACTAGTAAAACATATGTATCAGTTCATAACGCCATTTAGTGAAATGTTAAATAATTCCATATGCTGGACTTATAAAATTTTCGGTTTATTTGATGTACTGTGTATTAACTTATATTTATCCTAATTTGATGTGGTATTTATATGCTTTGAATTTTTAAGCGTTTGAAAATTATATATATATATATGTTGAATATAAATAAGGATTATTATCATTTTCTTAGTTCAGTATGGATGTTTTAGTTGATAAGAGTTTTATCTAATTAAATTTATTCGTCATTGTTAGTTTCTGATAATTGTTCCATAGATGTTAATACGTTGGCAGTTTGTCTGAATTCGTAGTGATGCTTTCACCATGAAGATTTAAATTACTAAGTATATGTAGACTATCCTGAACTATTATCTTCACCCTTGCCGCGTGGGAGTCTCTTAAAATCCACCCTAATAGACATCATTAAAGTATCTTGAAAAAGGTACGACCCCTTTGGGTCTGATCCCAATGTGGACTTATCGCGACACTCAGCCAAATCTACTTTATGTTTTCCGCCTACTTCGCATTACATTTTGCTTTCCTCGACTTTTTTTAGTATTATCTCTGTCGGCTACGACTATTATTTACCAGCATTTTTACTTTTATTCTTATCTTTCTTCAGACCGTTTTGGTTACTTTTTTACATTGTGATTAGTGAGTGGGTAATCTAATTTAAATGAAATATTTCCTTATATTAGTTTTAATAACATACAGTCTTAATTTTAATTCCTGATATGCTCATAATGTGAAATGTTTGAGTGTCTTGTAAATGAAAAATTTTATACAAACATTACAATTGATTTCGTTTGAAACTGCATTACGTATATTTTTTCTGTTTGAATTACATTTATAAAAGGCTAACCTTATCATCAGTTTTAATTATTTATTATGATTGCATATTCCTAAGTGAAATAAAGCATTACGTCGTTTGTTTTCCTCTTAAAAAATCAGAACCGGTTTTTAACATAAAAAAATGGGATGTCAGATAAGTGTTGGTAAATATGAATAATTTTGGTCGATAATAAATTTAAAATTCTATCATTTTCAAGCGTTTATATTAACTGATATGCTGCCTTTTTTAAAAGTAGAAAAATGTGTTTTTCACATTTTTACTTGAAAATCTGTGTTTTTCACTAAACACAGATTTTCAAACTAGACAACAGAACGTTACGTAGCATAATACAAATATTGATCTACAATAAATAAACTTTACGCTGTATTTCTGTTCCAGTTTTAAATAGATTACATAACCGTCTAAACCTCCTCTGACAATTTTATTTACAATTAAACTAATAGAATATTATTTTTATAAAAATAATATTATCCTGTTAATAAGATTTTCAATAGCAATAATCAAATAAAACCGAATTTTCTGCTCACTCGATTAATTTATATTCAGATGTCTTTAGTTAATATCTATCTAATAAATTGTTATTTTATTCTTGTTTTATTTTTTGTTTTTTCTCAGTATCACGTCAGCATTTCATTTAATTAATAATTTTTTAAATGCTTACTCGTATGAAGTTTATAACTGATTTTATTTTTTATTTATAACAGTGGATTTTCTTGATAGTTTTGCACAGAATCTGGACGTGCTCTATGTAATATATAATTATATTTTGATTTAAAACACACACACACACACACATATATATATATATATATATATATATATATATATATATATATATATAAAGATATTGATGAATATTAACAGTCGGTATTTGATGAGCTTTAAATTTTACCTCATCCTGAATAATAAAGTTACAAATTATAATTATTACTTTAAAACATTTATTATTTATTTTGTTAAAAAAAAGATAACTAAAATTCTTTAAATAATTTATTAGTCCTTAATCAATAATAAAAACTGAATCCTTCATAAAAATACTCTGTTGTAAATTAAAAAGATCACAGTTCAAAACTTCATATGGCAAGCTAGTCAACAAAAAAAATTTTGCTTACACCTATACTAAATGTTCAAAACTATTTCCACTCTGACATCGTCTCATTTAATAAAGAATAAACAAAAATTCCAAGACGATAAAATGAAATAATAAAAGAATATGTAATTTTGAAGTACTATAATAGCTTAGTGACGCGAGACTTTACTCTGATAAGGATTAAAATTGAACCACAAAATTCAAATTTTATTAGTGAAGAAATAGCATCCTCAACATCCCTAATCATATATATATATATATATATATATATATATATATATAAATTAGGTTCAATAATAATCCCAATAATCAGCCTGCCTCAGTAACTTAAATAATTTGATAACCAAGATGTACGATTAAAGAGAATATAAAAGGTAAATAAATTGATGATTACTAAACGGGTAATTTGTAAACATTAATAAACCGATTGGTACTGGTTGGTAAAATTGAAATAATAAATCGCACAAATATCAAGGAGGCAGTACTACTACAGTCTTTACCGGGACTTTCTTAGTTAAATATTCTCTTAACGCTACATTTAACAGTACTGCCTGGATTAGGGCTCTGTAGGCCTCTTAAGTACTAACCGTGATAAGTACTTCACCACAGGGTTGGACTTGCTGTCGTGTTACTGGATCGAAAACAGAATTTCTAGTTTAACCTACAGATGTAATAAATAACACCCCACCAATAGCAAGGACGCAGTACTATTAACGTGTTTATACAGTTAATTAAGTCAACACCAATAGAAAACCATGGAAAAAAGAAACTGAAGGCAAGGGGAAAAGTGAGTAGTCGATACAAATATTCGAGTACCGGACATCCAGCGGGAGATATTCATCTCATTTATAATTATTCGAGTGATTGATAATACTTTTACTGTAGATCATAAGTTTTGTGTACTTTATAACAAAAAATACGTTACACAATTGATTATTAACTATAAAAAGAAGGTGGAAATCGGCACTATCATTACGTGATTATTAACTTACAGACCAAATTGACAAAAGTTGTTTACTCAAAACGAAAACTGTCGAATGATATTCTGACCAACAGTGAAACTGGACGATTATATTTAAGAAGTTAGTAGAGTATTTTAAGCTAGATGCGAGTTCTAGGCGAAATGTGAAATCATTTCCGCTGAAAACAAATGAATGTGGTTAATCAAAACCTATGCTGTATTATTTAAAAATTAAAGATGTATTTTAATCTACTAACAAGGCCTAAGTAAATAGTTCCATTATGTACTTGTAGAAACTAATCTAATATGTTTTTATTCACAGCACAAAATAAACTATTACTAAATACAAGTATAAATCAATATTATTTGTTTATATTCCACGTTACAAGTAGAATAATTAAAGATTTACTTAATTATGTAGCAACATAAGCTTTCATAGTTTCGTCTTAATAAGTACTAGAGGACCGCGCCCGCTGTCGCTTCGTCCAATCCCGCTACGATGGGAAAAAAAACAATAAAATTAATATTTCTTGAAAATAGTATCGTTAAAAATTAAAATTTTATTACAGGTTACCTTTCTTTATTTATTCTAATTCTGTATATCTTATAATTTTCCTAAGTGTTTTAAGCCGCTGCCCGTTACAGTAGATCAATTAGGTCTATAGTTAATGTAATTTTCTTGTGTTTAGCATTTTTCTTACCAAGTTATAATATAGGGAAGTACAGAATTTTTTTTAAGGCACGGGCTTTATATTGGTATAGTAATTACGTTTCTGATTTAATTATTTATGCGTAATTTTCTACTGTTTATTTGTTTTCTATTTCTTTCAATATAATAATTTACATTTAAAAATGTAGTAGTATTTAAACAATAAAGACAAGATATATTAGTTATGATCGATTCAAGTAAATTAGCCATTATTTATAATCATGAATATGAATGTTCAATACAATAATTTCCAGTACGAATGAATAGGAATAGTTAAGCAATACATATACACACAATATATATATATATATATATTGTTTTGTTGTTTTATTGAAAGCTTTTTTTATTTTAACTAGTTATTCAGAATATTTTTCCGAATCATAATGGTTACACCTCTAAGTCCTAATGTCGTGTGATTTAACCGTAACGTTTTCAAGTGATCTGGTATGATTAAAACGTTACTCCGTATTACATTATAGCCGTTGTTAACAATAACTAGCATTCAAGTCAGTTTTACCAGGGAAAGTGAGAAGCGGTTTGCTATATCCCTATTACAATGAATTGAATTTATTGTTACATATCATTTCTTGTGGTGTTATAGAGGAAGAAGAGGAAGTTGAGGAGGATGAAATGGGAGAAACAATACTGAGATCTGAATTTAAGAGAGCATTAAAAGATTTAAATGGCAGAAAGGCTCCTGGAATAGACGGAATACCTGTAGAATTACTGCGCAGTGCAGGTGAGGAAGCGATTGATAGATTATACAAACTGGTGTGTAATATTTATGAAAAAGGGGAATTTCCGTCAGACTTCAAAAAAAGTGTTATAGTTATGATACCAAAGAAAGCAGGGGCAGATAAATGTGAAGAATACAGAACAATTAGTTTAACTAGTCATGCATCAAAAATCTTAACTAGAATTTTATACAGAAGAATTGAGAGGAGAGTGGAAGAAGTGTTAGGAGAAGACCAATTTGGTTTCAGGAAAAGTATAGGGACAAGGGAAGCAATTTTAGGCCTCAGATTAATAGTAGAAGGAAGATTAAAGAAAAACAAACCAACATACTTGGCGTTTATAGACCTAGAAAAGGCTTTCGATAACGTAGATTGGAATAAAATGTTCAGCATTTTAAAAAAATTAGGGTTCAAATACAGAGATAGAAGAACAATTGCTAACATGTACAGGAACCAAACAGCAACAATAACAATTGAAGAACATAAGAAAGAAGCCCTAATAAGAAAGGGAGTCCGACAAGGATGTTCCCTATCTCCGTTACTTTTTAATCTTTACATGGAACTAGCAGTTAATGATATTAAAGAACAATTTAGATTCGGAGTAACAGTACAAGGTGAAAAGATAAAGATGCTACGATTTGCTGATGATATAGTAATTCTAGCCGAGAGTAAAAAGGATTTAGAAGAAACAATGAACGGCATAGATGAAGTCCTACGCAAGAACTATCGCATGAAAATAAACAAGAACAAAACAAAAGTAATGAAATGTAGTAGAAATAACAAAGATGGACCCCTGAATGTGAAAATAGGAGGAGAAAAGATTATGGAGGTAGAAGAATTTTGTTATTTGGGAAGTAAAATTACTAAAGATGGACGAAGCAGGAGCGATATAAAATGCCGAATAGCACAAGCTAAACGAGCCTTCAGTAAGAAATATAATTTGTTTACATCAAAAATGAATTTAAATGTCAGGAAAAGATTTTTGAAAGTGTATGTTTGGAGTGTCGCTTTATATGGAAGTGAAACTTGGACAATCGGAGTATCTGAGAAGAAAAGATTAGAAGCTTTTGAAATGTGGTGCTATAGGAGAATGTTAAAAATCAGATGGGTGGATAAAGTGACAAATAAAGAGGTATTGCGGCAAATAGATGAAGAAAGAAGCATTTGGAAGAATATAGTTAAAAGAAGAGACAGACTTATAGGCCACATACTAAGGCATCCTGGAATAGTCGCTTTAATATTGGAAGGACAGGTAGAAGGGAAAAATTGTGTAGGCAGGCCACGTTTGGAGTATGTAAAACAAATTGTTGGGGATGTAGGATGTAGAGGGTATACTGAAATGAAACGACTAGCACTAGATAGGGAATCTTGGAGAGCTGCATCAAACCAGTCAAATGACTGAAGACAAAAAAAAAAAAAATCATTTCTTGCGCACCGAAGTACATTTTACATTTATTAGGCTAACGCAAATAACACTTCCATTCTGTTCACCGAAGCGATCTGTAGAGTGATGAACATCATTACTTTTTTAAATCATCTCTGAGTACTAACTCAAAGGGCTCAGATACCCTATTTGTTAAAGTGGTACGAAAGACTGGGACAACTAGTATAAAGCAACAAATTAATGCACCCTTTTCTCTTGTGAAAGAATACATTATTTATACATTGCTTCGACTTAATAACTGGGGATGAATGTCTTATCAGACTAATTTTCTTCGGCAAATTACTTCGTTATTATGTTTTTATCATAATTTAAAAATTAAAGTGTGTTACACTTTGTTTTTTTTTTTTGTGTATCACATTTAATATACATGTTCGGTTCGGTCAACATAAAATACTGATACATATTTTATATGCAATATATATAGAATGGATGAGTATTGGTCTCTAATGCGACGAGAACTGCTGTAATATAAGCTTAAATATTCATTGTTTATGGAATATCGATTTTCTTTGTTAGAATAGAATAAACGCCCTATGAATTATTTCGGTTATCTTAATATTAATACCGGTTTTTATTACGGTGTTAATTATTATTGTGAAAACGTATTTTACACAGCTTCTATAGTTAATTCAGTTCAATGTTCTCTAATCCAGATGTGGATTGCCATCGTTTATACTTCGACATTTAGAAACCTTTAGTTTAATTAACAGCGTTAATTAAATTATTTAACGCTGTTCACTTATTACGTGGCATGATCTGAATTCTTCCTTTATTTTCATCGTCTCTTTCCGTTATGATTCATCTAGAATCTCAAATTGGATTTTAAATGGTAGTTTTTTGAATGAAGCTATCTTTTACAACTTTAACGTCGAGGATAATTGTGAGATTGTAGTTTGATTGTCTGATTGATTGTAGTTAGAGATCGTGTTTGTCTTAATGTTTGTTATCTGCATACTCATTCTGCGTCTAATCCATGAAAAGGTTTTCCAGGTAAAGAATAAACCTTCTGAAACTGTGTTTGTCTAAAGCAAAGAACTTGTTTCACTCTGTTTCTGGACTGAATTTCTGTCCATTTGAACAGACTATTAATGACCGGTTTTTAAAAAGCATTTTTAATCTACTGGATCACATCTGAAATAATATGGATTATTTTTTTTTTCTTTCACAATACATTTCTGATTTATCCTTATAAAAGATGTGTTAATATAATTCACGAATTATATAATTATAATTATAATTATTATTATATAATTATATAATTATTATTATATAATTCACTGTAACGTAATGTTTGGTGACTTTTATTTTTTAAATACGCTGTTTTATAATAAATTTTACAATAATTTTGTTGAACGTTGGACTTGTAGCGATATGCTTGCATTATTGCTATTTTATTTAATTTGTTTTGCTAATTTAAAAAAAGTTTATTACAAAGTATATTAAAAAAATTATAAATCCATCTGGATTTATTTATTTTTTATTATTAATGTTATGAGTAATTAAATCCCTCTTTTATCTGTCTTTGCATTTATAAACATTATTTAGTAAATTGCATATTTAACTTAAAAGAAACGTGCATTAACTTACTAGAAAGCCTATCATCACAATCCAGTAACGTTCTTGATTCATGTACACCTCATCGTATATAAACCTTTAGCGTATGTAAAGAGGGATACGCGAATGAAGAGAGCGAGATAAATCGAGTGAGTGAGAGAAAGGGAGTGACTGGGAGTCTGGGATAGCAAAGAGGGTAGGTTTATTGATCACTGGCGGAGTTAGAATAGTGCTGAGCTAGACCCAGACCAGACACTGGGAGCTGCTGTGCTGTGTGCTTGCTCCCTTCGCAGTGCTTCTGCTGCTGCTTAACATTCTGTACCCTGTGGATGTTCTGCCTCCATCCACTCCGCTTTCTGTGTACTGTATATAACACATATATATATATACATATACACACGCACACACACATGTATGTATATATATAAAACATTACTATGTTACATCTTCGCTCGTCATAAAGTTAACTCCCATTGTTAAATAATCCGGCAAAACTAGTCTGGTCTCAAGCTAAATTTTACGCTCAACTTTATTACTTTGAACAAGTGAACAACCGACATCTTTCTGTGGTCATTTTAAGATTTTGTTCATCCCTCTGGTCGTTCATTTATAAGTAAATTCTTTTACTCTTGCTTACAGATACAAACTAAGATTTCTCATAATAGGTTTATAGGCAGTAGACTAACTATAGATCAGCGTTTCTCAACCTGGGAGTCTCGAAATTAGCCTACAACGTTACACGTAAACAATAATGAAATCATTTTATGAGAAAGTAATCATTTATTATAAACATTTTACTTACATTTCTAAGTACACTTGTAAAGAAAATAAATTAACGAGATGGTTACGATTGTTTTTCATTTAAAAATTTCTCCAGACATGGATCTATGTTAGAACCACATGAAAACAAATTGTTTTCAAGTGATAAAAGACGATTCTTATGTTTAGTTTTTAGTGCAGCCATAGACGAAATCCCCTTTTCACAAAAGTAAGACGTGGTTTAAAAAATTAATTTTTTCAGTGCTTCTGTTACTAAATTTCCCTATTCACAACGATTAGCAAACCAAAACGTAACTACATCTTCAGATGTGACTTGTAGTTGTAACGTTTTACCGGCAGACATTTCGATGAGCTGATCGTGAATCTCAACTGGTAACTTAGCAGCTGCAACAACGTTCTCACTAAATGGATTCAGTACCCATAACTTCGAGAAATCATTTTTATCTTCCGGAAAATACTACGCCAACTGAATTTTTAGCTCACGCAAATGCATGTTCATGCTATCCAAACTATGTTGAATAATATTGTCTTCTTCATCCAAATCTTTCTCAGTATAATCGGAAGTGAGTGGAAACATATCAAAATTTTTATTTTGACGGCGATTAATCTTAATTAAAGCATGGATTTTGTGTGTCATTAATAAAATCTTTTTACATGTCTTCGTAAATTCACATTCAAGTCGTTTAAAAACGAAATTATATCAGCTAAGTAGGCTGACAGCGACATACTCTCATTTTTTAAAAATAAAAAAAAAAAACACTTAAGAATGGTTTTCTTTTATCCTGGTAAAATATTATTAATTTATCTCCCAATTGCAATAACCAGGTTAATTTTTCCTCCCGCGATAACCACTTGACTTCCGTATGGAAAAGAATATTTTTCTTTTCGCCTATTTCATCGCATAGTTTAGCAAAGTTCTTATTTTGTAAAGGTCGACTTTTAATAAAACTAACCATTTTCCCAACTTAACAAAGAATCTGTTTCAGATTTCCAAATGACTGGGCATATTTTTGTTGGCAAGAGCATGTCTGTGAATAAAGCAGTGCGTCCGTTCCGCTCTTGGTAGAAGACGATCTTTTAATTTTTTCAGAAATTCGCTGTTCTTTCCTGTTATTGTCTTTGCACCTTTAATAGATACGTTTTGTCCAATTTATGTTACAGTTTTTAGTAACTTCATAAAAAAACATCCAAAAGACATTGTCCTGTTACATGACCAGTTATTGATTTACAAAATTACATATTTTCTTTGTTCGATCTGTCCCTATCTCATTCGTATCTCACAAAATATAAGAACTGAGAAATTTTTGCCACATCTGTTGATTCATCAAATTGAATAATAAAATATTCACTTGAACTCACCTGCTGAATTATCTGATCGCGAACATCGATATGCCTTGATGCTGTGTCGTTAGAGAGCGGAATTTTTTCAATTTTTTTACTTCTTCCACGCCTATTAAAACACTTACCACATCAATTGCAGCAATCAATATTAAGATATTATTATCTAGTAGTATTAAGAGTTTAATACTACGAGATAAGATGCTTCAAGTTTACTTTTATCAGTATGGCTTGATGTATAAGTAGATGCTTTTTGATTTATCACAGTATATAGTTTTCTTTCGAAAAATTCCAAGGTTTGCTTTTATGATCCGGATGTTTAATTTCCAAGTGTCGATTATTTTGATGGCTTCAAGCTTTCATCGGAGAGGACTTGAAAGCAAACAACGCTTTGTGGTTTTCCATCAAGTGAGATAAAACCATAATTTAAATACCTTTCGTTGTACAATCTTGTGTTTTTACCAATCGATTCACTGTATGTAAATGACTCGCTTCGTTTTTTTATATAAATTTATCCATTTTGCACAAGAATCTAATTGAGAAAAAAAAACAGTTACACCATACAGCCGCACCTCAATTATTATTATTCTCAGTAAAACTACCCTTTCAAAAACTTAACTAAAGGCACCAGATGCACGCTTCGCATTCGAAACTAAACCGACTTTCTGCAATCACTTATGCCTTTTTTAAACTTCTGAGAGCACGACGTGCTCAAACGTTTCATACGCTTGTTCGAACATGACGCTCTCACAGCAAATATTATGTAAGCTGAGCAAATAACAAGGAGCACGTACACAATTTGGTACCTGTAAATTGTTCATATTTGTACACTTCATACATGCGTGTTCATACCCGTTGCTATCAACGCATATAAATAGTTTTAACTAGGTTTCATTGGGTTGTGGTTGGGGAGTCGCGAAATATTCGTTATATATATATATTTTTTACTTTTTGGAGGTCGTGGAGCTAACAAATTTGAGAATCACTGCTATAGGTCAAATAACAGAAAGAAACGTGAATTTACACTTACAATATGAGTAGTAGTATTATTATTATTATTATCATTATATCGAGCATGTTGGAATTTTGGGATTTGTTGAAAATGTTGGGTTATTTCCATCTAGTTTTAATATTGAGTCGATAGCGATAGTAAGCGATTTTTTATAATTGTTCATAGTATTGTTTCTTATGTGAAAAAAGTGATAAAACCTCCGCGACTATCAATTTTTTGTTGGTTCAATAAATTCTGATAGGTTTTTAGATCACTTATCATTATGTTTTCCATTTTTTAAACCAATTCCTAGCTCAAACGCTATACATAGGGCTTGTTTATTCGTAACATATTTTTCGGTTGTGCCTGTTGCTAAGGTTAAATCTTAGTCTCGACTCCATACTTGTTTTAAAGTTTTCTAAAGTTTTAAGAAACAATTTTCAATATTTTACATTGTACGATAGAAATTTATTTAAGGAATCATTTATAATCTTTGAATGAAATATGACATGTATTACAGTGGGAAATTTATCCATTTTTCATATGGATTTGGGATAGCGTTACGTATATTTATTATGTACTATTATACTTTGTTATTCATGAGAATATGTGGCGGAAGGATATAGTAGACAGCAGCTGCTGTTTGATTTATGTGTAACAATTTTTAGTTAGATAATGAGAGTGAACTTCAGTGTCAAGTCTGGCTACCATTGAGTGTTTACATAAATACTGTGAAATATCATACTTAAGTGGAGGAGGAAATTTGAACAGGAGTAAAAGCAGCTACGGACGACGTGTTTTCCGAACCAATACATTAACCGGATTGGCCGTACGAATTGAGATTACAAAGCTGTTCAAGAGTGTGCTGCTCATTATTTTAGAAAACAGTTATGTAATTATTAATTTTATTTTATTTTTTGAAAAAAAAACATTGTTGTCAGGCTGCGCTGTTGGTTGTTATCGTTGCATCATTATAATGTATACAATTACTTCATATGCTGACCAGAAAGAATTTATTTTAGGCGGCTTCCGTTATTTATACTACGTTAAATATCTCTCAAATTAAATTCACATCTATTCCAGTTAGATTTTTTTTAAATTCTGTTAAAGGAGTTTAAAATAGATAGTAATAGTAATAAAATAGACTTCGTACTGAACTACATTTATTTTTATTCTAAGTTCATATCCTATTTGTACTTGAAATAAAAGATTTAATTCTAACAGTTATGCCATCAAAAGTATTAAAAAGCGTAAAAGTTCCGTCAGAATGTGTCGATCGATAATGTTTCTTATCGATAATGCAGTTGACTGTCCGTATGTTATGTCCTGAGCGGTTTGCCAATAAAACAGAATACATTATGCAATTAGTTACTTTGTGCATAATGTGCATCATCCTTTTTGCTTAACGTAAATAATACATAAATGTATAATTAAGTTACGTAGATCTCTTCAGGAACGATAAGTTTCCTCAAATAACAAAGCTGTTCTTGTTCAAATAGCTATTTCTCAAATAACAAAGAGGAACTGCTCTAGCATTTATCTTGAAAAGTGAAAGGATTCTGGAACACCTTTACTGAAGCAATCATTACAATTAAAAAAATTGTTAATAAAAGAAAAATTGAGACAAGTAAAGGAAGACCTAAGAAATCAGATATAGAAATAAAAGATGTCTTAATATTTTTCTAAAAAAATTTAGAGAAAAGATCCGCAGAATAGCGGTTCTAGTTAATGTAAAAAAAATAAAAGAGTGCGCATGTGCTGGACAGAAGAATGAAAAAAAAACAACGTAGTGAAAAAATTGAAGAATTTGGAGGAGAAAGAGGGAAAATCAGAACAGAAGGACTTGAAATGATACTTGCGTGGTCCTCTACAGGCCTATTCGAAGAAAAAATTATTATATCTGTATTAATACATAATAATATTTTTTTTAAACTATTATGTACGGAAGGTTATAAATGAATAAAATTTATACACAATAAAATAATTTTAAAGACGTTAATTACTAAATATTTGAGCAGATAATTAATTATGTGTTAAATAAAGTATGCATAATGGAATCAGTTCACTTAATTAATGGTAATTATTTAAAAATGAATCGATAGAGTACTATTGTTTCTGTAAAAAGATCTTTTAATATACTCGTAATTTTGATCGGTTGGAAGATGTTTTTTTTACATTATTTATCAAAAATAACGGTTGAAGTATAATAATATTCTTTCTTGCCGGGTTTTTGTTTTGTGTGTGCTTTACTTTATATATTTATATATATATATATATATACTTATTTACCTTAATGTAATGTGTGTTCATTTTTTGGTTTACCGAACCGCTTTCATTTATTTATTATAGGAACATAATAACTGTCCAGAAAGGACCGTATCCCCTTCCAGTGCATGAATAAAATCAGTGGGATGTTCCTGAAGGATGTTTGATAATATACGTTCCATAAGTACTTACTACATCGAGATCAGAAGATCCACCCTAGTCAGTAGGGTTTCCTATTGATTTCCAAAAACGTCAATAACACTCTTTTTTTTCTTTTCTACTGTGAGACCTTTACTGGTTATCCTTCTAGAATTCAGTCTTGCAGTTTACAAAAGCCCGCTTGAAAATTTCTGATGACCTACCGGTCGCTTCACTGGATATATTTCAGCAATTGATTTGTCACTTTTTTCAATACTTCACGGGATGAGTTTATATTGAATCATTGAATCGTTTATCGTTGCTGTCATTTGGTATATTTTGGTTTAGGTGATACTTGTACAAAAATAATAATTATATTACGAGTGTATTACTCTAGAATTGTTTTGTATGATAATCTTATTTTCTCTAGGGCCCTTGAACAAGAGATACGAGCAAGCTTTGTGTAGAATAGTATGTAAGTCGAAGATAAATAGAATTATTTATTACATTTTAATTATTAAGGAATATAAGATATTTATTGTACGAGTGGTTGGATATATTTCGTGTAAAACGTGTTTTAAATTAAAGCTAAGTAAATATATATATATTTAGTAAGTTAAAACTAATATATATATATATATATATATTGTACAATTAATAGTTTTATTTATTTTTATTAATTACGTAAAATCAACTTTTGTAAATATAATATCTGCAAATAGTAACTTTGAGTAAAATTTGTTACGTCGTTGATACATGTTTCAAGCTTTATCTCTGTTAGTCGAGCCTGAATACTTTTTAAGCTCTATTACTAATTAAATGATTCTCTACATTAGGATAATTAATTTCCTTCGGGCGGCTGGATTTGATCTAGTCAGGGCTGAATCAACACCCGTTAGCTAATTATTTTCAGTTAATCCATTCCCTTCCACTTGTCCGATAGGTCACATTTTTTCCGTGTAAAAAAATTTTTTCTTTATAAGCTAGACATTTTATTTATTTTTATTATCGAAATTGCTTATCGTAGTTATTTATTTAATAATCTTCCACTTAATTTAACTTTTAATTTAATTAATTTTTCTTATTGCGAGTTACATATTACTACAGTATTCTATCGGTGTACATAATATTATATTATAGAATATAAATATTTATATTGTTTTTTTTTCCTACTACGTAGCGTATATTGCGGTTTTCAGCTTCTATAGGTATAATCTTATAGACATATTTTTCCTACTGTGCTGTGTTTTACCCTCATTACAGACAATTCAGCTGTCTTACATAATTCATAAATTTTTAACCAAAAGAATTACAATTGTAAAATAGTGATTTTAAACTAAAATAGTGTGTAATAATAAATACGAATATAATAAAATAGAATGAGATGTGCTCGTAAAATGAAAAGGAATTTTTTTCTAACTGTAGATTTAACGAAAAGATAATGCTGAGTTATTGTAGAGTTTGACCAGTTATATGGACTTGTTTGAGATATGAAGTGAACCAAATGTGTACCGGAATAATGTACATATATACATCGAACAGTACGTACTCTATTAAGTTGATGCTTAAAAACATTATAATTTGTGAGAGAGGCAACAGGCGAACACAGTAAGGATATTGTAATTTGTTTGTTACAATTCTTTGAGCTATCGCAGTATCAATTGTGCGAACTTTTTTAAACACGACTATCATAATTTTACTTGTATCGGTTATTAAATCGTATTTGCTGACATCGATAGTTCATCATAAATTCAGTTTTTAGTAGCTTATGGAAAATAAATTTGAAATACATTCTGCCTGTTCTACAAAAAAATTTTACCGATGCCAAACGGTATTAAAACTTAAAAAAACGGTGGTATGTACTGTGGTGCATGTACAAACAGTGTTACTGTATCAGCAGCAATGTAATAAAATTAATTTACAACAACCAAAATTTAAAAGTATTAATGTAGTGTGTTGCGAAGCTTAGACGATTAAAAAAAAAGAATAGAGATCTGAATTGTATTTTAGAAAGATGTTGAAGAAAATTAGTTGGTTTGATAAAATATTAAATGGAGAGGTCTTAGGACAAATGACAAACCCACCGGGTTGGTCTAGAGGTTAACGCGTCTTCCCAAATCAGCTGATTTGGAAGTCGAGAGTTACAGCGTTCAAGTCCTAGTAAAGCCAGTTATTTTTACACGGATAAAATACTAGATCGTGGATACCGGTGTTCTTTGATGGTTGGTTTTCAATTAACCATACATCTCAGGAACGTTCGAACTGAGAATGTACAAGTACACTTCATTTACACTCATACATATCCTCATTCATCCTCTGAAGAATTATCTAAACGGTAGTTACCGGAGGCCAAACAGGAAAAAGAAAGAATGGACAAATGACAGAGAAGAAAGAAATTTGTGGCAGTATATGTAAATAAAGAACTAAATTAAATGGCCTACATTATGACATTTAAGTTTGGTTAATACAGATTTTGTTGTTGATACAGCAAATTTATAGCGTAAAAACTTAAATGTGTAAAGGAAGATGAAGATTAGAATAATCAGAGAAGTAGATATGTTGAGTGTAAAAGATTTCCATAGAACAGAAAGGACTGGTAAATAATATTTAACTAATCAAATGATTTACGGCTCATGAGAAAAAGGAATTATTGCATTTGGAAGACATATATTTTTAAAAAAGAAGATCGCTCAACGTAGGCATTACATTTACGGGGATTACAATTATAAGGAGGTAAGATGAAAATTCTGAGTCGTAATGTGTTGTTGAAGACTTCTCTAAATAACAACTTTGGTTAATTGATTAATTAAAGAAATAATATAAAAATCTTAATGAAATATAGAAGTTTGGCAGGCAATAAAAATGATAAGACAATGACTGAGAAAATATGGAAAAGAAAAATAATATTTTATTGTAGCTTTTTTAATAAAAAACCTTTTTTAACTGTACATCATACTATTTGTTTGCTAAACCTTCTACTGATATGCGTTCTTGGTAGTTTTATTCGGCTGAAATTTGTGATTTATAATGGTAAAATTAGTGTTTGAATTTACATAGCATTATTATTAATTTTCGTTCTGTATATTCAGATGAGTGCCTTATGTACAACATCTAGATAGCATTTTATTGCTGTGTTTATTAATATTATTGAATTACTCAATTGATAAATTTTATGTAATACTATGAATTTATTTATTTTTCGATGGGCTCTTCTCAGTATTTTTTTTTTTTTTTTACGAATTTTATAATGCTATTTAAGTGCTGTAGGATTTTTGTTTTTATTTTTTATGGATAGAAAAATTTTCTTTATAAGTATATAAAATTATTATGTATTCTTGATTTACTATACTTAAATAACTTGTTTAGTTTATGATTTAAATACATATTTGTTAACTAAGGTAACTTTTATTTTTTAGAGTAATATATTTTTTGCTAAGTATATAAATATGTATATATATTTTAATAAAACAGAAAAATATTGTTTGTAGTACTCATACGCTACTTAATATTATTATTGTAATTTATTTATTTAAATAACAATAATAATTATCATTATCAATTTTATAATATACAATTTATAACTAACATTAATAAAAAATCTAAAACTGAGAAAATGTTCAGACTTTTTTTTTATTTGAACGTGAATATTATTGAAACTCGTGTAACGATTTTTATTTCCTCGTCATTTTCCATATCAGTGGTTAAGCGATGAAATCTTTCTGTTGTTGATTTTATTTTTACCTTGAAATGATCTTTGTTTTCATTTATCGTCTACACGGTTTAATTTTATCTGCTACAAGTGTGTATGCACTTAAAATTTTAATACTAATTTAAATTAACAGATTTTATGATTTCCCAAATTTATGTAATAATTTCAATATTACTTTTAAGATATTGAACAATAATTATTTTATGATTGTGAAATTTGATATCTAGTTAATATTTATTTATTGATCTTGCTTTTCTTTAGATCATTAATGTCTTAATTATTATTTGTTTAATTTTCGAAATGATTAATTGATTATATAAGCTTGAAGCTCGTGTGTAGGACTGTCATCATAGTAGTATTAGACAACTGTGTACGGAAATCTTTTTACACATGAAAAACTTTTAATGATTTTTCTCTTTTCATTTTTTTTTTTTTTAAAAACGACTATTACCAGATAAATAATGCGGAACCGTGATAGTGTCCCTATGTTCCACCTTTAATTTGCGGTTTATTTTTCAGTGATATCACATTAAAATCCTCTCCTTGCGTGATGATAGTTATAGTTTTCTATTTGAACGAATTATTTTTAGTAATAATAATAAAAAAAAAATGTATAATGTAAAAATATATCGGAAGCGCATATGTATTACATTTAAATTAATGAAGCTACAAATTTATAAAAAAAAACGCGAGGGAAAATAAAAATTCCTTTATGAAAAAAGAATCTTAGGAAAGGTTTGCCTTGAAAGCGTACTCATCAGAAACTGTCAACTGTACGCAATAAATAACCTGTTATTGAGGGACTGAATAATACTCATATATATATATATATATATATATATATATATATATATATATATATATATATATAGTAAATTTACTATATAAAAAATGTTTTTTTTAGTTTAAAAAAATAGCTTCTTTGTAGAATTTTTAACCTAAGTAGTACTATTTAGATGTATGGAGGGTAATAGTTAGGCAATGGTATATTTGAATAGATCTGAGTGATGAAGGTTACCAAACTATGTGAGTAAATCACTAGAAAGGTTGGGGGTTACCAGTAGGATTTAATTATACTTGGAGGTAGTAATTTGCTAAACTGACGCTGTTACCCATTTGTGGTAAGCCAGTGTAGAGTCAGGACGATCATGTGCTGCGTTTTACCCACTAGAAAAAGCCTAATATGTAAGATTATAGATAGTACTGGAAACTTATTTTAACCTGAACACTCACACACAACTAGTTTGTTTTTTGGGCGTAGAAAAAATAGATTCACGTGCTATTAATTTTTTTAAATGGAGTGACTAAAACAAAAGATTCACTTTTTTAAGTGATGATGAAGCCCTACACCTGTTAAATATGAACATTTTAAATCATTTGGGACAAAACTTGTTGAAAGATTTTCGCATTAAAACCTTTTTCTGGTATTTTTTCTCGAAACTTCTTTCCTAATTAAAGTTATTCTTATTTAAAAAATATATATTTTTTCTAATGAAGAACTTCGGTTTTTATATAATATATAAAAAAAAATATAATGATGTTGCTGTTTGGTCAGTTTTAAATGTTTTTAAAAAGTTTAATTGAAATCCATTCTACCATGTATTATTTTTTATGCACGTCGGAAAATATAATTAAATAAACACATAAAAGTCATGTAAAAATTGAAATCGTCTGTATTGCAATTCATGCCTTGAAATATACACATTAAAATACACTCCGGTTTTTCTGTACGGCTTTAGTAGCCCAGATATGTTTTATAGTATTTAATATAATTCTATAGAATTATACTTTATTGTATGTTCTGTTATTTATTCTGCTTGTTTATAAATATTGTATTTTTATTTTTATTCACACTTGTTTTTACAGAAATATAAAATACACTACCGTTTTCATAGATATAATTTTGTACTTTTATGATTAAGTTTCTGTTTTCTAATCGAATTCATTTGTCCGGTTGTATTTGCATGAGTAATTTGCGAACCCATATATATTTATATTCACATGAATTCAATAAACTAAGTACAATACTTCCCGTTATTATGGAGTTGTGCTACTAGAATTTTATTACTATTGCTACAAATGTTGCAATAGACTACGATTTATTCGTTGGAGAATCTGTCCATTGATTTGAGTTTATCGTTTTAACGATAATTGTCAGATTCGCATTCATTTCACTTAATTTGTTAAATGGATTTCATTGTTACAGTTTTGATTCAATACGAATTAACAAATATTACGAATGATTTAATTTTTTTTTATTATTTCTATTTGTTTTGTTAGTATAATGATTTAAAATTTATATTCGTGTCTTTCATTTTATCATTTATTAAATTGATTGGTTTTTATTATTAAATTTCCTTGCTTAATTTTGGCTGTTTCGAATTCAGTATTTCAGCTTCATTTATTATGAATCGGTCGGTGCTGTTTCTTAAACTAATTCTTGATAATTTAAACGTCATATTCACTTATCTACTTAAACGATTTTTTCTGTTATGATTTCCAGTTTTCAATATCAGATTTCTCGTTTTCAATATTCCTGACTCCCGCCACCTAATACCTTTGTACAAATCCAATATGTATTTTCTTTTTTCTCTGATATATCTAAATAATCTGTGCAAAAGATGAAAGAAAGGAATAGCGTACCTCGGCCGATAGATGACATAACACGTGAAAATTATAATCTTTAATTTTGAAAGAATTTTAATTTCGCACAACGATTTAAATTTCATACTGAAAATATAACAAAAGAAACCAGTTATTAATGAAAAGTCTGTCAAGACTTTTCCTGAACGAACATTATTATTACTACTGTTCTCTCAATTATTAATTCATTTGTAACAAAGTTATTATCTCTAACTTCCACTTAATTCAGATTATTACATATTACAGTTTGTATATTAATATATTTGAGAAGTATTGTTTGATTTAATGCTACATGAACTTAAGTATAAGTTTATGTACCCTCTCAATAATTAATAATTCCTATATATATAATGTATGTATGTAATTATATTATTTATGTCATTATTATGTAATTAGTTGAATAATGTTATTATTGTGTGTTAAGGTTACATAAGTTTTTAAGGGATATTATTTTTAAATTTTGAAGTTCCCTTAGGTCAGGTTACCCTTATTTGGTGGTCGATCAAATTAGACCCGCATATTATGTTAACCATAATTTATAGTCTTATTTGTCGTTTGAACATTTTACATCTATTTGCAAATGTAAAGTGAAAGGCTATCTTGGTTTCCGGACATAGGAAGTGGTAAGATATCAGTATTCAATTTATATGATTTTGAAACGTGAATAAAAGTGAAAATTTATACAGCTAAGAAAGAACACTGTAATTGCTCCAGAATCTTTTAAAAGAAATTTGATAATAATTACTTCTCTAATTCGAGTTAACAGGAAAAAGAAATTAGTACCCACTCTTAACATTGTTACGACAGAAACACCTATAGGTATGAAATTTGGTTGTACTTGGAAGAACTCATTTTGTGATTGCTATTTTGTCTATTATGATAGAATTTTGATGAATTTTGGATTTTAGTTTTATTTGAAAGAAACTACCAATTGTAATGAATGTCAGGTTATCACAGACGAGTAATAAATCGTACAACATCAAACAGCAGCCTCCCACGTTTATCACACCAAGACTTTTCGGCCCTAAGTGTTCCTTCTTCCTCAGCGTGTACTACCAAGCGGAGCTTGTAGAATACCTCATGTAGAATACCTAAATTTGCGAACGAAGGATCAAGTATGGAATATAGGCTGTATTTTAAATTTTGCGATATTGAGACATTCTAGTCTAAATTGGTACAAAAATATTATCCGTTAACGTTTTTGGTTGAACAGTCTATAAATTGAATAATACAAAAATATTTTTTTTGTGTGTAGAAACTAAAAACCCTTCAGAGAACAGACCCAGACTTTTTAAAAGATCATCATGAAATTGTATGATGTATGCCAGCGTCTATCTGAATTATAATGTTTTCATTTGAACCTCATAAAAGAAAACTTCCCAATTGCAACGGATGATAAAACTCCATAGACAAGAAGATTAAATTACTAGAAATATTTTGTCCAAAACAAAACTTGTCTACTTCGTGAGGTAGTTGATCAGCAAAGGTACCGTGTCTGAACTTTATCTATAAGGTTAGTTTTAGTTTACCGCCAAGTTTTTAAGAATTATTTTTTTTAGAATATTCTGTATAATATATTTGATGTTGAATTTAGACATGAATATGTTTTAGAAATTTTATACTTTAAAAACTGTTTAGAGAATATTCACCCTACAATGTTACATTCAGGTTATAACGTAATCTTACGTTTACGGGCTGTACGTTACAGAATGAGTGCCACTAGCATTTAACCTCTCAAAAGAAAGTGCGCCTTTTACTACACAAATTTATTCAGTAAAACATATTTTTAAAAGTCTTCTTAAGAACGTTGAATTTTTCGCTATGTTAAATAGGATATTTGAAACATGATATTTTTGACGTCTCTGGTTTCGTAGCAAAATTTTTATATTGGGATTTCACTCTTTTTATATAGACTACTTTATAAAACTCCCTACTTATATGGAGAAGTTAGTACATTAAAGGTAAATGGATGAGGTATTTTGTGTGTGTGTGTTTTTTTTTGATAAAATGGGTGCCCACTCACTCCTCACTGTATGGTGACATATTCCAGGCCATAAGTCATCTTTACTCTCTTACTCAAACTCTTTACTTCTCTTCCCTCTCTGCTAAACATCCCCGTTCGTTTCTCGTCATGAGACTGACTTATTTTACCTGACGATATGTTTTTGTAAACTACATAACTCATGGATTTTACCGTGACGTCATATCTTGACAGTTTCTAATGGAATTGTCTCCGACTCTATTAACTGTAATCCATAAAGCATAACTTGTTCTACTAGTTGGGTTGAAATTGAATTTCTCTTCTGACCCGCTAACTCGGTTACACACTCCCTCTTTCTCTTTCTTTTCATGTGTTCGGATGTGCGTGTTTATGTGTGAGCGTACTTTATTACATATGTAGACTATACTGAGGAAAGCGGTTTGCTTACTTACTGTGTATGATTTATATATGTAACTTTGCTTCCCAGTTTATTTTATACCAACTTATTGTTAACTCACTTTATGCATATTTAGTTCATTAATTTAGTTTGTTTATTTTATTATTACTTTTTTTTTAATTATATATTTAGGTTAATTAAAAGATCGTTAGGATAATTTGTTTTTACATAAGTAGGTAATGTTCTTTGATTGTAGTTTCTGTATCTTCGAAGAATGTAATAAAATTAACAAACACTTGTGTACTTGCACTTGAGAATGCAAAGAGTGGACACTTGTACAAGAATGCACGTAAACTTGAGAATGACATGATCAAATATAACTTAGACATGCTTGGTATGAGTGATGTGAGATGAAAAAGAAACGGAGAGATATAAACCAGAGATTTCCAATTTTACGTTTCCGGGGCAGAAAAGTGTGGTTGTAGTGGAGTAGGTATACTGATAAGGTTCAAATCCTAGTAAAGGCAGGACAAGGCAATCTATATAAAAGACTTTTATATGGATTTGGATACCAGATCGTGGATACCGGTATTCTTTGGTGGTTGGATTTCAATTAACCACACATCTCAGGAACGGTCGATCTGAGACTGTACAAGACTACACTTCATTTACATTCATATATAACATCCTCATACATCCTTTGAAGTAACACCTTACGGTGGTTCCGGAGACTAAACAGAAAAAGAAAAGGGTATACTGATAAATAAGAAACTGCTAGGAAAAGTATTAAATGTTGAGTACGTTGATGAAAGTGTGATGATGATAAGGATAAAGGGGAAGATATTGTAATAATTCAACTAACTATTTTTTTAACGATCAGTTGATTAGGATCAAAATAGGTTAAATACTTTTCGTGGTAAGGTGAGATTTTGCAGGTTGGTTGATATCGATGTATGTCTGTCTGTTACTTCTCCCTTCTTTTACGATAAAATGTACACATCGATAAATATTTATTGAATTCGGCTCTAATTATTATTAAGTTTTCATATAACTCAAAGCATTTCAAAACTGTATTTACTTTAATTAACACCAACAGCTTAAACTTAATAAGCGTATTATAAATATCTATTTGGTCGAGATTTTCTGCACTTTTAACTTAATAATTTTTTTAATGCATTTAATATTGTGCATTTGACTAGAATGTTTAAAATGTTTTTTTAAGGAGTCTAAAATTGATATACAATAAAAGAATCATTTCTTTTACTTCATACAAGAATTGGATATCTATCACCGGTATAAAAGATCAGAAAACGCAAATTGTATTAGAGATGTGAGCGATGAAGATTTAATATCCCGTTGCTTATTTAACATTATGTAAAGAAAAAACAAAGATAAAGCTTACAAAGCAGTACAGAAGAAAATTAATGATGTATCTGTATTATAAATTAAAAGAAAACTAAAAACTAGAAATAAATAATCCAAACAGAAAGTTAGATTAGCTTACAATATTCTACTCTACCCACATTTCTTACCTGGGCTGTTCACCATAAGGATTCTGGTTGATAGTCCAGATATGATAATGATTGTTTGTATTCATGGAAACGAGCATTTATTTCTTAATCTTGCCATTTGTAAACGGTTCTTCATCTTATTGTGAATTACGTTATGAGAAAAATGAATAATGTATTTTCTGGTGATATTTGTTGTTCTCGTTGCTGGAATTTGTAATACGCTAAATATTCTGAATTTTACGAGTTCATTGCTTGCTGAGTAATCGAATCTTAAAGTAAATAATATTAGTACGAAGGTTATGAAGGTATAATAGAATGAAGGATAATGTTGAGAGAAAATAGGATATCAGAATTTGAAGAAATTTGCTATTTAAAAGACACGACGGATTGGTGAATAAAGAAGAATATGAAACATTGATTTAGGAATTATAAAAAATACGTTTGTGAATTGTTCTGCTTTAAGACCGATAGTAATCTTCGACCAAATTAATTTTTGATGTTTGTTACATGATATTATTGAAAATTAATTGGGCTAAATAGTGTATGTAAATAGTAATGAACAAAGATGATTTGGTTATTTACTCTTACTGGTTACTGGTTACTTAGATATTTACTGAATCTTATGTATTTTTGGGCGCTGATTTCGATTATTAAGTCAGAATTTCACTATTGGCCTGAAATGTTTTGTAAATTCCTATTTTCCAGTAAGTACGTATTATGTATATTGCAACAGTGGAACTGCAATATATTATTTATTTATTTTGTTTATTACAAGTGCAATATATTATTTAATTTGTTTATTGCAGCGGTTAGTTACTAAATAAACTGTAATTTATTTGAGCTGATAAATAGCCGTGAAAAATAAGTATTAATACTATTATTATTTACACAGTACTTAAAATGATTACAAATGATACACATTGATTCATGTCATATTTTTTCCTAAATTAATTTTATCTCCCATTAGTTACACATTGCGCAGCGTATATGAATTTTGTTTTGGTAACTCAGTGATGGATTTAACACTGTAAACAATAACAATGTGTCATGCTGGCAAAAAAAAAATGTCAACTACATCCGTCAAGTCTGAGCGCTCGTATATTCAACATTTAGAGGCGCAGCTACTTTTCCTACTAATTTGTGGTTTTATTTCTCCTGTAAAGTCATTGTACATAATACATTAAGTGTATATCATGATAAAAGTTTTGTGATACGTGTTTGTGAGTTTTTAATCAAAATTCCACGCAGTTGCATTAACCATCCAGGTAGTTTCTGCTACATTTGTGGTGAGGTAGCATTGAAGTCCCAGAGCTATTGAACTAGGCATTCAACTAAGTATTACTACTAGCATTATACTAAGTAGGTACTCAGGACAGACACTGGGCTCTCACATTGGCTGAAATACCTGTGTAACACCTCCTCCGTCAAGAGCGGTAACCCTCTGCCAAAGCGTTTCATAACCATTTGGTATGCCCGGCCCCAATGATCATCGTCTAGTTCAGTACAGAGTTCCTGCCGTTTCCTCCTCTTCGAGTTCTTGATGGCGTTCCGAAGTGCTCTTCTACACTGTACTTAGTGCTGGGATGCGAGAAGTCATAGCCGTCTCTACTGCGACACCTGAGTCGTTGCATGGTCCTGTTGTCCCGCTGGAGATCCGTCCTCAGACTGCTGATCTCGGGGGTCCACCAGTAAGCCGACCGATGACGGCGATGCCTAACACCCATCCGAGTAATGACCTGCTTAACAGTATCTTGTAGTATCTCAGATGTAAGGCGAATAGAAGACCAGCACGTATGGAGTGCGAGACCTCCTCAACGATGTTACGCACTTCCCGAAATGTCAAACGAGTAAGACGGCCTTGATTCCGTGGACGGAAGGAGGCATCCCCAATTTCAACCAGTGTGGCCAGATGGTCGCTGGCGGTGTCATCTGCCAGCATTCTCCTGGAACAACAGTCGCGATTCCACCTCCCGTGGAGGACAATGAGGTCTAATACCGAGGAATGACCACGTGCGGAGAAAGTCGGTATACAATCATTTGCAGGTAGAGAATATAGAGTACTTATCATATTACCCAGAATTTCGCATTTCCTATTGCTGCTGTAAGCACTGCCAGCCTCCACAGACTTGCAGTTGGTCACCTACTAACAAGAGCTTCTTCCTAGTCCCAAAAACTGCCGCGTTCAGTCGTGCCATGTAAGCCCCATAGTCCACTAAGTCTCAATTGGGAGAAACATAGGCCCCTACGATCACCTCCTCCGCCAGCTCGATACAGAGGAAGCCATCGCTTCCAGAAGCTGTCAACCCAAACCGCCACTGACATCCCGCAATGCTACGTCAACTCTGTTGCCTGTATTCCAGTTACATCCGATCACAACCGACCTATTCGGTTCAGTCTTTGCAAGAAAATCAACAAGAAGCTTCTCAGCTAACTCTCCCACAAGATCACGGTACAGCGTGCATCTATTACCTAATACCTAATACTGCAAAATACCTAATACAGTATTACCAAACACTGATTTACCTACAGCAAACTACACCAGAAAATCCAAAAGAAGCATATTTTAGGCACGTAGAAATTGGAAGTATAATATTGTTATATTACCATTATAGTGTTTTTTTGGTTTTTTTAACAACAAAAATGGTAATTACAATAACACTGTGCCTGGTAGAAAGAAACCACTTACATATTTGAAATCAGAGTCAAAAATATCTGTAAGATCAGCTATAATTCTTGTAACAAACAAAAAACTAAATTTTGTTATCCTGTGTAACATCTCTTAAGACGAGTTGAAAAAGAGCGAAATTTAATGTAAATTCTTGTAGAAGTAACTCTAATATTAAAATTGTAACGATTTCAAACAAAAGCTGTAAGAAAATTCTTTTAGTACAGTTGCTGTAAATTTCTTTATCAACATTTTAAATTAAAGACAACCAGAGAGGAAACGTGTCTGAAAATACCATCTTTAACTACCCTACTTTATTATCTCCGTCATAGTAACTTTCTTTAAACGACCAAACGTAAAAAAAGAAAATTAAAAAAGAAGTGAAAGTCGATGAAACCTGTAAGAGATTTCCTGATTGCAACCAACAACAACTTTTAAATCTCTGAACTTGTACATAATAACGCTTGTTTTTATCAGAATATTTTTACATTATTTCAAAAAAAGTAGTGTGGAATGTATTATTTAGTTGTGTGTAACTACGTTTACGGTACAGTTTTTAGTTGCCTGTAGGAAATTTGTTCATTTTTATGTAGTTCTATTGTGGTAAAAATTTTAATTTCTTTTCTACAAAGAAATAATTATATGTAAGTACGTGACATTATCCATACCATAAAAAAAGTCCATATTACGAAATCCATTGTGTTTCCTGCTTTAGATACCTTGGAAGAAAATTTTTATTATGCTTTACGTACACTTAATTTCTCAAACATTGTACCGCTGACATGTTAAGTAAATAAATTAGCAATAATATAATCCACCTTACCAGCATGTTGATACGTTCTATACGGTCTCTAGATCTTTAGGCTTACTTGAAAGCCATCATCAGAAGTAAAAATTAATGCAAAGTCAAGGTTTAACTCTATCAACGTGTTGGTAAGGTGGATTATATTAATTGTTAATTTATTTATACGTATACTACATTCAGAGATTACTGTAATCCTTTATTGGATTTTAGAATTAAACGGATTTAGTTTTTAAATGTACCCTAATAGACAGTACACTGTTGTTTCTTTAGTATCAGTATGATTCTAATTTTACGAATTTTTTTAAGTTGTTTACATTCTGCAGTCAGAATCAACTCTAAACTTCTAGAGATTTTAATTATTATTTTCTTCAAACTTTTTGCTCATTATTTAAGATAGCTTCGAAGTTTAATGTTTCTAAATATCTTTCTTTTTGTTAAATTTGTATTGCAGTTACTAACTGTTCAATTTGATTTACGACTGAAAAATTAGTAGTGTTACTGTAATGTATTGTAAAAAACATGCTACAAGAACATCCGAGGTAGCAAAGATAATCCGGATTAGTTAGCCATAAATAGGAAATAATGAGGGTATGATATATAAAAACGGTTATTTGTAAATGTAGCCTAACGTAGTAAATATTACGAGATTAAGGTATCATTATAGAACCTTCCGAAGTAATGTGTTACTTTAGTGGTCAGTCACACATCTTTAGATTGAACTTAAATAATTCTGTTTTTAGATATCTGCTAATATATTCACGGGATACGGATTGATAAAAAAATTCCCTTTGATTTTAAATTTTAATCAAAATTATCATGACGTTAAATCGGCTAGTATAAAATTAATAACAGATTCTGTTAAAATTCCAACTGGACATTGGAATTTAGAAAATTAGCCATTAAAAGGCTGTTTTAGTTTTAATAGCGGTTCACTATTTAATATATATTTGCTAACTTAATAATTACAGTATTAGAATTTTTTGAGGGATCGATCGGCTTTTTCTTTTAGCTTGAAGGTTTGTTAGATAACAAGAATGGGGGGTTATTTTAAGAGGAAGTCTGGTTGTGTTGTGCTTCCAGCAATCTAAGCGCTTTCTGATACTGTTTGTGGTCTCTCTCACGCACCCTCTCTCTTTCACTCACTTCCTTCGTCTTGTATGTAGAAATTGCATTCCTACACGACGTTCCATGCATTACTGCATATCTTTTGCCTATGTTTTTTTCTTTTATTTTGTTTCTTTTATCCCCATTCCTATGACGACATTCATTCTTTCCTTACTCTCATCCTTTCGTGCCGATTAACATTCTTACTTCAATCTCTACTTTTTTTAAATAAAATTTTATCTTTGAATTATTTTTGAATTTTAAAGTCGAATTAATATTGCTTGTCTAAATTAATTTATGTTGTAATTCTCCAATTTATGATTACTGTTTTGAATGTATGATTACTTTACAATTTATAATTAAAGTTTTATCAGGCTTGATCTAGAATTATAATAATAGTAAAGGGGTTACAAAGCATTTCAGTAATTAATTTCAGTTAAAAATTACCCTTATTTACCAATACTTGTACATTTCGTGTTTGTCATTTGACCAAAGTCTAACGTTAAAGGAACATTTAAAAACCTTTTCAAGTTACCTTTGATTTAACAAAAAAGGTAAAAAATATTTTTCAAACGATAATCAACGAATCACGAAATGGAATATTTTGCCATTATCCTGGGCCACCAATTCACACAAGTGTAAGTCATGATTAAAATAATAGACATCAAAATAATTTATAATTTGCAACAAAGAATTTTTCTCTTTACTTTATTATTCTAATGTGAGTTTACATCGTTTAATACGTTTAGATGTGGCCTACGATGTCCTCGTATATTAAGTTAGCTCACATGTATTCAATCAAATAATGAATTTTAAATTTGGTTTTATTTGTTTGATTTATACTTATTCTTTATCTATTTTAATTTTAACTCAGCATCCCTTATTTCGGGTAACGGGCGGATTACGTGGCCAAGTTGATAAATTTAAACTTGTGATTAATAATTCCCATTAGTCAACGAAACCACTCATTCTTTCAAGTGTTCGTAAAATTCATTGTTAGTTATACATATTAAAAAAAAAAAATTAGTGTATGTCTTTCTTGTACACCAACAACCCACCTTTTTTGTAGATAATCGGTCTCGGTTGTATTTTTATGGAAAATGTATCTCGTCGATTTCCACAGATTTTTGTCTTCTAGTTTTTGTGCTCGTCTCGAGAAGCCAAATGTCTGAGGATATAATTTTTATACTGGTGTCTATGTAGACAAGTTTGCTGAGTCAGTATCTGTTTGGAATATTTTTAAATATATCAGTGTAGGGTATAATTAACTCTCTGAGGGACTTTGTTTCTAAAAACATTCTACCAGACTGTTTTGGAAGTTGTTGTCTAAACCTTGAAAATTACAACGAACTTTTGGATCTTTGACTTTTTTAAAAGACAAAAGAATTTATAAATTTTTGTGGTTTATTTTATTTTACTAATCACCACTTTCATTACTAAATAATGCGTTCGTGTGTACGTAATAAGCTGAATTAAATTAATTAGATTTTCAATAATATTTAATATTAATTTCACATTAACAAGTGTAAAATATGTTAATAAGAGTAAATTAATAAAACTTTAATTTCTGTTTTAATACGTTATCGTATCTGATATTAATGAAATAGTTAAATTCATTAATGCGTAATATGAAAGAAGCAATCGAATTTTTAGATTATCGTAGAAATTATTTACAATATAATGATTATCAAATAAGAAATGTAATTATCACATTTGTATGTAAAAGTTTTCAAATTTGTTTTAACTTTTATATAGTTGTGAACTATATTCAATTTATATAAATTTAAGAGAATCTAAGAGACATTTTTTGAAGTCTAGATAGTAGTTCACGAGCTAATAATTCCACGTTCTGATGACTACCAAATCATCTTCAGATAAATGTACAACCAACAACTGAGGCTCCTTAGGTTTTGGTTGAAATGTAAAAATATTATTAACTAAGTTTAATACCCCACTAGTTTTAAGACCCTTCGGCAATCTCCAAGCAAGAGAATAATTTGCCTTTATCAACTTGAGACTCTAAAAGAAGAAGTTTTCAGAAAATCGGATGATTAAAAAAAAATTATTTTCGGATGATCCGTAACCTAAAGCGCGCGCGTGTGTGTGTGTGTGTGATCACGTGTGTGGTTGTTTTATCACATTTAGTGTGTTTATACCGATTTTTTTTTTTAACGGATTGGGATAGTAGTAACCCAACAAACATTACTCGTACATTAGATAAATTGCTTCCGGTCAAAAAGTGAATCCGGTAAAGTAGTCTTCATATTAAAAAAAATTGAATATTTTTCGAAAATAATATCATAAAAATTGCTTGAAGATTCTAAAAAAAAATTCTTAAACATTTATACCACAATAATATATTAAAATGTAATAAATATGGTACGAGCCTTTTATGATTAATTAATTTTTTTTTAAATTTTGCAATGATTTCTTTTTTAAGAAAAAACAAAGAAAATAGAATGTTATAAAAGGGTGATAATGAGGAGAGAAATTTTAAGATAGGGAATCATAATACATCAGAAGATGTAGAATTTTGTTATCTTACTAGTAAAATAACAAAGGATGGATGGAGAAAAGGATGGTAGAGATAAAAGCAGAATGACTCAGTAAGAAAAGTTCTCGTAGAAAAAAGTAGTATGCTAGTA
The DNA here is from genome assembly GCF_047948215.1 of Lycorma delicatula. Taxonomy (NCBI): domain Eukaryota; kingdom Metazoa; phylum Arthropoda; class Insecta; order Hemiptera; family Fulgoridae; genus Lycorma; species Lycorma delicatula. The sequence goes on along the minus strand of NC_134456.1, from coordinate 179,784,395 downwards.
TCAAACACGGATCTTAGAGCTAGATAATAAATATCCTTACAAATATGTTTTTTAAGTGTAGCAGTTATAGTAGCGAAACAAAAATTGAATTAGAAAAGTAGAAAGGAAGTAATAGACCCATCGAAATGTGATATTACAGGATGATGTAAAAAGTTAGGTGGACAGATAAAATTCGGAATGAAAAGGTCTTAAATAGGAGAGGAGAGAAATTTATGTTAGAATCTTCAAAAATGAAGAACTAGATCGATAGTATTTGCGTATGTATTAAGATATCGAGGTGTAATTAATTAATCTGGTATTAAAGGGTTATGTAGAAGGCAAAACCTATAGACGAGACTAATAAATGGAATATGTAAAACAGAGCAATGCGAATGTTGAATAATTAAATACGATAAGGTTAAAAGACGAAGACAAAATAAAAAAAAATATTTGGTATAGCATCAGATCGAATAACTTAAAACTCTTAAGAGAAATCTTTAAAAATCGCTTGAAAGATCTCAAATACATACTTTTTTTTAATTTTGTAAAGCTGCATTACATTTATAACGGCTTTGACTGGTACCGCCTACTGTGAGTTCATTGTTTACAATATATTCAACTAAACGCCGGGTTGGTCTAGTGGTGAACGGGTCTTCACAAATCAGCTAATTTCTAAGTCAAGTGTTCTAGGTTCAAATCCTACTAAAGACAGTTAGTTACTTTTATACGGATTTGAATACTAGATCCTGGTTACCGGTGTTCTGTGGTGTTGGTTGGTTTTCAATTAACCACACATCTCAGAAATGGTCGATCTGAGATTGTACAAGACTACACTTCATTTATATTCATATATATCATCCTCTGAAGTAATCCTGACGGTAGTTCCGGAGGCTAAACCGAAAAACATATATATATATTCCACTAGAAGTTTACTTTTATAAAGTTGCTTAACTTGGTTTTTATTTTATATATAATTTTTAGTTATTGCTTTCAGAACTATTTTTTCGTAAGGTAGTTTCTTTTCGTAAGTAAAACTGAAGAAAAGAATTAAGAATTTATCTCATTTTATCAGGATTTTATAAATGTATCACAACCAATATTGTAATTTAGGTTTTAATTTAATCATAAGTTTTCCGCCTCTTTCTTGATGAAAATTTGCTCTTCTCTACTTAACTGATCGTTGCAATTAGTAAAATAAATCAGACAACGATTTTGTTGAAAATTGTAGGCATTTGGCCCCTTCTTCGATTATAAAATTTCCTCTTGATACTTGACATCAGAAATTATTTCTTTACCTGAAGGATAATAACGAATTGTTCTCCATTTTTTTCTACCAGTCAAAAGCCCTAAAAATTTCCACAAAATAAATATTTTGCTAAAATGCCTAAAGTCATAAAAAGTGTTCTACCTCTCGATCTAAAATTAAAATATTGCCGCGTTTTGTCGTTATTTTTTCCGAGATAAATTTATCTCCTCAGTCTTCAGAGGACTCGAAAACAGGATATTTTCGTACTGTCTAGTGGGGCCTTGAGCCGTTGTATCAGATCAGCTTACTTGTCTCCTTTCTCGGCCTCTCTGATAGATAATTGCTTTTCTTTTGGTCAACCTTTTCCTTACCATTCATCCTTTCTCCTTGGTGGTGTTCCACGAGTTTTTAGTTAAACCTGTTATGTCCTCGGTTTGTGTGGATGGTAGGGGTCTAGTTGTCCTACTATGATCCGGGAACTATGTCGACTACCCGATGGCTGTAGAAAATGCTTGTCGAATTCGAGCCAGACCTTTACATAAACACGATATCTCATTAAATTGTTAATCAACACTAATATCTTTTACAGATCTTTATTGTTGCTATACATTAAAATATAAGTAAAGAAATTACGTCTTTTGCTCAGTTTTTACTGGATTAGAGCTTGCTTTTTCTCATTTTCAATTTTTTTTCACAACTGCGTAATATTTATATACATTGCTATAAAATATCGTTTTTTTTGTATTTCAACCTGATTTTCCGTAGTATTTTAAGCATTTATAAGATATTTTAAAAAATAGGTATTTTTGTTTCATTTTTAATTCTATTGTCATGGAAGTTTAATTTTTGACAAATCAGTTAAATAAGTAGATAAATAACAAATTAAATATTTAACTTAAAAACTGTAAAATATATTTTACTTACATCTTATTTGACATTGATGATAAAATTAAAAAAAAATTTTTGCAAATTTAGATTTCCTTTAATAGGTATAAAAAAGTAAATCAGTTATCGTACTAGTTCGCTTTTTCTGATTTTATATTTATTACGTGGCCTAAATAATTTTTGCTGCCATCGTTTCTGTAGTTATAAGAAAAGCTTAGTTTTAAAATGTTTTAATTATGTTGCATTCCAACGAGAGAATAGGTTGATGTATTTTCCACTGAAATATGTGCTTTTTTGTTGTTGTACCATTCCCGGGAACGTTGATAAATATTCAGCCCGAGAGAAGTGATTTATGGAGTAGTCGGAGGCTCACAGAGAGTGTCCGTTCAATTAAACCACTATGGTTTTACCATAATTGAAATTTTTGCACTGGCCACGGCCAACAATGCTATTTCTACTATCTAAAAAAAAGACATTAAAAAAGTGTGCTTATCATATGATTTATTTTAGTACTTATTTTATAATTCTAGTTTATGAAAGATTAAACGACATCGTTTAATCTGTAAAATAAACTTTCTTTTTCATGAACAAAAGTATTTTATATTTTCGTCATTTTATTAGGAAATTAAAATTAATTGAAGATTTAAAAGTAATTTAACCTTATTTTATTCATGTGCAATTAAAAATATCACATTTAATTTCAGTATGTAATTAAAAATTGTTTCAAGTTATTTTTTACGTTCCTTTTTTATAACTTTTGCATTTTAGCAGAAAGTAAAATAAATAAGTAGATAGCGAATTCAGCTATTAAGTTTATTTGTACAGTTGTTCGTACAACCATCCGGGTAATACATCAACAGGAAGCTTCCCGCACTAGATCACACCAAAGATATGATTCTCTAAACTGATTCCACAGCTCTTGTGGAATTATACAGGATTATATTCCTAAGAGGGATCGGCGCATCTTTACCACAATAATATGTTTAACCATAATATGTTTCAATAAATTATCGATCAGAAATGTTGTGTTGACCATCTTAAGCATACCGATCAAAAATTACTTTCCCTCCAGAAATCTTAGAGTCACTCGAAAACAGGTTTTAAGATATTATTAAAGTAACAACTTCGCCTGTTACTTTAACTGTGGTGTGTATAAACCGTTCTTCCAGACCGACGCCAGAGATAATTTTTTCCTGTTGCTAACCATACTTCTTTGTTTTTCCTGTTTAGTCTCCGGTATATTTAGGATGACATGTATGAGTGTAAATGGAGTGTAGTCTTTTACAGTCTCAGTTCGACTATTCCTGAGATGTGTGGTTAATTGAAACCCAACCACCAAGGAACACCTGTATCCACGATCTAGTATTCAAATCCGTGTAAAAATAACTGACTTTACTAGGACTTGAACTCTGGAACTCTCGACTTCAAAATGTTGATTACCATCCAGTCTGCTGTTTTATCACGTTGTTTCGCAGAGCCGTCTGTAACCACCGTTAATACTGAAGTTCAATAACCCATAATTTAAATTAAAAAATTAGATTTGTATAATTTTTTTTTGCTTTAATACTAAGAATTTTTTCTAAAGTTCATCTTAATAAGTAAATCCTAAAAAAATAATTCAACTGAGGGGAAAGAGTAACACTTGTGTTAAAAATTAAAAAAAAATCTTTCCAGAAAAACTTTTGAGCCAGTTACTCACCAGCATCCAGTTTCTCCAATGGAATTGGGTCTCCCTCTATTGATAATTTAAAAAAAGTTTTTTAAAATTTCTTTTTATTCTTATTGGAATTTTATTGCTAATATTTATTATGTAAATCGTCTCGGAGAGAAACCTTTTTAAGTTTTCACAAAAAAAATTGTCGTAAAAAGAAATTAAAAAAAAGTTACATTTTTTGTAGTATGAATCCAGACCAAAAATAATTATATAGCTTAGTTTTTTAATCTTCCTTACGATAAATTATTCATTATGCCCATTTTTTTTTTTTTAACTGTTTTGTTGTGATTAAACAAATGATATTCTTAAATCATAAAGATGGGAGTTTTTTGAGGACGAAATTTCATGACTTAACATTTTTTAATTTGTGTGTAAAATATTCTGATTTAGGATTAAAACAAAAATACAAATTCAAATCCATAAACAACAGAAAATATAAGATAACTTATCTATCGTAAACCCATAAAAAAATCAAAAATCAATAAATTAAAAAACAAAAGGTCAAAAAATAAAATAAAGTTTAGCATTTAAACCGGGTTTAAATGTTAAACTCTAACACAAACATAAACTAACCAAATAATCTCTTCTAAATTTACGATTTAAAAATACTAATAACGATAAACCTAAAACACCATAACACAAATAACACCTAAACCACCAACACAAATACTAAAAAAAATTTAAATGGGATCTAATTTTTGTTTATTTCAAAATGTTAACTTCGTTTTAGTTTGTTTCAGTATACTTCCATCTGAATACTGTATCGCGTTTCTCTTGGTAATTACGCCTACAATTCTGTTGCCCTGAAGCATCTCCGAGTAAGTTTTAGTGGAGCGAGATAGACGCCGTGCAAATACTGCGCTGATTGCAGCCCCATCTCTTCTTCCTATGTAGTTTGAAATTGTTCCCCTTTCTTCACCTCTTCGGTATCGGCGATCCGATTTTCACGCTGTTCCCTAATCTCAATCTCAGTTTAGATTAGTACATTCCACATTGAAAATATACTCTACCTACTTTTTTTATTTCTTCTCCATCCATCGTTTTGTATCAACTTTAGGAAATCTGCTTTCACATAAGCTGTTTAAAAAAAAATATTGTATATATTTATCTGTTTTATAAATAATTTTATATTTGTCAGTTTAGTATCATTTCATTTCATTATTCGTTTTTTCTATTCTATAAAATGATATTTTTTATTATTATCGTCTTATTAACTTTGTGTTTTTGATTAGCTTTAGAGTAAAGTAGGTTTGGTTTTTAATATAAATATTTTAATGTGTTATTTATATGCGGTAATTATTGCGTATTCTTTAAATTTCTAATGTGATTGATGGTAAATTTTAATGGAATTGAGTATGATTTAATAAGTTCCATTATCTCCTTGCACATTACTAGATGTGGAATGCTACAACCAGCTATATTTTTATTTTTTAATTGGTAGTAAAAAATAAAAAAAAATTAAAGTAAAACCAAGATTGTATATTCCTCTTTGTTTTCCTTTGTTAAAAATCAAATATTTCTACAGGAGTTTTTCTTTTACTTATTTGTAGTAACCGTATATATATAGATTGTTATTTAATTATATTTTTATATAAATCATCACCAGGAGACACACATTTTTATCACGGATAAATCACAGGACTAATCACATTTTATCACGTATTTTATCATTAAAGCTACCATCAGCTGCTGAACAAAGAAACCACTAACGAGCGTAGGATAGTTCTCGGACAGTTTTCGGGTAAGTCAGCAGATAAAGCCGCTTATCAGTACCCACAAATACCAGTAACTTAGTAGTTCTGAAGGTCCCTATCATCTTTTAAGTATATCTAATTAACGTTCAACTAAAACCCACTATACCGGTCGTGAAGGAATCAAGGATAAGAGAGAAGGGTCGATTGTGAGAAAGGGACGTACTACTCGCATAGACACAGGGTGGTGGTTAGTCTGTTAAACTAAACTAACCCTCAGGGCATTAGATACCACCCCTTCATAGTTCCTGTAGAAGGATGCCTTTACTTAGGAAACGATTAGCATATTGACCAGTTAAAACACATGTGCTACAACAGATTGCTTTCTCCCAGATTTTTAAAAAGCTTTGGTAGCTTTCTTAAAAAACGCTCACTCATTCACAGAATTGTGTATCGTATGAAATTATCTAATTGATTTATAAACAGTTTAACCAGACCTCCGCTTAAGAATTATTTGACGGTTGAGGTAAGGAACCGCTTAAACATTTTCATGGAAAGATCAAAGAAAACAACGGGAAACGGGAAACCTTAATCATTCCAGCATGATTGAATCAAATGAATTAATAAAAAAACGAAAATTACTACAGTTTAGGTTTATTAGGACAACAGTTTTATGAAATGATAATTATTCAAGCATCTTTACTCTCAGTAACGTGAAATATTACAGATTTTACTTAATTTTTTTTTGTAATTTATGATATTGAAACATTTTTATAAATTGTTAGGGTATTAATATTATTAATTTTCTTTTTTACTTTTCCTAAGTATTTTAGAATTAATTATTTTATGTTAGGATTTTTTTTATTGTAAAATGTGATGTATGAACTCTTACTGTTGTTTACCCTCGAATACAGACGGTTTCATTAATGAAATATTATTATTTGTACGGTATAATAAATTACTATCGTTCTGGGAAATAGTTTGCGGTAGCTTTGAAATTTGTAGATATAGGGTGATTGTATACAACAAGAAATTAGACTACAAGTTATGTGAATTCAACGTAGAGACATTTCCTTCTCCTTCTAACTAAATGGTAGAATGGGCGTGGATCTTTGTGATGTATGGACGTAGGTTTCTCCTGCTAATGGATCCCCTGCTGAATGGATTGTTCTTCCATCCTGTATGTTTGGGGGCCACCTCTTACTTGTAATAGTCTACGATAATAATAATATATTATTATCATTACTATATATTGTTCCATTTAACAAAAACAGCAAAAAATTACACGCACGTTCTCTAACATATAATTCCACACATATTTTTATGAAGGATTACGGTTATGAAAAAATAAATAAATGAAAATATGTTTTATCTTGCTCGGATAACCGATTCATCGCTACGTTAGATTTTCCTGAAATACACAGTACAAAACATTGACGACTTATCAGTTGATCAGATTGACAAAACTAGGGCAATTTTTGTTGAATGTCGATTTATTGGAAATAGTTTATCTGATATATTTTAAAAGTGCAATGAAATTTTCTTAAAATTATATTAATTTACTCGATTTGATCAGTTTTAATTATTGGAAGAAATATATTATCGAGAATCCTGAGACAGAAATATAGAGATATCCGGTCGCCCGGGACTAAAAAGAAATAGATTTCAAATTAGCGTTATATAGTTTTAAGATCCTTCTTGAATACATCGGAAATGTCAGTTTTGCTAAAAAAAAATGAGACGTGTGCTGTATTGATAACAAAAACAAGATATAAGACTGGGATCTGGGTTATAAGAGGTACATGTAATCTCTATTTACAAACAGTGTACAAAAATTGAATTATTTCAACTAATATTGTTTCAAAAAGATGTACCTAGAAATATCTATGTTGTTGAAAACGGAATTTTTCTCCCAAGTTTTGAACGCAACAAATGTGCTTATTTTGTTATGTATGATAATAGTTGTTCATATTGTCTTGTACGTCAGAATAATTTCATCAACATAAAGTTCCAGAAATTAAACTTTTCAGCCGTATATGGATACAGTAAACAAAGAAATATTTTTTTATAATCTCATTGTCACAAAAAAAAAAACAAACAAAAATGCACATTTGAAATATACAGAAAACTAGTATTGACAAACAAGTAACATAACTCGACAATAACAAACATTCACAGTCTCAACCCAATCATCGTCTTCTAAACTAATCTGCTTTTAGAAGTATTATTTACGATGGACGTTGACGAACTATTCGCTTAATCCCTTTCTTCCTACAGCTGGGTACTCCTGTAGAGAACAACACGGGTAGCGCATCAAGTCTACCACCAGTCATTAACCGTTATTTTCTGAAAAATATGTACATTTTTTGTTCTGTACACATCGGAAAATGCAGTGTATCCACTAATCCATTAAGGATGTGGACAAATTTCACAGCTAGTTTAAAAAGAACAACGAACTGCTGCGAATCGTTTCACTCACTATTTAATGGAAGGTTTTACAAACCCCCCCACCCATGTTTAAATAATTTTGTAAATATTCTTTTAGATTTTCAAACCGGAACCTAATCATTTTGAAAACTTTAAACGAAATGTTAGAATTAAGAATTACAACAAGACATCGAAATGTCTCCTTTGAAACCAAAATAAGTATTATGAAATGGGCAGACTGCAGTATATTGAAATAATGGATATTTTAATAAGCAATAATTTTAAAGGTATGATTTAAATTTCATGAATAAACTTTTGTAGTAATTTGTCATTTGTATTCTTATAATTTATTATTAAACAAATTTGCGTTAATTTTTTAATCTGTGTTTTCATATTATAGTATTACCTAGATTAGTATTTATTTATTTATTTAATCCAAATAAACGAAGCGCAGTTTATTTATTCTAGTGTGCAGTGTGCTATTATGTAATGATTTTTATATCCAAGCACATTTATACCCTGTACGCAATTGGGGATTACCTTTCACGACTAATCAAACAATTCTTGTCACCTTAAGACCATGTAGAAGAATTCATAACGATAAAATACTTTCTTTTTTATAAGCTTTTATTTAACTTACTTTAGTTATAATCAAATCTTGCAACTGCTATATCTTTTGATCTATCGTATGAAAATCAATGAAATTTGGTACACTTATGTAACTTCGATGACAATACAATACTACAGTGTTAGAATTTGGATATGATCCACCCCCACCCCCACCCGTCTAGCAAAACCCTACCACTATAGCTATCCCTATAAATTCATGCATGTTGCTTAAAATTTTTATTTCTCATCAACTATCGTATGAAAATCAATGAAATTTGATACACGTATGTAACTTCGATGTGTAAAAATAAAAATTTTTACTTTTTTTTTAGTCTTAATAAACAAAGCTTTTATTTAACTCTCTTTAGGAATAATCAAATCTTGCAACTGCTATATCCTTTGATCTATCGTATGAAAATCAATGAAATTCGGTACACGTATGTAACCTCGATGACAATACAGCACTACGGTATCGGAATTTGACATGATCCACCCCCACGCTGCCACGCTCTACCCCTACTCTAAATTCATGCATTTAGTTGAAAATTTTCATTACTCATGAACTATCGTATGAAAATGATTGAAATTTGGTACACGTATGTAACTTTGATGTGTAAAAATAAATATTTTTACTTTTTAGTCTTAATAAACAAACAAACTTGAACAAACAATAATATTCAGATACAAATATTATTAAGAATATTTTTTTTGGATGTAAAAAGTTTTTTGTTCATTAAGACTAAAAAGTAAAAAATTTAAAAAAAATTACAAAAATATATATGATTACATATAAAAAATTATTTTTTTAAAAAAGCTTTTATTTAACTAATATTAATATTAACATTAATAAAAAAAGGAAAACAATTAGAAAAACCATCTAAAAAGTAAAAATTAAGAATTAAATCAAATTATCTGTAATAAAATATATCAATTGTTAATTCTTTGATGGTTCAAATTTGCACCGAGATGACCGTTAAGGGTTAATAAGAGTAAAAATAAAAATAAAATTTAGAAATCTTGCACAAAGTTATTACATTTTGACGGTGATCTGAAAAATTAATAATTATTATCATTATTATAATTGTAATCGTAATTATGAATTTATTAAATATTATTGAAAATTAAAATGAAGATTAAAACAGCAAATTTTATGCATTTAACTGATTTAAAAATGAAACAAAAATATATATATATAACCGTAAACAAGAAATAGTATGAATTAATTTTTTTTTTCGAAATGTTGTTTGTTGTTATTTTTTTTAATGTTATTTTTGAAGTAAATATAACAAGGATGGGTGAAGAGGTTTCTAAAATCTGACATAATGGGAAAGGAGGACGTAAAAACTACATTTTATATTTACATAATTTACGGATGACCTTTTTTATTTTACTGTTTTTCGTTCAAAACACTGAGAAATGTATTTTAAATTATTTTGCTTACTATAACGTTTTAGTGATTGTAATTGCAGAAAATATTTTTTTTTTAACTTTTGTTTAAAAAAAAAAAATAGAATAATTTTTTAACGAATCGGTAAATATTCATAATTTATTATATTTTCTAATCGCCCGTATACTTCGTAAAAAAGTTTTGGCATGTGTTTTTTTTCTTATGTTTTTTTAATCTCTAAGTTTTATGTTAAATATAGATAAGGGGAAATAAAAAGGATTAGATTGGGTAAAACACATTTAGTTAAAGAGGTGAGCACACTTATGAATTGCACATAAAAATCTAAAAAATCCAATATTGATCAGAATTTGTTTATATTTAATCGGTTGACATGATTTATTACAATAATCTTCTAACATGTACATTGTGGAACGTAATGTTATGCTTTATTTATTTATCAAATTTTTACATTTTGTTATTGGTCTTTTTTACCTGGCATTAAATGATTTATTACTATAATTAGTGTAGCGTTTATTTTTTCATGGTAGATGTTCAGTCACTGAAAAATGTTTCGGTTTGATGTTATTATCCGTTCCTTTCTGTTTTATATTATATATCCTTCGTCCTCTGTTAACTATTTTATAAATTCTTATATTTACAGCTTTTATCGTCAACACTATTGTGCATTACCAACTAAGTAAATCTTGATGTTCTGGTATGTGATCCATTAGCCTACGATATTATTAAAATTAATAATTAACAGCGTTGCCAATTTGTAACTTGCCTTTAACTTCAACTACGCCATTCTTACATTCAGACAAACGTAGATATTAATTTATTTCTTAGTGGACTCTGATAAACATTTCTGATGTATTCGTCTTAATACGTCAATGTTCTAACTTTATCAAACCATTTAGTTTTTAACATTCTTCTTCAACACCGCGTTTCAAAAGCTAACATTTTTTCCTTTCCATTGTGCGTGGCTAGCTACCGTAGAATGCTTTACTTCTTACAAATATTTTTTAAAGAATTTCTTTCTATTTCTTCGATCTGTATTTTTCTACCCGACTTCTTACAGTAAGAAAGGTTTCCTCGCTTTTATGAGTTAGCTTCGAATAACTACCTTGCTTCATCCATTCTTTGTAATTTTATTGTCTAAATATATAAATTCTCCAATTTACCATAATTTATAGTTTGTTCCATAATTTAAATTATTATCGTCATTTTTGTTTTACATTTTTACCTTTTGTTTTATTCTTACATATTTTGCAATGTAAATTTCTCTTTGAGTGTTTAGTTTTTTTAGATGTTATGATTTAATTACTAAAACATAAGTAACACTGATTTTTTGTAAAAAAAAAATATATATAAGTTTTTGTTTTTAGAGAAAGGTATTATCTTTTTGGCATTTCATTAAGGTACGTACTTTGTTGTATCCGTATCATATATGAGTTTATTTGTTTCTTTTTCCAGTCGTAACGAATAATGCAGATATAGCCGTACATTCTTCTTTATTTATAGGATGTTGTACAATCAACCGGTATCGTAACATTCATTATGGTACGCCCGACACTATCTGCAGCTCATCAATGACACAATATTGTTCGATAACAAAGAAAAAGGACTTAGCAGTTGTTAGGATTTTCTTTTTCTGATGTCGCTGACTTGAAATGTAACTTTCTGAAAACATTGATTTATATTTATTATTCCAATACAGTTGTTCAGCTTTGGAAGCTCTTTAACGTTAAATAATTTATTTATTAAATCATAATCTTTTCCAAAAATAAAATTGATTGCAAAAAAGTGACTATCATTATGTTACTTGTTTCATTAGGTTCCTTAACGACAATTATGCGTTGAAAATATTTTTAAAATATCATTAAAATACTTATAGAAACGGTAACGTTTAATTAATTTTAGTAAACTGATATAGTATAAATGATTCATACTTTCAAACGCGATTGTTTATAAAATAAAAAATAATAATCAGTTTTCCACTTATTTTTATCGATAATTTAGCCTATAGAAGCTAATTATTTATAATTCCTTCTGAATTTATAAGGCAATTTATTTAACATTGCTATTAAAATAAAAATGCAGCGAACTATGCAAGTTAATGTTGTTTACGCTTAGCGTTAATTCCTATATTTATACATATATTTTTATATCTCGGTACAGTAATTCTGTCATCATCGATTGGTACAAAGGGAAGTGTAACAAATCACCCACCTCTTATTATCTTCGTTATTCGTTTCTCCGGTGTTTATAACATTTTCTTTTATGATTTTCTTTTAAATGGATGTTTAAAAGTTTGTGTTCACTTATTATTTGGTCTTTAGTTAAATTTTTTTTTAGTTAATATTTATTCATAAAAAATAAAAATAAAAGTTAGTATTCGTCGGCGAAAGAAATAGAATTTTTTTTTAATAATTATATCGTACTTGAGGGAAAAATTGATTTTTTTTATAGCAAATTAATAGTTATTTTTTAATGTTATTGTTGTGATTTGAAGCAAGCCAGTAGGAATTGAAGATATTACAAAAAATAAGAGCATAGTATCCCTATGCTCTTTTCCCAGATAATTCAATTTCAACGTTGCTTAAATTCGTTAAGATGTCATTTAAATTAAATGGATTAGTGTTAAATGTGGTTAAGAAAAGTGATTCTATATTTTAAGTGTTCAAAACTTTTTCCGACATCAGTTGAAAAGTGGTGGCCATATTTTTTTTCATCTTTTAATAAAGAAAAAGACTTTAACACTTATTTATGTTTATAAAATTACTATCACGATATTAAATAATTTCTTTATTTCAGCAAACAACTGAATGGAAAAGAATTGTGAAGGAAGGAAGAATTTTCATTAAATGTTGGAAGTCTTGGTCGTGAGTTTGGTAAGAGTGACTTCACGTATGAGAAATATAATACTGCAATCTTCTGTTTTGAAATTTCATTATGAAGCGATTGTATTCTTTTCTAACAACATTTTTTTTTCACTTTTAATGGAAATTCTTCTTTCCTTCATAATTCATTTTCCATCCGGTTATTAATTAAAATTATGAAACTAAATTCATACTGTTCGTAATAATTCTATTAAAATATACGTTTAGCGGAAAAAATCTTATTATAAAAAAAAAATGTTAATGCTTAAACGATAGTTTATTATAAAATGTTAAACCCATTTCATAGTGCTACAAGTTACAACCATCCTAAACGACCAGCAGACTAATGTCAGTAGAACGATCTTAAGTTTCTCATCCATTTCTCTTCGTTGTCACTCAGAACCTATGTAACTGATGGTTTTTCCCTGTTCCTCTCGAGATCCATTGTTAATTTCTACGAATTATTTTAATGATTGAATGAATAAACCTTTATTTCCCAAAAGTACAAAATATGACATGAAAAAGATTTACAATATATAATTAGGAAAAATAATACTTGCAATGGATAGCCTGTGCGCATGTATCCTGCGCTTTATATAATATTTCTAAAAAGGGAGTATAAAAATTAAAACTACTTTTAAAATAAATTGTAACTAAAAGTTCCTACATAAATAAGGTCTTACAAACAATACATAGGTATTGTATCATAGGTATGTATCTACAATACATAGGTCTTACAAACAAAACCTTAATCGTTAAAGACTGAGATCAATTAAAGTTTAACTTATTATTGTCTTAGATACACAACGAAATAATAAAAACTAAATTGAACATAATACTATAACAAATGAACACCCGCACTCCTGTATTAAAATTAAACATTCTAGATTTAGTAATATCAAGAAGATACAACAATATGAGGATGATGATGTAAATAATATTTATATTATTGTACACTTTTATGCTCAGTATATTGCATAGATTGGAGTAAAATGAATACTGTTATATCTGTTATGTTAACACTATTGTAACATTATAAAATAATACTAAAAAATCTTAGTATTAATATTATAGTTATAAATAATATAATAATAATATAAATATGTTATGTATAATATAATTATAATATAAATAATATTATAATTATAAATTTCCCCTTATAAGTTTACCTTTGTTAGTTTGGATTAGCTCCATTATAGGATTTTATAAAAAAATCAAAACGTTATTAAGATTGGATTAGAAAATTAGCTAATTATGTATCGTATAGACAGAATGGCAATAATATGTGTAAAATAGTGATGAAGGAGTTTTTTGTTCTCTCGACTGTACATAAATTTAGCAGGAATAAAATTTATTAGTGTAGCAGAAATATGCATGAAATTCTGCAGACCGATAGGTCATTTTGGGGTATTACAAAGGTGATACTAGATGGTGTCAGATTATATGATGAATCGCTGGTATGAAAGAGGTTTATATTATTGTTATCATATAAAACAATCCTATTGACGTAGAGCTGTCTCATTGTTAACACGTTAAATTCCCGGAATAGATCAGCTGTAGGGTAAAGTCCTGAGCCTATTTAATGCTGCTTTTATTAAGCGTTTTTAAAGCACGTACGCTTTATTAAACTGTACGTTTCTTGCTCCATCCCATGAACATATTCCATACTGCAATACTGATTGGGTATACGCAAAATATACAAGTTTACCGATACTGTTGTTTTTTAGTTAACTAATTTGGTGTAATTTAAGGATTAAGTGTTTAATTCTTTAGCACAGTTTGTTAATGTGCGCGTCCCATTTAAGGAGAGGGTCTATTCAGACACCAAGGTAAAGAATTATTTATAAACAATTAGACACAGAAATAGATATTTATTCATTATTTCTAGTTTGGGACGCAGACATGGAGTAAAAGTTGGCCTTTTGCAGTTTATTGAATACACGATTAAATTATTTAGGTTAGGAGGTTGATACCGTGATTTGCACGTTAACACGTTTTTTGTCAACATTTAAGGTTAGTAGATGTTCGTCACACCAAGCTTTGACACCCCTAACACCTTCTTCAGCTGGTCTCATCCCATGAGGAGCAGATGAAATTCAAGGCAGTAATCAGCGAAAGATATATCACAATTTTCTATTTTTTGTAAGTTGTTTATGTAAAAAAAGAATAAGATAAGGGATAAGACTGATCCCTGTGGTAGGCCATATTCAGTCAAGTGCTTTATGCTAGTATTTTTGTCGATCGTAAGTATTTGCGATCTGTTTTTTAGATAACTTTTAAATAGTTTATAAGGTAAGCCACCACGTATTATACCAAACTATTTGATTTTTTTAGCAGCTTTGCCGAGTGACAAATAATTCTTCTCTATCTAACTTCATAATATTTATCAACTTAATCAGTTAATTAACAGTTTTTTGAAGTATTTAATTTTAATATTTGGAAGGTTTTTTATATTTATTTAACTGAATATTTCATTTAGTTTATATATGAAGATGATTTTTTCAAACTTCGTTTTTTATGCTAAGTTTTTAGAATTATAGGGCTTGTAGATGCAGTGTTTGTATATAATTATGGAAATTAAGTTTGTAAAATTTTTACATGATTATATTTTTCTTTATGTTTATAAACTTGTAGCACGACATAAAATTATAATATAGTAATAATAAGGAAAATATTATCGGGTTAGATGTGTGACTGACAGCAAAATAGTTAATATAAATTCTGTAGCATGCTACAGAACTGTTTAATCGATTTTTACTGCATGCTATTTAAAATGCACGTTACGCAGAAATAGCGTTACCTACCAATTTTTTTACGACTACGGAATTGTTATTACTATAGTAAAATCACATGACATCATGATTTTACATCTGTGTTTCAACATTAAAGTTTCCTTTCAACATTTACTGTACTAATGTAAGTATCTATGGGGTATATTCTGTTAAGTTATTCATGTGCGTGGTTTTTATGCCTATCCGTTCATTTCGTTTCCACCTCTGTTATCGTCGTACTCTTTTCGTGTTCCTTCCTTCACCTCCTTTTGATTCAAACTTTCCTTTCTAACGAACAACGACTAACTATGTACGTTACGTTCGTTGTAAACGAGTTACGTTTTCGTGTTTACAATTCCAATCACAAAATAACGTGGCCTCTTTCATACTGTAGCTTACATGTTTAATAATACTTTACCGTTTTCCTAAAATATTTACTTCAATATTCTTAACATTACGATATTTTTTATATTAATAAACGGTGATTAATATCAAAATAAACTTCTTATTCATAAAGATAATTTCTATTCTGGATTTATTAATATTTACCCCGTTGTTATTATTATATTTATTATTACTATTTTCGTTTTTTTAGATTGTCAGAATGTTTTTGCTTTATAATTTCTTGTGAAATTATTATTTTTTAAAATAACTAATCATTAGCGTGTTTATTCATTGATTTTAATTTGTAACTTATTTTTCACTGATTTCAATAAAAGGTTCTGTTTGATCTGTATCTAATTTTTTTTCTTACGTTTGTAAACAAACCTTACTGTACCGAAACATATGTTTTCGATAGTTTTTATTTATCGAGTTTGTTCCTGTGGGTAGTCTCATTGTAACTTTTTTCGGATAACTTTAAGTGATACTTTTTTTAACGATAATTACAATTTTTTGCATCGATAATTTGAATATGTTTCTACATTTTTTCGTATAGTCTGAGAATCTGATTGTTAAAAAAATATATATAATTTGACATTGCTTCTGTTATTTAATATTTTTTCTTGCGAAAATTCAAGCAAATTAGTAGGATATTTAATAGTTTTAAGTAAAGTAAGTTAATTTTTCAGTTAAAAGTTTTAATGGTTATTTCCTTATTTGAGACAACCTTAGTTCATGCTTAGTGACCTTGCCTACATATTTTTTCTGTAACCTTTTTGATATTTATCATATAGATTTTTCGTTTTCGTGTTTTCCTTGGAAAGATATTTTCTAAAATTTGGGTATCGTTTTATGTAGGGCGATCCATATTTTAAATTAAATTAAAACTAAAAAAAGTATAAAATAAAATAAGTTAAATGTTGACGTTACTTCGAAAGACCGTCTTGAAAACTTCTTTAAATTTCGAATTTTTGAAATCAATGCCAAATTAACGGTTTCTACTTTCTCGATAGAGGTTTTTATTTTTGGCATCTACTTAAAACTATTGAAAATTAAGAAGAATTGAAACAGTACTTCCTTTTATTTAGGCAAGAAGAAACTTTTATTTAGGCAAGAAGAAATTTCTCCATAATTTTTTCTGTTAAATAAATTCAGAATTATCCTTTATACGGTAGAATTTTTTAAATTAATTTTTCTTGAAGAATTTAATTATTTGTTACTTATTTTTTACTAACGTGAATTATCTTTACTCTCTTGGATAGGGAATAAAATATATTACAGAAATATTCATTAACTGAGAAATATCATTCACTAAAGGTAATAGTTTGTAAAACATTCTACTTTACTGCCTAACAATGATGTACTTCCACCAACCACATCATTTTGTGGTTAAGTTTTACTTATGAAAGCTTGAGCCTGTCCTCAGTGTTCTGAAGAAAATTTAGTTTAATAGAAAATATTGAGCTGGTCAACCTAAAATCTCTCATCATTAATGTCTGCTTTCACCTGGGTAATGATACTAAGATATCTCAAGCTGTTGTTGCCGGGATTAGTTAACATAAAGTTTATGATGATGATTAAAATAACATGAAAAAAATTATTCAAAAATAAATTACCGCAAATAGTAATAATAATGAAAGGAAAAAAATAATATTGGAATAATGTTTGTTTCATTTTTGATGATTTTTGTTTACTGCTTCGAGAGAGTGTGTTACAATATTCTTTTGATTGGGATTGTTTTATCTGTTTTTTGTCGCCCCTCTGTGGGTAGATCGCCCTTTCTTACTATTCACATTTTTTTTTAATCCCTTCTTCCATTGTGGTTCTTTGGATTTATTTCGATGCTCACTAGATGTGCTAATAATCTTGGTGCATTTAGAGTGATTTCTCCTAGGTGTTCATTTTGTTTTAATAAATCGCCTCTCTTTTATTAGTCAGGCTGAAGTTGGGCGTACCCCTAGCCCAGCCTGCGTCTGTGATGCTTTCGTGTATAGTCGGGTTTCCTAATTTCGTCTTACCACTTATGAAGAAAAAATAAAATATTTTTCTTAATTTATGAATTATATAAATTATGTTAGGCCTATAATGCAGAAGCTGTAAACAAATACAATTTTTATCATGTTTTGACTGGTTTATCTAATAATTGTAAATAATATAGGGTCTTTCACGGGAACAGGATGTTTTTAAAATAATCATAAAATATTGAATATTTACTTTAAAAAAGTTTTATTGGTACTGAAACACTTGTTAAATCAAAGCATTTGTTACTTACTCATGATCGAAAAATTATGTCCGGCAAGTGATGTCCATTTTGGGCAATACATTGTTGTAGCCTTTCACGGTAACTGGCCTCAATTCTTTGCAGCATGTCTACATCAATCTGGGTGACGTGATGACGAATTGCGATCTTTAGGTCCTCCAATGTACGCGGTTTATTGCCGTACACACGCGATTTCAGAAACCCCTACAGAAAAAATCACAACTACTCAAGTCGGGGGACTGAGGGGGCCAAGGAATGTCGCCGAATCTGGAAACGATCCGTCCCGGAAACAAGTTACGGAGAACAGCCATCGTTGCCCTCACTGTGTGCGCTGTGGCTCCATCCTGCTGGAATAATACATTTTGAAAATCGATTCCCCGGTTTCGTAACTCAGGGATGAAAAACGTATTCAACATCACAATGTAACGATCAACTGTTACAGTTCGGCAGCGTCATTTTCTTCAAAAAAATATGGCCCAATAACACCGACCTTTCCTATTGCACACCAGACAGTCACCTTTGGGCTATGAAGTGGTCTCTCGTGAAGTTGATGTGGGTTTCTTTCTGCCCAATACCGGCAATTCTGTTTGTTGACGAAGCCATTCAGATGAAAATGGGCTTCGTCACTCATTAACAATAACAAATTTCCATTTTCTTAAAAAATGGTAAGCATTTGTCGACAAAATTGTAATCGCTGCGTGAAATCTTGCTCGTTTAACTGCTGCACGACGGCTATCTTGTAAGGATGGAAATGCAGGTCTGTATGCAGAATTCGTCTTACCGTACTTGTGCTCACTTGAAGCGCTGCTGAATGCCTCTGAATAGAGCGGCGTGGGCTTCTGACAATGGCTTCCCTTACTCGTTCGATGTTCTCCGGAGTGCTAGCAGTTCGTCAGGGACCCGGTGGTTTTTTCTTCAATATTGAACCACTTGTTCGAAGGTTGTTTACCCATCGCAATATTGTGTTACAAGAAGGGACACTTGCATTATGATGGATATTAAACTGACGGCGGAAATCTCGCTGAACAGCAGTTACGGATTCGTCATTTCACACAAAACTGTCATACGCGTACAGGCGTTGGTCTAGCGTCCACGGCTCCATCTCAACGACTAAAATGTAAATGCTATGAACAAAGGAAACGTCAGACACCAGCCACGTGCCCTTCCCACCACGAACGCCCGAGTACAACCCACTTCAAAAACATCCGGTTCCCGTGAATGACCCTATACATGTGCAATACGAGGTGTGGCTATTAAATAACGAGACTAATGCTGTAAAATATTTTATTTTAAATTTATACATATTTATTTATCCCCTTCAATATACACCCATCCTCTATCCCTACAACGTTCACTGCGAATTTTCCATTGTTCGAAACAGTGCTGTAAATCTTCTTCTGTGAGCTCTTTCATGACGCGTGCCGCTTTTTCTTTCACTGCTTCAACGGTCTGAAATGTTGTTCCTTTTAATGCAGATTTGACCTTGGGGAGCAGATAAAAGTCACATGGTGCCAGGTCAGGCGAATAAGGTGGATGGTCTAACGCTGGGATATTATACTTGGCTAGAAAAGTCTTGACAGACAATGCAGTGTGAGCCGATGCGTTGTCCTGATAAAGAATCCATGACTTGTTCTTCCGCAGTTCGGGTCGGTTTTTCTTATATTTTCACGGAGTTGAGCAAGAACCTCAAGGTAGTAATCTGGATTAATAGGTACACAATCCCATGAATATCGAAAAAACAATCATGATCGCTTTTTATTTTGATCATTATCTTCAGCGTGTTTTTGGCCAACTTGGAAACGCTTAAACCACTCAGAAACCCGCGCACGTGATAGAAATTCGTTGCCATATATTCTTTTTTAATAAAAGATGTTTCAGTAGCGGATTTCCAAGTTTTTTATGAAATTTCACGACAGTTCTTTGCTCTAATAAAACGCTCATTTTTATGGAAAAAAAAACAGATGTTATCAAAACGAAAGCCACGGCCAGACTAATATGTCTACGGAAGCTGAGTGGCAAAAATCGAAAAAGAAGACTTCATGCTACACAGCTGTCGGTCGTACGAATTTGACGCATGCGCAGTTCTTCTGTAGCAGAATTAGTCTCTTTATTTAATAGCTATACACGCGCGCCCGCGCGCAGCGACAGAGAGGCACGCGCGCACGCATCTTATTTATCATATCATTATGATGTTGAGGACATTCACCCTATTTTGTTGTCAGAGATAATATACTAACCGCCAGGTAACAAAATAACCAATGTGTCATTCCTTACCTTTATGTTGCATTTCGAAGTTAATCAAATACGAAAAATAATTTTCTGATTTTATTTTAATTTTTATTTTTTTCTGATGGTCAGAATTTTTAGTCTTATTAATTTGGTTACAAACTATTTATCCTAAATCAGATAAAAGTTATGTTCTACGAAAGATGAGATAACGTCAAAATCCAACATGCTACCGAAAAAGCAAGTGAGAGTTTGTCGCTGGATCCGTATTTCAATCGGTATCGGATATCTTCCTTTTGCGAGCGATTACATGGTTTAATGCTTCGAACAGTACCATTGTTCTGCATACAATAAAAAAGTACGCTGTTTGATTATATGTCTTGAATAGGTGAACCTTACTTATTGGTAGATTTATTTATTTAACGATCCGAAATTATTAATTAGTAGATCCTAGTAAGGAGGTGTGTGTGTGTGTGTGTGTGTGTGTGTGTGTGTGTGTGTATATATATATATATAGCTTTATCCAAATAATAACATAATTAATTGGTTGTATGTATTTTTAATTATAGAGATTACACATCTTTGAAGCTTTGTAGAATTTGTATAAAATCCAAAGTTAGATGCTGAAAATAAATCCGACCCCTACGATTGATGATCCACTCTTCAGTGTAGAATCGCTAGCGTACACCACTATGCTATTTGCCAATGATATAATTAATCGCAAAGAGGGGGTAAAACATAAAATATTCAGTCGGTAACGATGTAAACATAAAATTCGATCTAGTTTAAAATTGAATGTATCTTAATTAGGAACGTACTGGGGAGGGCTACTGAAGAATAAATTGACGTAGTTTTGATCACGACAAGCATTGTCATGTCAGCGGTAGCAGGGTTTGAACAAAGCCCATGGGACCTACACGAAGGGACGTTCAGATACGTATACCACAGGGATGAGGTTGAAACTACGGTGTACAAGCGAAGGTTAGGTTCGGGTTAGGAGCAAGGGTTATCTGGTTAAAGCCTGATTTATATGCGCGTTCGACGACATCGACGTCACATCTATTTCCTTTAAGATCACATTAACAGCTTGTTTTGTTTAAATAAGTAATTCGTTGTGACAGTACCACGTAAAATATAGAATCTTTCGAGAGAGATAACCACACCTACTGTTGTGTCTTTCTACTGTACGTCTTCTTAGCTAGGTTTGTATGTGCAAATTTAATTAAAATAATGTAAAAATTACTTAAGTGTCCAGTTAAATCGTTTGTATAATGTATAATTAAAGTGAATTTTATCGCAAAACAATAAATTAAAGTATAAAATAACGCTAAAAATAAATTTAATTTCGTTTTATTTTGTAATGGTGTGGATGTTTTAATAGTTGATGACAGTTACATTTGCTCTTATGAATAAGAATACCGATACTGTTTGAAAAGCCCGCAATCTGTTTAGGCTACACAGTATTGCAATACTTAACTGCTGTAATCCGTTCCATCCGAATGCTAATGTCTGTTCTACGGGTTCTTTTTTTTTTTCTTTTTTTTCCCCTGCTCTCTCCGACCGGATGTCCAATTAAGTATACTAAGTCGGGGAGAGTGTCCTTTTACTCTCAAAGGAGGCGTCCCCCACCCGCCGGCTATACGTCCGGCACGGCAGGTTGGCCTCCCCGGTCTCGGATCTTTTGTTTTACATTGCCTGCCTCTAATCCCCCGCTTTAGAGCCAAGGTCCGGCTATGCCGTCCCCCAGCGCCTCAGCAGGGAACCGGGACTCGGTCTTTACGCCTTTGGCCTCTAATCGACAGCGCCGACCCCACAAAGAGCCTAGGCTCCCGCAGGGACGACCCCGCCGACCGGGACTTGGTCTTTTATTTTAACCCAAACTCAAACTCCCCTGGAGTTCACCCCCTTCTCAGGTACCCGCACACCAAGGCGTACGGGCCTTCCATGCAGTAACTGTCCGCCCTACCCTACTGTTTATACTCCTATTCTTCTGTCTTCATCCTCTTTGGCCCGCAGGACCTCCCCGGCGAACCTGCGGAACCATTCCCAGTTCTCATTGTTGTACCCCAACCAGATTATGAGATTTTCTGGTGTAAGACCATTAATTACTATTTGACCTCTGTTAACGGCCCATCTTGGACGTATGAACAACGTATGTTCGGCATCGTCGTTCTCTGGACAATAGATGCACTGCGGGGTGGCTCTCTTCCCGATCATATACAGATACTGACCGAAAGAGCCGTGCCCCGACAGTAACTGTGTCATGTAAAAATTGACATCTCCGAGTCTATTGTTATTCCAGGTTTTAATATTAGGGATTAGGCGTCTGGTCCATTCCCCCACTCTGGATCCTGCTCACTCTTCTTGCCATTCTTGTTCTATAATCCCTTCCATCTCTTCTTTCGACATACCGCTGTGTCTGAGGGTTCTGGCTTTTATCTGAAGGTCTATGGGTAGGACCCCGGTCAGTACGCACAGCGCGTAATACGATACCGTACAGTAACTAGCAGCTACACGCAGCAATGCCAGTCTATGGACACTTCTCAACTTCTTTTTATTTCGCTGTATGTTCATTGCCGCCCCCCATATGGGAGCCGCATACAGTACCACCAAAGTGATAGCCGCGGTTATCAATCTTAACCATTTTACCATTTCATAACCATTTACCATTTCATTTTATCATTCATAACCATTTTAGGTGTGCCGTGGTTTTGAAATAATCCTCTTACTCCCTTTACAGCAGGAGTAACTCTCCCACAAATCATATCAATATGCTTGCTGAACCTTAAACTTTTGTCCAGAAGTACCCCCAAGTATTTTGTTTCTTTTACTTCATCAATTCTCTGTTCTCTGATATTTAGATTCACACTTCTTAATGGTCTTCTACCCGAGAGGACCAGGCAACAGGATTTATTAGGAGCTATTTCTAATTTGTTATCCTCCATCCATTCATCTATTGTTCTAAGGGCTTGGTTTGCCTTGTTCTCCAGTTCATTAATATCTCTGTCTTCTACTAATATTGCGATATCATATAGTATTGATACCCTACTATTGATACCCCTTCGGGGTAGTTCAGCCTGAAGATTTTATCATAGAAAACATTCCATAAGGTTGGGCCAAGGACAGATCCCTGCGGCACCCCTCCGAATACCTGAAATATCGCTTTCCTTTCTAGGGTTTTGACCTCTATGAACCTATTTTGCAGATATTGATCTATCTGATTTACTTATTTGCATGGCTTGAAGCGCCTCAATGATGGCTGTCCAGGGGATCGTACCAAATGCGTTTCTAACATCAAGCATTATGATCATGGGGATTTTTCTAGTCCTCCATGTACCGCTTCTGCAATTTAATGCCCAGTTTTTTACCTTCTCGACTGCGGTCACCGTGGACCGTCCCTTTCTAAATCCGTATTGTTCCGGATGTAGACATTGTTTTTCCTCTATTTCCTCTCTAAGTCTATTTTCTAACAACCTTTCAACTACTTTTCCCATATTGTTTATGAGCGTAATCGGTCTATATGCTGTGTTCTCTTGAATTTGTCCTGCCTTTGGGAGGAAGACTGTTCTTGCTTCCTTCCAGCATTCAGGGAAGCTTCTATTTTGTAGGCCGTGGCTGGCTACGTCGACTATTTCCCAAGGTACGATCCTAGCTATTATCTTAATGATGGCCGCTGGGATGCCATCTGGGCCGGGGCTTTTCTTATTTTTTAATTTATTTATAGCTTCCATGACCTCTTTTTGTGTAAATCTTCCTCCCTGGCATTCTATCACCTCTCTATTATATTGCTCCTCCGTTCTGGGGAATAACTTTCTGATCTGCAACGCAGCCGTTTCTTCATTCAGTGTCGGAGCTTGTCTCCCAAGCCGCTTGGTTACTATTTTGAAAGCCTTTCCCCACGGATCAGCATACAACTCATCGCATAGTTCTAACCGTTTCCTTCTTTTGGCCTGCTTTATGAGGAAGTTAAGCGTCTTTCTCGCTTCCCTATATTGCTCTGTCGCAATGTTACATCCTATTTCCGAACCAACTCTAGCTCCCAACCTCTGGGCCGTCCTCTTGTGTCTTTACATAATTCTACGCTGTTCCTCTATCTCTCTGGACCACCAGTAGACCATATTGTGTTTAATATTATTTCTCCTCGGTATGTTCGCCATCTCTTCTTTAACTATATTTTGGAATATTTCAGGTATTATCTGAGTACTATTTCTAATTCTATTTGCCGCATTATTAGCCACTCTATATATCTGTTGATCAGACAGTCTGATATTGTTATTTATCTGTCTTATTTCTGGCCGTTGCTCTCTGAAGTTAACAAAGATGGCTCTGTGATCGCTGGCTGTTTCGTCATTAAGAACCATGAAATCAGCTGCATCAGTGCGCATCCTTCCATCAATTATAACTAAATCCAGGACCGATTGATGCCCTCTTGCTTGGTAGGTGGCTGTCCCGTCATTAATACATGTCATTCCTGTCGCCAGCAATTCCTCCAGGAGTTTTCCTCTAGCGTTCGAGGAGACCGCTCCAGCTAGAACAGTCCTGCAGTTAAAGTCTCCAAGGACTACTATTCTCTTCCGAGCTCGTATAATGACTTGTTGGAGGTCAAGGAGTCTGTTCTTAAGAGATTCCCTACTGCAGTTAGGGCTGATATATACACCTATTATAATCTTATCGCTTACCTCAACAGCAATGAGTCCGTCACCTCTACCATACAGATCATAATCCACATTTCCAACGATCTTTCTAATTGTCACATCACCGTTCCCATCGGTCAGCCACTGTTCTTTGGCCGCCGAATACACATTAGGTTCGGTGGCCACCAGGAAGTCCGCTTCGTATCTAGCTGCTATTTCTATGCTCAAATCACTAAAGAGTAGGCTCCTGTTATTATTAACTAGTATTACTTTAGTCATGACCTTTGTTACAGCACGGGTTCCCGGTCCTATGTGAAGTGGCTCCACAGTCCAGGCATATGGTCGCCTCCTTGCAATCTTTAATTACATGGCCGGGTTTACCACAGTTGAAGCAGAGAATGAACGGTCCTGGCCTCTGCACTCTCTTCTGCTGTGACCGACATCCCAACATCGATAACATTTCTCTATATCCGTCCGGATGTAGGCCCTGCAACTCACCCACCCTACTCTCAGCCTTGCTGCAATTAATTTCGTTGCATTCCTTTGACTTGTGACCACCGTGGCATTTTTTGTGTTTCCGAATGCCTCCCTTAGTGATGTGACCTGAAAGTTTTCTCCTTGTCCTAGTACCTTCTCTACCGCTTCCCTGACCTCTCGCTCAGTAGTGTCGCCCAGCATGTCTTTTACATGAACGACTGTTCTGCGGTCCCCTCTTGTTCTTATATCCACCTGGAGATCCTCTCCTCTGTTCTTTAGCAGGGAGGAAAACTCCCCCGCCTTCTGCGCCCCACTAATTCGGACCTCTAGTTGTTGATCCCTTCCCTGTTTAATTGACAGTATTTCGCCGGCCTCCTCAACCTTAACCTTTTCTTTCATGGTTTTCAACAGATCGGCATAAGATTTAGCGGGGGCCCTTACTACGACCGTTTTACTTTCAACGAGCGGGGGGGTTCCCCTTCTTATTGATACCGACCTCGAACTTGCCCTCCCTTGTTCGCTCAGGCTGGGGAGTAACATCCTCGGCAAGGTCTTACCCTTCCTCATCATGTATATTACTATTTTTCTCACTATGATGCCCGTTGGACCACTGGGAACCACAAAGACAGCTGACTCCGGCTTACCTACAGCTCTTCGTAAGGCCTTTATAATATGAGAGGCCATTATCTTATCTCCTTCTCTAGAGTCATGTACCTAGTTCCGGTATTTGTGATCTTTCCATCTTCGAGGATGGTGGAGTCTTGTAAGATCATTGCCCCAGGTGCCGTCCCAGCATACCGGCTGGATGGCTTTAATCCATTCAAATCGATGAAAAAACAGCTGTCATCTCTTGGTCTTAGATCTTTCTCCTGGGTCAGCCTGTTCATTACCCAGGTTGACCATCGTATGGGTAATCTGTCTATCAGTTGTTCATCTGTCAGCTCTACATCTAGAATATCTGACATCTCGTTCCTGCCATGACTTTCGGTTTGCGTACTTTGGTCAACTGTGTCTAGAGTCTCATCATTTATTCGTTGTAAATCTTTATAAATTTCTGTCAGCTCCCTCTCATGAGCCTTGATTGCCGTTACACTGGCCTTGCCAGTTAGTTGCCTAAGCTGTAATAGTGCATTACCCAGCCTGTACGTAACCTCCTTCAAATTAAGGGGGGCCTCCTCTTCTTCTGATGAGCCTGCTCTCGGCCGCTTGGCGGTTCTCCCCTCTACTGTCTTCCACTTTGCTTTTCCTTGATTTAATCCTGTAATGTCCATGTCTTCTGAGACTTCAGAAACACTATCCCTCCTTCCGGCAGTTCCCCTTGAGGGCCCAGCCTCTGGAGAGGCCTTATCTTCTATTGGAAGCGAGCTTCGTCTTCTCATGACTCGGATTCGCAATCAGGGGTTGATTCCGAGTCCTATGATACCCCACACGGGCGGGTGCCCCCCAAAAAAATTTTTTTAAGTAAAATGTATGTGTCCAAATCCGGGGTAAAAAATTTTTGTGGGTGGGTCAAAATATGAGGGGGGTCAGAAGGTCAGAAATTTTTGGTTTCGGATAGATATTTGGGAATTTTGGTTCTATGGTAAAAACTATAGGAGATATGGAGGATAGGAGTTTGCCCGTGTAAAATATCGCAAACACTTAGAAAAATTTCTACTAGTACAGAGTAAAACTTCTGAAAATTTTACAAGTCCTTGTTTACTTGTATTTCAATGACGTCAGGAACAAGCCAGAGCTTGTCGCTTGACTTGCAAAATTTGTCTCTATATAAGTTAAATATATATACTTAAACACTTAAAAAAAAAAAAATCTTATTCAAAGTACTTTTTAACTCACTCTGTCCGTGTAGTTGTATTTACTTGCAATCCCACATCCCTTCGGTTCTTAGCCGTTGTCCAAAAGGGCTGTAGCACTAAAAGTTCTCTACACTTTCCTCAAAATCTTGTATTTTCAAAAAAACACCAAACCGAAACTCAAAAAACTTTGCACTTGTCTCCATTAACCATACCACTATAATTTCCGATGTCCGTATCCAGTAAAAAATCAAAAAAACCCAATCAAAAAATAAAATATCGCGGAGCTAAGAAACACGTCTGCACTCGGTGCCGTCCACAACTCGACTCATCTACGGGTTCTTACGTCCAGTTAACGTAACTCCCATGATAAAACTGTACAAGTCATAATTTAATTCAGATTATTTAAAAAGAAAAACCCGACACCTCGTATTGCTGTATTTATGATAATTAATTATACATTTTACGAATACATTGAAAATTTTTTTTTAATTTTGCAAATTTTTTAGTAATAATATAAAAATTTTTTTGAAACCCTATTTTTAATCGCTTTTAATTTTCTACTTGATAAGTTTAGTAAAAATATTGAATTTTTAGTTTGGAAATGAGGTTTTCTGTACGCCATCCTTTGTATGGAAATGTAATAGATTCGCTGAAAATTTCGCAAATGATTGAATTGTTTGACATCTAATGTACGACAAAAAAGAAAAACGAACTCCGAAGTAACAGATATACAAACTTTTGACAGTTTGAATGAGTTGACAGAATCATTCAAAATAGTTGATAGAAATGAAATCTTACTAATAATATATATTATATTGATACTGTAACTACTGTAATATATATTTAATGATTAATTCCGTACAATTATGACCAATTTCGGTCATGTTTTATCTTTATGATGAAAATAAAATCTTTTAGTTTATGAAACGCCAGCCTTGACTGGTATTTGAACCCTGAAATTTGCAGATGAAAGTCATAGGCGTAATCAATTCGCAACGAGCATCGAGGATATTAAATCACAGTTCCTTGTCGCAAACTGACAAAACCATTCCTGTAGTTAAAACTGTTTTTTTCTCCGATTGAAATTACTATTAATTTATTTTTTCCTGCTGGGCAAACGATATTTTTTGCATTTCAGTACAAAAAGACATTAATTTATCCCTACCAAAAGAATTTTCAGCTTATTCTTACGGTTGTGATATTTGTAAACTAACCTACTTGCAAGAGACTCCTATCAGCGTTATTTTCTCTGAATGTAAATGTTTCGTGTTGCGTGTTGAATTCGCTTTTACCTTCTACGGGTAGGTAATTCCTTTGTTTAGTTAGTTAGGTCTTTTCAGCCTTGCGTAAGACTCGGTAAGATGTGTTTTGTTTTGAGTTCATTAAATAGTAGTACACCGATAGGAATGTCACTGGCAATCGCATCGATGGCATCTGGCCGAGGCGGACAGGAATATGTCAAAAGCCGAGATTTTGAAGATGACTTCTGGTAAAGCCCATAAGGGCTCGGAACGGAGGAGGTGGCGGTGAGTGTCTTCCCGTACGGGGTCAGGATGAATGTAAATATGTTTCTTAGATGAACAGAATAGAGAACTTTTCACTTACATTGCTAAACATCTCCTGCGCTTTGATCGGCTGATTTTGTGTTTAGATTGAATGAACAAGCTAGTGGGGTACCTCTTCACTCTTTAGTTTCCCTAAAAAACGTCTGGTCAAAAGAGAAGTAGCTTAAACCTTATTCTCGATTATGACGTAAATATTGTTAAAATTGATTTGGCTACTTTTGCGTATAATGCATGACTAGCAAAACAGATGCTAAATTAGGTTCTTTGATTGTATTTATTGGTGGATTTTTTTTTAATTAAATTTTTCACCACATCCGTTTTAAAAAAAAAATGTTTTCTTTCAAAGATGAAAGTTTTATTATCCGGTTTGATTGAAATTTTTTAATCATTTTTTTTATAAAAACTTTTGTTACCGATTCGCGTTACGGGCAAAAATGGAAATATGAAGTTTTATAAAGTGATTAGATAAATTACTTTTGTACTTGTAGATCATTTTCTTAAAATGTACGAGTATTTTAAGAATGAATTTGGTTTGTATTATATATAAAATACACTCCGTTCTTCATTTTATTTGCTAATTGGTCATTAAAAAAAAAATCATTGGTGTTTCTTGTTATATGGTGTTGTTATCTGTAGTATAGTCTAATTTATAATATCCAGATAAGTGTCTGTTATATTTTTTAAATTTTACTAGACGCCTCTCCTAGCTTCGCTCGGGCAGCTTGTAGCCTACGTAGGTCAAGGTTTAGTTATGTAAACCATTAAAATTTCAATAAAAACTACGAAATACTTTATCATCGATTTTATTAAAATAAAGTAATATAAAATGAAATTTAATCGAATAAAATTATTTAAAATTAAATGTATTAAAAATTCAAATAAATTTAAAATAAGCTCTACAAAATTTATTTTATTTGATCTTTGACCTCTATGATTTCGAAAACTATCATATTTGTTGTAAAGTACCAATTGGTAACATCAAGTAAATCTTGATCCAGAATTTAACATTTGTTTTTCTCGATTTCGTATTAGCGTTGCGCAAGCACACATACACACCGTTAATTTTTTTAATGTAGTATAGGTTTAGTTAACTTTTGATTGATATTCTGGAATTTCGGTATAATGTGCAGTCGTGTTGATTCAGTGACTGTTGGTAGATGCGTTCCTTGTACGACGTTCCTCGTGATGTAGTGTAACCTGTTACATTTCTAAACAAGCTGGCAAAGACACTTATTGTATACCACAAATATAATGGTGGTCGTGAAGACCCTTTATCATTTAAGGTGTAAATAATTGGTCTGGCCAGGTCTTCTTATCCTTCTGACTGGAAGGCAAGCGCTATAAACGGTAACATTTTGCGCTATTTAAGTCTAATATTAATTTATAAGGTATTAGATTTTTATCATTTTCCGTATTACTGTTACCAAGTAATATATTACTTAACATCATTTGGTAGGCGTGAAGGTTTCTCAGAGAAAAAAGTGGCCGTCTGCCTCATAACATTTTGTTTATGTTGGTGGTCTCATATTCGTAAGGTTGTAGTGATCTAGTACGGAACAAAAGTCACTTCCGAAAATGGGATAGGTCAATGTTTCTTTACTAAGGAAAGTGATCTCCCTTTGCCTTTTCCATTGGGCTAAGTATACTACTGGATACTTAACCGATTGCCGAGCTCACCGAAATGATAGCGATATCTCTACCCACGTTCAGTTTGATCATCGCAGGGACTGACTGTGAAATTTACGTCATTAATATCAATGAGAGTAATTGACTTTTTTTTTTATAGAAGTGAAGGAACCCCATTTACGGGCGCCTAGGCAGTGTCGGGCTCGCTAACGGCTCCGCAGGATATTATTAGGTGCATATGTGTTCCTGCGCACTACCGACTAGACCTTCATCCCTGGCTATCCAACCCTCCTGGAAACCGCTTATGCAGCATTACTTCGGTGCCCACTCACACAATCGGACACCGCAATCAATAACACCAATACAATCACACACTCGATACAAAGATACAAAACACAAGCAAAAGCACAATTACGCCCATACACACAGTCGGTCCTCGCAGGTAAACAGCATTGATGGAAACATTAATCGGTAGTGAAGGATATTGATTGGAAAAAACTGAGAATTTATCTATGATTCTAATATTTAACTTGTATTTATATTTAGGAACTATTCAGCATTTTTAAGTTAAACCAGTTTTAGGGACAGATATTAATTTATAAGTCTTTTAGTCGTGATAAAATGTAGTCGTGTTGTAAAAATGTAGCATAAATCATTATTTTATTTCTGTACTTATTATTTTCAAGTTGATTTAAAAAATGTGTACGGTTACCATTTTAAAAATCTTCTTTTATATGTCTGAATGAACGAGCTTGAGATAACCCTTCTCATCAAAATTCAAGGATCGCGCTAAATTTATGCATGGTATTATTTTTTGACAAAAAACGAATTAAAAATGATTTGTTACTTTTATTCTGTAATCATAAATTAATAAAACTAGTGAACAAAATTATTTGTCTTGTTTTTTGTTGTTACGGATAGAAAAGTTTTTAATAAAATGATTATACTTCATGCGCGCGCGCGCGCGCGCGCGCGTGTGTGTGTAAGTATTATTCTTGTGAGTGTGTTTTTATTTTGTTTAAATAATTTTCGTTTATTTATTAATTTGATAAATTTGCTGCTACCTTAAATATATTTTACTATTTTTTTGGAATTTATTTTTTTTAGTTTGAATGAATCAAAGTACCTCATTACACGAGTTGGTTGGATATGGCTTTATTGTTATTATTAGTATTGGAAATATAAACGATAGAGGTTACGATTGTTGAAAATTGTTATTTCTAACAACAAGAATTGTGGCTATAGTTAGGACGTCTTTGGTTCGTAATATTCTAGCTGGTCTCACCGACAAGGGAATTAGGCCTATAAAGAAGGATCAGTAAACGGTGGTAAAGCGATGTATCCGGGGAGAGAGAAGTGTTCGTGTATAAAATTCAACGGAAAGCTACTATGCTGGTTAGCGAAGTGTGAGAGAGAGAGAGAGATTGCCGGGTTGAAGCTCAACGCTTTAAGGGTGCGGTCCGGCCTAATGAGATTACAGCACTATACCATACACTGAACACCACCTCTCACCTGGATCTGTATCCTAGATCCTGTTTCTGCTGCTGGGCGACGGTTATAAACGATCCTGTGGTGATACCACAACAGTCGTGGACATTATGACGTTTTTCCCTTTCAAATTCCTAGTAACATCTATAAAACCTATATAATAATTTACCACAATATCGGATTTATTTTCCTTTTCCGCATTTGAATATCCTGCAACTTAGAGAAAACTGTTTCAGTAAATTTCGTGTTGAATTTATCTTTTTATAATAAAAATCTATTCCACCGTCAAAGTTATGCAGTTAAAGTTGAATTGTAAAGTTTTACTCTAACTAGAACAACTCAATTGTTTAATCTATATAATGGGATAATTTCTAAACCTAAATATATTTTTTATCGAGAGATATAAGGATGAGACTGCTCAGCCTACTCATTTCACAGTCAGATGTAAGAAAAATCTTATTCGTCATTATCCCCAATTACAGTTAACCCTTACTGTTAAAATATTATCCTACCATTCGATTTAACGTTATTTTGTTTTTTTTTTTTTTCAGTTATCTTAGATTTTTAGAATTTCCTAAATTTCATTTCATAAATCTATTTCTTCGTAAAAAATGTAATGTTCATACAGAAACCGTTTTACAAAATAAAAAAGCTTATTATAGTAAATTCTTTTACAAACATAGCATTTCCGTTCACTGGAGTAAAAAGAAACAGGTACTTTCGAGCCGCGCTAAAGTTTATACGTCATATGTAACTCATTTTTCATTGTACGCGGTGCAGTAGATATTCACTCAGTAGTCGAAAATGAGCGGAGAAGGACGATTATACCCGAATATTTTAGCCTTTCGGTTCTTTTACTCGGCCCACCGGGTTGGCCTAGTGGTTAACTCGTCATCGTAAATCAGCCGATTTCGAAGTCAAATGTTCTAAAGTTCAAATCATAGTAAAGGCAGTTACTTTTATACGGATTTGAATACTAGATCGTGGATACCGCTGGTTGAATTTCAATTAACCATACATCTCAGGAGTGGTCAACTGAGTTTCTACAAGACTACATTTCATTTG
The DNA here is from genome assembly GCF_047948215.1 of Lycorma delicatula. Classification (NCBI taxonomy): domain Eukaryota; kingdom Metazoa; phylum Arthropoda; class Insecta; order Hemiptera; family Fulgoridae; genus Lycorma; species Lycorma delicatula. The sequence goes on along the minus strand of NC_134456.1, from coordinate 179,751,289 downwards.
CATTCATACATATCATCCTCATTCATCCTTTGAAGTAATACCTCACGGTGGTTCCGGAAAAAGAAAGAGATGTTCTCTTACTCGCCATCCAATGAAGAGAAAGGATTTGGTATACGAGTGAGTATATCATCTATCATGAATGTAATTGTTTTGCGTCTCCACACGGTAATTTTTTATCAGTGGAATTGCTTCTGATTTTAAATATATGTTTCGCCTCGGTCTCAGTAGGCGAACACCGAGGAACTGTAAGAATCAGTTCACTGAAAAACTCATACCAGTTCTGACTTAAATAAGTTTTGAGTAATCTGTTTTGATTTTGTTACTTCCGTTTTGATTTTCGTTTCCCTCCTAATTATTTTCTTTGTGTAATTCTCTGAAGTATGGTAATGATAATATATGCTCTTTTTTGTGTAATAAGTATGTCGAATCAGTTTAAGATAATAGTCGTCACAAACAACTTTCATATGTTATTGAAGATCGCAGGTATGGAAAAATATTTATTTAAAATATATCGACTACAATAAATTTTAAATAAATGGCATTTTGTGTTTTAACTCAAAATAATTGTTATACAAAACGTTAAGAAAAAGAATAGTTATAATCGTTATTACAAATAAACAAAATGTAGCTTAAATTTTAACTAATTACTAGAACTGATGTCATATGTCGTAATTTACATCATTGTTTAATGTAAAGTATACAGGTTTAATAAATAATGAAAGATTAATTCTGTACGACAGGAAATTACAAAAATGATGTTATTCTTATACCGACAACTATAAAGGTGTGCTTTTAATTTTATTATTCATTTTCCTTTTCACGACCAAGATGTGAAATAATCGTGTAGGAAGTAGGTTCAGCTAGAAATTAAATGCCAACTTTTATTAGTAATCATAAAAAATTAATCATTGTGTGATACTGTAAGTTAAATAAAACACAGTTGGATCACATTTTAGATAAGATGCTATTCGTTCAATAACTTAACGGCTATTATTAACTGTATAAAATCATTAAACAAATCATCATACAAATTTTAAGACGACCATAATTATTAGTTTTCGCTATTACCGTAATTTATTAATCGTATTAACACGTTAATTTATTATGGAAACGAATTAAGAAGTCGATATTAAGAATTCGGAAACGAATTATGGAAACCGATAATATAAAGATTAAAAATGTTTATAAGGCAAGCATTTTGTTATCCGATTAGCAGATGTAAGGATATCCGATGAACTACCTCAAATAAATATTTAGGAAATAAATAAACTTAATTTGATATAATAAATAATACACCGGTTGTGATAAAGCCGTGTTGCGATTTTTTTTTTTTTTTTTTTTTGTCTTCAGTCATTTGACTGGTTTGATGCAGCTCTCCAAGATTCCCTATCTAGTGCTAGTCGTTTCATTTCAGTATACCCTCTACATCCTACATCCCTAACAATTTGTTTTACATATTCCAAACGTGGCCTGCCTACACAATTTTTCCCTTCTACCTGTCCTTCCAAAATTAAAGCGACTATTCCAGGATGCCTTAGTATGTGGCCTATAAGTCTGTCTCTTCTTTTAACTATATTTTTCCAAATGCTTCTTTCTTCATCTATTTGCCGCAATACCTCCTCATTTGTCACTTTATCCACCCATCTGATTTTTAACATTCTCCTATAGCACCACATTTCAAAAGCTTCTAACCTTTTCTTCTCAGATACTCCGATTGTCCAAGTTTCACTTCCATATAAAGCGACACTCCAAACATACACTTTCAAAAATCTTTTCCTGACATTTAAATTAATTTTTGATGTAAACAACTTATATTTCTTACTGAAGGCTCGTTTAGCTTGTGCTATTCGGCATTTTATATCGCTCCTGCTTCGTCCATCTTTAGTAATTCTACTTCCCAAATAACAAAATTCTTCTACCTCCATAATCTTTTCTCCTCCTATTTTCACATTCAGTGGTCCATCTTTGTTATTTCTACTACATTTCATTACTTTTGTTTTGTTCTTGTTTATTTTCATGCGATAGTTCTTGCGTAGGACTTCATCTATGCCGTTCATTGTTTCTTCTAAATCCTTTTTATTCTCGGCTAGAATTACTATATCATCAGCAAATCGTAGCATCTTTATCTTTTCACCTTGTACTGTTACTCCGAATCTAAATTGTTTTTTAACATCATTAACTGCTAGTTCCATGTAAAGATTAAAAAGTAACGGAGATAGAGAACATCCTTGTCGGACTCCCTTTCTTATTATGGCTTCTTTCTTATGTTCTTCAATTGCTACTGTTGCTGTTTGGTTCCTGTACATGTTAGCAATTGTTCTTCTATCTCTGTATTTGAACCCTAATTTTTTTAAAATGCTGAACATTTTATTCCAGTCTACGTTATCGAATGCCTTTTCTAGGTCTATAAACGCCAAGTATGTTGGTTTGTTTTTCTTTAATCTTCCTTCTACTATTAATCTGAGGCCTAAAATTGCTTCCCTTGTCCCTATACTTTTCCTGAAACCAAATTGGTCTTCTCCTAACACTTCCTCCACTCTCCTCTCAATTCTTCTGTATAGAATTCTAGTTAAGATTTTTGATGCATGACTAGTTAAACTAATTGTTCTGTATTCTTCACATTTATCTGCCCCTGATTTCTTTGGTATCATTACTATAACACTTTTTTTGAAGTCTGCCGGAAATTCCCCTTTTTCATAAATATTACACACCAGTTTGTATAATCTATCAATCGCCTCCTCCCCTGCACTGCGCAGTAATTCTACAGGTATTCCGTCTATTCCAGGAGCCTTTCTGCCATTTAAATCTTTTAATGCTCTCTTAAATTCAGATCTCAGTATTGTTTCTCCCATTTCATCCTCCTCAACTTCCTCTTCTTCCTCTATAAAACCATTTTCTAATTCATTTCCTCCGTATAACTCTTCAATATATTCCACCCATCTATCGACTTTACCTTTCGTATTATATATAGGTGTACCATCTTTGTTTAACACATTATTAGATTTTAATTTATGTACCCCAAAATTTTCCTTAACTTTCCTGTATGCTCCGTCTATTTTACCAATGTTCATTTCTCTTTCCACTTCTGAACACTTTTCTTTAATCCACTCTTCTTTCGCCAGTTTGCACTTCCTGTTTATAGCATTTCTTAATTGCCGATAGTTCCTTTTACTTTCTTCATCACTAGCATTCTTATATTTTCTACGTTCATCCATCAGCTGCAATATATCGTCTGAAACCCAAGGTTTTCTACCAGTTCTCTTTATTCCGCCTAAGTTCGCTTCTGCTGATTTAAGAATTTCCTTTTTAACATTCTCCCATTCTTCTTCTACATTTTCTATCTTATCTTTTTTACTCAGACCTCTAGCGATGTCCTCCTCAAAAATCTTCTTTACCTCCTCTTCCTCAAGCTTCTCTAAATTCCACCGATTCATCTGACACCTTTTCTTCAGGTTTTTAAACCCCAATCTACATTTCATTATCACCAAATCAAAAATCACGTCAAAATAAAAATAATTAAGAAGTCGTCTTCAGTAATACAGAGGGTACCGATGCCTAATTTTGTAAACATTTCATTTATTAAATAAACTGATAAGTAAAATGTCGAATTCAATTATTGTTAAGTCCTGATTTTACACGAAAATACCAAAATACCAAATTTCCAAATTTTGAATGAATTTTTTTCTTTACCTATGTTATATATGTAATAAATCGGCTTGAATATCGGTTTGTTTATGTCACATCTGTGATAAACTAAAACCGTAATTATTATGTACAGTAAAATTTCCTTATTCCCGGGGGTTAGGGACCGTAAAATGAATACCAAAAACCGCGATTGTAAAACGGAACTAATGCTCATTTAAGGAAGAATGGTTAGGTTCTATGTAAAATGAAAAAAAAATCATGCGTACTTACTTAGGACGATGTTATTTATGAAATACAGGCGGCAACATGAATTGTAAGTACTGTATTAGTACAGTACATAGGTACACTACATAAAAATTATTTAGCAAAATACAGTGTATTTCCTAATCTACTCGCAAGCACTTACCGAATTGTTTGATTTAAAAATTCACTACAGTAAGTACTGTATTAGAAAACGGTATTACATGTTAAATCGTAAGGAAATTTACAAATTAACCTACAGTATTTTGGTTGCATTTACAAAAATTTGTAATTTTTCCTTGTCTCGCTCTTGTTTTTAAATTCGTGTGAAGGTCTGTGCATTCTTGCATGTAATCTCCAATTTTGTGCTTAAACATTAAGCTTCTCAAAGATGGATCAGCATCTGTAAAAAACTGGATGAGATCATGGGATAGTTTAATGCCCTCGGTAAGTGTTTTAACATTTAATCGTTTTTCAGGAATCGTAACTTGCTCTTCTTCACGTTCTTATTCTATCTGCGCCATTAAATGCTTTAATATTTTTATTTTTTAATGTCACTACGTAATGTAATGTACGCGAATTCGGAAATTTTAGCCGCGCATATAGAAAAGACATCGCAAAATATTCCCCCGCGAATAACGAAATCGCGAATAGGGAAGTGCAAATAAGAAAATTTCACTATAATAAATTTACGATTAAAGAAGAGTATTTTGTCTAGAGAAGTCTCGTTTTTGCCTGATTTAGAAATAATCATAAATACAAAAAACCGCTTGTTATTAACATGCGGTACCAATTATACAAAAGATAATCCAAATTACCCTAGCTCATATTAAGGTGTTTAATTAATAATCAGCTTGAAATATTTTGTGAATATTTGAATATGTCATATAATTATTACAATAATGATAATATATATTTTTATTAAATTTTATTAGAATAATGGTGATTAACCTAATCTAGAGTAATAAAAAGCAATTTAATTCATTATCATTTTATGTTTATAAATTTTATACTAGCATGACTATTATCCATTAGAAATAGAATGCTAAGTTAATTAACCTTTAAGGGAGGTTATGTGTTTGAGAATTAAATGAAAACGAAGGGAATCAGAATTTTATATGTGAATTATTTTTGCGATTGCTGTGGCGACAATAATAAAGCTTTAATTGATCTTCTATTTTATTTTAATTTTATTATATTTGTACTTACGTCTGTAAAATTAACTTCAATGCTTAATAAGTATTCTTAAAAAGTATAAAATTTATAATATTCAAACGATATGTTTTAACTAGAAGTGAGGTTTCATTTACGTACGATTTACACAATTTATATTATTTAAAATTTCGTTAATTTATTACTGTTATTTAGATAAGATTTTAAAATTAATATCTGTTGTTTTAATTTATAAGATTACAGAAAGAATGAAGTACAGATTTGCAAAATATGATTCCTGCTTTGTAATAGTTCTACTGACACATAAATTTCTCAAATCTTTTAGTGAATTTATAAAATACTCGTTAGATAATTGCCAAATAAATATTAAAAATCACTAACAACTGCCCAACCTGAAGTAGAGCAATGCGATTTAAATAAATCCAAATGAAATTCAAAGGTAGAAGTGTAGAGCGGAGTTCAGCTGTAAAAATAAGTTCAGTTTTAGGAGTAACAAGGGCAGAAAAATATGGATATCGAATAATTACCGATATATGTTTTTTCGATCCCTTCTTTATTTTTTTTAGCACAGTAAAACCTGAGTTAACAGTTCTACAACGGAAAATTTCCCTGGTCCCGTGAATTTTACCAAAGATAATTAACATCAAGTAAATATCCCTGGAATAACGGAAATCTGGCTGACGCGGAAACGGTTTTTGAGAATCGTTAGAGTACTTTTAATTTATGCACACAAAAAATGCATACTACGCTATGTTACAAATTTCCCTGCATAAAAAACATAAAAACTAGTCATGTCAGAGTTGTAACTGATAAATTCGCATTTAACACTACATAAATCTTTACATTTTCAGTTACTCGTAGTCATTAATAATAGGCGACGGCTGACAGACAGTGTTAAAACCTTGTACAGGCGACGGCAACAGTCATCGTTGTTTTGACTACTTAGAATAAACTAGCCTTTTATGCCTTCTGGCCTGTGAATCATAACTTAACAGACATCCATCATTCCATATCTCGAGTCACAATTTTTATTTAATTATGTAATGCGCCACTATACGTAACTTATCCATGTATCGGTTTTGTTCATTACAACATAGTCTTCTTTACTGTGCGTGTGTGTATGCATTTTTGTTTTCCGTTCATTCGCTATATTTGTCATTTTGATTTTTTGTATTTACGGATCCATATTAAAGTAACTAAAGTACAGAACTATACAGTGCGATTGTTAGTTTAGCGTTCTTCCGGATACTGTGTATTAGAGTAACAAGTACGGCTATGAAATTTTAAAAAATAAAAAAAGAGTTAAAAACTCATTGGTTAAAAGGAAACGGTTCAAATAAAAACCATATGCGAAAAATTGGTAACGAAGAAATTAACAAATTGTTTGGGAGTGGTTTGTGAGTGCGAGGGCAAGAAAATTACCGATTTCAGAAATAATTGTACAGCACCAAGCAATGAAATTGCAGAAAAATTAGGTAGCACCAATTTCAGCACTTCAAATGGTTGATTGGAAAGTTTTAAATAGCGGCAACAAATTGTGTTTAAAGAAGTATGTGACGAGGCTGGAGATGTGTGTGACGAGACAGTAATTGATGGAAAACAAAACTTGCTACTTTGACAGAAAATTACACCTAGACTGAAAATTACGAATATTACTGAAATATTGCAAACGGGGACGAAACTGGACTTTTTTTATGGTGCACTACCGAGTAAGACTATGCTTGAAAGGAGAACGTTCTGCAGGAGAGAAGCATTCCAAGGAAAGGTTGACAGTTTATTTTTGCTGTTTTATGACAAGGAACGGGAAAAATCGCTCTTTATTGGAAAGTCTGATAAGCGGAGGTGTTTTAAAAACAATAATAAAGACAATCTTCCTGTAGAATGGAGATCCAACAAAAATCATGGATGACGTCGCGTATTATGGAAGAGTGGTTGCAAGGATTTAACACAAGATTGAAACAGCAAAATAGACAAGTTCTCTTTTTAGAAAACGCCACATGTCATCTGGTTACTTCATTAAGCTATAAATTAGCTTGGTTCCAACCAAATACGACAAGCGTTACCCAGCCTGTGGGTACGGAGTAGCTGAAAGTAAAAGTTCAGTACAAAAAAAAATAACCAGTTTTTTTTTTCTTAAAATAAAGACTAAATTACATAATGAACAGTAATAAAGTACATTCAGGTTAATTTAAATTTTGTTTACTTAATAAAGTGTAGTATTTTATGGTACTGAAATTCGTAATTCTTCAAAATTATTAGTTCCTAAATTTAAGATTTTTAAAATTAAGATACGAAAATTGTTCTGCAATCCAGTATACTGTTCTGTACGTGCTAACATAAGATAAAAATTTTGTGCTTATGAATTCGCTAAAAAAACTACTGTAAATCCACTACTTAAAATTAAATGGGGTTCTGGTAATTATACTACCAAATTTTTCTTTTTATTTGTTGATCCCTGAATTCACGGGCATCCTGTTCACAACGGAAAATATTTTCGGTCCGCGAAATTACGTTATTCCAGGTTTCACTGTACAATAAAAAATAATGTTACTCTACGTGTCTCTTTAGTCATATAACATCATTCAACTATTCTCGTCTTTTACTTTGGTGACATCATATCTCTAAAGCTATGTTCAAGAAGCAAAATCTACTATTCTGATTATCAGTCAGAAAATGGGGTATGGTTTTTTTTCATTTCTCGATGTTTCATGACCCAAGGACCCCCTAAAAAGTGGGAAGTAATATTTTTCATACTTATATATGTATATGTGTTGACGTGTTTGAAGCCTAATAACTTTTAACTTTTTCATCAAAACTGGGTAAACAAATTTTGATGAAATTTGGCACAGAGACTCTTGTATATGGAGCAATTTTTTGGTAAAAGTTTGGAATTAATATCTTCAGGGGATTGGATAGATAATTTCTTTGGGGGTAAATTTTATCAAAATTATGCAAACGTAACTCTATATATTAAGATTCCATGCTTATCTTACCAGTTTTTATTAAAAATTTCTACCCAAATTCTCCCCTTCCTCAAAAATCAAAAAGCTATCTTTTTATTTACTGAATTTTTTTAACCAAAATTTTTTTATGTCTTCCTAAGCATAGTAGTAAAGTAGTTAAAAAAAAATAAAAAAATAAAAAAATTAAATAAAACACGATCATAGTTATAAATATCGATTTTATGAATTTTTTTAAACCTTTTTTGATTGATTTAAACTTTTAATAATAATATTACAATAAAATTTCATCATAATTCATTTCCAGCCTCAAAAAAAGAGGCTTTTTAGTCAGTCTGGAAAAAAGAGGCTTTAATAGTCATTGTAATTTTTTATTCGTTATTTTTCTTGTTTAAAATTTTTCAATTTTGGTTTGGGTTTTTCTTTTTTACATATTAATTTGAGTATATTTTTACATTGTGCGCCTTAAAATTCTTTTACAAGTTAATATCTACATCTAAGGATTTTTTTCTACAAAATGACATGATTTATTTTTTTTAGTTTCACGGCGGTAATAGTACAGTAGTGGTAGCATTAGCTTTGATTTTTGATTGAGAATATTTTTCTGGTTCGTCATCGAAATTGGAAGGACAAAGTACTGGCATCTCTATCTATACTTTCTTAGTAACTAGTGATGAAATTACGAGTGCGGTATTATTGATTTGTTTTTATTTGAAAACAGTGGCTAATATATATGTATGTTATATATATATATGCACACACACACACACACACACACACACTAGGGATTCGAGGTAGCATCTTAACATTTAATTGTAGGACACTGAATGAATCATATTAGATATACTCAAAGAAATAGTATTTTGTAATTTGATCTAGTTTAGTCGGTTGATTTTTGGCCAATTTGTCTGCATATATTTTAATGTTCTTATGATTATTAAATAGTATTTTTATAATTTTTCTTTTTCTCTTATTTTTCAATAGATAAATTGATTTATTTTTTTAATAGTCATTGCAAAAAAAAACAAATCAGGTGGTTATAAAAGAATGGTGGAAAAAAGAAAAAAGCGTTAATATTTGAAAGAAATTGGAACGATGAATTATATTCTATTCATGTAACTCAGCAGGCACAATATACATATTTTCAATGTTGCAGCTAGCTCTTACAGTATTCTAATAGGAAGAACGATTGGCAGTACATGACTTGTTTTTCCAAACGGCCCTTTTTTTCTGAAGAAGAGGAAGTCGCGAGGGGAGGAATGGCAGTTTTCCGTTAATATTTGAATTCTGGCCCGCTCTATCTTTCTCTTTTTTATGGAGAGACGAGATGGTGTGGCCGAGGGGGATCGGGTACTTGGGAGAAGCGACGGGGGACTGCAATGCAGAATCCCATCTTCCTATCTTCTTCAATCATACGCCCGATTGCTTCTTCCATCCCGCGTTCTGTTATGCGACAGTCGACAGTTCTTCCTTCGGGTCATCTTATTCCAATATTACTGACATTGATCGTTTTTACCTTATTAATTTTGTTTTTTTTTTTTGGATTAACATTTTATTTTTTCCATTATGAACGTAATTTCCTGTTTAATATTTTAAATTAATTCTTATGTTTTTAACTTAATATTTTTTGTAATATTCGTTCATAATCTTTCGGCAGCTAACATTATTCTAAAGCGGTGTTTCTTTTTTAAGCCGGTGAAATTTTTTAAATTTCTTTCTTATATAATAATGGTAAAAATTACTAATGCCCAAGTTAACGAGAAGCTCGTTAATTTACTTTTATATTGCCTAACTTATAATAACTAATAACTTATTATTATACTTAAGCAATAGTTTTAGCAAATTCAAAGTAGTTTGATTTTTCTGTCATTATTTCTAAAAGATTGTTATGCCATTTTATTTCTGAGTTTATTTGTAGAAATGTAAATGTATTTGAAAGAAATATTTCTTGACTCGTGAGAATAATTTTGGATTGCCACGTTTTTACATTTTTAGGTATGAAACCGTTACAAGAAAATTAAAAAAAAAAATTTACCTCTCCTTAGGAGATACCACCCGTACTACCCTCTCTGCTTATTGTACATAACCTGTTTACAACAGTAGTCGTCTTTCGTGCAATAATTTTATCTTGTAATACAAAGCCGTGTATTTTAGTAGTAGTTAGATTCCTTAACCTGTACGCTAGGAATAACATTATTAAGTGTGTCAACAAGATCTCTTTATTTCCAGTGATAGTAGAATAGAAATTAATAATGAATTATTTCCAAAAAGTACAATTACGTCCAGCGTTCCTTAAAACTATTTAATGATAATTTAAGAATTAATTCTCCTATCTAAATTCCTGAAAAGAAATACCACCTGAAGGGATAATTATAATTTAATCCCGCAATCCGTAAAAATAACAATCCGTAATATTTCTCTGCCTAAAAAAAATTCAAGTTATATACAACTTATGCATGTTATATATATTATGGAATATAGAATATATTATAGAAATGCATTTATATATATAATTATTGATTATATGAACAACAGCATAACCAAACAATATGTATCATTCGGCCACCCACTGTGGTGGGTTAGTTGAGCCTATTTCAGAATATAATATTTCCTGGCATTGCTATTCTATTTATGTGTGTACCTATTTTTGTAAATTTTATTTCCCATATTCCTAGTAAAATTTAATTTCTCAGCTCGTTTGAACTTCTTTTGAGTTTATTTTATCAAGAAATTAAACGTAGGTAATTATAACAATCGCTTATTATTACTATAATAACTTGATTAAATCCACTGTTATTAATTACAAACCGATTTTCGTGTTTACCTATTCACATATTCCCTATTATTTGTTAATTTCCAGAATTTTGATTTGTATTGTTAAAAATTTTGCTTTAGTTAGTCTATAATTTCTTTCTGTAATGTTTAAAAACGTGGTCTGAAAATATAAATATGCAAAGACACATGTGCTAAATTTTTGATCGTATTAAAAAGAAACTATTAATGCAGCTAGTTCTTAATCAAAATATAGATTTGACCGACCCATAAAGAAAGGTACCTCTATTTGTGCGGATTGTTTTGGTAATGCTATCATGGAATTACCGTGTTAATAAAAAGTTTCTCTTATCTCTCAATGTAGTTTTGATTCTAAATAAAGTATACCTGTAAATAATGTTCACAGTTACAGGCATGAATTTGCGTAGTAGTGAGATCGCATAAAATTAACGTATTTTTTTGCCACTGAATTTTTGTAATTGTATAAACTACTATCTTCAGATATTCTTCTAACGATGATTACATTTTTCCACAACGAATTATATGCATTTGCATATTAGCCCATTGTCGGTTATTGCATATTTTAATTTAAATCTAGTGATGCTGCATATTTTCGCTATATTTACAATATCTTCCGGTAGGGTACCTACTGAAGAAACAGAAGTCTTACGTTCTAGCCGCACGGTTCTTACAGCGCACTTAGCAGCCGGGCGTCTATTGTTTTGGTAGGACAATATTATTATGAGGCCTTTTCTTTCTTTTTCCTGTTTAGCCTCCGGTAACTACCGTTTAGATAATTCTTCAGAGGATGAATGAGGATGATATGTATGAGTGTAAATGAAGTGTAGTCTTGTACATTCTCAGTTCGACCATTCCTGAGATGTGTGGTTAATTGAAACCCAACCACCAAAGAACACCGGTATCCACGATCTAGTATTCAAATCCGTGTAGAAATGACTGGCTTTACTAGGACTTGAACGTTGGAACTCTCGACTTCCAAATCAGCTGATTTGGGAAGACGCGTTAACCACTAGACCTACCCGGTGGGTTTTATTATGAGGCCTAGTAAAACACAAACTCACGCGAGACAAGGAAGGACGATATCGTTCTGCGTCGCGCAGAACTCCTCCCACAAGAAATTAAATTACGCATTTTATTGTTGACGCGTACATTGCATCAGTTTAGTTTTTTATATGTTTGTGTAAAGTTTAATGTGTACCATGCCTTCCGAAAAAAAAATGTCTTCGTGGATAGCTGACTATCCTGGAATATTTACATACGACGGAAATGTTTTATATTGTATAGTTTGCCAGAAAAAAGTTTCGTGCACAAAAAAGTTTCAAATAGACCAGCATGTCAAGACAAGTCTTCATATCGCAGGATTGCAAAAGAAAGGCCCACGACAACTTGTAACAGCGGCAAGTAGCAGTGATTTCACTTCCAAAGGTAAACAAAAAAACCACTTTAGTATGAATTTATGTGAAGCATTGCTTACAAGTAATATTCCTCTTCACAAACTTAGAAATCTACCTTCAAAGATTTTTTGCGAAAATATTGCTTGAATCAAAATATACCAGAGGAATCACATTGCGTAAAAATTACATTCCAACAATTTTCTAGAAGAAATAACTCAAATTAACTCAAGAATTAACTCAAGAAATTAACTTAAGAATTAACTCAAGGATAGCATTATTTTGATTTCAGCTAGCGAAACTACCGACACTTGAGGCCTTTACATTGAGAATTTAATTGTCGGTGCATTAAAACTAGAGCCCTCTTCCTATTTCGTGGCCTGCAAACACCTTGAAAAGACAAATCATTCTACGATCGCCAGATTCGTGAATGAGGGTATCGAAAAAATATTTCCTGAATCTTCTGCCGATGAAAGACTCTTTATATTTCTCTCAGAAGCCATTCCCTATATGATCAAGGCAGCCAAAGCTCTGAAGTATTTTATCCGAATGTGATTCACGTGACGAGCTTTGCTCATGGAGTACATCGACTCGCTGAAGAAGTTTGGGAATGTTAATAAATTGGTTTCATCAACAAAGAAAGTGTTTCTTAAGGCACCTGCTCGCAATGAGGCCTTTAAAGAAAAACTGCCAAATGTGCCTTTACCTCCCGAACCAGTGGTAACTCGATGGGGAACGTGGATCGAAGCTGTGCTGTTTTAGAATGAACATTTTGAGGACATCATCGGTATCGTAAATGACTTCGATAGTGCTGAGTCTATAGCAGTTTGTCAGTTCATGAAAGCATTTAACGATTTTACTATAAAAACAAACGTAGCTGTGATTAGCACTTATTTTTCCCACATACCTGCGAGTATTAAAAGGCTTGAAACTTAAGGTTTGGCGTTGCCTGAATCTATTCAGTTAATGAGTAAAATCCGTTAAATGAACTCCGCATTGTCACAGGTTTTTCCGTGTAATTTAAAGAAAAATTTGAAAACTTTTTGTACAGTAACCCAGGCTTTTAACCTTTGTCAAATTGATACTTTTATTAATGGGACGGGTGAACTTTTTCCAGAAACAATAAGTGCTAAAATAGCTCCCAAATTCAAATACTGCCCAGTTACCTCAGCTGATTTTGAAATTAAAAAAAAAAAAAATATTTTTTTATTATTTAAAGCTGCATATTTTGAAACTTTTCGTACTTGACATGCATATTTGAAGCATTTTTCATGCATATTTCAAGCTTTTTATGTTGCATATAATCCGATGTCTACTGACGACCATCAGAAGCAAACTTTTTCATCTCTCACGAAAAAAATGTTTTTTCGCGCTTTTTTTTAGTTCATATAGTGCTTTAATGGTGGAAGTTCTATAAGACAAATCGCAGTCTTTATGAACATTCTGCGTCATGCTCGGTGGTTTATCTCGATCCAATCTTTCTGAAATGTTATATACCAAAACGAATACCGCAATATTTCTAATCTTAACGGATTATTTTATCTGGTATCGTCACCTGTCATCTTAGGTTTTATATTTTCCTCTGTCTGTGAAACGGGCGTTCATTTACTGCCAGCTAAAAATGAAAACTGATTCAAAGAAAAATGTCTCCGGTTCATTACTTTTGGCTTTGTTAATAATCAATTTTTGTATTATTTTTCCGTCTAATTCTATGCTCTTTTGTTAGTTAAGGGTCTTCATTTGCTGGTAATAAAATATTAATGGCAGAATACGGATGAGATTTTGGGTTTTGAATGCCAGATTAAAACGGACTATCAGCCGCAGAAATGATGTACTAGATGATTCTGCTACATAGAGTGAGAACTGATAAGGTCTGGAATATGATAAAAATTAGATCTTCACTGACGGACAGAATCTCTACGAAACAACTATTGTAATACGGTCTCGAGTATCGAGTGGGTCCAAGTAAGATTTAAGAAAGGGATTCTGGCAAGCAGATGAATGTGCTGAGGTGGTTTGTCGTGAAGGCCTTGAGAAGCGTGGTTTGGAAGATAAACGATCCAAAACAGAAAGGCTTCTAGATTGGGTAGTGAGAAATGGTCTCAACGGCTGTAGAAAACCGTTAGAAAAAATTACGGCTTGAGCAGTGAGATTACGGATTATATCTCTTTCTATAAATTAATCTTTTTTGAGAAGGAGGTTTATATAGTACATTATTTTAAGAAAAAAAAAAAACTATATAAAAGAGATATAACTATAAATTATAAAGTAATGTTATTCTTATGATAATTTAATGTATAAAATAAATTTTTCATTTTAATCTTAAGAGGATTTAAAACCATGTAAATGTTAGGAAATAACGAAGCGGAAACCATTCGTGCTCTAGACTAGTGTTTCATTAGGTGTACTGTAAAGGTAACCGTTATTCAGGTAAAATGTAAATGCAGTCGCAATTATTGGTACTTAACTAAGTTTATTACACGTATTTCCTCGCACGTATATTGAAATGGTCTAGTATAACGGCTTTATCCTTGCGTTTCACATTTGCATCTCAATTGTGGTAACAGACTCAGATGTTTCAACCTCTTTTCATTATTCTACCGTATAAATGGGTCGGCAGTATCTATGGAAATTTTCAAATAATTTTGTTTTTTTTTTCTTTTTTACTTTTAATTTTACGTGCGTGTACTTTTTTATTGTTGAAATGTAAAAATTCTTATAAATAGCAAATGCTTATCTGTAATATCAACTGTTATTTATTATTTTTGATAGTTGACACCCGGGATTCCCCCAGGTAAATTATTGTACGAAAGGGGATAGTCGGTACAAAATTTCATATATATTATTCGGAAATTGTTTCAAAGTCTATTTGTTTTATTGCTTTTCGTTTATAATATTTTACTGAAGCACGTTTCCTGAAATATGCTGTTGAAATACGTATTATACTCAAATAAACCATTAAAAACTGGGTTTTTTTTTCATAGAGGATTACTTACTTGAAATTTTAAAAATATTTCCTCGTGAAATTATTTTTTTAAATATAACCAATCCCCAAAAAATGTTATTTAAAAAAAAAAAAATTAAAAACATATAGAGTAGATAAAAGATGCCCCGGTCCCAAATTTTGTTATTTGAAATAAAATGTTTGCTAAAAGATCATTTTTGATTTACGTATTATATTCTTCCTAATATATCTGTCGAGATCTTTTTCTTTGATTAGCTCAAGTACATGCTGTAAAAAAATATATTTTTCTACAGAAATTAAAGAATAACTTAAGAGTAGACTCATACTTAATTAAGTTTTCCCCAATTACGAAATTTCTCGGTAGGAAGAAATATTTACCCCACTGAAATTATTTATAAAACTTTTAGGCTGACTTCACTGAATTGTAACTGATTAATTTTTAAGTGCCGATTTTTCTTACTGAAATACGAACTTGTATGCATTACGACATAATATTTAAGGTGATTCCTCCAAATCTTTTTTTATTATTGGATAGCAAAAATATAGTCTAGAATTTACTATCGTATACCGACAATAGTATTTTACGCACGGTGATTATTCTATGACATTTTAATATTCATTTCTTACATTGCAATATTTAAGATTACATTTGTTTACGAAAATAGTTTACAGTTATGAAATAAAAGTGATGTTGTATTTGTGTTTTTATTTTATTCATTTAATATGGAAAAATCGTACTTGGTTCGTTTGCATTATGCAAAGCAAAAACGAAACGCTTTAGCTAGATGGACTGTTTTAGTTTGAGTGTATGCATATATAAAATATAGTTTACATCCAGAACCCGACCGACCTAAATTAAACCGAACATAGAGATGACTCGACTCAGCTTTTTGTTGTGCTTACTTTACAATTTAAGTTTTCGACTATCGAGAGGAAAAGGAGTTTCTAGTTATATGAAGACAAATCTTCTTTCTTCTTTCCTCTGCCCGCACCGTTCTGTTACCGTACTGTTTTGAAAATTTCTATTCCGCTACATTTTGTAATATTTAATCAAGAAAAAAGTAACTAAGATTTTGTATATTCTTTTGTGTACGTACATATATTTACTCGCACCTATATACTTAGGTACTTATACAGCACACATATATTTGTATTTTTTCTAGGCTGTTTGTAGAGAAGTATTGCTATTATTTATTCTAACCAAAAATGAAATGCTATAAATAACTGTTACATTAGCATAAGTCTGACTAGATGTGAACTGGGTTTCGTTATTATTATCGTTGAATATTTTACCGCTTTCCCAAACAATCCAACTCTCTAGGGATTTTATCGTTTGGGTGTACGTTACTGCGCGTTCGTGTGATATTTTTTTAGTCTTTTGTTCATTTTTGAATTTTTTTTACGAAATACGGTTATACCGTTCTTTGAGAATTTTAATATAATAAAAAAGTGTACGAAGTTAGTATTTTATTAAAACGTTAATTTACTGCTCTTAAAAAAATTCTGTTATTTATTTTTTTTAATAAGGTTATAAAATAAATAACAGTTATTTTTTACGCTTAGTTTTTTTTTAACTTTAATATAAAAATTTTGCATTCGTGTAGAAAAGGGTAATTTATAAATATTAACATTTTGAATCTTTATTTATAAATTTTTGAAATTAAATTGTGAAATTATTTTTTTGTGATATTAATAATGTGTAATATTTACTGGGCATTCTACCTTGTAATGAGGATTTGATTGAACGGTTACTTCGATCGGATATTTCCAGACATCGTGCTGTGTTCGAGATGAGCAAAATATTTCCTTAGGTCTGGTTAAACCTTTGTTATCCGCAGTTAAAATCTCTTCATATAGAATATTTGATTGTGTCAACTAAACATTTTTCATAAGTTATGCACTGCTTTTGTTCCCGGTTAAGATACTCTGACTCTCAAACATTATAAGAGTCAAATGAATGCTGTCGTCCTGGAGATGGCTGGCCTTGCTGCATTAAGTTTTGTACGGTTTTTGACTTACACAATTTTTATACAGATCGGTTATTCTTCATTCCTTTTTCTGCAGTGGAAGCCCACTGGAACCGTGCTAGGTTGTTAGGACATTGAACTAGGAGGAACTAGGATGTTAGACTTAGAACCGTGCTAGGAGTTACTACGTATACGTGTCTGCTAGTATTTGTATACTAACATAATCACGGCTGGTAGGGACGGCTTTGCCTATAAACATGTCTATCCCCGGTCATAGTCTCCTCGTTTTTCTCAACCGGTGATTTTACAAATGTCGGGTTTGGTTTATTATAAATTATTTCTTGCCTTAAAATTTCTCCATGTACAGATTTTAACGTAATAGTAAGTTTTCCAAAGTTTAAACATAATGAGGATTCGCTCAGGTCGCTGAAAGAACTCTCTTAGATTACGCAGATTAAGATCAGTGCTCAAATTTTTCCGGTAGGAATTGAAGTGTCGGAGAAATATTTCATTCTGTACAGTCATATTTCAGAATTAAATTTTTTGATTCTAACGAGAAATTATTCCCCCCCCCCCACATCCACAACATTTTTTTAAGGTTCTCAAGGTGTTAAAACATAAGTAGAGAAGATTTTCGTACTCAATTATGACAATGTTTATTTGAACAGTTAACAGTTTCGGTATGCGTAAACCTTTGTAAGAATTCAATAACAATTTCTGCGGATGCGATTCTTCTTAGGGGATTTTTCTGCTAACAATACGCAAATTGTGACATGTTATCTTTTAAAAAATTAAAATTACGGAATTGCTCGATAATCAGATAAATGTAGATTATTTGCACGCCATCTATATAACATTTCCTGTCATTGTATCCTTAGATTTCATTGAAATATTATATAAAATTATTTACAGGTAATTTAGTAATGTTTTGTTCGGTATACTGTTAAACCGGTATAACAAAAGTTTTGGATTAAATTAAACTTAAAGAGTTAGGACTAAAAATAATGTGTTAAAATTAGGTTTATTATTCTTTTGGAACTTTTTTTAATGAAAATATTTTAAATATATATTACTTTAGCTCCATTTTACTAATAAATTATAGGAAATAAATTCTCATGGAGACAAAATCTACGATTACTGTAGGAAACGTTTTTATTAAATAAGCCTTAACCTGAACAGTTTATTTGGTGAGAACCGGTTTTTTCGTAAGAATACAGTTAATAAAAATATTTTAATTGGAAAAAAGAAGAAAATATAAAATTCGGAGTTAATCATTCAATTTCATGAAAGAATTCTGTTATAAAAGAGTTTGGTGGCTCTGATGTTTTTAAATGTATTTATCTACAGCGGATTTTATATGGACAAACGATTTAATTAATCTTATATATTAAAAAGGTTGGGCTGAAAACCTATTTCCTGTCCGTCCGGGCGTTCTACTAGACGAATCTGGCTGATTTTTTTTATTCTGCTCGGAATTACCGGCAGATATATCATCAAGCGTCATCGGATTCCAAAATCCAATTTCTTCTGAGAAATCCTCAAAAATCCTCATTTATTTCTTAATTAAGGAATTTTCCGAGGTTGTTACTCATAAGAAGATCACTTTGAAGGTCCGTTGATGCTTGATGACGTATCTGGGGATCATTCCGAGCAGAATAAAAAATATTAGTCCGATCCGTTCATTAGAACGTTTGGACGGGCTGAAAATTGGTTTTGAGCACGCATTTTACCTGTGGTTGGAAAAGAAAGAGAAAAAGATTTGGAGTGAGAGGTATAGTAAATGGAATAGATTTTTAGCTGATCTTTTTAAGTATATAATATTACTTTGTAATATTAACTCTACGTTGCAACAAGAAACCAATAGTATATAATTAATAAAATAAAATTTGAAATTTTTGAAATAGTTTCGTAGAAACACTTTTTAAAGTACGTAAGAGAAACTATCTTATTGAAATAATTGTTTTTTCTGTCGGTCAAATATTTTATAGTCTTAATCGAAATGTCCTTGTTGAATTGCCCTCGAAAAAACGTAGTTACTTGGAAGTACTCTTCCAAAATTTCAAAAGAATGTATAATTCAGATAGTGTTACTATACGTTTATTATTGTATAATAATTGTAACAAAATTTATAATTATTGTACAATGATTGCAGCCTAATAAATTTTTACGTGAATTTTAACTAAAAAAATAAAAGTAAAAATACGATAATGTAATTCTATTCAAATCCGAATAATGTATAGTGTCCAACTGTTTTGCATGCAGCTGTCACATTGGTTATTTTATGGTAAGTACGTGTCAGAAATGGTCACTGATTTATATTTGAAACAGTTTTCCATATTAATAAAAATAGAAACAAAAAAAACATTCTCATTAAACTCAACTCCATTAAATCAAGTGAACTGTACGTACTGGACATGGTACGCAGAAATAATAATAATAATAAATAACATTGTACATTTTAATTTTTATTTTTATTGTAATTATAATAATATTCAACGTTTCAGAAAATATTCAAATAAAAAATACGTTTTATCTATTAAAAAAATATTTACGTGTATTTAAAAATAAATATGTTCCTGGTTTGTATGATACCGTTTATAGAGAGAAAAAACGATTTTTGCTTAAAATAACAATTATGAATGCGAAATTTATGCAATATACGTTTTTTTATTTTATATTTATATTATTCTCGTAAAATTTTAATTGTAAAAGAACTGAAGGTCTTATTAAACCCGCTTAGCCTTGTTCGAGTCTTCATTATAGTTGTTATACATGTATAGCTAATCAGAGTCATTTTCTTTGATAATAATGATATTCATTTTATGCCAGTCTCTATGGTGAATATATAGAAGTTGTGATTTGTGTGACCTTCGTGTTGGATGATTTAACATGCCCATATCCATTCGGCTCGGCGAAAAGGGCAGCGGGAAATGACATCACGTATCTCTTAAACCATCCTGGCATGGGATACCTTATGCTACTGAGAATGGATGTGAAATTTTTGTGAATGACTTATGTCCAGTGTTATATCCCTTACAATCGTTTGGTTGTAGCATTTGATGCTTACATACGAGTAAATTTATCGTACCATTGTAAAATAGACAACATTTTTAAACTCGCCCGTGAATTTCAATACTTTTTGTACTTTTCGATTGTTTCAACTTAAGAAGTGACGTTTTACCTTCCTGGTATCACAGTTCCAGAGATGCCAGGATAGTAGGTGTATTATGCCTAGATGATATTATCTAGATATCCTGCAAGAAGGAAAGTATGGTATTCAGTCAAAAAAAATGTTTTTGGTGTGTTTTTTTTTAAATTTCTCGACGTTTCATGACTCCAGGGTCCCCAAAAAACAATTGGTTGTATATTTTTTAGTGGAATTTTTATTTTAGTTTCTTCCGGTTAGTATAGTAAACGTATAAAATAAAAAAAAAACTTTTTTAGAAGTTGATTTTGAAGTTGAGGAAGCCAAAAAAATAAAAAATACAGATTCTTTTAATTTTTTAAACTTTTTGGTTTATTTAAACATATGATAAAGTTTAAAATAAAACTTCATTAAAAATTACCCTCGCTCCAAAGAAGAAATCTTAGTAATTTTTTTCATTTGTAATTTGTTTCCGCTATATAAGAATGAATAACTAGCCCCAGAATAGTATTATAACTTTGTTAGATTTTTTGTTTCTAAATGAGACATCGCCGGAGTGGAAATTGTTCTCTAATTTACATAGAACTCTCTTTATTTTTCTATTTAACCACCGTAAGGTATTAATTCAGAGGATGGATGAGGATGATTCACGTAAATGAAGTGTAATCTTGTACAGTATCAGGTCGACCATTCCTGTGATGTGTGGTTAATTGAAACTCAACTACCAAAAAACACCGGTATCCACGATCTAGTATTCAAATCTATAAAAATAAACTGTTTTTACTAGGATTTGAATCTTAGAACTCTCGACTTCGAAATCAGCTGATTTGCGATGTCGAGTTCACCACTAGACCAGCCCGGTGGGAATTTATCATAGAGCTAAAACATAAGTTTTTCGACTCATACTGAGTTACTGAGTTTTTGTGCTAATAACCAAAATTATTTGAGGTATTCTGATATTTTAAAACAGACTACCCAGCCCTGGATTACTATTTTTATATCATTTATTAGTCTGATAATAAATTATAGTAACCGTTTTTTTTTACTCTTACTCTTCTGTTAAGAAAATAAAATAAGATTGTATAAAAATAAAATAAGTAAGACATCATTTTGGCTGTTTTAAAAATCAATTTAAAGTTTTGCCCTCTACAATAGCAAAGTGTAAATAATTAGCTTGAATATAAAGTTCACTTAATTTTATCATTTTTTCTGTGATAAATAATTTATAGTAATTATAGAAAATAATTTTAACGCTATTTCAAAGAGTATAAACAATGAGACCAACCGAAAAAGGGCTTACATTAATAATTAATTTAACATCAGTTAAAAGCAGTCTGTTAAACTAACGGTAGAAAAAATTCTCTAGAATTCAATATAAATTTTAATTATTTTTATGTGCTTTTGGAACATAATTAGAGGAAATTCCAGAGCTGTTCTTTAAGCCACACTATTGTTTACTTGGTATTAGCTTTAAGCTCTTTAAAATCAGCGTAACACCTGTATACGCTGGAAAAATAATTAATGGTTTTTTCCTTTTACAGAAATACAACTATATCCGAAATTATGAAAAACGAAAGCATTCTTTTCATATTTACGGAAATTTCGGAAGGATATTTTTCGTACATCATTCAACTGTTTATATATGTATGTGTTTGCTTTTGCGCCTGCGCTTATTTATGTTTTATCCTTTGAATAACGGAAAAATACCGGTATAAATATGTAAATTTTTTACCAGATTTATTGCTTCAATAATAAAAATTAAATTTATTTGAAAGTTCATCGATAAATATAAAACTGTATTATTAATTTTCTTGAATATTATGGTATTATTTGTTACTTTATAGTCATGAACAGTTGTTCCAGAAATGTAACGCGTTTTCTCATACAGTAACACGTTAATGTCTGAAATAATGAAATTATGTGTTTTAGCTATAGCATTCGTCCGATTATCCGCTCTCATTATTTACAGTAAACGTTATTAAAAGTTAGAATTTCCGGTCAGAATTCCAAAAATATTTCGTCTGTAAAATTTAGTTATTTCGTGAATATTTTCCCGTACATGCATCCTAAGTAAAGCTGTAAAAGTATTTGTGCTAAGGATCCTGGAATTCCCATAGAAATTAAGTGTTACGTGAAAAAAAAAAAAAAACATTATATAATATTTATCATAAAACCATAATACCATATTTTTTATGTTATCATATGTATCATATAATTTTACAATTATAATAATATAATATTATGATATATCTTATAATATGTGATCTTAATAGAATATATTATTTTATAAACTAATTATCACCTAATTACTGCTTCATATTATTTGCTCTTTTCTTCAAGCTAAAGTCTTTATAATAAAATGTTTATATTTCAATTTTTCAAGTTATGTTTTAATTCAACATTTTCAGCTTTCCTACTTACTGACAAATTAGAGATCTATGATATAATTAATTTTCGTATGTAATAGTATGTAAATCTATGCTACTGACTTCGGTGGCAGATTGGTAGTGTTTCCGTCTTTCTTGTGAAAGCTGTTCTAAGTTTGAATCCCGATCAGGTTTACTATTTTCACACCCGTGTTACAGTTCATATCATCCATCATTTAAAAAGAAGAGGTTCGTACTACTCTCGAGTCTGTTAGCAATAGAAGAATAATTAAAAAATGAAGAAACCCCAAAAAATTGTATATATAAATATAAAATAGTTAAACATTGTGATGAAATCTTAAATTTTCAAATTGGTAGCTACAATAATTTTGTAAGTCATTAAAAGATTGGTAATTACTATTTATATTTTATCTTATTACTTCAGATTTTATTTTATATGCACTATAAATTTTAGCTTGGTTTAATATGATATATTTTAAACGATGGTAAGATTTGTGGTGGAAATTTAGTTTACGTTCAAATACTGATATTTCTTAATGGAAGTTTCACAGGTCACAAAATTTTGTTCAATTTCTGTAAAACGTTTTGTTACCGTTTAAGGCATGTCCTCCGTGTGAGGGTTTATCGCTTAATAATAGTAATTTTGTTTGAAGTCGGAAATTTGTCGGCAAACGAATGCTATTCAAAATAGATGACATTAAAGAGATGTGCCGTCTTTGGCGGATATGAATATGTTTATGCATGTAATATGCCAAGACGTAAGGTCATGAGACTTTTGGGTGGACGGTTTATTGGAAACTCTTGCTTATTATTATGTAAAAACTATTTCGTTCAGAAATTTTTGCAGATTTGATTATTTCAGGTCTTTCCTTTTGTAAACGTATCCGATGCGAGCAAATGCCAAAAAAATAAATATTTTTCATCGAAAAGGCTTGTTCCTCAGAGAGTAGACCATCATTTTTCACCACCTATCCCTTTTTCATAACCTTGATCCTTTCGTGTGGTTTGATGAAAAAGAGTTACCTTTTGGATCATCTAGGGACTATATTTTACTCGATGGTTGTACAACGACTGATGTGGCTATCTGGTAAAACTGGACCTGCTATTACCTCCTAAAGTAATAAATCTAAAACATGTCTTACTATACGTGCCGCATCTACATTTAATATTCAGCACTTATAAAATATATTTATACGTTGTTTACGTCTTGTACTTTTATTTTACTGTAATTTAGCTATATATATTGGTATGTAAAGTTCAAACGTAGTTTGAAGTATTAAATGTTCTCTACATCTTTCTATTCGAGTTCGTTTCTGTTATCTTTCTTTTTCGTAAATTTCTTCTTCACCGGATTATTTATGATGCTATTGTTACTAAAGACGTCTTTTATGTTGTTTTCGAATGACTAGTGAAAGTTCCCATGATCATAAGTTGTACAATCTACGCCGTAATGTTTTCTTTATTTTTTTTCTTTTTGGTGCCATTTATTTTTTTGGTTTTGCTGTGTGTAGTCTGTGTACATTACGTATACGCACTGTTTAATAATTGTATGAAATCGATTTATAACGGTAAGTTTTAATACATATCTTTTATTCTCGATATTGCATCTAATAATTCACAGATTTATTAAGTGCATCAACTACTATTGTATACTTGAATGGTACGTTATTTTTGTGTTCGATGTTACCGTATGCAATATATTATCTTAAAAAAGTTTGAAACCAAGATAAAATTTGATTCATAATTTAAATCCCTAGTTAAACTGAATTTAAGTTCATTAATTAATTAAAAGAAGATCTATCGAGAAAGGGGTAAGTAAATATTTGAATATCATTGTTTTCCTCATACTATTTAAATTATCATTTGAATACATCGATAAACAATCAAAAGGGGATCTAATCCTTTAGATCCCATTTGTTGTTCGATTGGTTTTTACTTTTTTCTTTTACATTCATTAAATTCAAATCAACGAATCTTTATATCATCCAGATCGTGGTATTAATGTTAGAACACTTTTATAATTAAAGGACCATAAAAATATTCCGCTATTATATTTTAAAATTTAATTATCAATGTTTTAATGTTTGTGCTGTAGTTATTTGACCTATGTTCTTTTATTTGCAAAATTTTGTTAAAACCAATTTTCAAACCATACATCTGTGTTTAAGGAATGAAATTTTGTTTATACATACAGGCATACAAACTAAAAATACTTACCTATTCATAAATACTCTACACTTTATCTTATACATATATGAATAACCAGATTGATTCATTACCTCGATTTGTTTTTTTTTCTGATTATTCGGATAAACATCTGAATTGGTTCTAACGGAACGTTCCGAATTCAAAATAATGTAATTTCATTAAACTTTTAGCGATTAACATGAAATATAGTTTTATTAGCCGTAATATTATTAGTTTTATGAGCCGTATATTCGTCATGAAGAGGTAACTAACTCTTCATGACGAATATACATTTGACATTTGCTAGATCAGGTTGAATTTTATACTAAACAAAAAAAGAAAAAAACAATTAGAATGGATGATATTTTCTGTTAAGAAAAGCAGTTTTTAATAACATTGTAATAGTACTGGAAATCTTAAAATTTAAAATATAACTTGTTGATCTTTAAATTTGTTTTTTCAAAAACTATGATTGGGAAAATATGACAAGAATATGTGCCTCATGTTGAGAAATTATCGTCAAATCGAAACGTTTTATACCGTACCACAGAGCTGCCACGCAAATACCAGTTAACCTTACGCATCACAAACTCACCCGCCATAACCACTCACAATTTCCTGGAAATTCTGAGGTATGTTTAAATAGATTTTTTGTCAGCAATTTTGCATCGACCGGCTCAAATACATCCAAAACATATAGCAATAATAATATAAAAAACTTATCTTGATGATTCATCCATTTGATTATTCTTGTAGTAGTAAGGGACTACAAACTGAGTATAACAGCCATCTGCTGTTTTCATAACTGTCTGCTGTTTGAGGAAGTGTCTTAAAAGAACTGTAGTTAGTTGAGTTGGAAGTGTAGTCTGCTCGGTATTAGTATCTGTATCTCTACTCAGTTCAGTATCTAACGATATTTTTACCTATCTTACTGTTTTATTCTTTATGGTAGTATGCAGTGCGTAAAAGAAATACCAGTTTTATTACCAGAAATTAACCTAACCACATAATATATAAAATCCGTTTTATTCGAATAGTTGTAATTCTAAAAATGGCTTATTAAAATTATGAGATTTCTGAAACAGCTTTACTTCGAATTTATGACATAAAAGGTCAGATGTTGGTGCCTTTAAATACGTAGTGTAGATAGAAGTATGTTAAAAAGGTTAATCTGTAATTTATAACGTATAAAAATGTTTTAAATTATCGTACTCTGTATAGACTGTTTTTATTTCTTTTTTTTATAATAAAGTGGTAATTATGAAATATTCATTCAAACTATGTTTTTTCATTCTGTTGCAGGTAATCTCATCCTGTTATCTTTTGTACGTTTTAATCGTAAGTTATCTATTTTTATTTTATTATTTTACTCATTGTAATTATTTCTGAAAGAAATTCTAGATTTTGCCGACCTTTACAGCAAATTTTTAAGTCAGATAACTTAAATTTTTTTTCCACGTAATCAAATCGTTTCCATTTATAAAAACACGATTTGGTTCTAGTATTATTACTGAAATAATAATTAAAAGAGAGAGAGAGAGAGAATTAGTTTATTGTTGAAGGTAAACAGTAATTAATTGTACGTGAATAACTTCTGTGTTATACGTTGTATACTTGAGGGTTGTCCATAAAATATTTCTACGAAATTTTATAATTTTTTTTTAATCCTCCCATTCTTAAGCCACACCTCACATTTTTTATTTCACTTCTATTTGGTCATTAGGTTTTCGTCTGTTCTTGATCTTTTATCGAAAGAAAAAAAATTAATAACTTAATAAAAACAAAAAAAAAATTAATGACTACAAAATCATGTGCGTCATGGGGACACAGGTTTTATTTTAATCGATTTAAAACAAATATGAGTATATACTTAAATATTTTAATCGACAAATCGATTAAAATAAATCGATTTGTTCCCGTGACGCACATGATGTTTACTTTCATAATTTTTTTTTGTTTTTATTAAGTTATATATTTTTTTTTTTCCTTTCGATAAAAGATGAAACAGACGAAAAACTAATGACCAAAAAAAAAAAAAAGGAGTGAAATAAAAAAATGTGACGTTATTTAACAATATCAATTAACACATCGACCTAGCATTATAGAAATTATAACTGCAATGACTACATTATTGTTTTATGTATACATCAGAGAGCACTTTTACTTCTAAACAATAAACGCATACAAGCAATGTGCACATGATTGGAATCAAATTTTGCAAATAATACATGAAAGTCCTGTACTCAACTTGTGAAGAAAATAAAATTTACATATACGTTAGTTTTATAAAAGTAACGTACTAAACTAACTATAATTACATATTAAACGAGTTTCCTAGCAATTTTAAGACGAGCAAACTTAACGATAATTCCAAGTGGAATATACTAGAAAGGTTTATAACTCTGAAAAGATTTTCTTGAAGCATTTTTCCAAATATTTAGAATGTCAATTTTAAATATTTAATTATTTCATAAATTTATAATTCTTCAGCTACCGGCATACTTTTTTTTTCACTTAGTATAATTTTTCTCCCTCTTTATGCGGGTTGTGTATTATACTTTTATAATTGCGTATCTAGAAAAGTTTGATTAATTATTGATGCCTTATTCTTTATAAATTATTTTTTTTAAAGTTTGAATTCGCAAAATTGTTTTTTTTCTTATATATTTTGGTCGAGTAACACATCCATAAAGAAACTGGAAAAATTGCTCTCCGTTTCCAATATACGCAATACGTATGCACGTTGCCTATGTCTACGAGTTAAATTATACATGTATGTGTTGTAAATCTTGTCTGTAACGATTTCTGCTGAATGCGCGATCATGCTTCTATTTTCTTTTTGATTTGAAGCAACGCGTAATACTTTGGTAAAACTTTATTTCCCGTGTGGACTGTAATTGGGCTTAAGAGATGCGGGCGAATGAAGATGATGAAGAAAAAAAGACCAGTGCATTGACGGTCTGGGATGGAATTATTACCGGGAGGTTTACCAGTAGGCGAGAGAGGGACACGAGGAGTGAGGTTAGCTGATCGTCTCGCGTGAATCAATATTCCATAAGGGAACTTGTACAAAAAAGAATCGAGAATGAAAAATGACGGCTGCGCATCTCCTACTCCTAGCCAATAAGCGCTTCTCTGCTCTTCTCTCGCAATTTCAACTTATCCTCCTCGACCCATGAGAAAAAACCGACTAGCAAGTTTACTGATAGAGGCGCGAGGGATTCCACACAATATAAGCACGTGTTGCGCCTGCAGAGTGTGTACCCCCACACTTCTAACCCCCCCTATTTTACTTGGTGCTTGCTATGAAATAATATCGGGACATGATATCATCTTGCCATGATATTATCTTTCAAAGTGATACTCATTTTTTTATTAAAAAAAAAAAAAAAAAAAATTAGAAAGATAAACTCGATTCTATGTATATATTTTTTGTTAGTTTTTAGTTTTATAATTAAGATGTTTATAAATATAATTTAGAATAATTACTAATGATAGACATATTGTATAGTTTGTAAAAAAAATATTTTTCAAATTTAAAATTATTACTTACATGGTTTTAGAAAAAAATTTTTGAAGTGTGTGTGCCCGGAGTCACGATAGATTTCAACGCGGTTGTCCAAGCCAACACAATCATGTGAAAAAATATCCAGCCCATTCGTTTATGATAAGTTATTTGATGTCATTTACATGAAAAGAAAGGACAAATACTTCCGTCTTTTAGAAAACGAAAACTTGTCATAAAACGATAGGTCTACACTTCTTGGTGGCTAAAGTATCTACGCCATGTTTTCGTCAGTTATATGGGCAATCCAATCTCTTGAAAGGTGTTCATCCAGATAAATTTCGAACCTCTTTGTGCCGGTTAGGCGAATCTTGTGAAAGAATTCGCTAAAAGAAAGAATCGAGGAAGTTCCAGCATCTTCCTCGATTTGAGGCATTAGCCGCTCACTTAACATGTCGAAATAAATCCCTCCATTACTGTATTTGTGAAAAAAGAAAAGCATTTTCGCAGGAAATTTGACAAACCACGTTTACTTTAGACGAATCGCTTATTTATTGCACAGTTTCTCAAAAATTATTAGTTCCCCGTATTTGTAGATCAAGTTGCTATTGACCTTTCCACTAATGTCAGACATACACTTGTTACCAAAAATTAGGCGATGAAAGAAACATTTTCTTCGTCAAAATTTTCCTCTATGTCCACACAGAATCTTTAAAATTCTATAATCATCACTTTAAAATTGTACTAACTGTAATTTAGAAGGTGTTATTTTCAACAATTTCTTCAAAATTTTCCACACGGCTGGTGGAATTTGTAATTCTAAACTTGCCGAACTAGTTGAGTTTGCATTCACGGCGTTGGCACTTGATCAATTTGTTCTGACTCGGGAAGTCTTCCAGAACATTTTTTTTAACACAAATACCCTGTGTTTTCAAATTGTATTTTTCAGTCTTATGATTGCCTTGTCTGTAGTCGTTAAAGTACTTCGTTGTGAAACATCGCTGCAAGATACGTAGGCTGTCAAATATTTGTGCACGATACGAATAATAGTTTTTGTTAATTCAAGCACAAACAAAAAACTTTTTCCAAAGGAATATCGACCATCTTGCTATATCGGTTATGCGACATAATATAATAATATAATATTGACGTCAATAATAGTAATATTCCCTATAAAATCATGCTAGTTACTGTCTTTACATATAAAAGTTACTTTTTCTTTTAATTTATAATAACTTTACCCAATCTTATCTGTTAGAATTCTCTACTATTTAGTTGGCACCAACTTATTGTGGTTCAATGAAGTTTTTGTAATCTTTGATTAATATATATATATATATATATATATTTTAAAACGAATGTGAAATATTTCTTCTTTCGTGTTGAAAAGGTTTTTAAAGGTATTTTTTTTTTTATTCACAGAGCTATATTTTTAAATACAGTATATTATTTATTACTATGTGAGTAATCCGTATGTGTATCTACCCTTTATATTTTTTCCCCTTTTTTTAAAAAAGTAAAAAACTGGAAGTTTGGCAAGTATATTTTGTGCCGGTGGCCGACTTGACGCCTTCCTGCTAGAAAGAGCAAATTCAATATAACATTTATTGTAACGTCACACAAACGTTATTCAACTAAAAACTAGCTACTGCAACTCCGAAGTGTATGCATGTACGTGTATACATATACACACGTACACACATACATACGTACATACGTACGTGTGTACGTGTGTATGAAATAATTCCTGTTTCCTATCGAAGAGTAAGAGTTAAAAGTAGAGAAAACTTTTATGTTAATATAAGATTCTAAAATTAAATTGTACAGTTGAATCGTAAGGCGCTTAGAAAAATTAGAAATACAACGACTTATTCTAGGCAAAATATGAGAATTGACACAGAAAAGTGGCTTACAGGTGCACGTATTACTATAATGTTCATATCTTTTATTGGGTAAATCGATTGGATTTTATTGTAACGTTAAACGATTTTTTATTTATTTCGTTTCTCTAAAAATGAAGTCATTGAAATGAATTGTGGTCTAAACGTATTAAGCAGGGTTGACAACACATGAATATATCATGGAAATAATCATGGAATGGTGACCTAGAGGTCAAAAACTTACATTATGAAATCGTTGGAGGTATGGAGGTATAATAGAATAACATCGATATGAAAGAATGAAATCGTCGAATAAACATCAATAGTCGTTGTGGTTTACGCCCAGTAGGAAGTCGTATTCATTGACTTTAATGACTGAGTGTGCAGGCGTACGTGAGCATGTTCCATCGTTTTTATAAAAACTGTAATAGGACGTAGTCCTACGATTCTGTTTTTTTGAGGAAGTGGTGGACACACGTGATTCATATAATGTTTATTTTCTTCAATCGCTTATCATTCAAAAGACATAACGTCAAACACTTCTTGCTAATTCGCAGATCTGGCGCGCAGAACTATAGATGTATCAGTTTAGTACATTCTAATACTGAATAATCCTGAAAAGTATAATTTTGTAGTCCCAGTCTGTTACGAGCTATAATCGTGTAATGTATGTAATTTTCAAAGGGATAAGCAACATCCCCCTTTAAAAAGGTCGCGATTATTCTGAGGAATAAAAAGCATACCATATCAGGCTTACTTGCGAAAGTGAAGAATGCAGAAAGTGCCTTCTACTCTTCGCTGAATATTCTGGTACATCAAGGTGCCAAGCCCACCGAAAGCCAAATAATGTGCAGCCCTACATCGTACATCCTCTTTTCACTTTATTCACCAAAAAAACTGAATGTGTTGTAAATGTCCTATTTCTTAAAATGATTTATACCTTATTTCTGATATACCTTTTACAATAGTTTTTATCGTCGATGTGTGTTTATAAGCAATTTTATTTTTACTTAGCATCACAATTAAACCTGTGACTATGAAATTAATATAGTAGTTTATTTATCAAATTGTTTAATTATAAAAACATTTTCGTTAGATGGTGTAGTACTTCGATGTGATAGGATTTGGTTAGAAATTTGTTTAAAATTAAATTTTCTGAATAAAGCCTTGTCAGAGTAGAAATAGTTTGAAATTTTTATCTCTGAGGTCGTGAATAAGTTTTTAAATATTTTTAAAAGTTAACATTTTTCAAGTAATCATAACTATTGTTATGATGTTTTTAATTGTATTATGAAAACATCTGATAAAAAAATTATCGTGGCGTAGGATTGAATTAATATTTTATATATAACTTACTTTAGATAATAAATTACATAAATAAATTTAAGAAAACAATTTCTAAAGATTGTAAGATTCTGAACGTGTGGTAGAGTTGAATTTAAAGTTTACATTTAAGTACTGTTAAAGTTCAAAATCTTTTTCGTTGTCTTTTTTAATTATGAATTATAAGCGTAGATTAACTATAAATCTGTATTGTAGTAAATGTCACCGTCTGAACTTTCAATAAAATCGTGAGTATGAATAGTCGTTACGCCTTCGATCTTAAGTGTGGGTGTGCGCGCGCACGCGTTTGGAAGGGATTGTCTTGTAATCGTGTATTCAGTTGAATGATTTACACTGTAACAAAATTGTTATTGAGAAATAGCTTGTACTCATATTATTATTATTATTATTATTGAAAGAAATAATGCCTTTGTATATTGGCAGTGTTCTTGCAGTTTGTGCTGGAATGTTTTGAATGGATAAGTTACGCAGCTGTTGTTGTAAAGCACATACTTTCCTCAGAGTTATGGAATGTCTGTCTCTATATCTTATGATTACAGAATTAATTTAAACAAAGTCCCTTATCGTCAGTGTTTTATGGAATTTTCTTAATAATTTTAATTTTAAAAGTTTAACGATTTATTAAACTTCATATATTTGTTTATTTGATTACTGATATATATATATATATATATATATATATATATATATATATATATTGTGAGTTATTTAATTTCCTATAATTGATAAATTTTTATCAGTGAAATTAAAAGCAAAAAAAATCATGCAAAATAATTAAAACAACGGCCAACTACTATATATTTTAATTTTAAAGTTAGTTTTTTTTATATTTATGAGTGAAAAATCAAAAAAATAATTTAGTAATAATTCAGTAAGGTAAATTTTTTAAATAAAGGGGAAGAACTTCATAGCATTCCAATCTTATACGAAGATTTGTGGATCTTTTTGTCTGTTTGCAACAGCATCACGCGAAAACCAAACGACCGGTTGCTTCTTAAATTTTCAGGATACATTCGTGTTATCCCAAAGAAGGTTTTAAGCCATAGATTGAAGCCCTAGTCCCTTTGGGGTTAAGGTGTTAAAGATGTTTATTAAAGAAACAGAAATTAATCATTTTAGTTCATTATATTTCTATCACCTTGGCTACAGAAATATAACGACGTAAAATGGTCAGTTTTTTCTCTAATGTATTTCTATAAAATATTTAATATTCTCACAACCACGAGGTTAAGGAACATGTCGAGGGGCGGAGGCTCTTGGCTCGTTTGTATACATATATATATAAAATTAAAAATTATTATTTGTTTAAAAAAAATAAACAGGTATACACTTATATATGTATCGGTGTTGCTTTTTTTATTTAATTGTTTTTTTCAAAAACGGATATAAGATATTAAAAATGATAAATACAAGGAAAATTAAAGGTTTTACTAAGATTTGTTATAGAATTTATTATTTTTTTAATCCCACTATTTTTATAATGCGTGATTTTTTGTAATATTGGCGTATCTAATAGAGGTTAAAATGTATTTATATGCAGAATTTGGATTTTCTAGAACACAGACTAAACTTGATTTAATCGAATTTTAATGTAATTATGAGCTATATGATTTGTGATTATATACAACGTACTTGATAATAGGAAAAATCCAAATTGATTAAATGAAAAAGTAATTAAATTTTTTTCTTTTTTTTCTATTTTTCTCACTATATAAATTATATAATTTATTTAGCAAGGAGGAAATTCCTTTATAATCAGAAAATTGCTGCCTCTGATTATAATGTAATTTTATTGATTGATTTAAATACATTTTTTTTCTACATAGGATTAATTGAATGAAAAATCTTGAAAATTCAAGATGAAGTGGGGTCTAGCTCTAAATATCTACTTATTTTAACTCTAAAGGTCTACTTATTTTAAAAGCACAACGAATTTATTTTAATAAATAAGATTCAATCCTGAAAAAGAGGATTTCATCATAATTAAATCCATATATTTTTTTAATATCTTGCACTTTACTGAGCAAATTCGTATTGATTGTTATTAGAATATCGTTGTGGTAAATTTAAATATTTATGATTTTTATGCACAAATTCAGTCCTGACTAATTTGTATTAAGTTTACTGAAAATTTATAAGCATCGTTCTTGAACATTTCCAGTAAAAGTTTTCTAAGAGAATGGTTTTTATAAACCAATAAATAAATTAAGCTTTGTGTGTGTGTGTGTGTGTGTGTGTGTTAAGTATTTATTTTTCAGTAATCAAATTCAAATACATGGATGTGTCACGTAGAATGTAAAATATTATTGACTATTTCAAAACTTTCTAATGGTATTCTCGGTAATATAAAGTTAAAATTACCTTTTAACTACTGTTATTATCTTACTGTTCATTTCTTTAATATAAATCGTAAATAGACACCATATCAAGATGGTACTAAGAGTAACAACATCCCACGTCAGGTTTACTACGGAATTTGTTGGGTGAAGGATTACGTTATCTTTTTCACTGAGTCTTGCTGTACATGTGAATCTTTCACCTCATGCTCGTGTAATGAACATAATATTACCATTACTTTCATAAAAAGCAGTTAATGATGGTTATACCTTTACGGTTTACTATTTATTTTTGGTTTACTGTAAGATGGGAAAATAAGTTTAAAGTAAAAACATTAATGCCGTTCTTTTTGATGTAAAACAAATGAATTATATTCGCTGACGCCTTTTGTAGGAGAGAAATTTTTATTAGTAATTAAATAATATATACCACTAAATTTTTTTCTGTTGAATAAGTTTCGGAGAAGTTCAGTTTCAATTTTTAATAGAATAATAGTAGATTTTATACTAATTTTACTTTTTATTTCAGTGGAATATCTTTTCGATAAAAATTATATAATTCATTGCCGTAAGACAACGTTGGCGTATGAAAAGGCTAAGCGATGGGTTATAGTAACTGAAAAATCATAATACCACCCTCGAAAAAATATTACACGAAAAATGTCGGAATGTATTATCATATAAACATAAATGTCTAAAAGTGAAAAATCGTTCATACGAAATGAAGATAGAGAATAGAAGAGGCGAAGCTATTAAAGAGATAAATGCGGATAGCTAAAGCGGGTGTATAGTGGAAGATACTCTCGCTACAAAGCGTAAGACGGGCCAAGGCAGAGACTATCTCCTCCTCAGCGTACCCTTTTACCCTCTCGACGTCCCTTTCGTATCTCTTTCTCTTCTCACACTCTTCTTCGCTGATAATCTTCTGTCCTTCTAGAAAGGGATTCCAGAGCTTTAAACCATAAATTTCTTTCCCGATAAAAATATCACAAGGAATGTAGGTTCTTTTCTCTTTCCAGGGAACTGGAAGCGGCTGTAAGTGGCTGTGTTGGGATTCTATTGCGTTAAATTGTGGATGGAGTTTTTCCAAATCCGTTTGTAATGTTGTTATTGTTATTATTATAATTAGTGTTACACAAAAATAGAATTATTAATAATAATAACAATAAATAATATTTTCTTTCTGTTCTAGTTTAGTCTTTGAATTATTTATGTTATAAGCTGTAAGATTATAGTTGTTTGTAATTTTTACATAATTTTTTTAATCTGCTTAAAAACCCTGCTTTTTTGGTTTTTTTAAATTCCTGTCTGTGTGTTTAAATTGTTATGTGTTTTTCAAGTAGAGTTATAAAAAGTACCGTAACTAAACGTTTTTAGGATATTGATTATGATGCACCAGTTCACTTCTAAAAAAGTCATAACTGTTCAAAAAAATAACAAGAATCACATTTACTAGAAAAAGTGAGGTAAGAAGTTTTTTGTTGAGCTGAATAATCTTTGCAGGTCAGCATGCAAATTCATTGAAATGCTTTCAGAAACCTTTCAGAAAATTGTTTTGAAATGTTAATTTTGTTAAGTATTATATAAACACCACTTTTAAATATGTTTATCTTGAAGTATTTTCATCGAAAAAATGCCTTTTTTACGAGCCTCTTCTGTAGTTTGAAAACGACTGTCTTTCGTTAACTGTTTCTTTTTTTATAAATTCTGGTTATTAAACCTGCTGAGAGTATTTGATTAAAATTATTTTATAGACTCTACAGATAATTTATATTATATTAAATGTAGGGGATGAGTACGTCGTTCGACAGTATCATATCTGACTAGTTTGTCTAATATTTTCTATCGTTCATCTCTAGCAATCCTGGAATTTATTACACTTAGGGACCCTATCTCATACCCATTAGTACTCTACGTTGTTTTCATAATTTATTATTTTTTTTATGAATACGATAAGACAAGATCTTTTTATAGTCCCTGATTACGAATTCAAGTGTAATCCAAACCTAATCGAAACTGAGGTATATTTTGTTTAGCGTTTGTTAATCCTTGGTACCTGCTTATTTTATTTATTGGCAATTTTAGAAGGTCAGAAAAAACTGTTGATAATGTCATCTACTGTTTTGGTTTTTGTTTATGCATGCAACTAATTAAATTACATGTTTGTCTTAGATTAAAATACAGTATTTTGTTTGATTATTCTTTGTCAGTATAGTAAAATAAATTGAATCCTAAGTAGAATACTAGAGTAATATTACCGTTTATGAAATATATGGCGAATTTCTATTTATTTTATGGGTTTAACACTATCATCTCTATTCATACATTAAATATGTTCCCAATCAGGCGAAGCTGCCTTATTTTTTGTAAAAAAAATTTAGTAAAGCAGCTTCTAGGTTGAAGTTTAAAGGTTTGATGTGATGTTTCCGCAAAATAAAAGAATTTGTGTTTGTAGTTTCACTGTATTTGAAATAAGGCAGTAAGTGTATTAACAAAGACGAAACTTTTTGAATAATTTATCATCAGTGTTTTCCTCAGAATTCAAAACTCATTCGTAGAATATAATTAAAAACACCATTATGTATATGCAGGTGTCATAATCGTAATAATAATTTTAAGCCTCCTGACATAAGGGAATCATTCCCATTCTTAATATTAATTATCTCCTAAAGCTTACTAAGGAAAGCACAAAATGAAAAATATCCAAAAATGTTTTCTTGACCAAGCCAAATATTATTTCCAACTGGGGAAATTGACTTACGCCAAACTGGTGTACATAAGCTACTGAACGATTTTTCTTGGTATATCATTCGTTCTGAAAGTGGGCGATAACGCCCTTCTTGTGGGCGTTAGAGGCCTTCAGGGGGGGCGGTATAAGGTCCATAGAAAATTGGGGGCGTTCTAGGAAGGCGATGGCAATAAAAAAAAGGCAAAAATGATGTTTTCCTGATATTTCAAACTAAAATTAAATACCTACTACACTAGTGCAAAAAATGAAAGGAACACTTATATTTTATGATAAAAAATTATTTTATTCGAATTAATTTAACTTTGCAACCAAAAGGCTTAGAGAGACTAATAAAACAAAAAATTAAAGCTTGAATACTCTACTTTTTGACAGTATACTTCAGATTTCATCAAATAAAAAAAAAATCAATGAGAAGGAAAGGTTTAAAAATTTGAAAGTTTTTCTTCGTGTTTGATCGAGCGCATGGGACAAACGAAAATTTTCATTAAACTGCATTAAAATCGTTTAAAAGCTTGACTTTATTTCTGTTGGCTGTAATTTCTGTTTTTGTATGTCTCTCTACGGTTTCTCTGAACCGAAATATTCCACTTTAAAGAAAAAAGGCTACTTTTGACTTTAATGCTGCATATCTTCCGACCTAAGCAACGTATTGATACAAATAAATATGGAAATTAAACGGTTTTGATCTAGTTGATCTAGCTTTAATGATGAATTGTGAGGTCTTTAATGTAATGTTGCAGTTTTTTCCTTATGTTTATTTTGTACCGAGGTATTGAAATCTGTAAAGATTGAGACTGCAACATGTATCACCCGGTCTCCGCTTAATCCAAGATCATGTTACAGTCAATAAGTAAGATTTCAATATCGCGGCACAAAATAAAGAAAATTCAAAAACTACAACGCTACATTAACGACCAAATGGGCAGTTTAAATTTTTCATTAACGCAGGATCAAACCCGTTTAATTGCTGTTTTTAAGAGCACATCTTAAAAAAAGTAATTGCAGTTATTAACAGATGGTAAATTAAAAAATTATCTAATTTTTCGTTAGAAAATGTTTGATTCTCAATATGGGCGGTGGGCGAAAAAGTTTAGAATCAATGGTATAATGGTAATTGGAAAGTTATAAAACGTAAAATTAGTGTATAACTCAAGGCTCCTGATCCTTTATATTTTAATCGATTTTATCATTTCAACTGTTATTTTTTATGGTAGAAATATAGTATTGCTATCCGCTAACAAATGTTTTCCCTAGTATTTTGCATTTTTGGACATTTTAAGGTTCCCTAAGTCCAAAATTGCTAAAACCGTAGTTCCTCATAACTTAAATTTTCATCTTTTTGGTGGTACTTTATCTCAAGAATGGGATTATCCTTCAGTCTTGGACGTATTTTGTCGTGAAACTGATGAGGTTAAGTTTTTGCAAAAAAATCAAATGAGTGAGAGGGAAAATCTTAAAATGGTTGTCCTTAATAAACATTTTTCAGTGTTTTAATAAGTAGTATTTTTATATAGGTTTCAAAAAACCTTCTTATACTTATATTTTTTTAATTGTAAAACCTAACTCATCAGCGTTAAATACATCAATTGTTTAATCTGTTTACTACGGACGATTTGAATTTTGTTAATTACTAAAGTTTAATTTTGTAAAAAGATAATATTAGAACACTGCATCAAACATTGTTAGAAGTTCACCTAATAGTAAGGATATTTTGGGGGATGGTACTTGATTAAAAAACTGGTTATTGTATCTAGTTGACAGACCAGTAATATATGACGAAGCGTTGTCGACTTTATAAAAAATTGTAAAATTATTCTTCCCCAGAAAACTCGTACAACCAAAAGTTATAAAATCATTAATTAAAAAAACTTTAATTTTCTCTTTTACAGGAGGATTGTTTTTATTCTGCGAATGAAACTTGATTCAACGAGTTATTAGTTATAGTTGCTGCTTGTTAAATATTTGGTTTAAACTATTAAATATTTAAATTGAAATTTCTTATTTTGTCAAAACTTTGTACTAATTTACAAATTTAATATCGTTTGATGTGTTGTGAAAAATAATGAAATGGGTAAATAATAATGGGTAAGAGATAATGGATTCATTAAAAAAAGTAATAAATAAATTTAAAAGTACTCAATTGTTTGATCTCCTTATAACCATTTCGGGAGTACAAAATTCTACCATAAAAAAATCACATGTTTATTTTCAATATATACCCTTCTATGAATAATTACAATTATTTATTTATTTTCTTGATAGATATATAAACATAGTGTAGTGAATATAGGTTGTGTGGAGGTTTTTTATCGGATTTTGAAAATGATTTTTAGTATACTATTTTTTTAAAATCTTCCTTGGGTATTTCATTCAAGTAATATTAGGTTATTTCTTGAAGACGTCTGAAAAATAAGTAAAATGCTTCTAGCA
This sequence comes from Lycorma delicatula, assembly GCF_047948215.1. Lineage (NCBI taxonomy): Eukaryota > Metazoa > Arthropoda > Insecta > Hemiptera > Fulgoridae > Lycorma > Lycorma delicatula. Next base: position 179,712,192 of record NC_134456.1, on the reverse strand, counting down.
TTATACTAATATTTAATTTCTTCCGTGTCATTTTAGGATAAAATAAACTTTTCTAATAATAAAAAGATAATAAGACTAAGATAAGGAGATGATGATCTTCCACCAATGTTTTTCAACTTGGTCTTAGCTAAAGTCAATAAAACCTTCTGGGAAAATAATGACTGAAGTACAAAAATAGGAACAAGAATCAGAACGTCAAAATTGAATGTTTAGTTTTTGCCGACGACGTAGTCCTCTTTGCAGAATCAGAACAAGAAGCAATCAGCCAAATTAAGAGATTGAAAGAAGTAGTTGCAAAATAGGCTTACATATCTCCTTTTCAAAGACAGAAATGATGATAAGTGCCAGTAAATATCCCAAAAATCAATAGAAACAAAATATGGCAAAATTAAGATCACGGACCATCTTAAACATCTTGGAGAAATAATTAAAACGGAATTGATAAACTAGCAATCGAGACCAAAAAACACAAATTAGAACAACTAACCTTTTACGCCAAAAATATTTACAATAAAAAGAATCTTTCTATAAACGCAAAATTAAGGCAATATGGTACAGTTGTACGACCAGTCATCTTATACGGCATGGAAAGTACAAATACAACTAGAATAGAAAATCTAATCAAGATATAAAGAAGAATTTGAAGAAGGATGTATGGTCCAAGAACATAAAAAGGCCACTGATCGAAATCAAATAAAGATATATACGATAAAATTGAAAACCTGGAAGTAACAATAAGAAAACCACGACTAAAACTCTATGGACAGATAGTCAGAATGAACCAAAAAGGCCTAACAAACTGATTTTCAGTAAACTCTGTAATTATGAAGGTATGTTAAACAGATGAAAGAAGCTCAACGTTACAGAAAATGACTCTCTAGATCGAAAAGAATTCCGAAAGAAGATTTTTGAATTAAAGGCTCCTGTAGGTTAAAAGAAAAAGCTCAGTAGAGTAGAATGATCCGAAGGAAGAAGAGCTAAACAGTCCGAAAAATGAAGAACATCTTGAAGAAAAATAAAGAAACTACGTGAATGATATTTGCATTATTCTGAAAGGCCTATCCGCAGAGAAAAAAAAGGATAATAAAAATAAACGTGGTGGAGTTTTTTCTGCTTCATTAATTTTTTATTTGTTAGGGAAATATATATGATTTTTTTTTTTAATACGTTACTTAAAATTATATGATAGTACTGTTGCATAAGTTTAATCTATATAATGATTGTTATTTTTATGTCTTCGTAAAATTTATTACATTTTTCTTAGCATTATGACCTTATATACTAGTAACGTATCTTTATTTTGTTTTTTTTTGTCCGTAGGTTTTTGTTGTGTTCTTATCTTTTCTTCTATAAGCTGTTCGTGAGAATATACAGCATTATGCTCTGATGAATACGCCGAAGTGGATTGTCAAATTTTTTTTGAAAATGGTGCGAGAGAGAGGTGATGGGTGGCTTTTAGCGGGTAGAGTATTTCTTTTACGAAAAAGAGGAGAGGTCATCTATTTTGAACGTGCTTCTTTTATCATTTATTTACTTCCCGCACAAGTGTCCTTAGCTAAAGTGTCCAAGTTTTTTTATTATTTTGAAGTTACAGTATACTTTGACAATACATCGGTTACCTTATTTCTATTCATTTTTGTAAATAACAGTCTTTTTTCTTCCTTATAGTAATTTTATCGAATAGTAGATAAATTTTACTTGAAAAATTGTTTTCTTGTTTTTTATTTATATGTGTTATTTCTATTTTTGACGTTCCTGATTAAAATTTTGTTTTTGATTGTAACAACATTATTTTCTACGTTACGGATGCCTTTTTGACAACTAATTACGTACTGAAGTATTTTTCAACTAATTTTGCTTCAGTTTTACATTTATCGTTACCAATTTCTTACTTTACTGATTTTTATAGTCCAACAGAAAGAAAAGACCCCTTTATTTTCTGTATTTCTCGTAATTTTGAGGCACGATGACCAAATTGTTATTTACACGATCTGACGTAAAACACAAGTTATTCCCGTAAATGGCATAGCCATTCTCAACATCACAAAGCATGCTTCTTATGTCTAACTTAATTGGAAGTATAAGTATAGTAAAGTTTTTTGTTATTTTCTTCAGGTAGTCTAATCTAATGTAACATTATCAGCTGCCATGCTTACGAAATGTGATTTTTATTCAACCCTACAACTTAAATCTTCTAATTAGTCAACACATGGCTGTTTACTATTACTTTCAAAGATAAACTGGTACTAATAATGTTAAGTAAGAAGTACCTGTGACAAACAGTTGTATTGCATGCACTGTTCGAGTATTCACTCAGCAGGGTAAATTCTTTTACTGAGAAAACAAACAAGAAAATCTTGTATCGATTTGACAATAAGTCAACAACAAACAAATAAATTGTAGGACCTAACGATAAGTTTTAATTTTTCAGTCTGGTAGGGATTATACTTTAATATTTTTTCAAGTTAAATTCCAGGAAAGTTCAACATTATTGCCAGATTTTTTTATTTATACACTTCCAAAATACTGAAAGAAAATAGTAGATTTTATTTTATTTTATTAAGCTCTCGAACAAACTAAATAAAGGATGAAGATGTCAAGGATGACATTAATGCGAAAAAAATGGCAGAATATTGCCGTCAATCGAACCCGAGATTAATTGATCTACATGACAGAGGGCTGATTAAGTCAATGGACCGATTATATTATAATTACAAAACAATTATTTGATTATTTCATTGTAAAAATATGAGAATATACGTTAAATAATGATTAACAAAATATTTTAGGTCTGCCAAAACGGGAGTGTTATCTTTTCCAGATAAAAAATTGTCTCGTAATTTGTTTCTTGCCAGTTTTGATTTTATTTCTATTAATTATTGTAAATAAATGAATGAGAACTTATTTTACATAAATAACATTTTCAATATTTTTTTTTTGTCTTCAGTTAACATTTCATGTCCAAATATCATTTCATGTAGTTTCTTTCTTTTTCTTCCAGAATTTCTTCATTGTTTGGACTATTCAGCTCTTCTTCAGTCTATTTTCCTCTATTGTGTTTTTTTATTTTCACGTACAGGAACTTTTTTTTTTTCAAAAATATTCTTTCTGTATTTTCGATCTGGACAGTCATTTTAAGTAATATGAAACACTTTGAGCTCTTATTCGTCTGTTTAACATAGCCATCTTGACGTTTATAATCATTCGTGAACTTTCCGATAATTATTTTAATCATTATTTTATTAATTTCAAACTTTAGGTTTTTTAAAAATAAATCACGGTAAATGTATAATTACTTTTTAGTATTATTTAGATTTTTACGTTTAACTGAGTTGATTGTTTTCCTGTTTAAATTTATAGGCCCATTAAAGAAGAGCATTGTATGAAGTGAAATGAAAAGTTTTAAAGGATTGAAGAAGAATTTGCAATAAGAGAATTTGTTGTTTTTGCGCAATTTGTAATTAGCTGAGTTTCTCTGGAGTTTTGCTTAGAATTGTGATAAAATACAAAAGAAGAAGAAGAAGATGGAATGACTGGAGAGAGAAGTTCATTTGTTTAGTTATAATTTTCTTTCAAACTGTTTTTGTTGTCTTCGAACTCAACTTGTAAAATATTCCATTTCATTGACAACTTTTCTGATGCAGCGTAAATTTCAAGTCTCGGTTCGTTCTGATGCTTTTCTTAAGCTTATAATTACAACTTTGTTCGTTCTGTAATTAATATTTCTTTCTCTTTAAAATCGTTAAATATCTTTTTACTAGTATTAATAATAATAATAAAATTAAGGTTAATTGAAGTAAAATACCCTGCTTTATTTTAGTTGATTTCTTCATCATCATTACTTATTACGTGTATAACATATTCGTAAAATTTTTTCTCGTTAAAATTTCTGTACTTGAAAAAATAAATACGTATAATCATGCTGTTTGTGAAATGATAAGGGAGAAAATCGGTTTGTTTTCCTTCCCATGTTAAACTTCTGTACACGTTTAGGTTTATTAGATAAAGTCATGTAAGAGTTAAAAAAAAGCTCACATAAGCCTTTAGCTCGGAGCACGCCTAAATTTAATCAACAAGTGTTGTCTTATTGTCTTAACATATTTTGTATAATCAGTTTCAATAACATAGGTCATAATGTAGAATCCTATTTTGGAATATCCGCGACTGAAAATATCTCAAAGAGTAATATCTGTTGAACAGACTTGTCCAATCCATATACTGGAAAAATGGTAGCACGGAAGAAATCTTGCACCATTAATTTCTAATGCTGTTGTGCACGATCTACCTATGGTGGAAACTTATCAAACAGCTTCAATATATTTGAAAAAAAAGGTCAGCTATTATTGCATGTTTGGTAAATCATAAGTCTCATAACCGTTGAGCAGCTGGTTGGATAAAATATTCAGTGTAAACCCTAAATTAAGGATAGACCTTATCTTTTTCTTTTTTTTAATGATTATAAAGGAATTTTGTTATTCCTGTATTTATAAATGCTACTTATTGATTCTAACTAGGGTGTGGTCAGTACCCTTTGATTACCCTCACTGTGAAACATACACATGTGATAGACAAACATTGTCATTGTAACAAAAGAAATTAAACTGATTATGTAATTTGATTTTAACAAAATTATTTCAAAAATCTCATCAGCTGTTTCGGTATACAGTACCTTCGTTCTCGAGGTGTTACCAACACCTAAATTATAAATTTAACAGAATTTTAAATAAATTTTGTGAAAATCAAATTATATATTTTATTTCTTTTGTTATTGTGGATTTTCATCAACTAACGGGTTTAATCCATCGATCATTATTATTATTATGCAATGCAAAATTTCAGTCGCAAAAGCACTAAGAAAAGAAGGATCGAAGAAGCTGATTTTAAGGCATCGATGATTTGTACTTCGTAAAGTTACAAATAAAAGCGCTTCTGAAGAACTTTGTACACTGTGTATTGGAGAATTGAAAATTCAAGAGTAGCACATCTTATGGATTCAAATGGGCTTCGTCGGGATGAAGCTTCAATGATCTCTTCCCCCATAAACTGTCTGATTGTTCTTTTAAGGTTGTTTTAAGGCCTTTTCTCCGGTGGTCCCGGGGCCACCGGAGGAAAGGTTGAGACGCTACCACTCCGCCACGGAGACCGACAATTGAACTCTTTGTAGTATAATCTTTTTTTCTTATGCTTCTACGAGTATGTAACTTATTACGCAAATTAATCTTAGATTTTTAAATTAATTAAGAGAATAATTGATTATCTGGTTGTAAATTTTAACCCTTGACAAAATTCCTTGTTTTTTATTATCACAAGTCCGTAAATAAAATTTGGAAAATGTAGAAATTAAAAATATAGAAATAAAAAAACTTAAATTTTTAGTTTTTTCACTGAAATCAGGTTTCCGTTCTCGAGAGATCAGTTTGATAATTGAATGAATATAGGATACATAAAGTTTTCTGGGAGTTTTTCTATTAATTACATTTTTTTTAAATATTCATTATTTAATTTTCAAAGCAGGTAACAGCGGTACTGTTTATACGGTGTATTTTATTTTACTAAACATTAATATGTATTGTATTTATTTTTTTCTATAATAGTGTGGTATTATATAAACTTCATTTCGTCCACCTCGTCGATTCCGATACTTAGGTAGGATACATATTTGGTTTTTTACAGGACCGTTAAAAGTAATCCATAGATTACCCGAAATGAAGATCTACGATATTCAGTAAAATTTCATTAAAGATAGTTTTTTACTTCTTTTTACGAAGTAAAGGAAGTATTGTGATAGCGAAATATTTCGGTTTTCAGATTTCAACGGAAATATCATCATCCCTGAATCCATTTTGACTAGTTTTGGCCTGACGTTTGTACGTACATACGTATGTGTGTATGTATCTCGCATAACTCAAAAATGATTAACCGTAGGATGTTGAAATTTTGGACTTGGTGCTGTTCCCAAGAACATCTCCCCTTTTGATTGCAATCGACTGGACCAAAAGTGTCCAGCAGAACCCAAAATCCAAAAAATTTGGATTTTGGACTTTTTCTTAACTGCAGTAATAAGCCCTCACTGGAACTTTTTAACGATATGTCATAAGTGGTACTTTTTTAATTGGTTCCAGAGTTATAGCCAAATATAATTTTAATTAATGAAATATTTGGTTCTTGCAAGGGTAGGCACATCAGTTCGAATCGGACTTCATGTCCTTTTTTTAACTTTTTTAATTTTAAATATATTGATTTATTAATAATTATTAACCTCTGATTGTAAAATAAATTATTACAGTAAATAATAATTACAATAAAAACAAATTATGAAAAAATTACTGACGTTATTAATGAAATAAAATTTTATGTACTTTTTATTCATTTTAAAATCTGTGTATATGTAATTTAATAGGTGTTGAAAGGAAGTCTTGTGATTTCCACATCAGATTTTTTTAATTATAAAAAAAACCACTAACAGGCGAGTTTTTTTGATGAAGTTGACTGAATTAAAGTTATGTTGACGTAAATGCTAAAAAAGCATGGTTAAACGAGTTCACATCAGTTTTCTCGATTTGTACTATTTCATTTGTTTCAGAAAATAACAGATAAAACCTGTTGCAGTAGGTAAAAATAAGGACCACCACCTTACTTTTTCCATGAAATTTTGGTAAAAAAGTTCAGTTAATATAAATAATAATAAAAATAAATATATATAATAAAAATCTAGGTTTCAAAATCCTGAATCATATCTCTGTTAATTTTTACTAGCTTTATATTTCAGCAGTGGTCGAATCTACAATCATGAAAATTGTGTTTGTTATTTTGTATATTATTAGGATTAACTGTGTGAAAGTAAAAATGTACTAGTATATAATGATAGAGGTTGGAGAAATATTGACCTGTGTGGAGGGGGGCTGCTATTTCTTTAAATTATTGGGGCTTATGGAAATTATACTTCAGCTTATAATCTTCATTATAAAAAAGGTACCGTTGTAAGCACCATCAAAAATAATTGCATTACAACGTTTTTAAGTTGTTCAAGATTTAAAAAAATTCTAATTTAAGCTTTAACAAATTGATTTGGCTGTTTGGTTTTTTCAAATGACTCGTTCTTTAGGACCCGTTACAGATGTCAAAATTTTTTAATGATTTAGAGATAGATACACTCTTACTGAAAAACAGAAATTCTCATTATTTAATTTTAAATGTTTCAACCTATTAACTTTAAAAGTTAAAAAACATTTTCCTCTAATTGTGGCGTTATCAGAGTGAAAACAATATTAAAATTTTATCATGGATTATGCTATTAGGTTGGAGAAATTAGAGTTCATTACTTGCTTTTTTGAATGACGCGTTAATCTATTGAAAGCAATTGAATTAAAAATAAAGAAAAAGAAAAAATCAAACATCCAACTGAAAAAAAAATCAATAGATATTTATTTAATACATAAAAGTATACTTAATGTTCACTTCTTAAAGTTACCCGTTTTTAAAATTTATTTATTAACAAATATCTCATGATATTATGACGTTTTTTGCGCTTTTACATGCCTTTTAATCAATGCAAAAATAATCAAAGGCATTTACAATCCCTTTTTTAATAATATTTTTAAAAAAATCATAAATAGGGTTGGATTTTTATCTTTCGAAAAAAGTACGGTACGGTATTACTTTTGGTCGCACAGTGTGATTGGGGGTGAAATTAAATTTTCTTTACATTTTGAGGTATGATGAATTCGAGAGTTCGAGAATACCATTCACTTAAAATGTAATTCCCTTTTATACATATACATTTTACAATTATATACAAATCATACATAAATTTTATATGTAGTCTTCATGTAGACCTACAACTAAAATTTGTGGCTCGAAAATCTTCAAAACGTTTAGATCAATTTCATTGAAATTTATATATGATGCAGTAGTGTACCTGATGTTGCGCATGTGGAAATTTGATGAAGATTGATTGGTCGTTCCTGAGTTATGCTCAATTTAAGGTTGACTACAGACAACATAACCTAAATTTTAGATATTTTTTCGGTTTGGGGTGAAAATGAATTTTCTTTCAATTTTGATGTGTAAGGATTATGAAAACACCATTCATCTATAAAATTTTGTGACTCGGAGAGCTCAAAAATAACTATCATGTATAAAAATTTGTAGCTGTTGTTGCTGTAGTAGTATATCTGAAGTGCATGTAAAAATGAAATGTGATGAATATTAGTCGAGTCGTTTTCCAATTACACACAATTTAAGGCTGACAGCAGACAATATAATCTCAGTCTGAGGTTATGTTGACTTTATAGTGGTTTATTTTTCATACGCAGTTATATAGTCAATCACTAGTGGTGATTGAGTTTAAACTTAATGCTTGTTTGCAGGGTCTACTGGTTAATCGAACGTATTGTACTCTGAGAATTTGTACGTTTCTGATTGCGAAATAATGAGGGCGTCAGAAATAAAAAGTCGATCTTTTTTCTATGTTCTGCGCAATTGCTTTTATCTCATAATGTTTAGAATTTTTTAATTGATTTAACAAAAAATTTGACTTTTTTAAATTAAAAATAACAATTAAATAAATATATAAAATAAATAAGCCGTAAGAATTCTCATCTTTATTACTTTGTTGGGAGAGTTTTAAATCTTCAGCTTATTCAAATGCTGTTTTTCATTGTAAGCTTTTTAATGATTAAAAATATTACTATATTTTTCTTTTTAAATATGATTGTGTTTTCTGTATTTTGTTTTTCATTATAAGAAACAGTATTTTGTAAAGAATTATAAGACTTTAAAAATTGAATATATGTATGGTTATAAAAAAAGCTTGTTATTTTTACATTTTTTTTTTATATAGTTAAATATAAAACATGTTTTCTTCTAGTAAAATTTATTATTGTAAGAAAAATCAAAATATATTTTTCAGACAGATTAATACAGGTTTTAATAAACATTTGTGTAATATATAAATAGGTTACGTATAAAAATGTTATTTTAGAGGAAAAGGTATTTTAAAATATGATAAACTTACATGATATATTTATAATAATAGTTTTGTAAGGAATATAGTTTCCTTGAAACTGTAGAAGACGTACAATACAATTCTTGAGTTCATGAACTGTATATAATGAAGATTTAAAGGGAAACTTTAAGTTACCTTTTCAAAATAATATAATATTTCGTTATACTTTTCAAAATTTATGTTTTTCCTGTTATCTGAATAAGAATACAGTTAATATTACTTTTAATGTCATGTGCGGATGTATTTAAACAGAATATAAAGTTGCATATATTCCTACAGTTGAAATATTTCTGTAATAATCTTCGAATTAATTTTGTTAAGTATGGTGTTCTGTAAATATTAAGCATCTATTAATCTAAAACTTGTACGTATGAATTTTTTTTAAGCTTCAGGTAATAAGTGTAGATGAAATATTACGTTTTTAAATAATTTGTTCATGTTTGGTTTAGAGTTCTTGCGATGTTTAAGAAAAGGAACAGTATGGCGGTAATATATATTTTCTAACGTTTTAGTTTGTTTTTTTATGTCCCGGATACGAACCTGGAGCATTCTGAATGAAAGGATGAGCAGTGGCTCATCCTGGCCACTGTACTGGTAGTGACCAGACTACCAAACTCTTCACCACTGTAGAGTTTGGTGAAGTTATTTGTAAAACTGCAAGTTGGTTGGCTATATTTAGAAGATATTCATTGTACGAAAAAGTAGTTTGATTTGTGTCCGTTACAGGACACTAAAAATGAAATTACAGGGCAGCGCACGAAATGATTCAACATTTGGTTTTGTTAAAAATGTTTATTTGAATAGTAATACAGAAAAGTAAAATACAACGTGTTTTTACTATATACCTGGAGGTTATGTTCTCCTTATCACAAGTGCAATATGATCACCATCACGTGAAGCAACCTCTTCGACACGAACTCCTATGTTGCTAATACTTCGACGACACATATCTTCGGTTATCTCATTGCACGCCTTGATGTTCAGCACTCGTAGTTCCTTCACTGTACGTGGATGTTTAGGGAAAATCTTTTCCTTTAGAATATAATCACACGGATTCAAATCAGGACTGTTCTGGGCCAGTTCTGTCTTTATGCAAAAACGATTAGGAGATCGGTTTGAAATGACATTTGCGTTAACAGTTTCATGCAGAAAGTCTAAAACAGCATTAGCTGTTAGCGGTCCATCCTGCATGAACCACTCGTTTTCAAATCGAAATCCTTTTGCAAGAAGCTGTAGAACAAAATTATCACACAGCATGTTTAGATAACGTTCACTGTTCACTGTCTGTTCAAAAAAGAATGGCCCTATTACCCCGTGAATTGGGAGCGTACCGTAATTCTTGGAGCGTGATGCACCTTTTCATGAAGCACGTGTTGATTTTCGGAAGCCAAAAACGCACATTTTGGTTATTAACAACCCCGTCTAGGTGAACATGTGCCTCATCTGAAAACCAATCATTGTTCAACAACACGTCTCGGTTCACAGCCCATTCAGCGTATGCCATTTTTTGATGTTTGTAACCGTTAATTTAGGCAACACCTGTTATTTTGTACATATACAAATGCAAATCTGTTTTTAAAATTCGCTGCACAGATTTCCTATAAATCCCAATTTCTGTTGTCTTTTTTCTTGTTGATTTGCCCAGGCTCCTCAGCAACGCTGCCCTGACGACTTCAACATTCTGTGGAGAACGAACATCGGCAGGCCGTTCGCGCTTACTCTCAAATGCTGAACCGTCACTATTAAATTTTTCGTAAAGTCTGTTCATTATTTTAAATAGGGCGACCACCGAGTTTGAAAGTATGCTCGAAACCGTCTTTGTGTAAGCACCACACTTTCCGTTTCATTAAAAAACAACACTGTCTTTACACGCTATTCAACAGTCAGTCCTCCTTTGTCAGCTATCTTGGAACAGTACAGAAACAGTGTACTCGGAAAGAGAAGAAACTAATATTCATGAACTGCTGTCACTTCTGCCAACATAAAACACATTAACCTAAAAAGTTATTGCAAAACAAATATTGGATCATTTCGTACGCCACCCTGTAAATTCATTTATTCACGATAATTTATGAAGGAATTGTGCAACTGTTTTTTCATTTTCTTGTTCAGAATGATTGGAGGTGAATTGATCCATAATTGTTTAGTTTGAAAAAATAATTTTATTAGTGAATTTTTTGCATTCCATACCGTAGAAAATTTTTTTTTCGTATTATGTGTGTATATATATATATATATATATATATATATATATATATATATATATATATATATATTTGCGAGTGTGTTCGCGTGCACGCGCGCGAGAATTGGTGTAAGCTATTACACACAAACGTACGCAGCGCATACATGCATCCACTGAAGCCACCTCTTCTAAAAATCGAGCGACACAGCTATTGTTTATGTTTACTTAAATATATAAAACTTAAAAATCATTAATATGTTAATACTAATTCTCATTTTGGTCTGAGAAAGGTACATATCGGACTGATTAATAATTACTAAATTTAATTATAATATTTACTCATCGAAATAAAATTAAAAAATTTCTAAACAATAAAATCAAATAAAAATAGATTACTTTTGTTGCTACAGAACCGTTGTTAATAAATTCTTATTTCTGTAATGAGTTAGATATCACACATTGAACGATTTTTTTATGGATGAATTTTAAGTTGATTTTACAGAGGTTTTTTCCTGTTATTATGCCAGGTATTTGATCCTGTTATTATGCCAGAAACATAACACAAACAAGATGGGCTAGCGAAGACGGGTGGGAGTTTTTTCACGCTTTAGAAGTAAGATCTCTTTACGAAGTGCAGATATAGGTTCACGTTAACTCATCTTTCTGTGGTCGTGTATAAACCCATGTGTGAGGCTTTAATTGCAGATCATACATTGATCATTTTAAGCGTGTACTTCAGTAGGAAAGGAAAGAAAAAAGGTACGAAGACGCTCTACATGACTGTCATGAAGAGCGACTTCGATCCTACCACAAGGTAGGATCGCGTCTTGCTCGTCTTATTCATGTAGATTTTACACATTTCATTGTGCAAAGAATTCCTGAGTTAAAATTACACTAAAGTACAACAGGCCGCGTAGACGGACGAGTATCGCATATAACTTACACTTATACGGTGAAATAGAGTAACACACATAAGAACTCACACCTTGGGGCTCACCTATCAAATGAATGTAGATACCAAGTGTATTTTAGCAGTAAAGAGTGGACATATCCCTCACAGTAATATTAGTTATGTTTTTTTTCAAGAATTAAACACCAGTATACACAAAAAATATTTTTTTTTAAATAATAAAATTGCACTAGTGTATTTATTGGATTTATAACGATAATTTCAAAACGCATAGCGATAGAATCATTGTAATAAGGATAAAATCAAAACCTAAACCGACAACGATTGTTAACGTCTATATGCCTACAAGCGCCCATGATGATGATGAGGTAGAGTGTGTATACGAAGAGATTGATGAAGCAATTAAACACGTAAAAGGAGATGAAAATTTAATAATAGTTGGAGATTGGAATGCAAGCATTGGAAAAGGCAAGGAAGGAAATATAGTGGGTGAATACGGGCTGGGAAAAAGGAATGAAAGAGGGGACCGACTTATAGAATTTTGCACGAAGTATAATTTAGTAATTGCCAACACCCAATTTAAAAATCATAATAGAAGAATATACACTTGGAAAAAGCCAGGCGATACTGGAAGGTATCAGATAGATTATATCATGGTTAAGCACAGATTTAGAAATGAACTCGTTGACTGCAAAACTTACCCTGGAGCAGACATTGATAGCGACCATAATTTGGTGATAATGAAATGTAGATTGGCGTTTAAAAACCTGAAGAAAAGGTGTCAGATGAATCGGTGGAATTTAGAGAAGCTTGAGGAAGAGGAGGTAAAGAAGATTTTTGGGGAGGACATCACAAGAGGTCTGAGTAAAAAAGATAAGGTAGAAAATGTAGAAGAAGACTGGGAGAATGTTAAAAAGGAAATTCTTAAATCAGCAGAAGCAAACTTAGGCGGAATTAAGAGAACCGGTAGAAAACCTTGGGTTTCAGACGATATATTGCAGCTGATGGATGAACGTAGAAAATATAAGAATGCTAGTGATGAAGAAAGTAAAAGGAACTATCGGAAATTAAGAAATGCTATAAACAGGAAGTGCAAACTGGTGAAAGAAGAGTGGATTAAAGAAAAGTGTTCAGAAGTGGAAAGAGAAATGAACATTGGTAAAATAGACGGAGCATACAGGAAAGTTAAGGAAAATTTTGGGGTACATAAATTAAAATCTAATAATGTAGTAAACAAAGATGGTACACCAATATATAATACGAAAGGTAAAGTCGATAGATGGGTGGAATATATTGAAGAGTTATACGGAGGAAATGAATTAGAAAATGGTGTTATAGAGGAAGAAGAGGAAGTTGAGGAGGATGAAATGGGAGAAACAATACTGAGATCTGAATTTAAGAGAGCATTAAAAGATTTAAATGGCAGAAAGGCTCCTGGAATAGACGGAATACCTGTAGAATTACTGCGCAGTGCAGGTGAGGAAGCGATTGATAGGTTATACAAACTGGTGTGTAATATTTATGAAAAAGGGGAATTTCCATCAGACTTCAAAAAAAGTGTTATAGTAATGATACCAAAGAAAGCAGGGGCAGATAAATGTGAAGAATACAGAACAATTAGTTTAACTAGTCATGCATCAAAAATCTTAACTAGAATTTTATACAGAAGAATTGAGAGGAGAGTGGAAGAAGTGTTAGGAGAAGACCAATTTGGTTTCAGGAAAAGTATAGGGACAAGGGAAGCAATTTTAGGCCTCAGATTAATAGTAGAAGGAAGATTAAAGAAAAACAAACCAACATACTTGGCGTTTATAGACCTAGAAAAGGCTTTCGATAACGTAGACTGGAATAAAATGTTCAGCATTTTAAAAAAATTAGGGTTCAAATACAGAGATAGAAGAACAATTGCTAACATGTACAGGAACCAAACAGCAACAATAACAATTGAAGAACATAAGAAAGAAGCCGTAATAAGAAAGGGAGTCCGACAAGGATGTTCCCTATCTCCGTTACTTTTTAATCTTTACATGGAACTAGCAGTTAATGATGTTAAAGAACAATTTCGATTCGAAGTAACAGTACAAGGTGGAAAGATATAGATGCTACGATTTGCTGATGATATAGTAATTCTAGCCGAGAGTAAAAAGGATTTAGAAGAAACAATGAACGGCATAGATGAAGTCCTACGCAAGAACTATCGCATGAAAATAAACAAGAACAAAACAAAAGTAATGAAATGTAGTAGAAATAACAAAGATGGACCGCTGAATGTGAAAATAGGAGGAGAAAAGATTATGGAGGTAGAAGAATTTTGTTATTTGGGAAGTAAAATTACTAAAGATGGACGAAGCAGGAGCGATATAAAATGCCGAATAGCACAAGCTAAACGAGCCTTCAGTAAGAAATATAATTTGTTTACATCAAAAATTAATTTAAATGTCAGGAAAAGATTTTTGAAAGTATATGTTTGGAGTGTCGCTTTATATGGAAGTGAAACTTGGACAATCGGAGTATCTGAGAAGAAAAGATTAGAAGCTTTTGAAATGTGGTGCTATAGGAGAATGTTAAAAATCAGATGGGTGGATAAAGTGACAAATGAAGAGGTATTGCGGCAAATAGATGAAGAAAGAAGCATTTGGAAAAATATAGTTAAAAGAAGAGACAGACTTATAGGCCACATACTAAGGCATCCTGGAATAGTCGCTTTAATATTGGAAGGACAGGTAGAAGGGAAAAATTGTGTAGGCAGGCCACGTTTGGAGTATGTAAAACAAATTGTTGGGGATGTAGGATGTAGAGGGTATACTGAAATGAAACGACTAGCACTAGATAGGGAATCTTGGAGAGCTGCATCAAACCAGTCAAATGACTGAAGACAAAAAAAAAAAAAAAACGATAACTTTTAAATAAATGCTTTTGATTACTATTATTCAAAATAAATATGTAAAAATATATAAATAAAGTAAATCTACAGTAAACTTGAGATAAAAATATAAAATATCAAATTTTTCTACAGATTGTCTTGTACTGCATTCACTCCGCCCTCCGAGAGAAGACGATCCTTTCTAACTTTTCCTACTTCCTTATCCAGTTTCCTTCTTCCTCTTTTTGGTTCCGTGAATAGAATCAAACGTAGCAGTCACTCAAGATAAGGATGCCTGGACTTGTAGAGCTAATCAACTTCGGTATGATTTGACGAAGCGACCTTTCTGCTGACCGATTCTTAGGGTTTACTTTCCTATGTGGTGACTCCACATTAGGCTTAATGGTTAAAAGCCTATCGGGAAAACCCGGGCCTAATACCAACGAAAATAAATTTATTAAAACGGGATTTCGTGCTTGAGTTACGGTAGTTCAGCAATACGTCTATCAAAATTTTAAGTGAACGATACCGTTAGCAAACATTCTATTTAGACAACATTGGACTGATTCGTTTTCTTCATAAGAGATTGAGGAAAGTGTTTAGGATCTGAACCGTTCATCTGTACACTTCAACTTTAAGCTGAAAAATACTTGTTGAATCTATTAATACTATATTATTAATTCATACAAATAAAGAATTATACTATTCGATTGATCATACTAATTGAATAAACCTATGGAATTTTGAAACAACCAAATAGCTTAAATTTTTATTCAGCACGTAATCTTTCATAGCCGAGAAAGCTATTACAGATGGTAGCCCCTTTAGTGTACGTGCTGTTACGTACAGTTCATTTCAGATTCAGTATTTTCTTAAATGTAACTATGCCATACATTTTTCAAAAAGTGGGGTTAATTTTATATTGAAGTAAGTTAATTTGAAATGAATGTGCAGTCTATTGTTATTAAAATTTTATCAGTAGTTATGCATAAGCATATCTCTATTAAGTATTTTGAATTAAAAGAAAAAATTCAATAGAGTGGAATTATTTTAAGCGGAATTAAATTATTCATTAATAAAATTATTTATGATGTATGTACTAGAAACACTAATTATGATAAGTTGATTTCTAACTTTATTTCTTAGTATTGTGTTGTGATTTTTCTTTTTATTTTTAACTTGATATGTCTGACCTATTCTTATAAAACAATAAATATGGATGCTTATTCTTTCTTTTAGTTCATTTAGTTAAAGATTAAGGCTTGGGTAATACTGTTACGTTAAATGATATTTAGTAAGTTAAAATAACTTTTTAACTTTATATAAATCTTTTTGTAGTAGTTTGTATTAAATGTTTTGGTAAGTATATATATATTTTTTTATTTAAACTTTTTTGTACCTGTAATATAAATTAGTCTGATGTTTTGTGAAAAGATATTTTGTAATATTAAGATGTTTTTGTACGGTTTGAATTTTTTCTTTTAATGAAGTGTTGTAGTTCATTCAACTTGACGTGTAACCTTTTACTAAGTGATCTGCTTGCGGCGGTTCTAGGGCTAATGATGCAGAGATCCAAGGCATTTTTCTGATACTTTATCATAAAAAGAAGGTTTTAGGTAGTTAGGAACATTTAAATTTATAGAATAGAAATGTTTTTTTATTTTTTTATTTAAAACGTACTTCATGTTAATTTTGTTCGTGTACAGTATGCCTCATAAGTTCTTTCTAATTCCAAATAATATTTTATACTTGCGGATTTTTAAAAATTTCACTATAACAAAATAATTATAATCCTTGGAGCGTTTATTTTACGTAGTTAAAAATGGGGGATTTAATCCCCGTTACGGGGGATTAATAACTCAACTATTTTTTTAATCTGTAATTCTTTTTCCTTTTTATACATAATTTTAATCGTTTTATTAAAACAACAATATTAATGTAACAGAATATTCGTTCGGGTAATTCTAGCCAAAATGGCGATCCTCTACACAATAACATTCATTGATATACCTTCCGATTTCATTAAATTGCAATAATGTTAGTAAAAGAAATCACGTCTATTTTTATTTTGGTGGTTCATAATAAAATAACGAAATCAGCAACTATAAAATTTGAAATTTTTTCAAATTTACTAATCTTGTAATAAAAAAAATTACATATTCTTAAAATTTTCTATTTTATTTTTAGAAAAACTATATAGTAATTTATCTATTTATTTAGTTCATATTTAAGGAAACTATGTCTAGGATTTTTTTCATTGTCTGTGAAAAATATAAAATGTAGTCTGTACTAATTCATTATAATCTATATAAGTCCTTCCAATCCTCCAATATTTTCCATAATATTTCACTGATTTATGTTTGGTGTTTTGGCTCGAAAATTGCTTATTGTTCGCAATTAAAGATCAAAAGCCTTACTTCAGGAGGATAATATTTTTAAGGTAACCCCCTAAGGAAAAATTAAGGGGAATTAAATTTGAATCACATTAATGGACTGTTCGTCCCCAGCCAATTGTCACCATGTTTTTATTAGATCATTACTTTACGTAGCGAGCAGCGTAGCTAGGTTTCCATCCTGCATGAAAATTGGATTAGATTAGCATTTGCATCTATTAATTTTTCTAGAATGGCCATATCTCTTCTTCAAGCGAGTAATTAAATTTCTCTTAGATTCCCTTTAATAAAAAATAAAAAACGGTCTATCCACCATAGCGCGTCAATCGTTTAATTTTTTTCAGTATGTTTTTAGTGATATTAAATTATTTTTCTAGGATTATTACGATTTAAATGAATGCTCAATTTTCTTTCGCTCTCTCATATTTGGTAAAAATAAACATCGAAAAATATTTTACCAATTTTGTTTTTCTATAAACCGCCTCAGAGCTCACATAGAAAACTGTAATTTACATTGTTTTTGCAGATATGGTTTACTTGAATATGTATGGTGGCTGAGGTCTATCTATCTACATGGTTTACATTAATTTACTATAATAATTTTTCCCTATTGTGAAATGATAAGTGGCCTTTCAATATATTAAGTGTAAATATGTGTCATTGCTTTTTGTAGAAAAAAAAAATATACAGTATTAATCATAACTTAGTAAAATAATACAGTACTTTAAAAAGATGTTAATTTAGTTGAATTAATTTATTTCATATTTGTCTGATGTTTTTCTCTATCAAATTTTAATCAAATCTGTAAAAAATAAAAAAGTAGACAGTTTGTTTTTCGCTGGTATTTTATAAAATTGTTTAACTCTAATTTGAAACAAATGAATGGAAAGAGATGCAGTGTAAGTTGTTATATGGGAAATTAAAATCTCAGTTCATTTATCCAATTTTATCATTGAATGATTTTATTATTATGAAGTTTTAATATTAAGCTGTAAACTTTAAGTGAACCGATTTTTAACTGTCTATTCTTTCAAAAAAAGTGATTTTGAATATTGATTTTCGATAAGTTATTCTAATTCTTCTAAATAAATATAAAATAATATTAAAAAAATAATGCTGAATTCGAGTTAATCTTTTATCCATTTTAGGAAAAATTATGTAAGTAATCTTTTTTAGATTTTTTGATGATAGTAGCAGAAAATTTGACTTTAACCGACTGGCACCTCAACAAATGATTTTATTTATTGTTGTGACTATCAGATAATCCCATACAAATTACGGAAACAATATCGTAGGCAAAGCCGTCACCGCAGTGAAATTAACAAAAATCATCTACCGTGACGACTATTAAAATGTATTAATATATCATCACAAATCGGCCGTAGCGGTGCACGAGTGCACAGTAGTTATCCAAGGAGAAGGATCGGTAGTATATACGTAGGTTTGTATAGGAAGGACGGGCAGGCGACCAACGTATGGACTCATACGGTCATATTCTTTCAAAAGTCTTGACTGGTATCAGCTATGTGATTAACTTTAATCGTATGTGACTTTTTCTCATTTATTAGCATTAAAAGTTTCAGTTAAATAGAAAATTAATGTAATAATTACGCACGCGCTTATATATATATATATATATATATATATATATATATATACAAAACACACCATTCATTTTATTTACTTAATACTTCCTACATTAGAAGATTCTTTTTAAAGCAGTTTAGAGGTATATTGAAATATACTAATGAAGGAAACCGTATTATTCAGTAAATTTGAATAAACTAGGATTTTTTTTTCTTTTAAATAAATGTAGGAGACCCGTATTTTCTTTTATCTGAAACCATATAATCTAATGTTCAAAGTATTACCATTTGAATTTTTACCATCTCTTTTCATTTTTACTTTTTATTTATTTTTTCTTCCTTTTTAAGTACAAAGAGAAATCGTAATCGTATTAGATGTTCTTCCGTAAATCTTTCTTCTGTACTTTTTTTAAATTCAGAATTTGCGTTTCTGATAATAAAAGGAGCCCACGTGCTCTTTCAGTTTATTAATAATGTTTAAATTGGCTTATTCTGACATTTATTCCTGTTTGTGTTTCTTTTATGCTTTGGTTTGTTTATTTGTATTATATTACGTCATATTTATTTAAAATTTTTATCGTATTTCATTTATTAAAAAAAATATTTTTAATATGTACGGTTTTATCCCTTTACATATAAAAGTGTTTCTCTTGTTATTAATAATACATTGTGAAAAACAGTGATTTTGATTGAGATTATGCTTATGTTATTCTAACTTCTCACTGATTTTAAGACCTCACTGATTTTAATGAACGAAATATGAAACAGTTCACCTTAAATATAAGAATTCTTTGACAAAACTATTTCATATAACTAAATTTTCTGCAGTAATTCTGTTTAAAGGTCCGTTCAACATTTTTTTAATTATTATTTCCTCTGTTTGTATGGACTGATGACCGCTTTAAGCTCTGGAATCGTCGAGTCGTTGTGAATAATTTTTGTTTACCTCTTTAATTATTGTACTTTGAGATTGCTTGAAACACTAGAAAATAATTGTAAAAACATTAGAAAAAAAGTAATCAAATTAAAATTGTTATTATTGATGTACGTTTTGAAAATCGTTATTTCCGATCCAATTATTTTTTGTTAATTATAATTCGTTATGAATAATTTCACAAAATCCTTTTGTTTTCCTTTCCGAGTTGTAGTCCCCTCCCGTTAAATATCGATTACCTCTTGATCCCATTTCATAAAAACTTAGTAAAATTAATCTCACGAAATTACATACCGCCACATCATGTGAAATGGTTGTTCGGTTGGTCCTGAGATATGAACCAATATAATGAATGAGAAGCAAAATATTCGTACATAAATATTCATTTAGAAGTCTTTAATCGGTCGAGGATTCTAAGGTTAAATCCTAGTAAAGGCAGTACGGATAATAAATCCTAGTATTTATACGGATTTAAATACTATATCGTGGATACCGGTGTTCTTTGATGGTTGGGTTTCAATTAACGACACATCTCAGGAATGGTCGACCTGTGACTGTACAAGACTACACTTCATTTACATTCATACATATAATCCTTATTCATCCTCGGAAATAATACCTTACGGTGGTTCCGGAGGCTATACAGAAAAAAAAGAGAAGTTATTAATCGAGAGTTTCAGTTTATTTTTTGAACTCCAGGATTTCTAATCGTTGAGAAGTATGAAAATCCGGGGAGAAATCATTTTTTAACGAATAGCTATATTATCTCTTTAGTGTATTGTAACAACCGAACGATATATTTAAAGAAGGGAATTTTTATGTAAAGAAACTATTTCTGCTTTTCAACTGCGCCGATTTTAATAATTTTATCGCATTACAAATTTTCCGATGATAATACTTTTCCGCAATATGTTGTAAGCTCATTAAATTGCATAATTTGTTTCTGGCCGACTTTCCTGAGTATAAGTCGTTATCCCTTAACAACGGTATCGTCTCAAAGTAATTGTAAGGAAATTTATTATTGATATTATCGCTTACTTATTTTTTTCATGCCTAAAATCGTGTTCGAAATCATGTCAAATTTGAAATGATTTTACAAAGTTTAAATTTTTATTCTATTACAGCTGCATCCGTACGTGAAAATTCTGCCAAATTTCGTGTGCTTAACGCGAGAGAAACTGGGTAAAAAGTGTAGATCTTGTTTATTTGAATATCTTTTATTCGTGTTTTTTCTGTTTCACTTGAAATATGTTTAGTAAAACGTTTTTTTTTTTCATTATGAATAAATGCTGTAAATTTGTGAAGATAGATAGATACCAGTAATGCTTCAGATATAATGAATTACAGTGTTGTATATTACTGGTGTTCATCTTTAATAATCTGACAGTAACTTCATCAGAACTAAATTTAATCGTATAATTAAAAATAAATATTAGATATTACAGCGTTTTGTAATTATTTATTATTCTATTCTTTTTAATAAATTGAAGTTGTATGATAATTGTTATTTTTTGCAGCTTTTTCATGCTAATACTTAGCAATACTTTATTTTCTTTATTCTTCTGTAAAAAGATTGCCATCATAAGTTTATGTGACAGTAACTAATTAAACGCTGACTTAATTCCTTATATATACGTAGTCATGGTTCGTTGATAATTAAGATATAATCTTTATCTCGTTTAGGATAAATGATGAATAAATCCTATTAAACTGTATTTTAATTGGATCGTTATTCTGTTTTCTTAATCTGTGTCGTGTTTTCGTTTTATTAAACTTATCTCGTACTTCTAAGTGTTGAATGTGTATGTGCAGTTATACGACGGAAGTCATTTTTATCCCCTTACCATTTTCTTTTGTATTTAAAACCATTTTGTATAAACCAATATTACTTTACTTTTTAAATAATATTATTTGAATAAACCGGGTTTTAAAAAGTCTTCAAATATAGAAACTCGGGTAATTTAAATTAACATTCAAAATTGTTGTTTTGTTTTGCGATGACTTAATTAATTATTCATTATTTTCTGTATTTTTTGTTTTGTTAACTTTTAATAAAACAATTTAATATATATATGAAATACATTACATGCATTTATTATGTTTATGGGTTAATATGAACTTTAACCGCATCTCTTTTTTTATAAATTAAAGATTTTGTGCCGATGCTCTGATCAAAGTTTTTGCAGTATTTTTTTTTTTCATTGTACACCTGCTTGTCCCGGACGTGATATTTCTAATTTACAGAGCTATATAAAACATTTATTTATTTCTCAAATGTTTGTGGTGTTGAATAGAAAACAATGGTAAAATTTTAGTGTCAGAATTTTCTTTTGCACGTATGAATGTATGTTTGTATCTTTTTGACGTTTCTTTGATTTTGCATCTCAGGAACGGCTTAATCTACATTCATAAAATTTGATGTATTAACTTTAAAGTGCGTCAAGGGATTGATGGTATTATAATATTTGGAAAAATCAGATGAGTGGATAGGTAGGTATTAAAGGAGATGTTACAATTGAACGTTGTTGGGAATTGTATTTGTATAAATAATGTTATCAAAAATTCCATTGTAAGATTGAAAATGAAAGAAAGAATTTACTATTCTTAAAATATTTAGTTTTAAAAATATTTAAAACTTAAAATAGTTTTAAAATATTTAGTATTTTTCTAACTTTTGATTGTTTAACTTTCCAAATTTCAGTTTTTTTATTAATTTTCCCAGTCGGATTACAATTTTTAACCTTTATCACAGGAGTGGATATGCGTATATCTCCCATCACAATATGTAACCCATGAAGAGTAGCTTTTTCATTATTGTTTTATAGCTTTTAACAGTTAATACATTTTATACATTGACGTGAAAACATTATTCTTATTATTCTTGAAATTAAATTTTGAAAAAGAATGGCAATAAAACAATTTCTATCCATAATTTAAACGATATAGGATATTAAAAAACAAATTTTTTTCTCTAATGGCCATATTGCCATTTTCGATATTTTTAAATTTGCGTTTTTGTCTGTTTTTGACTAAGTACATTTATAATAGGATTGAATTTGTTACTGTGTCGTATTTGAATTAATTTTTTGTTTATGAAATCTATTTCGTTTGTATTTTAATCTTTTTTTATGCATAATGAAGTTAATAAATATAGATCGTAAAGCCAAGTTTCAATTTTATGGCTGAGGAAATTTATGTTTTTTGCTAGTCCCACAATTGTTCAGCTATATTATTGCCAGATTGGCGTAATTATTGTATAATATTAATTTTAAATCTTCTACCTTTTATTTCGACTTGATTTTTTATTGTTTATTTTATTTTTATTTATAGTCACCGTCTACGATTAGAGCTCTTTGGTGTATATATATATATTTTTTTTTCAAGTGAGGTATTGATTTGGTTTTTAAGCCTATCATAAATAAAAATAACCACCTGATTGATTAATATTGTTTAAAACTTATTTCCCAGTTATTTAAGGTTTGTTGTTTTGTTTTGTTAATAGCGAGACTCCAAAATAAGTTAAAAATTGGTGATTTATTTTTTTAATGATATTCTGTTTTTAATTTTTTAATGCCGTAAATCTACGTAACTACGGTTTTATTTCAATTTATACTATTCTCACAGGTACCTTATCTTTATAGATATCATCATCTGCCAAATAGAGAAGTAAAACATTTATAATGAACTTAGAAAGATTGTTATGACTAAATTATGAGACTGTTCATAGATTATGCCCTAACGTTAAACTTCCTTTTTTATTGAAAATAGATTTATTGGGGTAAAGAAAACCTTTGAGGAACAATAGTAGTTTGATTTTTAAATTTTAAATAAGATAACTTCGTGAATATATGCTGTAATGTCGATTGCAGTTTGAAGGTCGTATATACGTACAGATTTCATAGGCTTATTACAAATTGCCCCATGAAAACGGAAAAGGTAATGTATTCTATTATTTATATATTTTTATTTTTTATAACATTAAATTAAAATGTTTATAGAAATTCAAAATAAAATTAAAACGAGACTTTAATGTTGTTTTAATATTTTGTATTTATATTGTATTTATTTTAATAGATTTTATTGTATTTGAAGATAAAAATCTTATTGCTTGATGAAAGAAGAGAAGACTTTTTTAATATTGTTTTCGCGTACTGTTTCAAGTATATGAAGCGAGGCTCTGTTAGAAGACAAATTCTTTCCAGTTCATTGATCGCTGAGTGAGAAAGTTGGAAAAAAAATTGAAATTGAAAATGTTGAAAATAATTATTACCATTATCAATAATATTAACTAACTATGAAGTAAGAAAAATTTATTCTTTTTATTATTGTTGTTAATATATTATTATTAATGATAGATGTTTTACTGAAACATATCCTTATCGTATCGGACTGTTATTAAACTCGTAGTTTTACCACAGCAGTGTTGAATATTCAGTATTGAAACAAATATTGAATATTCAATAGATTAACAGCTGGATACGTTACGTATTCGATTAGAACGAATATAATTTCTGTATTATTAATATATTAAGAGTTTGTCGTCGAAAAATACCCTGATGCAACTCGATGGGTTTCCTTCACATCTTGGTCTCAGATTTCTTTTATTTTTCAACTGCTGATAAATTATTACGTGCCATTCAACTACAGAACTTTTTCTTCCTCTTCCTCATCCCTTCGTTTTTGTAACTTCTATTAGCCGGTATAATAATTGTTTTTATTATTTTTTTTTATTTATTTTAATTAAATACTATTATATTTTTTGTTGGATTTATTTTTAAACTGTTGTTTTTAAAAATATTCTAGGGCTGGATATTATTAATCGTAAAACATGAGATTAATAAGATGGAAAACAATTTGTTTACTTCTGTTATTGTGGCTCTTCCTCGTAACAGGAAAACGTAGAAAAGCTGAATTAAATAAATTATATAATGATAACAAAACGGAAAAGTATTCAAAAGAGGAACTGAACAAGAATAAATTTACTGATGTTATGAAAAAGCCAGGTCAGATAAATATTCCTTATGTTTGTGTGTGTGTGTGTGTGTGTGTGTGTGTATGTGTGTGTGTGTGTGTTTGTGTGTGTGTGTGTGTGTGTGTGTGTGTGTGTGTGTGTGTGTGTGTGTGTGTGTGTGTGTGTGTGTGTGTGTGTGTGTGTGTGTGTGTGTGTGTGTGTATGAGCGCGCGTGTAAGAGATTTGTTCTGTTGCATTAATTGTGAGACAATTAATTTCAGTATTATTACGACTGTTACTTATATAGGTTACTCCAAAACAAAAAAAAAGATACTTTTACAATAAAATATCCGAAGTATAGGAAATATAATATACAACACTACTTTTAGGCTTATACTACCTCTCAGGCTTCTGAGTTTGCAGTAAATAAGAGACCACTCTCTTACTATCTGAATAATATTGTAAACTTTAGTATACAGTCTTTATTTTTAAAGATTATTTTTCTACATTATTTTATCTTTCTTGATAGTAGATCTCTTTTGTCTTGTATCGACCTACATTACTTTTAATTCGCTGTTATATTTTCAACTTATTGAACTTATTTTTCCAATAAACGGAGTCAATGAAATAATAAAGTCTTTCACGGCAGAAAGGATAAATTACATTTTTTGGTCTTTCTTACGTCCATGACGAATATAAAGAACCTAAAATACAAACGACGTGAGCCGTTACTTATTTACTCCGAAAGAAATTGAATAACAATTCTTTCTTTCTGCCGGAAATTGTTTTTCTCTTTTTGAAAAAGAAAAGATAAAAGTAACGAACTAACCGGTTGAAAATTAAAATTAGAGAAACTGGAAAGCGTAGATATGAATGGAATGCTACGTGTACTATGTACTCTGCGCATCATTGTTTGGGAAGGCTTTCCAGCCATTTTAGGGTGTAAGCTGCTCGTGACTGGAGGGGAATTCTTCGAATTACTCAATTACGTCTTTATGAATAATAACTACGATTTAGAACTAAGATTTTTTTAACTTGGTTTAGACAATCATCCTCTGTCCTATTGGTATGCCTAATAGATCTTAACACTGTATATTATCTACTTCTTTGCTCGATTTGGAAAAAAAAATGTATACTTAATCATTTTCTTGCCTTCTTTATGTTACTTTATTTTTTAATTTCGTATTCCAAAATTGACTTTCGATTGGCTGTTGAACCACCTGGTTTTAGTGTCGACATGCCGTATACTGTGTTACCAACAATTTATAATCACCTTACACCCCACTTGCTAACCATTCCGTTCAGTGCTGGTAAGGTAACAGTCGTTAACCCACCGGGTGTGTCTAGGGATGAACGCGTCTTCGCAAATCAGCTGATTTCGAAGACGAGAGTTCCAGCGTTCAAGTCCTAGTAAAGGCAATTACTTTTGTATGGATTTGAATACTAGATCGTGGATACTGGTGTTCTTTGGTGGTTGGGTTTTAATTAACCACACATCTCATAAATGGTCTACCTGAGACTGTACAAAACTACACTTCATTTACACTCATACATATCATCCTCTGAAGTAATATCTGACGGTGATTTCCGGAGGCTAAACAGGAAAAAAGGTAGCAGTCATTGAATCGTGGTACCTGTCAGTTTATCTTCCGCCGACTGTGTGATTCGTGTCGTGATTTTATTTTTTACAATTATAAGTATTTTGATTTTTAATCGTCGATTATTGTGACGCGTTAATCGTAATAATATTATGTAGGTGAAAGCGTTGTAAACGATTTGTGTATGAAATTTGGCAACAGAATCAGCTAAAAGAATCTCAAGTAGTTTCTATCTAAGTAAAAATTAATGGATATAGATAGTATTAGGAAGGAAGTTAGAGAAATTGGAGCCGTCAATACATTCTAAGCTGCTCACTTCGTGGATTTCATCATTGTTTAATTCTTCTGCACGTCATTATGCGGCTATTCCAAAAAATCTTTACTTTAATAAATCAAGAGAAAAACTTTTGGCCATCTTTCCTGTTTGACACCGGATGGTTACCGTCACAAGATAGAGGTCTGTCCAGCGACCAGTTACATTGAAGCCGTTTAGGAACTTATCAACGGAGGTAACCGGTTGGGAATCAAGGCACTGAATTTCTTCACCTACGGTCGGTAAAGCTCGTGTCGGGGTAAAATAAGTATTTGATTTTAAGTGACAATAAACAGATCGCATTGATGCACTTAGACATTAAATAAATAAAATAAACATTAAAATAATAGTATATGAGATAAACACAGTAACATTATTTATTTTACAAAATATATGTCTTTATTTCTATTTTTACTCAGCCAATAGGTAGTCAGTTTTGGAATGGCATTAATTTTGTTATAATATTAGTGTACTTGTAATTTTATTTCTGTTCCGAAACGATGATTAATTTTCGTAGGAGTTCCATGGCTACTGATGTTTGATTTGAACGGGCTTAGTGATTTTATTGTCACAATGGGAAACTCGGCTTCAAATTATTACGATTTTCTACACGATACTTACGATATGTTTTTACAACTTATCTCATTAATGATTGATATCGGACAGTTTTTACGTCAACATAATAAAATAAATTAGTGACTAAAGTAAGAGAGAAATATATCAAAATAATATTTTTAGTTTTATTTGTAAATAAAATGTTTTTAATGAGTGTTTTAATAAATTAAATTCAGCGTAATGATGATGCTAACACATAAACGTTTATCTTCGTAAGTTTCTTCGTAGTTGTACTTTCTTTTTTTATTATTTTTTATAAATATGTTTTGGAATTTATACACCGAATCATTATATCACTTAACAATATTCCCTTACTAGGTCAGATTTTAAACAGTTAAATGTATAATTTTGTGTCGATATTATATGTCTGGCAGCTACTGAATTAAAATAATCATAAAAATATATTCAATGAAATCGGTTATGTTCCATCTATGGGTCTGGTATTTTCTCATGAGTTTAATAACCATAATGATACCTGTGATTTTAAGCGTACGCCTATAGATACATATAAATAAGTAGATCTTCCTAATTAAACATATTTGTCGATTCTTTACATTTAATCTTAATATTGCATTATTGTATCTTTGAGACACAACTAATTTTCTGTAAATTGTAATAGATAAACGTAATACAATTTTGATCAGATTAAATAATTTTTGGTTGATTATTGAATTATTATGAGATTATTTTTTGTATTTTATATTTTTTATCTGTTTTTAATAATAATAGAATAATTGTAATAGAATATTAGTTACGTAATTACTAATTACTTTATGAACCGTTTTGTTGATTTCAATAACTTAATAAAATAGAATAATATTGTAATGTCTATTGTTTTTATTTTTTACTTCTTATATTTTTTACAATACATTGTTAGTTCATGTATTTAGTTTATTACGAGTATATATGATTTTCCATTAATTTTAATTCATAATTGGCATTTACTTACCCAGTTGTTTTTTCTATCTTTCTAGGCTTTTTCTCACGTAAATTAACTGAAATCTATCCGAGCTTTTTTTCAAATTTTCATTTTTTCATTAATAAAATATAATTATTTCCTTGTTACGTTAATAATATAAATGTCTTTATTTTTAAGCGTCTATTTTTTGTGTTACATTTGTTATTTTAGGAATATCTACTGAGAATTTATTGTCCCCTTATATTATACTCAGCCATGGCAACGTTTCTTCTCATTTACCCAACAATGGAACGAATAATAAAATGTTGAAAATACTTAAAGCAGGATAGATTAGGTACTATTATAAATTATTACATATTTTTTCGGTATATTGTACGATAAGCTATATGTTATATGAATAGTATTTGGATAAGTACTATTCATTTTTATTTTTTCCTCAGTCTAAGCAGAAAAATAGGCTTTTACTGTACTTTATACTATGTAACATCTACAATTTTTTCTGCATTTGAGGAAAATTGTAATTTTCCGTAATAATTGAAATTATTCTTTTGAAAAATCTCGTTTTTTTAATATCATTCTTAATTATACGTAAAATCACTTTTTAATTATTTGTTTTCATTTTCATTCCTTCCGGAACTTTATTCAGTTTTATTTCCCGTATATTTTTACCTATTCACATTTTATATTCCTTTTATCGTTTTGTGTTAAGTTGTTTACGCCATTATTATGTTAATTATTAGATTTATTACTTTAATTTATATTATATAGTCTTAATTTTTATTGTAATTATACGGTGATAAATTTGTTAGTACGATGGAGTTTTATGTTTGTATTTTATCGAACGTGCTTTTTTTATGCAAATAAAAGTTAATGTTTTTGTAATGTCAGCCTCTTTTGTGATGTATACAGTAACGTATACAAACAATTGTGAAGTCAAAACAAGGGGAAACAAAAAACGTCCTCAAGTACCTAGTATTTGTAAAGCTTAACAGCGAATAAAGACAAATAAATATTCTGGAAGTTTTTTAGAGGTTTATAAATCTATTATACATTTGAGCTTAAAAGCTGTTTGTTTTTATGTATTTGTATTTTTTATTTGATAGTGATGTGTACTATACATTATATTTATTTTATTTTAATTCTCTCGAAAAATTTATATAAATGTATGGTTGTAACATGAAAAAGACAAGCTTTTTTTTATCTTACGAAAAAAGATTTATATCTTAACTGTTACATCTTACGAAAAAAATTTATCCTCTTGATGGTAAAATTTAAATTTTATATCAAATACGTATTAACTCGTATTCATTTCTAGGTTATTCATGCGAGTCTCAATTATTTTACGTACGAGTAAAAATGTAGAGATATAGATTTCATATAAAAATAGTCCACTTCTCATCTAATTTCCCGATAGCGAAATTTCAAATTTTCATAGCTTGGTTCAGATATTAAATAAACGATATATAAGTATTTTTAAGAACAAAGTTTATCTAGAGATAAAATATTTTTAAAAGTTTCCCATTGATCAGTTTAAGTGTCGGCCCTTTAAAAAAAAAGAAATTTTACGGTTACAGTAAAGATAGGCAAATTTTTTACTCTAAATTATCAGATCTCGGATAATTTTGTAAAAATTCCAAGAAATTCTAATTTCTCAAAATTATAATTATTAACTCCAAAATTATAATTTGGTTTAAATCTGTTATGTTTAATTTCATTATTTAATTAATCGACTAGTTGGAAATGGATTGTGAAAGTAAAATGAATACACGAGGGTTATTTTTTCAAGGTCCGATCGGTCACGAAATTAAAACCACAGTGAAAATAAAAACTTTTTATTTGTAACAAGTACTTAGATAGTTACGCTATTTCTCTACATAGTCGCCACTTCGATTTAAACATTTGTCGTAGCGTGGTACCAACTTTCCAATACCCTCTTCATAGAACGCAGCCGCCTGTGTTTTCAGCCATGTTTCTACGCTGGTTTGCAGCTCGATGTCTGTGCCAAAATGTTGTCCTCCTGGCCAGCGTTTCACGTGAGCAAAGAGGTGAAAATCAGATGGAGCCAAGTCCGGGCTGTGGGTGATCAAACACTTCTCAACGAAAACGCTGCAGGAGCTTCTTTGTTACAGCTGCAGTGTGCGGCCGAGAATTGTCATGGAGAAAGACAATGCCTAACAACATTCTTCTCCGCTTATTCTGAATTGCCCTTCGTAGACGTTGAAGAGTCACGCAGTATGAGGCTGCAGTGATGGTCGTGCCACGTTCCATGAATTACACCAAGAGAACTCCATTCCGGTCCCAGAACACATTAGCCATACACACTTTCTGTTGGAGAAGGTTCGCTTGAACTTCTTTGGTTTACTGGGAGAATGAGATTGCATCCACTGTTTGGATTGTTCTTTTGTTTCTTCAGTTTCGAAATGGACCCATGTCTCGTCCTTTGTGACAGTTTTGTTCAAAAAATCTTCTCCTTCATTGTGGTAGCGCTGGTCCATTCTAATTGTTTTGTGATGGTCGGACAGCATCTTGGGAACCTATCTCTCATTCACAGTGGTGTAGAGAGCTGACCTTGAAATTTAATGAAACAAATCACTCGATACAGAAATTGTGAACGACGATTTTCTCGAATCGCCTCATCCACTCGCTCAACTAGATCATCGGTTAACACTCGCTTCCTTCCCTGACTGCCTGCATCATGAACGTCCTGCTTTAAAGTTCCTGCAACATTGTCACACTTAGCTGTCACTCATTGAAGTTTCACCGCACACATTACTAATTGGTCGATGAATTTCAGCTGCATACACGTCAGCCTGAAGAAATCGCATTACCGCACGCACTTCACACTTGGCGGGAGATGCTATTGTTGTAGACATGTTTACGTGCTAGCTGCGTATTCAGAACTAAACAAAGTGATGCGGTGTGATTGAAGGCCATACTAGAGACGCTGCGCAACACAGGCACAAAGGTTCATCTGATTTTTTTGTTTTTATTTCGAGACCGATCGAACCTTGAAAAACATAACCCTCGTATATTAACACGTATGAACCTTTACCGTCTTCTAGAATACAATACGATGCTTTACAGAAGCGCCCTACAACTTATCAGAGACATTTCCCTCTTATTTTCATCTGTTTCGCTACAGAGCACTGTTAAGCGACTGGATTCTCTAACAGATAGACGAGAAATACCAATGACGGTCATCGGCTTTTATGGAAATTCTTAAGCCTTCAAAAGGATTTGTTACAGTGGTTAATAATGTGTTCTAAGAGTGGGCACTATGTCGTTACACATCAGCTTGTCTGTATTTCTTCCCTCTAAAAAAAAAAACATAATTTCTTCTTTTGCCGCGTAAATTTTTACATCCCTTCCTCTTAAGTAATTTTTTTTTTTATCATTTTACTATGCGATTATTTTATGCTGTATTCTTTCTTCCTTCACCATGCATCCTTTTAATTCTTTTTCTGTCTTATTTTTTTTTTATAAAATAAATAAAATATTCTGTCCTTTATTTCTACATCATCTTTAAAATGATTTTATTATTTGAAACCCTGATATGTTAAATAGAAATGTAAAAAATAAACGTTTGCTTAATATAATGTTAATCTTTTAAATACTCTTGACCTGAAGTATAATTAATTGTAAGGTAGTTTTGTTTTTACCATCGTGTTTGGTAAAATTTGTAACATCTAAGGGATTTTTAACAATTAATTAGGATTGTATGAAAATTTCATGTGTAATTGGGTATTTTCTACCTGATAAGGGCGGTTGTTTATTTTATCTATTGCTTTTCTTTTAGAACTATTTCTGAAGTTTGATGAGTAAGAATTGGCAAGATAACCTTGCTGGCATCAAAATAATAGGAAGAATGTATATAGAAATTTTTAACATTAATAAATATCAACCGTAAATAAATGCTTTCCTGGAATTCGAACTGGAATCGTATGGATGGATTTTCGTATGGACTCTACCATTCCATCAGGGATGGAGTGGTAAAGTCGCCATCCACTCCATCTCTGTTGGAGTGGTAAAGTCCATCATAGTAGAGTTGTGGTGGAGTGGCGATTAAGGCTGCAGCTCCCATCGCCCGACAATTATTAGACTTTATCACTCGGGGGTTAATTCTAGTAAGTTGGGCCCAAAAATCTATTTTTAGCATTTTACATTTTCGTAATGTATAACATCTCAAAAGTAGTTTCACAAAATTTGAGATCAATCGGTACATAATCATCTCCCTAGTCATTATTCCCTTCCTATATACCTTAACTCGCCGTTACTCGACCCTGCAAGAGTAACGCCGTCACTCGACGTGTGAGCGCCGCGAACACTCTGACGCAATCCTAATAAAAATAATTGATTACTGGGGATTTCCCGCATGCCAGAAATGCAACACTTTCTTATCGCATTCCAAACGCATGCGTAGGCAGCTAGACGGCGTCCCAAGAATCTTCACGTTTTTTTGCCAGGTTCAGCTAGTCCTGAAAAAGTGGATGAACTAAAAATCTTAGCCATATATTATGATAATAAATGTTCTGAATCTGTCCTCCAAGCGGCGAATCTTATGTGTGGGAGGAGATAGTTAAATAATTTTTTTTTTAAATTTTAAATTCGATCTAAAGACGATTGAAGTATTGAATTACTGCAGTAAAGATTATTTGCCGAATATACATTATCTTTTGCAAGTTTTAGCGACTCTTCCGGTAACAACATCTACTAATGAACGCTCGTTCTCCACAATGAAGAGAGTCAAAATGATTTTGTGTAACAAGTCGGAGGATGGAAGATTAAGTTTGTTCGTATCTTTGTCAGTGCATAGAGATATTATGTTAATCTTGTTAACTTTTAGATAGTATGACGAGAGAGAAAAATCGACGAATTCTAATAATTCATAACTTTTATTGGAGTGTAAATGTGTGAGTGACAGCTATTAATGTGGATTATGAAAACAATTGTGTAATAACATATGATTCTTATTTGCGTAGTAAATGATGTATTAAATCTAAGCATATGTTTTGTATTTTTTAAATGCAAAAGTATAAAAAACCGTTTCCATATAAATGATTTTCATTCTTTTTATTTTATCATAATCATCATCAGCCCCCTTGCCGCCCCCTCCCATAAAAAATAATCCTAGCTGCATGCCTGAAAACGCCAATGGGAACGGTTCTTTTCCACGTAATCCTATTGGCTCTAGTACACCCTTGCACTTAATAGATTGACTTCTTAATTGCTTACTTATTCCAGAAACTATTGTTCAATACTTACTGATTTTTCTTTTTTTTCATTCATATTATGACTAGTTGATTTAATTCTTCAATCCTTTATTATTTTCTTTACTGTTTTAATCTTGAAATACACGATCCTTCTTCAAACAAACTTCTTTCTTTCCCATTTCGTCTTTAAATTTCATTTTACTTTTAGAACTACCACAACAAACAATTTTTTAAATTCTCTTTGTCGTTTTTTAAATATATACGATCTATTCTTTCTTGGTTTTCTGTTTTGTTATATTTCCTTTTTTCATCGATCGTTTTTTTGATACGGTATATACAGTAGATTATAATTTGTTATTCAATTTCTTTGTATAAGTTTGTGTTTATATATTTTAAAACGATTGTGTTTATATAGTTGTTTTAAATTTTATGAGCTGGAAAGTTGTTTACACTTGTATAGTAAATCATGTCGCTATGTGTTTTATAAATTTGTTTAAATCTGTTTTTATATTTTATGTTTTTACCTATAAAAATAAATTTTATAAATAATTTTTAAATCTGTTCTTGTGTATTATTATTTATTTATGTAACTAAATGAAAATTATTTTTACAGCTACTGATGATGATGGTGATGATGATATTTTGGTTGATGTCATTACAAAAATTCTTACTAGTTTTACTGCTATTACGGTGAATTTATTTCAAAATATACCTGATTATTTACAAGATATTATTAAAACTGTTAATTTAGGATTTAATACCGTATCTGCATATATTAAAGCTGTTAATTTTTTCTACGAAGTATTTCCACCTAGCAATAGTACGAAAATTAACTTAATCAAAATTTTCTAATGTAAATAATAGACGAAACAAAATTAAAGCACGTTATGTTCACCCTTCGTAAGGAACACTATCCTTTTGTTTCTGTCTTCAATGTTCCGATTCCGAGATCTCAGGACTGTAAATATTTGGGTTTTCATCTTGACCGACGACTTACTTGGGCGAAACGTATCAAATCTTAGCAAAAACAGTTGGATCTGAAGTTTAAAAACACGTACTGGCTGATAGGTTATAGATCTCGGCTTTCAGTAGAAAGTAAATTATTGATTTATAAATCAGTTTTGAAGCCTGTTTGGACTAACGGGCTTGAATTGTGGGGTACAGCATGCAACTAGATTATTGACATACTGAACGCTACCAGACAAAAACATTGCGAAAGATGCTGACATACCCTGGTGCATAAATAATAGCCTCATATATAATGATCTTAGGTTGCGAACCGTTCGGCAGGAAATCTCTCTGGCCAGCCTACGGTATCAAAATCGTTTGGACCAGCACCCGAATTATTTAGCGGTCAATTTATTGGATAACACGATCACTGATTTATCAAGATTAATAAGGAACAATATTCTTGGTTTGTATTATCGTTTCAATTAGGTGCCTTTATGGTCTGGCTGTACGTAGTGCTCTTCTATTTCATTTCTTTCGTTTCGTTGTTATCGTTGTCACCAGCCGCTGGGTCCGCAACTACTTAATCTTAGTTCACATATACATCTATTTACTTATTGATCAACTATGTTGCTGAAGAGATTGTAAAGTTGCTTTGTCGTTATAAACAAAAAAAAAAAAAAATTAGCTCTTAATTTAGTAGATATTTAACAAATTATTTCAACAAAAAAAATTAACAAATTGTTTTTTTTTTTGTGAACGTTCCTTATATTTATCAATCTCTCTTAACAATAACTTGGCGAACACAAGAAAAAAATAGTTTCGCTACGCAAAAAAAAAATTATATATTTTTCTAAGGATGAATAAATTGCGCTTTCATAATCATTTATTTATTTTATAGACAGCTGATGCATTTTAATGAAATTACTGTTACCGGTAGGTAAACATTTCTAGTTATCAAGTATTGTAAATTAATTTAGAGTATATATAAAAATATATTATAAAATTTGAGTGCTGACTTATAAAGTTTCCTCTGTAACCAAGTTTAAAATACTATTATAAATAAATAACTTTTTCTAAGTGAAACGCTCATTCGTGTGATTTCGAGTGAACCGAGCTTATCTGAGCGCGGAAGATACAGTCTGCGGGTAGTGGCTGAGTATGATCCGTAAGGCTTTGTGATACGTTGATTCGTGTAACCTCGGTGAGCCGAGTTTGTCCGAGCAAAAGAGAGAAACTAGTACGTAACTTCTGTGTTTGCTTGAGTTTCGTGTTACGTTAAATACATTTATAATTGTTGTTCCTGTACTTGTAATTCATTCATGATAACTACTATTATATATCTACCTTTCGGTGTAAACGTTAGTGCATCATCGTTCTAATATTGAAAGATATTCTTGAAGAGTAATTCAGTTATTGTGTAAGTAAATTTATTTATTTCTCAAATAGGCTACATATGGAGTGCGACTGTATAATATTTCAAAACATACTTTTCATTACCACTACGAACATAGCTATTTCGTGTACGGAGTACATGAAATATATTAATTTTATATATATATATTCATACACATACATATAATAATCTAATCTATAAAAAAGAAATTGAATTTAATGTTGTTCACAATAGTGCCAACATTTATATTATTGAAAAAAGAATTGATTTAATAAAAGAGTAGAATAATGATTTATAATTAGCATGGACGATGTAATACCTTTTTGTTAATTGTAATTATATTGTTTAATATATGTTTATGTTTTGTATTTTTTAATTCTTAGATGAATTATGTTCCTTATAAAGATTTTTCCCTGTAAGCTTTATAAACATTGTAAAAATTGGAAGGTGGTTTTTATTTTTACCCAGTCACTTTTTTTAACTACATCTTTCTGTTTCATTACTGAAAATATATTTCAATTGTAGGTTTTTAATTTACAAAAAAAAAAAAAATAATATTAATAATAAATATCTATATCTTTATCTAGTATAAATTAATATAAAATTAACATACATATACATATATATATATATATATATATAGAGAGAGAGAGAGAGAGAGAGAGAGAGAGAAAGAGTGAGGGAGTGTGTCAGGGAGGGCGGCAGAGAGAGAGTGGTGTGGGATTTCCGTAGAAAAGGTATTTAGATTTAGGATGTCTTAAATTGTTCTACTGCCGTTTTCTATAACTTCTGTACAGAAAATTCATTGTTCAACAAAAGACGATTTTGTCAGCGTACTTAAAGAAAGAATAAAATTTCAATTTTTTACCAGATCATCTTCAAGTCTGTCTGATTCTGTAGTAACTTCTCCTCTCATGTTTATATCTGCCCTTATATTTATCACCAATTGTGATCGTTTGAGCATTCGGCCAAATAATAAAATTGGATTCACAAGTGATTATTACAATAAAAAGGGAACGTGCACAAATAGATGTTACAACAGTCCTAAATCCAAAATTTCAGATTTCTACGGCTAATCGTTTTTGAGTTATGCGAGATACATACGTACAGATGTCAGGCCCAAACTAGTCAGAATGAATTCAGGGATGGTCAAAATGGATATTTCCGTTGAAATCTGAAAACCGAAATTTTTTCGCTATTACAATACTTCCTTTAGTTCGTACAAGGAAGTAAAAAGGTACACGTAAAAAGTAAGATGAAAGTAAAAAGTACGATGAATAATTTTGCTCTAGCTAACCTACCGCATATTTTCCTATAACTAGAAAGATATGCGAAGAATAGATTTCTTTCAGACACCGGAGAAAGTGCTGAAAGCTAGTTTTGGATTAGTATAATTGCATCACAGGTTGCTATATACTAGTACAAAGTTATTGCCAGATTATGAAAAAGCTGAAGTCTACTGGCGATTTGCATTTAACGAAAAGTTAACTAATCTGCTAATAATGTATGCCTGTTAGCCTTGAGTATAGAACTTTGTACTCTTTGGTTTCTCCCCTGCCACAAAAGTTTTCAAGTTTTTTACCTTCAAATAACTCAAAATAACAGAAAATATTATATAAACAATAATCAGGGTGGAAAAATTACCCAATAACCCAATGTTATCATTTATATTATCAAACTCTAAATAGCAGAAAATATACTGCTCATTTTAAACCTTCTCCATATTAACATATTTAACGTATTAAAAATATAACTGTTATTGTTTATAACTATATAAGCTAACCAAACTTAACCTATGTTTGCTTCGCTCGTTAACCTGGACTAATTAAAAGTAATGTTTTGATTATTTAAATAATTGCAATAATTACTGAATTTATTATTTAAATACTCAAAAATTACCGTTAATTAGTCAAGGTTAGCGAGCGTAAGTTAAGTTTGGTAAGATTATATTTATAAAATAAATAAATATAAATGGTTATATCGGGTTACTGGGTTACTTCTTCAACCTGGTTATTGTTAATATCAATATTCCTTGCTATTTTCAGTTATTTCCAGGTAAAAACTTGCAGACTTTTGGAAGGAGAAACGAAAAAGTACTTAGAAATTTATTTCCTTCATGATGATTTTAAAATCATGTACACCTTTTCAAAATTGAACAATGGTTACGAGACATTACAAGAAAAATATATCAGTGTTTAGTAAACCAAAATAACTCTTGGTTAAAACCTATGTTGTGTCGTTTTAGACAATTCCAATCAAAGGCTCCATACAATATTAAAGCATAGAATTATATCTGTACTTAAATTTTGTTTTAAGCGTTCATATTTTTCTATTATTCTGTTTTAAGTTTGATCACAAAAAGTGCCTTTTAATCTTATATATACATGAAATTGATTGTTTGTTTGTTTGTCCCGTATGCGTTCCTATACCATTCATCCGATTGCGATGAAACTTTGGTAAGTTATTGTGCGCACGCCCGCGAAGTTAACTGAGTTAGTTTGGACCCGCTACCTGGCGCTGGGGTTCGAGATATTTCGAAAAATTGAATTTATGGTCCGATTTGGTTCATATTCAGAATATGTGTTACATGGAAAGAAATACTTCTGCAAAAAATGGACCTTCTAGATGGCGCTGGGGTTGATGAGATGTTTAGTGAAATTGGTCCGATTTGGCTCATATTCAGAATATATATTAGTTACGTGAAAGAAAATTTTTTTTTTGGGAACTACGCGTATACCCACTAGGTGGCGCCGGTGTGGAGATATTTATGAAATAAACAAACATACAAACAGACTTTCTTCTATCTGTATACTCGTGTATATATACACGAGTAAAAGCCAATGTTCGTATGTGTGTCAGCTATAGAGTGAAAAACTACTGCACCGATTCACGCGCGGGTTTTTGCAAAATGGTCCGCGTTGTCCGGCGAAGGCTAAAAGTTATTGAAATCCTCGATCTGACTAGTAGAAAGAAAGTTAGGGGTATTTTAAACCGAATACTGTGTTTAAAGAGTAATTAAAGAAAATTAAAGGTTAAATATTGTGAAGTCCCGTAATGTTTTCTAAGTTTCTTAATCTTCAGTATTAATTGTAATGATTTTGCAGCCATATCTCTTTTTGTTAAAAAGATTTTTCCACAGATTACTGTGTTTAAGAGAGTGTGCTGGATTAAATCCAATAAGTAGTGTTGTTATTTTGCCAATTGGATTTATATACTTTCTGACTTTTATAAAGTGAAAGGTTAAATTTTCTGAAGTTCCGTAATGTTCAGTTTTTAACGTTTTATCAAACTTTCAATTGTGTTCATTTTTCTATATATATATATATATATATATATATATATATATAAAAAATGAATCTAGCAATAGCGAAGCATTGACAAATCTGCCTGCCAGTTCTGATATAAAACTTAAAAGAGTCGTACGACCTACCTACCGATAATACAGCATGGGTGTTTGTCCAATCATACAGCAATTATTTTAGATTGATCTTCGTTCTCTGCAGAGGACGAAGATCAATCTAAAAAAATTTTGCATGTAAATTCCTGAAGCACTACCAAATAATTTCACGTGATTGAAATAGAATATTTTTTGATTTAGTATGTCGTCAGTTATTGAAAGGAATTAAAATAATGTGCAGAAAATTTTAAGTTCCGCTTACTAATGACTGAATAGAATTAAATCAAAAGGATATGAATTATTTTTAAGGGATTCAGTTTTTATATTTAACGTTTTAAGAAATTTATTTTTTAAATAATTTTTTGCATCTTTTAAAAAGTTTATTTAAAAAATGTGGTATCTTTATAAATAATAATGTTAATATTACATAAAATTCTTTAAAACTATTTATTTCTTATGTTGTTTTACAAAGTAATGGTTTTACATTCATGAAAAAGTGGCTTTGAGTATGACTTGTAGCCGTTGAAAGTAACATAATTGAATTTCTAACTTTATTTCTTTTGTAATTAACTTTTTTCGTAATATTACAGATAATGAAGAAGGTTTTTTTTTATATAAGAAATACTTAGTTTAAATTTTAATTGTAAACGTGCTCCAAAGTATTTATATATATAAAATGCAGTAGTAGTATTGGGATTTATAGGTTTGAAGAGCTCTTTATGGGTTGTAAAGTGATCCCGACAATAGCCTGTTGCAGTTTATCACTAGACATTCACACTTCCAAATGATGCTACTTTACAGCGCATAAAAACAGCCGGAGTTGTTTGCCATGCGGTGGTTGTTGATAGTGCTTGGTAATATTAGCTAGTGCTTTCGTAAATTTACTGTTAAACGTGAAAATATGTTGGGGAAACAGTTTGTTAACACATTTTATCATTGTGTTATCATTAGTCTGCCTTATCCCCTGTATTTTTTCTGTTTATATTTCTTTGGGTTATTCTATCTGTGTATTTATTACTTGTAATTATTGAAAAATAACATACTCCATCTAAACTCGATGTACAAAATTTGATGTGTAAATATGTTCTAGTTTATTAATTATTTAATATCTTTTACGGTTACTTATTCTATTAAAAATTTACAGATATAAAGGAAAAGTAAAACTATCTAATTGTACTTTAGTTCTACTTATTTTAATTAAAAAGAGAAGCTTCAAGTGTAAACTCTGTGTGTTACTCAGCTTCGATTATCTACTTCTTCTATCGATATCCTCTAGTATATTTATTATTGGAAAACTAAGTTTTATTTAATGGATCGAACGAAGGAAAGTTTTGTATGAAATTTTTGAGTTTCGGAAATGCTGGGTCTCGTTATTTTCTCATGCTCAATGAGACTATTAAAATTAATGGTTATCACTTATAAAATATCTGTGTGACTTTTAATTATTTGTACAGCCTCAAGATCGAAATTCTACATAAACTTGCCTCTATTTATATTAATTTATATAGAAGCTATTTATATTAATATATATATTTGTCATCATGCCCGTTGTCAGTGACTTCGTGGCAGTAGCGATGAAATTTTTTTTAGCTCATCAGAATTATAAGTTAAATGGTGTTTAATGATATCGTGAAGTATGTCTTCAGACAAAGTCGTAAGGTGTAAGATCTGATGTAGGCAGCTGGAGATTTCCAGTCAACGGATCTACTGTGACCAGTCCACCCGTAAAAGAACATTTTATTGAGGCAACGATGAACGTTCACATGGATGAAATTAAACGGCAGCCATTTTATCTTGTTACATGCTTTTGGAAAATATAGTCGCCGGGATCTTTGTTTAATGCTGGAATTAAATATTTGTAATCCGTGTAGGAATGATCACCCGATGTTTTCCGTATAAAAAGAAAAGGTCATGAACGTAACTTCAGAGTGTGCCCTGAAAATGTTACAGATAATATTAACTTTAGATAATTTCCATTCGTACACGATGGCTACACATACGTTTGGATTTATTCCGTATTCACACATTACGGTGGTACATCAAGTAACACTAAAAGCGGAGCAAAATCATCATCCTCTTGATTGAGACTGCAAAATCTCATTCGCGTATACACTGCTGTTGTGTAGCCTATTCCATACACAACTCGCACGATTTTTGATAATTAAACGATGTTTCAAAACACGCCAAGCATAATCTAAAAAATTCCTAGTTCTATTGCCAAGGTAGATTAACTTGAAAGCGGGAGGCTATCGGAACAGCATTGGTAATTTCCCTTTTTTTCTTTTTTATAGTGTCCTCAGGTATGGGTGGTCATTCTGTGCTCTTACATTTGTCTTAGTATCCTCTTTACTCGACAAATAAATTTTGAGTTCCAGTCGATTCCGTAACGTCGGTAAGTGCGGGTCGATTCCTGAGTGTAGACAAAATTCGTAATGCACAGTTACTGTCTGTTCCCACTTTTTCTATGTAGGGATAGCTTTTTGTATCTATCGGATACGAAAAGCCTTAAGTTTTTCTGATCGTCATTTTCTCGCAGACTGAATGCAAGAAGAGCATCAAACTCTGTGGATACAAGCAGCTAATGATCTTCAAAAATTCTGAAATTTCCGCTTTCAAATATTCTTTGTGAAGACTGTGTTTGAAAAGTACAAAAATAATTTATTGAAATCGGATTAACGATTTTAAATTATATAATAAATCGCCAAAAAATAAATAATTTTCAGTAATAATGATTATAAATTTTTAATTACTCTATATCAGCGGTAGTCAGCCTGGTCCCTACCGCCCACTAGTGGGCGTTCCAACTTTCATGGTGGGCGGCGGGCCGTTTTGTCCGATATTGTAGCACTTCCTTCTTTTTTAAATTTAATTGACTTTTTAAAAAATCTTCATAGGATTGTTTAAAAACATTTTCATTAGGTTTTCATAAAATTCCCCGTGACAATTAAAATTTCAAAAAATATATTATTTGTATCCCCCGCGCATAAGTTTAGTTTACGTTTCGTAAGTGAAACTGAATGGCGCTATAGTGCAACCGCAAATAAAAGTCCGACATAATATATTTGGTAAGTAATTTTTAAAGTAAAGTTGCATCCCTACTTTATAAATCACCATTACTGTGGAACCGGTGGGCGGTTAGAAAATTTTACTACTAACAGAGACACAAAAGTGGGCGGTAGGTATAAAATGGTTGACTACCACTGCTGTCTATTATTTTATCAGGTAATATTATTGGCGTACAAAAAGATTATTGCTTTTAATACAAAAGAAGTCATTTATTTTTTAAACCATGTTAGTTGAAATAAGCCTAATAATAAATATAGTAGGTGTCTTTATCGTTGATTATTATAACTGCAATAATTAATTTAATAAATTATCTTTACTATGGTAATGTGTTGCTTTATCATACGTAATTTAGTACTATAAATCGATTATAAATGGCAACGATCTTAATTTAATTAAGGAGTATTAATGCATTTTGTACATACTTCTTACTTCTTTTATTAGATTCACCAATGCTCGTTTTTTAGGTAGCGTAATTAATGGGAAGAATGTTTTATTACGGAAGCAATGTTTTACAGTTCTTTTTTCATAGCAGTGCTCATTACAGATAGTCTGCTTTGCATCAAGAAAAAAAGGAACAAATGCTTTTTTTGGTCTTAAGCATTCTTACAGTTAGTTGAAATATTATATAATAATAAATGTTGATTTTTTTTTTTTCAAAGACTATTATATCAATTTTCTCACAATTAAATTCTGTACGAGTTTTGAACAAATTTATTGTACTTCAACCCCCAAAAAACGTATTTTTTGTCATCGAATTTTTATGATTTACGTTGGATATCATGAAAACTACGGGATATAAAGTTCTGGGACCTGTTTTATTCAATTTTTAAGGTTAAAAAACATAAGAAACTATCAATTTAACTCCTTATACAGATTGTTCTGGAACGTATTCGCCGAACTTCAAGTACTGATTCAGGACACCAAAACGAGCAAAAAAGTTCATATCGACCTAAGTACTATTTTGCTTTGTTTTCCTTTTCGACGCTACTTTGTGATTTTCAACAAGAAAATTATTTCTCAGGAATGGGTAAACCTACTTTAATTAAATTTGGCAAATCTAAGACTAGTGTCTTATACTAAAAATAAAAAAAATTGAAAACGTCACCTTCAAAATTTTAAAATGCGGTCATCCTAATTTTTATATCTTCAATATCTCTGTAATATTATTTGTTTGATCAAATTTTTAATTATTACAAAATTTATTAAGCATTTTATTTTGAACAAAATGACACCATTTGTAAAAATCCTTTTGATAACCAACCGAATTATTGCAGACAGTTAACCCGGCAATACGCTTGCGCACCATAATGCAAGCTGAAAAATTTCATTAATTTACTATTATTATTTATTATTAATAATTTGTATTACGTTTAGTGGAGGAAATAAAAACAGGCAAAAAATTATCAATTTGCTCAAAAGAAAATGCTAATAAATTTTCTTATAAGTAAAAAT
This sequence comes from Lycorma delicatula, assembly GCF_047948215.1. Classification (NCBI taxonomy): domain Eukaryota; kingdom Metazoa; phylum Arthropoda; class Insecta; order Hemiptera; family Fulgoridae; genus Lycorma; species Lycorma delicatula. The sequence goes on along the minus strand of NC_134456.1, from coordinate 179,668,449 downwards.
TTGATCAAACAAATATACAAAGGTATTGAAGATTAAAAAATTAATATGGCCGCCATTTTTAAATGTTTGAAGGTGACGTTTTCAAATAATTTTATTTTTTAGTATAAGTCTCTAGTCTTAGGTTTGCCAAATTTAATTAAAGTAGGTATACCCGTTCCTGAGAAATAATTTTCTTGTTGAAAATCACAAACGGAAGGAAAACAAAGCAAACAGCATTTACGTCGATATGAACTTTTTTGTTCATTTTGGTGTCTTGATTCAGTACTTGAAGTTCGGCGAATACGTCCCGGAACCCTCCGTAGAACACCTTAAAAATATCAGTATCACCTCATTTCATCGGGAGAATTGAAATCCGAGCGAAATTTTTCGCTAGTCGTAACACGATAACAAATGTTTTCAACATATATTTGTATGAACTCTTTTTTCTTATTTCAAGCTGTAGAATCAATCCCCAAACTATTTCCCTTTCTTCCTGAATCATTCTGTATATATTTATGTAACAAATCCTAACATCACCTAATAACTTTTATTTCAGTGTTACTACATGAAACTTCATTTGATTTATTTTTTACGCCATCGTAATTTCTTGTTAACTTATTATTTATTTTCTTCATTTTAAATTGAGTGCAGTAAATTGAAACGAAAGAAATTATATTAGTTATATTATAGGCAGGTTGTGGTATTATATTCTGGTAGTTACATAGCATTGTCGTATCCACGTTTTTTTTACTTCTATTGTACCGTACCCGTTATAGTTGGACGTATAGTATATTGCACTATGTGCTTCTTGTAATGATTGAAAGGGTAGACAAAATTGGAACAAAACGTTTCTCAATTGATTGCGGTACAGAAACGTGTACAGAATAAGAGAAGAAAATTTACCTTAACTGTAAACTGTTAGTCTCAGACGGCATATTTATTTGCGTTGTACGTGATGGCTTCGTGTATCTTATTTTAGAACTCCATTCAACGATAGATAATAAGCTACGTTTCATAATGTTGATTTATGTGTCTTCAGTAAATCCTTGTTCTCTTTTATTAATTTTGATTTTGCTTGGGATCTATGTTTTATATTATCATTACCGTTACTTACTTTAAATTTATAATTAACTATAGTTTAAATTAAATTACGTATAAATTATTAAATTAACCTATTTTAAATGTTATACACATGCACTGTTTTTTTATTTCTTTTTAACTTATTTGTTATGCACAATGATATATTAATAGCTTACGATTGTGGTATTGTATTCTGGCAGTCACATAGCATTGTCGTATCCACGTTTTATTACTTCTATTGTACCGTACCCTTTATAGTTGGACGTATAGTATATTGCACTATGAGCTTCTTGTAATGCGGGTTTAATAGCACAATCGTTTATTCGTGAAAAAGTAGAGTTATGGAAAAGTAGAAATATTTATAAAAACAAAGAATTTGAAATATTGTAAATAATAAAATGCCCACTACAGTCCATATGTCTTTAATCCACCGGGTTGGTCTACTGGTTAACGCGTCTTCCCAAATCAGCTGATTTGGAAGTCGAGGGTTACAGCGTTCAAGTCCTAGTAAAGCCAGTTATTTTTACATGGATTTGTATACTAGATCGTGTATACCGGTGTTCTTTGGTGGTTGGGTTTCAATTAACCACACATCTCAGGAATGGTCGAACTGAGAATGTACAAGACTACACTTCATTTACACTCATACATATCATCCTCATTCATCCTCAGAAGAATTATCTAAACGGTAGTTACCGGAGGATAAACAGGAAAAAGAAAGAAAAGTCCATATGTCTTTAACAAAACTGACCGAACATTACAACGAATTCTTCAAACGTCGAACTTGTTTCTACGACAACTGTATTATAGCTGTTGGCGCTGAAGGAAGTCTTTTAAGTATAGAACAGTCATATACACTGTTATCAAACGTACTGGACTCCACTTTTGCTATCGGTTTGAAAATGAATTTTTCTACTTAGTTATTCGGTGACACCGTACAATATTTCCTTATCAGTTTATCATTATTTTTCAGTTATCATTTAAATCTTCTAATTGTACCTAGTTTCATTCAGATGTTGCAATATGTTAAGTAAAATGGTTTTTCCTAAGAGAATCTTGAGCAGTTTCTTGTGTAATTATTTGTTTCATTGTAGGACGTAAACTCATTAAGGTAAAATTCTATATCAGTATTGGGCTGCTCCCATCTAGGTAAAAGTATATCGATTTCCCGCGGGCAGACGGAACGGGCACGTAATGCTTGGAGGAGCCTAGACTTATTTAGTCATTCGGGAGGGTTTGTTTCATCACATTTTTCGGTTTTGTCTGTGGTAAATCGATCCTGAGTTACTGTGATCTATTGCTTTCATTATTCTTGATTTCTCTTTTCTTTTTTTTGTATTCTGTAAGTTCGTGGCTAGACGTTTAATGGGCCGGTGCTAAGATTGTACGGGCGGTAGAGCTACTCCTTTATATTGTGAAATTTTATGCGGGTAAAAAAAAATTACATAATAATCTTTTTCAGAAAAAAATCAACGTTTCCTTATTTCGTGACCTTACAGAAAGCCCAACTCAGGGCTTTGGCGCGAAACAATTTTTTTTTCGGGCCTTCCTAATCCTTTTTAATTTAACACAGTTTAAATTGATGATACTTTAACGAATGTATAATTAATAATAATAACGTCACTTTCTAATAATGATCATAATGACACTAATATTCATTCCTATGAATCGTACAAATATGGTATTGTATCGTTAGTCTTTGTTTATTTAACTTTAATGTAAATATCGCATGTAAAACGGTTGAAAATAATTTAATCCTTAACTTAATCGAATGATGCTAGTAATATAGTTTAAATATCTTCTAAATTTACAAAAACTTATTAGTAAAGTTAAGGTGTTATATTTCACTCGTAATGGTTATTTAGTTATGAAAGCGTGCCGTTTAAAAATATAACTTTGTTAAGTGCGAAGTAATATTCTTTAAGTAATATTAATCACGCGTACCCGTTTATTATCCAGTTATTTTTTTAGTTGTTATTCACGTAGTTTCTATAAGATTTTTCTTAGATTAATTTGCCTGAAAAGTTTTAAAATAAAAAAATAGATAATAAAAACAATATTCCAGCAGTTAGTACTAGACCGAACATTTATAATTACGTTAATTTTTGTTTACTAACATTCCTGTTTCCTATATCCATTTCCATCAAGGTTTTCTTGTTGGATAAAAGAATATATGTGTGTATGACAGTAAAATTACGCGTTATAGAAAAGTATTTCAGTTCATATTCTTAAAAATATTTATAGATTTTTATATTTCTCTCGCCCCATCCCTCTGGAACAAGCCTCTTCTGATCCCGGGTGTAAGATTTGATCCCGTGGATAAAAATTTAAATATTAGCGCTCTTTCATTTAGTCAAATTTATCGCATTTGTTTAATTTTTGTATTCTTTATATTATTTTAATTGAATTAATATTATTATTATTAGAAGTTTTATTTGTTAATTTTACTTAAAATTTCTTTTTTTAATTATAAAATTGTAAAAGAAATTTATATTTCTTGCTTTCTTTAATATAATCAAGCATTAAAGTAAAACAACGTCAGGTAATGTAATGCTATGTAACGCAAGGCTAGTCTGAAAGGATTGTATAACTCTTGTATACAACTTCTTGGAACTGCAATGGTTTCTCTTTTAATCAAATTTTAATAAGTTGCAAGATGATGTCTTGCGATATGAGAAATAACAAAACATTATACTAGTCTGGCTAAAAACATTTAAATTTCTTATTAGATGAAAGCTTTTCTTTTCTTTCTTTTTTAAATTTTTACACGCTTATCTTTTCGTTTTTTATAGCACGACTTACTTTTTTTTTACATTTATTAGATTAGAAATTTGTTTTTATAATTTATGGGAGTAGTATAATCTCATATTAATTAATATGAAACCTTATATAATAAAGGATTAATTTCTTGTAGAATTAATGATGAATTTAATCGTACGATAAGCCGAAATTTAGTATTTTTTTTAAGGAAATCTTTTAATTTACGTTTTTAATGTTACAACGTAAAAACACTTATTTTTTGAAACCCAGGTGTCGATACATAAGTTTATCGTTTTTTGAAACCAAATGAGCCTGGTAAACGATTGTGGAAAAATAATATTATCTGCGTATGATGGTTCCGCATCACCAGTCCGTCAGCTGGGTATATTGATCATGAAATCAAGGTTATTATTAGCCGTAGGGGAAACTTTCTCTCACCGTCAAAGCAGTTAAATTCAAGTTGCTCAAAACACAGCTTACATTAAGAAAAATATTGAAGTTGTTATACTTTCATCATGTAACGTTTTTCATGGACCTTTGGTTTTAGAGGAAAAGAGCCTTAGAAAAGTAATACATGCTAATTTGAAAATAAAGATAAGATTTTTAAAAGTGAAATAATGAACATTGAGATTAGATTTAATTATTTTCTTGTATTTTTAACTCAAATAAAACCAGTTTTAGAAGGTGCTAAAAGTTTCGATCTCTAGATCTCGAAAGATAGATATATAACCGTGTAACGATAATTTTTTTTATGCGTCCGAACTAAAGTAAAAAATGATGTAATTGAAAATGAAAATTGACGACCATGAAATTCTACAGTCCTTGTATTTTAATAAACTTCAATAGGAATGTGCCAAAAAAATTTTTCATGTATACAGTTTGTCTATATATATATTTGCGTATAAAAAAAATAAAAATAAATATATACATATATATATATTGGTTCATTTCATGATGTTAATTACAGAGTATACTGAGTGCATTGAGTGGTTTTTGAACTGAATCTGAATGGGGTAAATTGAAAAAAAAGGAATCGTTGCAGATTCCAGAAAATTAAATGGTACAAAATATTTGTGACAAGGCTGATATACGAATTTGTTAATACGAGTACCAACCTAATTACTTCCTATTAAAATTCTAGTTAATTAAAGTTATAAAATATAAGCTTTGTTATAAAATATTTTGAAAAAATTAAATTAGAAGATACTAGATTAAAATAATGCTTTATTGTCAGTAATATTTTAATTTTCACAGAATGTCTGGTTAAGCTAAATATATTCGGTGTATGAGAATTAGAAATGTGTCCATTCAATAGTTATTTGAATAATTAAAAATTTATACTGTTAAAAAAATATATGTATTTCGGTCCTATTTTATTATTCTCCCGTTGTTAAATAAAACATTTAAATTACTACTGTGTACGAAATTGCTAATATTATTGAAGTGAGGTTTTATATGGAATAAAATTAAAAACAAAACAGAAAAAACCGGGTGAATTATGAATAATATTCGTAAAAATAGCAGGCTTTTCATTACTACACCAGTCATAGTCATATATATATTTACTGATTGGTTTGAGGCTTAATAAATTGCTTAATAATATTAAAGCATCGAGGACAGTCTTATTTTATTTTTCAGTTATATTTCTGTTAACTTTCAGAGTTTATTTTCATTATTATGATTTTTTTTTAATAAATTTTCTGTGTCACTTTAACCCCACCGAAATTTACGCCCGTATGATATGCGCAAAACATTGAAATAATCCCTTTATAACCTTCCAAATAAATATATCGCTTATTAATATAAATATAATATATTTAAAATATATTATAACAAATAATAATATACTATATTATAAATAAATAATAGATTTTAGGATAATATTATCCTCTATTATCAGGAATTTTTAGACCAATTATTTCCTGTTAATCGACCAGTTTCCAAGATATATTTATTTCAATAAAAATCTGTTTATTTAAATTTAGAAATTAAAGTTTCTCTGAAAAGTCTCTTCAACTTTTCATAAGTTGAATACGAAAAATTTATTAAATGTAACCGTTGCTACGATAGGAACAAATAAATCATAGTAGTTTCATATGTCTCTTGACTTAACCAATTTCTCCAACACTGAATATTTTGCAATCGTACATAAGTGATTTTGTTTATCGGCAACAAGTTTAGACCATAATATCGTATTATTAAAATAAACCTTTCTATTTTTCTGTTTGTTTAAAATTAAGTGTTTTTTCAACGTGTAGTAATTGTTGGTGTAGGCTTATTTGAAAGCAGATTTTTCCGGGAACTTCTTATTTACCAATGCACGGTCTTTGTAATGAATATTGTCGGTAAAGGGGATGGATTCTTGATATAGAAGCTCGTTTTCCTGTATGGATAAATCAAGTTTATTACTGTTGAAAAAGCTAACTTCCCGCCTTTAACTCTTCCAATGAAATACCAGTACCCAGACTTCTGGTTATGAAAGACTCGTTTAGCAGACATTAGACACATATGTCTCATCTTACACTCATTACAGTGTATTAAAACGCATCCCAACTGTTTCTTCTCGCTTCAGTTCTTCATTTCATTCTTTTTTTTTTTTTTGCTTTCTTCTTTAGAAATATTTTTTGTTATAACATTTAATTTTTAATTAAATTCACATCTATTTCATTTTTTAATTAGGATTCTTCTAATATACAGCAAATCTTCGTTTTTCATCATCTTATGTGATGTATCCAAAATTTTTTATGCTTTAATTGATTTTTGATGATCTAATTCAAAAAGCTTTTTTTGTTGAAAACCACGAACGGTCGCTCGTTTCTAACTGTTATTAAATGAATAGAGAAACTTAAATAATTATTTGTGTGTAATGAAATCATCGTGATATTTGTGAAAAATTCTAATTATGTATCTGATTGTATTTCACCGGGTATTTATCTGTTTTAATTGTTCTTATCAAGCGTGAAATACCTGTAATAATTATAAGAAAATAAAAATGGAACCGACATCAAGACCATATAATGTGATTCACATATATACGAGTAGAATTATAAGATTCCCACTCTCCCTACCAATGCTGTGTATTATATATACATTATATTTAATACAAAGGATCTAAAATGTTAAAGAGGATGTATCTCGATATTTGACGATTTTATTATCGGTGCTACATGTCTTGTGCAGAAACTCACATTTCTTGCCCTTCAGAACATCATAAAACATTCTCTAACGTGCGTATACATATAGAATATCAGGAGTCCCACTGTCCCCTACCTACCTTCCGGACGCCGAGAAAAGATTTTTCAAATCGATTTTTTGTATCTAAAACTTTTTTCAACATCTTGGTACCACCGCGTAAAGCAGCTGCGTCGATTCCAACCAGGATTTATTTCAATGGGATTAATAGGAAAAAAGTTATTAACAAACAAAAAAAGTGTATAAAAAGCTAAAAAGAGTGTAATTTTATATTTCACGATACGGGTCGAAAAAAATTATATATGTAAAACCTCCTGTTTTGGAGTCGGTTAAATAGAGAAAAAATTCAGTTTAAATATGTTTTGCTGTAATTAATTTTATTTTTACAATATTTTTCATCATATACATTCTCAGTTAACCAGTAAAAGAATTCATGTAGAAGCCGACTTCATTCCAAACTTCCTTTATGAATTCTCTTCCCCTGTTTGGTCCACAGTTTACGTATTTATTATCTTTTATTTCTCTCCCTTATGTGATATTACATCAGTAAACCTGTCAGTTAACCTGACATGAGACTAAGTAAGTTCTAAAATGCAAATAATAGCCAGCTTAACAAGGTACACTTATAGTTTATTTCATTAGTGAGAGTAACTGAATAGTAATCATTATGTTCTCAGCCAAAACAGTTTGTTTTTCTGTTTCTTATATATCAGGAGTTTTTTGTTCATCAAAGATGTAAGAAAAGGTAGTGTAAAACTACAAATATCTCTTTTGTCATGAAATAAATTTTTACGATTCATTAACGGTTAGTAGCTCTCAAATAATACTTCAGTCTCAATAAAATTCCAGATCATTGTCAGTAAAGAATCAAGCAAAAGGATCTTTTACATTGATTTTCCATCAAGATATGAAATTGTGCGATCTTGGTGTAGCATCTAATTGTATTGATATGATATATCTGTTTATGTATCAATGATAATAAAAGATTATTATTTTTATCTTGTTACAAGTGGTTAACTAGTGTTCCTTTCCTTGTTAAACTCACAAGGGTATTTTTGTTTTAATTTTTTAATTTAAATAAAATAATATCTTATTTCTCTAAAAAGAGAATTTATATCTGTTAATTAACGAAATTAATTTCTACCATTTCCAAAAATAGTGGTTACTTCGAAAGAAATCAAATATTCTGTTTATATGGCTTTATAATTGCGATCATGTTATTCTGGCATTTATGAAAATTTTCATCATTATATACGTATTCAAATTTTTTACGTTACTGTCATCATTTACCTGATTTAATTTTTTTAACTTTATTTATTTAACTTTTTAATTAGAAGTATAGACATTCCACTCTTCTGAACTTAAATATGTCATGCGGTATACTACATTTTTTGAATGATTACAAATATATATTTTTTATACTTCACGATACAAAATAAAATTCAGTTTAAAGAAAATTATGTTCTAGCATGTTATCGTCTGTTCCTTTGTCGATATTATGCAGAGGATTAGCGCTTGCCTTTGTGTATTTAACGTCGAATAGTTGTGTTTCAGGTGGTCTAGTTACATTTTACAGGCTCTTCGATGCTGTCTCCCGGACACAGTTACATTTTCCTTTTATGTAACCAGATACATGTACACTCATTATTCGAATAATAGGCGTGGTTTTCAAGAGCCTCGATTCAAAAAAAACTACACGCAACCTGTGTATAAAAACCTTTGATTATTATTCAACTGAATCCTAAATCTTAAATATTTTTGTTATTATTAAATAATAATAATATTAAAAATTGCTATTTTATTTAATATATTCAGCAATTTATAATTAAATTCAAACTTATGAATGGATAGTTAATAAATAGAGTAAATTTCACTCAAAAAATCCAATCGATTAAAATTTTTCTCTTTGACTATTCATGAACTCCCGCTGATCCAAAATCATGTAAATGATTAACGATAAGGTTAAATTTGGTGTTTATTTATTTTGTAAACGAATTCTACCGTACGGTGCGAAGAATTGGAGAACAAACTCGTTCGGTTACGTAGACTATCTGCGACTTGCTGATATGACTTTGACAAGTTCGTTCTCTGTTATAAAGTGCCGAATTTTACTGTAAACATATTAAGTTATTGTTGAAAGCGATGATATGTATAATTATTTTACAGATATTCGCAATAAGTTATACCTAATGTGTGTTATAATGCACCGACCGTTGTTGCAGTCACGCGTCCGTCGGTGTATCGTTGCAATGACGCCGGGTATATATTGCAATGATGGTCGGGATTGCGTTTATCTTTTCAGCGTGATATATGGGGCAATTGGTATGGAGAAAGTTGGACGGGCATCCTGGGTGTAGGGATGATTTGTGAGGGCATAAATCAGTGCTTTGTTCTGGCCGCCATTCCCAGGTCACCCTCCCGCCCTTCGTCCACCCAACAGGGTCCATTTCTGCCTGCCTGACTCCTGCCCTGGCCTTCTCTCGTACAACGCACCTCATCCTCTCTCTCTTTCTATGTATACATATATATGCCGGTAACCCTTCTTTGGCGACACCACCGACGCTTTTATATTATTTCCCTTTCATTTTCTGACACATTCATGACCGCGCCGCTCTTCATTTATTGTTTGTTTGTTTTGTTTGTTGATGTGTGTCGCACGACAAACAACATAACCGAACAACGGCTTCCAAGTTTATATTTTGTTATGGTCTTTCATTGTCTGGATCAGCAGTCGATTATTGCTGCATTGTTTGCAAAGGATTATAATACTCATTATTTTACTCTATATTTAAAAAATATGTATGTAATTTTGAATTATTTTGATTTACAGCAAAACTTATTTTTACCTATTTATGTCAGTAAGTAAATTTAATGAAATAATAATTTTATTTTTCCAGACTTTTTATATTTAATCATTACGGTTGTATTTTTTAATTTATTAAAATAATATTATAATATACTTATAATTTTGTTCGTGTTAGTAGCTCACGTTTGATATGGAAGATAAAAGATACCTCGTGTGGTATCCCTCTAATATTTAGTAATGTATTTATAAATTATGGTTGTTAGAATTAAAATTAAGGTGTATCCAAGGAACAATTTGTGATAACTCGGATAATTTTTTAACTAAAAAAGATTTTACTTTTCATAATTCTTTCCAGTCGTGCATTATATTATAATGTTATTTTAGATACTGAAATGTAATGAAGAGATATTCTTGTACTGAATGTCAGCGGCGTTGAATGCCGTGTCATCAGCGTAGGTTGCAAGATTGACTTTCTTCATCAAAGTCAGATTTATTTATTGGAAGCCAGTAATGTAGCTAAAATATTTCCCTGTGACACTGCAACATAAACTAATTTTAATTATGACCGCTTATTTTTTGAAGTTCATCATGAAGTAGCAAAATTTAAGATAAGATTCTATGATCAAGAAATATTGGTTTGAAAAAATTATAATTAGTTTTGGAAAGGTGATCCTTTTGCCGTTTTTCATCAAGCGTTTGTGTGATATCGAAGGCTGCCGAATAATATTCATTTCCTTTGAGAGGTTTGTAGGTGAAATTTTTTTTATGAGAGTATATAGTTGAGTATGTTATGTTATACAGATTGAAAAAATCCATAATTTGTCTTTGTAATTTGAATAATACATTTACTAATAAATTGCGTAAAATGGTAATAAACGTTAAAACAGAAATAAATTTAATATAAAATTATATAGCTCATTCATTAGTTGCTCCCTAATTTAATGATCAGCAGGTATAACAACAACAGGGCCGTATTCGGTCTTAAGCTACGCGAATACACCAAGACGAGCTAGCAGATGTTAAGCTGTCTTATACTCAACAGCAATTTGTGCAAATTGTTACGTTGACGTCTTCCTTAATTCTTTTCTTATTGAATATGGAATTGAGGATGAAAATATTGTCAAGGATAACGAAAAAAAGATGTTTAGAAAAACTTTTATATCTGTAAATTAGTGTTATCAGTAGTGTTTCATAATGAAGTATTTTTTGGATAATAAATATAACGGTCAAAATGATTAAGGTACAAAAAAAGAACAGTTTTAAAAGTTTAACTCACTTTAGCTTTTTATAACATCTATATTAAATTCATTACCTTCATTGTAAGAGTAATTGGTATTCAGCTTTGGTAAAAATCTCCTATAATAGTTTTATTTCTTACTTTTATTATCATATATTATTTTGATATTTATATCCGCAATTTTAATCAGCCATGTTGAATTTTGAAATTATATTGCTGAAGCCTATCTTCGTGGGGGAGTGGTAGCGTTTTGGCTTTTCATTCTGAGGTCTTGAGTTCGAATTCGGTCAGGCATGGCATTTTACATATGTTAAAAAACTCCATTTCTATAATCCACCATAAGCTTTAAGCTTATGTGGCGATATCAAGCCAAAAAAAAGAAAGAAAAAAAAGTCGTAATCGACGATCTTCTTAACCCACCAAAACAACTCGTTTAATTATGTATTATTTTTTTATATAATTCGACCATTTTGTACCACTGCCATCTAATTCGGCAAACATTACCAAATAAAAATTAATTTTTAAAATTACAATCTAAAGCTTCTTATATCGGAATCGCTTTCAGTCACTTTCCAAAAAACCGCACCAATCATACGAATTTTTCGTCATTAAAAACCTTTGTAACAACCTTTTTAAAATTATTATGGACAAAAAAGTGTTGTTAAAATGTATAGTTCAGTCCATAAAATTTTCCTTTTTTCACTGAGAGCTGATAAAAAACTTCCGTATTCAAACCGAACATTGGATCTGAAATTATCATGTGTAATCGAAGTTGTGGAATTTTTTAATTTCACTACTGGGGAAAAAATATTCTTTTTATATATAGTTTTCCGTTATTTTTGCAGGTTTTCTTCTCATATATTATTGTACTCAAGATAACACACGAAAGACTATTATATTTAATTATTATAAAAACCCGGCGTGTTAGTCTAGTGGTTAAACTCATCGCAAAATCAGCTGATTTTCGAAGTCGAGTGTTTTAAGATTCGAGTCCTTATAAATGCAGTTAGTTACTTTTATATGTATTCGAATACTAGACTGTGGATACAGGATTTCTTTGATGGTTGGGTTTCAATTAACCACATTTGGAAGGCAGGTTTTACCAATCGTAAAACCTGCCAGGAAAATTCCAATGGCAAAAATATTAACGCTTATGGATTCGACAAGGGTCGGACACAACTGAATGGCTAAATTTGATTTTTTTATTATAAAAAATTTAATTTTTTTTATCAGATGTTTAGGAAGAGATCTCTTAAAAAAAAGAAATATGACTTGTTTCTGTCGTAATGGCCACAGCAGAATCATTTCTTGTAAGTTATACACAAATAATGCATACATAAAACTATTTAATTTATTAATAGAAAAAATATTAGAAATGAAAACTGTGTGTGGCAGAGACTGAAAAAAATAGACAATAACTGAATATACAGAATTACAAAAATAGAAGTGAATCAAATCAACCGATTAACACCAAAATTCAGGATAGTTTAATGTAAAGTGAATTTTACTTATCATTACCTATATTGTTAGTGTTTCAATATTTTTTCTGTATTTTAATTTTTAGATTAGGGTACTGATTTTTTTTATAGTATTATTTTACTACAGATATATTTTTTTTCAATTGTTTTCTATCTTATAATCATACGTATATTTGCATACCCATTGTATTTTTTTATCTTTTAATTTGTGTACCCGGATTATTTAATATAATATGCAGCAACAGTTTTAACATTAAAATTTAATATTCGTTAATTTACTTAATTGAATTGTTATATAAATGATTGTGGGTAAACGGTTGTGAACACCTGCGTTGAAAACATAAGTAGTTTTACCAGAATGTAGTTATATGTATGAATATATGTATGTGTGTGTGTATTTGTATATGCATATGGGAAAATGTATAGCTGTGTTTTCATAGTATGTGTACCATGTGTACAGGGTTTTGTCACCATTAAACTTGCGACAGCTGTACCAAACTGCCCCCACGGTTCTTCGTTGTGATAATTAGAAACTCCCTGTCGGTGTAAACTTTTAAAAAGTCTCACATTTACTTAAAAAAATTTAAACTATAATAATAGTATTAAAATAAATGAAACAAGTTAGCTATTTTTTTTTCTTTCAGTTTTTACTTTTACTACATTTTTTTTGTGATTGTTATATTAAATATCCATTTATGTTTCCATCGATTTGACGTTATGAATATTTTATTGCTAGGTCCTTGTAGCTAACATTACAAAATAGACACCCATCTCCTTAATGAAATATATAATTTCTTGAGGCTTCTTACCAAAGTTCTTTACAGACATTTAGATCATATAGATCGATATTTAGTTTATTAAATTTCTCTCTATAAACTATCTCTAAATATAGCCTGTTAAATCTATCCATACTTTTTACTTACCTATGTGCTTCATTTATCAAAAGAAATACAGTAGGGCCTCTCTTAACCGAGGTAATTGGGGGTGTTGCCGTCTCGGAAATGGAATCCGCAGTTATCAGAGATCTTAATTTCGTTCTTGAATTCTTTCAACAAACTATATTAATATCGAATTGGTAGCAGAATAAGCCACGAATGATTATAACAATATTATTATTATTTTATTTTACTGTTTTTATTATAATAAAATCAATAGTCGCTAATCACTCTCGGATCAACTCACATAAACTTAGTTTGATTTTTTAACGAAAACGTCTGCCACCTTCTTTAGTCTTAACTTAGTAGCACGGTCCATAGCAGCGCGATCACTCACTTTCGTACTACCTTTAAGTCAAGGAAAGGAACATCGTTTCGTTCTTCTAAACATTCGAGCGCTTTTGTAATACAATCTCTTTGTTGTGGGTAATTTTTTCATTTTCATCAGTTGCTTCGTCTCCATCACTGGAGATTTCATTAACTTCTTCGGTTACAACTTTCACATTCTCGTCATATCATAAATTTTAAATGTTGATTTCCTTGAATCCGATTCTAATTAATTTTGCACTTCATTTTGCTGTACATTTTCATATCCCGGTATATTTTCTAATAAAGCAAAAAACTCCACATTCGAGGGCATAGTACACAAAATTTTATGATGAACCTTTCGAATTTCTGCCCATATTTTTGTAAATGATTTATTGATTGTTGTTTGATCGATTGAATTCCATGATTCTCCCAACATGGAAATTGGATGTTTTATGGTGAATTCGGGCGTAACTTGAAGTTCTAATTCTAATTCTAGAATATGAAATAGCATCTTTGGTTTACAATCTTTTGTTATTGCTGCTATGAAATCCTGATCCATAGGTTGACAAATGAATGTCACATTTGGTGGAAAAAAAATTCTTTTAATGTTCCTCGAAATTACAGCATCTTCAGATGCTGGGCGCATTGTCCAACGAAAGAGCTGCTCTTTTCGATGATTTATGTATTTGTAGATAATTTTTCACATGCGGGACGTAATCGTGATTGAACCGATTCTCAAAAATATCTGCTCTCAACCACGCCGAATTTTGGTTAGCGTACTTAACAGACAGTTAATGTAATTTTAAATCTTTTAATGGCCTAGGTTTAGCAGCTTTGCCAATCACAAGAATACTTTGTTATCAGCATTAACGTTACTGCAGACAAGAACAATTATTCGCTTTTTTAATTTTAAAGCCGGGTGCAAAAGCTTCTTCCCTTGATGCTTGTATTTTCGATGGCATCATTCTAAAATGTTATCCTTTCTCATCTGCGTTATATTCTTATTCTGGCCGCAGATTTTCTGACTGTTTAACAGCAGAAAAGGCTTTGATAAAATTAGCAGCTTGTCAGTATCAGTAGATGATTTATCCCCTGATACCTCTAATTTGTCTTATGCCGTGATGATTTCAAAGTTCTCCGGCCAGTCTTTACTGAGAGAAATTGTATCTGGACCGTTCAGTTTTTTGTTAAGTTGAATAGCCTTTTATTGCAAAATAGGGTCAGATACTGGTACTTCAAAGGTTCTCTGTTGCATGTACCACAAGGAAAAAGCATCATCTAAAGCATCCTGGACAGGCTTCTCCAGCGCAGATCGCTTATTTGAAAACTTTTCGGGCACCAGAACAATATTCTTCAATTTCTTTTTTTTTCCCGTTCCCAATGACCGACGGTTGTTTCTCCGACACCAAAATCATAAGCAATTTTTTTCACCGATTCTCCGGCATTTAATCTTTTAATTCTTCTAATTTTTTTTCCATTGTCACTATCACCCGTTTACTTTTTGTAATATTTTTACTACACTAGCCGTTGTAACAATAACCACAATACAGTACTTACGCGAAAACAACACAACATACTACAGCTACTACCCTGTATTACAGTATAGCAGATAATCATTCACAAAATATAGACCGATCTTTACACGTATAGTAAAAACTAAAGAGAATTTATTGTTCTACTTTATGCCAAGCGCTGTAAATAAGTAATACTAGTTACAATGCAATATCATTACGTACAATGAATAATATTCAGTAATAGGCTATAATAAAATTCGTACAAGGAGTAAACGTCATCTCAGTTAATTTTTTTTTTTAGTTTACTGTATTTCAGACTTTTTGCACCTGAGGCTAATTATGGATTTAATGAATGATTTATAGCATAGTGAAAATATGCCATACCTGAACGGGATTCGAACCCCCAAATGCCGGATGAAAAGCTGAGACGCTGCTCGACCAAGGCGGTCGATCATCTCGGTTAAGGGAGGAGGCCTTACTGTAGTTACATTTCTAAAATAAAATTTATCCATTTCACCTCTATCAAACCAGTCAGCAGAACTATTTTTGTATATAACTCAGCACAATATTTTGCGTACCAGAAAAAATAATTATTTTGCTTCCGTACCATTTTTAATTACTTTAATAATTTAGGATTTAAATTTAAATGATCTTCATACAAGTTTTTTTCTAAATAATAAAATAATATGTTTTTTTTATAAAAAATAAACTATCTCTTTACTATTTGTGGATAAGTTTTTAAATATACTAATTAAAAAAGTAAAATAAACAACTTTGAATTTTCTTAAACTTTATCTAAAATGTAATAATAAATATGTGGTGAAATAATTTTCATCTCTAATAAATCTATATTTTTTTATACTTTATTTATTTAGTATGTTTACATATATAATTAATTATTATTTTTAGTATTAATAGACTTTCTTTCTTTTTCCTGTTTAGCCTCCGGTAACTACCGTGTAGATAATTCTTCAGAGGATGAATGAGGTTGATATGTATGAGTGTAAATGAAGTGTAGTCTTGTACATTCTCAGTTCGACCGTACCTGAGATGTGTGGTTAATTGAAACCCAACCACCAAAGAACACCGGTATCCACGATCTAGTATTCAAATCCATGTAAAAATATCTGGCTTTACTAGGACTTGAACGCTGTAACTCTCGACTTCCAAATCAGCTGATTTGGGAAGACGCGTTAACCACTAGACCAACCCGGTGGGTTTAGTATTAATAGACTGAATAATATTTACACACGTTTGTGTGTGCGCGTGCGCGCGCTCTTTTTTGCTGTTTAATTTGTTTTATTTTGTAACCTATTCTAATCAACGTTTTACTCCGGTATCTCTTGATCCGTCCAGGCAAATACTGGAACAGTTCAGATTTTGATCCGTTTCTAACCGTTCTTGATGTGATCTGTGTAATACGGTACATTATTATGTACAGATTATATTCGATATATAATACTATATTATGTAGTATTATAATACCGAATTTTTAATGCAGGAAAATGTCACACTTCGTTGGGTTTATGGGAGAAATATGTTTGTGGATTTTTCCAGTAAAATTCCACCTTCTAACTTAGAAAATCTGTCAACAAAATCCAACTTAATCGTAATATGGCTGAAGGCGAGTTAAGAGGCTATCTACACAAAAATAATAATGTGAGTGTATATGTATAATTTTTTAATAATAAACATTTTAATGATTAATTGACAATGCAATTTTTTATTTCTGAATCTCAAAACCAACAAAAAAAAACGTATATGTGTGTAAAACACACGGCATTCAAAAGTATTTAATTTTTTTTAATCCAATATAACTAGAACGCACCCATCAGACATGTATAATTTTTGTAAGGTAATGATTACAAAAAGAAAGCTCTATACGTACCAGTTATTGAATAAATCGAAAAGTTGTATTTATATATATTTAAATAATAATAATTAATTATTAACAAATAAGCAACACTTACAAAACATTACAAAATGAGAATACCTTTACCAACTTGAAATTTTTATATCTAACAACATAAGTTGTTATCTCATTAACTTTTTAGTTAACATCTTTTTATTTCTATACAGGGATAAAAATATTCGTCTTTTAATATTTTGTCAGTGTTTTTGAATTATTGACTATTGATTGTTATTAGTAGTTTTACTTTTTTATTATTTTATTTTTATCTTTTGACGATGATTTTTTAAAACTCAAAATGGCCATCTAGTTGTAGTTGTATATAATTTTATTTCTAAACGTTTTCGAAGGTTTCCTTATTTTCTAAGGATGTAATTTATAAAAGTATCAGAAGTAAAATTATATGTACCCGACATAAAAATTTCCACATATTTGTTAAGCGAAATAAACTTAATTTAAAACTAAATGATAATGTCTTTCTTGCTTTCTTATTTTAATCACGTATAGGAAACTGTTATCCTCGAGAATGAGAGTAGATATGATATGATAGAAGAATAGTAATATTCAGTAATTTTCACCATGCTAATGGTACAACAGTCGGTGTATAATTCATGTAGGTGTATAATTCGTTTTTTTTTTAATTGATTTTTTGAAACAGTCTAGCATTTTAATTATAGCCTACACATGATAGATATTTAGTTACATGTTAAGTTTGTATTTATTTTTATTGAACAACTAATTAATTATTTTGATCAGGAAAACTGAATAACGTTTATTTGTTTCGAACTTATAAATTGTAAGAAGTCTTATTTTACATAATCTTTCCGTTTTATGCAATTATTTTAGCGTTTTAGGTTACCTGAGTTGAACCTGTTGTCG
Source organism: Lycorma delicatula (assembly GCF_047948215.1). NCBI lineage: Eukaryota > Metazoa > Arthropoda > Insecta > Hemiptera > Fulgoridae > Lycorma > Lycorma delicatula. The sequence goes on along the minus strand of NC_134456.1, from coordinate 179,650,371 downwards.
TACAGCTGAAAGTTTTTAGGGGATGTGATAGTTGTGTGCGGTGAAGGGAGTTGAATTGTGTCATGGCGTCCGTTTTACTGTCATTAGAAATTATGAACGCTCGGAGCGAGAAGAGGACTATATCCTGCTTCAGCGGCGCGCGCAACGTAACGCAACGTAAGGCGGCGTCGTCGGCGGGTACCGAGTGGGTAATAGGAGATGCTTGTATGCGGGGGGATAATGCGCCTCTACAGCCTAATAGGCTAATTATAACGGCACATCGTTTTTTTCCTTAAAATAATATGAAACTCTCGTTAGTATAATGATTATTCATGCCTGCTAAGCGTTCTAAGGAGATGAAAAATGGACCGAGTTGTTGTATACTGTTCCGTGCGATGTGCTGAAGCTTTAGACTCCCGACTTCAAAACCCCCCGTTGTAACAGAACGAGCGGAGCGATTGTTTTTATTGCGTATCTCCAGTTCTCCACCATTTTGAGCTAATTGCGCCATTGTACCGGCTTATTTGAATATTCTCCTTCTGCAACTAATGACGGTGTGATCCCATAAACTGCACTTACTGTTTTCCTTCCGTTTTTCTCACTAAATTATTATGTCACTAACAGCGACTCAATTCGGCCTTCCTACATGTTCCTTCATTTCTTCAATTTGAATTCCTCAAGTTGTTTAATATATTTAAGAAAACTTCAAAGAAGAGCATTATGTTATGCAAATTAATTAAACCGGATAAGTTTTTTGTTTAATATAATTTTTAATTTATTATTATGAACATTCGCATTTAAATATGCAAATTAAGCTACGTCTTACATATTATATCATCGCTGAATTTATAAACATTTATTAAACGTATGTATGTAATATATTTTGTGTTATGGGAACGATAGGAAACTGAAATCCTTTGGAAAAAAAGTTGCTGTCAAAAATATTTTATTATTGTATGTTTAGCTTTCCTTAGGCCTACATAAATTCGAACGAATGGAATCCAGTGTACCATATTTTAATCGATGTAATCAGACTAGTACTCAAATTAGCAATATATATTTAAAAGTAATACATAAATTTTGTGAAACAGCCCCTCAATAGCATGATTCTTCACAAATTTAATTTTCAGTTTTAACTTGCGGCCTAAATAAAAAATTTTCAATATTAATAATATATACCAGTATACGATTTAATTGTGGAACTTAAGTAAAATCTTCAAGTTTTCTAGGTTAGTGTATTAAATTTCAAATATCAAACAGTATAAGGTGGTTGAAAACTTTATTTGGCTATTTGATGGTTAGATGATACATACTGAAATAGTGGTTAACTTTTCTTTTTTTTACTTGTATCTGCATTTTAAAAAAAATTAAATTCATGGAGTTACAACACAGTCATATAGAAATTGACACGTCTCCCACAAATAGCCTAGAATAACGTTATTCTATGGCGTTTATAAGTGTTTACGGTGTTAACTCTAATCCCGAAAGTAATTGACTACAGGAATCGCGCAAGCTGTTGTGTCTTCGATACTGTTTGATGACCCGATTAGAAAAAAATTATGTCTACATTAAGATGAACTAGAAATAAGATTTAACTATGCAATCGGTTTTTATATACATCTATGATAGAATGTTTTTGCAATTCAAACCAAAATGTCTTGGTTTGATGACTAGGCCAATTTGAATGAGTTATGTTTTTTCCGCCAGTTATTTACTTAAAGTATATGTCTGATTCCGCTATATTTTAGATTGTATTTTTGCAACAAAAATAATCTGATTTATGTGCTTTACATTACTGATTGTTAAAAATATTAGATATTATTATAAAAATATTATTCAAAAATACAGAAATAAAGTATGATATGAAGTGAACAAATGAAAAGTAAAATTAGTAACGCCACTATCAGTTACAAAAACACGACGCTATTATGAGTATATTATTATATTCATTTTCCGGAATATATGCTGTGTGGGTTGAGCTAGTTGCTGTTGATTCAGCTCTTAATTAACTGTTCGTATATACATTTGTACTGTCAAAATAATTTAAGCTCGTCTTATATGACAAAATCTCTCTTTAAATCTTTAAAACACTCTTCAAAATAAACTTAGATTTATTTGTGTAGATGTGTGTGTGTGTGTGTGTGTGTGTGTGTGTGTGTGTGTGTTTGTGTGTTTGTGTGTGGAGAGAGAGAGAGAGAGAGAGAGAGAGAGAGAGAGAGAGCGAGTGGGGTGAGGGAGAGAGAATGTTTGTGTATTAATATATTAAAAGATTGCTGAATTGAACAAAATAGGAGAAAATTAAACCAATAAATTAAATCAGGGGAAATTGCAGTTGCAAAGCGAAATTATGAACTTGAATACTTACGTTATTTAAATAGACCTAAATCAACTTGTTTAGCTAGTATTTGCTATTAAAGACTAATTTAATAAAAAAAATCCTAAATTAATTAACAAATTATCACTGCCAAAACAATAAATATTACTGTTAGGTTGAACATTCGTTTATGTAAACTCTGCTACACGCTTAATTACATGTTTGATCTTTATTCTGTTTTAGGTAATCCTGTCTTATATGATCACACTACATCGTATATCGTAAGTTGTTCGGCTGTTTTGTTTAATCTAATTTAAGAAATTTGATTTCCTATTACTCTGCAAGATCGTTTATTGTTGAATAATAAGTTAGTAGGTTGGACTAATACTGAATAATTAATATACAGAATGATTCCAAATTGCACGGGAATCTCTCGGGAGATGATTCTATAGCCAAAAATAAGAAAAGTTCATATAAACATAGGTCAGTAAACGGTTAGTTAGCGAGTTTCGGCACGCGAAACATTTAGCCTGTTTTCTGTCCCTCTGTGAAATTAAACCGTACTAAAATTCTTGGAGTGCAAATCGAGGGAGAAATTTGGCGATTCCTTATGTTTTTTTATCTAAGAAATTGAATGAAAGGGGTCACAAACCTCTATCTTGCTTTTGTTTTAAGAAAAACAGGGTAAAATACGAAAACGTTTTGTTGGGTAATACGTTTTTTTAGGTTTGGAATAAAATAACTTTATTAATCTACCAATAAACAAATATAGATTTCTTTCTAGTTACTTTTGCAGAGAATTTAATTCTGAGAAAATTGATGTAAATATCGTCCACAAAAATTGAAAAAAAATTGGAGAAGTTCAACTTATATGTTGATATATAAGTTTTAAAATAAAAAACAAAAGACACAAACTGGATCGGAAAGTGTTACATTACGGAACAATTTACATGCAAATGCTAAAAAGGTAAATTTGAAAGACGTCCTTCAAAAAATATTAAAAATTTGTATTTTTTATAAGTTGGCAATAACAGCTGATCAACCATTAAATTTAATGTCTAGCATCTGAATATTCATTTGAGCGGTGTTTGTGCTGTTTGGTCGGTAATTAACGATAGGCAATACCAAAAATTCGTTCATTTGGAGAGTTTTCGGAGATTTAGTTAATTTATGAGAAAGTAAATAAAAATGGATTGGCTGCTGTGCGTGAATTCCGGGAAAATTATCCACATCGAAGTGTACTGGATCGTAAAACATTTGAGGCTTGTAGAGCCGAGTTTGAGAAGCGGGTATGCTTAAACCACAACAATTCGATGCTGATCGTAAACGTTTTGTGATATTGCTTTCATATTTCGCAATTATGTGCGTAGCGAACGTTACGGGAGCAGCAATTATATCCATTCCATATGGAATGGATATAATTGCGTGTACAAGAGTTATTACCACCTGATTTTCATAAACGGATGAAATTCTGTCTATGGTTAATTAGAAAATTTGAATATCATCCCGATTTTCTAAGTAATATTCTAATAACTGATGAATCTTGTTTTAAAAGAAATGGCATTGCAAATTATTGAAACACACACTTTGGCAGAAGAAAGTCCCCGTGAGACTGCTACAAGTCATTTCCAACGTACTTTTTCGTTTAATGTGTGGTATGATCTTCTTGGTGATAATCTCATAGGGCCTTTTTTCTTACCGCCAAGGCATTGACATCGAGCTAAAAAATGGGAGGTTCCATTAAAAAGAAGGTATTATTTTACTTTTCCAGTCAGTTTTTTACTTTTCTGTCTTTATATTTCGGTTTCGTTTGCTAGAGCATTTGCGGGTTAGGCTAGCTGTCCTATCTGTGTTAGATATCATAACCAAATGGTTTCAAATTATCTTTAATATGATCCAAGTCTTATAGAAAGTACCCAAGTCTGGCAGAAATAACACAATAATCTAGAATTGAAGTTCGCTTTTTGACTTGTTAGGGAAAGTAAGCAGAAAAGTATTTTACAATTTGCTTGTTCACCAAACTGAATATTCTATTACATATTATCACTGTCAAGCACGTCAAACTGCAAGGAATATTCAACCTTATATGTAATGCATTCATTCTGTTCACCATAAGGACTAACAGGTTACCGAACATATCTCAGAGACAGCAACTCTGACGCTGGTATCTCTGTTGCTTTACGTGTGTCACAACCATAAGAAAGACGGGGTTGGGTGTTGTAAAGTAGATAATTAGTATATGTTTAGTTTTATTAACAGTGCATTATCAACTAATTAATTTTGCATTTTTTCCAAAATGAAAAATATTACGTAGTACTGAATTATGATTGATGTTATATATAAAACTTATGAAATATAAAAGTACGATGATAAATATTTATATATTTATAAATTTTTCGTTTGATTTTATTATTTGGCTCGATTCTTAATGTTTTCATTTTGTTATCTGTGTATGTATGTAAATACTATAAATGTATGTCTTTTTTCTGTTGTATACACTGTAAAATTATTTGATTTAGATTTAAAACGTCAGATTTTAAATGATTTTCAAGGTACAATTTCATTTTATCTATCGTCATCGGAATATCTTTGTCTTTATCAACTTTTGCTCACATTATTTCCCCTCCATCATACACATTCCATTTTGACGTGTTTTCGTGCTTAATTTAAAAGATACAGAGTGTAAAACGTTTCATATCGCGTAACTAACTCTTATGTTTAAACTCTGTACATCAACCGAATGAATGAGTTCACGGGTTGCTATGGTAATGTTTGATGTCACGTGATTTTAACCTCGCTCCCTCTTTGATACTCTCTTGTTTCTCTTTCGCTTTTCATTCCTAAAATAATTCTCGGAATAACTTGTTTTGATCGGTCCTACTGTTCATGTTTATTCATTATTATATTTAAATATCTATCCTCGGTAATGTTTTACGGTTACAATACTGCGATTAAAATACCTCAGCTTTTTTTTTTAGAACATTCCCCCACTCTATTTCACATAGGTTCCTAAATGAAAATCGAAGTACATAGAGGTTAAGTGAATAGTAAGGTGTATAGTAACTGTGTATTGAAAAAAATGCAGCTACTTTAAAAACATTTTCTGTACAGTAGACATCTGTCTAGAAGTAAATTCCAGTTCAGTTAATTAGCCATGTCAATTTATCAATTAGCTAAATTGATAAATTTATACTGATCTTTTTCTTTAAACGATTAAATTTTTAGATGTAAATTCTAATGTTTTTTCCTGATTTAACGTTTCTGAATTTAACGTTTTGTTTGCAGTGTAGATTATTTATAGTTAATTCCTTTTATTTATTTTTTTTGCGTAATTTATTGTTATTAATAGAACTTATTTTTTTTTTCAATTTTCTTCATGTAGTGGAATAGAATAAAGTAAAAAAGCAAAGAAATCTAATTAAGACGAGAAAAAAGGGTGAGTAAAATATTGCAACGCCTGATTGATGGAATCATTGGACGAAGAAATGCAACAAAGACAACCGACCTTACTAAAACACTACAATCAAACATTACTTATCACTTCTTATTCAACGTTTGCTTTCATTCGTAAATTCTTTCTGTATTTTTCCTAATCGATACCTAATCTACAATTATTTAATTACAATTAATTTCTACAATTAATTTCCTAATCTACAGATTCCTAATCTGTATTTTTCTTCTATTTTTATCTTTAATTAGTAATTATAAGATGACAAAATATCAATGATGACGATATATAGTGATTTTTTTTATAAGATACATTTTTAAATAACTGTATTGCTAAAACAATTTTATAAACTTGTTTTAATATTACTTTATCAAAATAAATTAATTGTCAAAATAGACCAAAAGTTGAAATATTAAATTTTTGTATCGTTTTCATTTTTTAAGAAGCAGTTATGAAAGTATTACGTGGTCTGATAGGACTCAACTCTTTCTGGCAGAAAGATTCCTTTTATTAAGCGTAATAATTTTTTTTTTTAATTTCCGTTTTTTAAACAAAAAAAATTGAAAAAGTTTTATGAAATTTCCCTGCTTTTTTAAGATGGTAGTTTTAGGAGAAATTTTCTGTGTAAAACTGGTATTTTTAAATGCTTCCAGATATTTCAATTTCAGAAAACATTTCCAAAGAATAAAAATGAATTAAAATGGTATTTTAAACAACTTTCTTTGTTTTTGAAAATTTAAGAGGCGCTTTTGTATCTTTTGATTGAAAAATACGCTTTTTTGTTTACTTGCGAGGGATACTTTTAAAAAAACGTTGTTTAGAAAAAGAAATCATAAAGTTGTTTTAAATTTTAAAGTATAATCCCATGAGTAATATTTTTTTAAATTTTAACTTTGAATAGCATTTGCAATTTGAGAAATTCCGGGATTATAAAACTAGTTCTTTATAATTTAATTACTTTCATTACAAACACATTGTGGGGGCCCTTAATATTCTGATTGACATCGTCAGACTTAATAATATAATTATATGGTTTGACCTTTGCATTTAATTGCGGTTAATTTTTTGTGGATTCGTTAATGTGTTCTGTTTAGACTTTTTTTGTTGATTGCTGTTGCGTAACCTATTTTACCTATTTAGGTCTACATCAATTATAACAAATAGCAATTCGATAAGACAAAAGGCTTGGTGATGCGAATGTAAAAAACTGAAAGTCTACTGGTTCGCGTCTGAAACCGGAAATTAGATTTTCTATTTGAGCGGATGCTTTATATACAAAGAGGAAATTGTTTAGGGAACAATGAAAAATTTAATTTGTTGTATGCAATATGTAAAGAGTTCGCTATTGTTTGTTTGTATTTTTTTTTTTGTTATTTCAGCTGCTCAGTTAACACTCACTTAATATTAAATGTAACATAAAATCTCCCAAGTCTAATAGAAGAAATAAGCAATAATAATGTCTTTTTTCTTTATTTTCTCTCGATTCTTTTGTCCTTAAAAGTTTTTGCTCTAGCGTCTATTTTTAATCTTGATAAATTATATTAAAAAATCTTATAAGTATATTTTACACAGCGTTTTTAATTTTGCACAGTATTTTTTAAGTTTTATATTACGTGAGTTTTTTTGGCTTTTTTTTAAATTAATATGTTGTTAATAATGTTATTCATTAATTCTATTTTAATTTAAATAAATTCGAACAAAATTTGTTGATAACTTACTTTCGAGAAACTGATTAATTTACTAACGTCAAATAAAAAGCAAATAACTGTTTATGAAATTCGCCTTTTGTTTATAAAAAAGTAACATAACAAAAAAATGTTTTAATTTTAAATCAAACTAAACATTTTTTTGAGGTTCCAAAAAGTTTTGGTAACAAAACTAACTATTCAAAAAAAAAAATTAAAAAGAATGAAAAATAAAATAACAACTTTAATAGTATGAAAGCGCATTAAGGTATTTCAATAAAAGATGTCTTAGAAAATAGGACGAAACCGATCAACGGTAAATAAAAAATTAGCGTGAGTAAAACGTATATATGCGAGTTTCTCGTATTATAGATACGCGAAAACCGAATTTAGTTACGAGCAATTAATATATAAATGTATGCATTGTAGAAAAACTTCTTTACTATGTCACCTTTTTATATAATTTTTTTAGATCTTTGGAAAAATTAAAATCTTTTACCCCTTTTCTGCAAGAATGCGACTGGTTCCTGACTGAAACTGTGGACAATTTTTAAACTCGTTTATTTTCCAGCTGAATTTTCTGTAAAGCTCACAGATTATTTTAACTTGTTTCTAGATTAAAAATAGTTAATTTAATTATTTTATTTGGTAGTTAAACAAAGTTTATTAATGGAATTTATTATTTTTTTGTGTACCTGTTTTTCACAGTTATTTTTAACAGTAATGTGTATATTTTTTTTTTACGTTTAAATTGTTACTTATTTGTATTTTGTCGTTGTATAAATTCCAAATTACAAACCTGTGTATTCAAAATCGCAGTGATTTCAAGTGAAGGTCATTTAACCGGGGTTGATGTTCATCTTCACTACGTAAATAATTGTCTTCCTCTTGGTGCAACTAAAGTCCGGTTTGTCTAGCCCGGTTAACAAAGACTGATAGTGAGTAGTGAGGTAAATTAGCTGCAAATTTGTTTGTGCTTGTTGGTGATTATCTATTCAAAGGTTGGTTTACACCTTAATAGTGTTTGTATAAGAGCTCTTATACTAAAGTTAAACAATATAGAAATAATGTGTTTAACTAATAATTAAAGTGAAAAATTCATTATTGTCGTTAACTTTAATTACATAATTTTAATAATTCAATTAGTAAATAATAGATAGTTTTAAAAAACAATAAAAATAGCGTAATATTATTATCAGTTAGTTGGCATTTCATGAAAGTAGAGATAAAAAATAATAGTTGAATTATCATGCCCAGTTAATCAGACGATGAATATTAACAAATTCAAATAAAGAAATTAATTAACGTTATGTCACGTCTTATGCACTTCCTTCTTTTTCTTTTTCCTATTTAGCCTGCGGGAATTACCGTTCAGGTATTACTTCAGAGGATGATATGTATGAGTGCAAATGAAGTGTATTCTTATACAATCTCAGTTCGACCGTTCCTGAGATATGTGGTTAATTAAACCCAACCACCAAAGAACACCGGTATCCACGATCTAGTATTCAAATACGTATAAAAGTAACTGTCTTTACTAGAATTTGAACGCTTGAACTCTCGAATTCGAAATCAGCTGATTTGGGAAGACCTTTTGTACTTCCTGTGTAGTGTAATCTTCACATCCTACTTTACTACTATAATGATGAATTTTTAATTAAATACCAGGTGTCCGAAAGCAACTGAGCGGTTTTAAATTAAATTTTCCTTGTGTTTTATTGAAATTACAAATACTAGTTTTTTTTTTTACCTCTTAGTGTAAGTCAGTATGAGCACCGATTAAAGCTCTGCAGATGTCAAACCAATATATCCACCTCATTCCACGTTCTGACGAATGTTTGCAGAAATTGCTTCCGAGGCTGCTGTTCTTTGGCGCGTGCGTTCAAGTGGCTGGATTTTTTTTGGTATACGATATATTTTACATAACCTCATCCATCAGCATCAAGAAATCCACAAGCATCAGAAATCCATGAGCATCAAATCGAAATCGCGGTGGCTAAGCCATGGAAACTTCTCTGCCTTCCCCTTCTGGCAACTATTGCTGAATGCAGTCCTCACAACTTCTGCGTAATCTGGAAGGGCTCTATCCTATTGGAAAATTAGGGCCTCCATATTTTTAATATGCGGAAATAAATGCAAATAATATGCGGACATGTTAACGTTCTTTAACATGTCCGAGTACATGCCGTAATAGTCTGTTCATGAAAAGAAATGGTCCAAAATTTGATTATGCATGATACCACACCAGACATTCATTTTCGGACAATTGCGGACGAATTCTGTACCGATACTGTGACCCCGTACCCGACAATTATGGCGATTCTAGACCCCAAGAACATGATACGTTCCTTCATCAGCAAATAAAATACGTTGCATGTAGTCTGACATGGTCGTTACAATTGAACTATTTGTGGCTTATGGTTAGGTTTCATTTGATGGAGTTGCTGCAGTTAGTGAAGTTTCAATCGCTTACGAAGAACACCATGGATGAGGCATTTTGGAATGTTTAGTTGACGACTAACTCTACGAACTATATGTTTTGGACATTGGTGGAATAACAGTCGAATTCTTTCTGTTTTTGGTCTGCCTGATAAGTGTCCTTTCAAAACTTTTCCGGCCCAAAAGCTGTTCATACCATTTAAGTATGTTTTTGTCACTCGGAAATTTTTATGATAGACTCGCGTACAACAGTCATTGTCACTTTTGTACGACAGTCACTGTGTTTTTGTTTCTCTCTCTCTCTCTCTCCCTCTCTCTGTGGCGAAGTCATGTAATGAGCCCGGCTCACAACAAGCTAACCCACCGGGTTGGTCTTGTGGTGAGCGCGTCTTCTCTTCCCAAATCAGCTGATTTCAAAGTCGAGAGTTCTAGCGATAGACCGTGGATACCAGTTTTCTTTGGTAGTTGGGTTTCAATTAACCACACAATCTCAGGAACGGTCGAAATGAGACTTTACTACACTTCATTTACACTCATACATATCAGCCTCATTAATTCTCTGAAGTAATACCTGAACGGTAATTGCTGGAGGCTAAACAGGAAAAAGAAAGGGCTCACAAGTTAACCTGACGCAGCTGTTATCTGACGGAGAATTCGTAAACCAAACCTTAATTATTGTCGCTTCAAGATTGCGCATAAAACACTATTGATTGCTGCAAAATAATAACTATATCCGTTGAAACCCCGGAGTTATTTTATTGGACACCCGGTTGAAAATTTATGCCTAAGTAGGTAATTTCACAGTTATAAAGATTATATCGTATTAACGTTAAATAAATCGACAATGTTTTTAGAAAATATAATTCTGATTTGTTCGGTTGATTTCCGCTACACTGTAACAAATTCTATTAAATGTATGTATCATAGCCGATTGGTGTAATTCCAAACACATCCTTCTTTATTTACAATTACTTTCAGTTAAACTGGACTTTTATAACATAATACTTGGATTCTTTAACTGGAGTTCATCCTTTTATCTTTAACATTACTTTATTATTTCTATTCGTTATTAGTATCCAGTTTCAAAAGATTAAATGGAACTTTTATTTAAAAAATCTGCAGAAGAGATTGTTACTTCCTTTCTAGTAAACGCTTAAAACACACGTTTTAATGAGGATTTGTAACGCTTTGCATATAATTTAAATAAATTTGAATAAAAATATTATTTTACGATGACTAATGAAAAATAATTAAAAGGTAATAATGAAATAAATGGAGGTCCTTTATTAAAAATAAACTTTTTGTTTTTAAATTTTTTAAACTTATTTAAAAAATTACATTAATCTTTCGTAATTTTTTATCACTATTACCAACTGTATTAATAACCAAGAGAGAAATACAATTCTGATTACATTTAATTGTAATTTCTCAACGATTTACAAATTTTTGCGTGAATTTATGTTATCTCTTGCAATTGCATAAAGACAAGTATTAATACTGGCTGTAAATTTTATTAGTATATGGTGAAATGTGAAAAATTCATGATAACAGTTGTGTTCGTGGAAAGATTTTGTCCTTCGTCTTCATGTGTTATTGCAAGAAGATTCTTTTTGACAATACCTCTGGTGAACCAGGAATCACGTAATTAATGTACCTTATTATCATTTCAGTATAAAAAATCCTCCTTAGAATCGTGTTTAAAATAGAGCTTGTATCCTTTAGAGTTTTTAGATTACCGTACAACCCGCTTATCAAGATTTTTTCACGTAATTTTTATAAAATTTAAGAAACTGACTTATTGTTATGTTGCTCAGTGTTCTGCTGTGATTATTTTCTCTTTCCCGAATTCTTCTTAGGATCCCCGTATTAGTTGTCTAGATCTTATTATTTTCACAGGTTATTTAACATTTCTTGCCCCAGTGATTCCGTATTACATTGGTTTTAACATTTTTATGATTTTATCCCTTTTTTCAAACTGCTGTTAATCATACTGAAAATTCATTATATCTAAGGAATGTATTTCAATTTATTTTTTAATTTTATTTAAGATGAAAAATTTCAAACAATATTTTGTTTAATTTTTTTAATCTGTCGTTTCCCTTTTATTACAATATTAATATATTTTAAACTATTTCGTTAGTTTTATTTATCTTTTTATTTATTGTGTTATTTTATTTCTTAATATATTAAAATCCCCCTCCTATTTTAATCGTTCCTATTACTTATTATCAGTATTTAATGGCAGTTCTTTACTGAACTGAATACGAAGTTATATGAAGAGAGAAGCAAGTTAAGGGAATTTAATATAAGCGGATTTACAGTAACCGATCTCCGCGTAACTGCAACGCGTGTATTTAATCTGTATTCAGTACTTGTATTATATAAACTAATAATTAGACTGAGTTTGTAATGTTGTTTCATATAACCCTTTACAACTGTAGCCTACATCTTGAGGTAATCTATTCTCATTCTGCACTCTCTGGTTCTGATTTAATCCTTTCTAATAACTTTGTTTATAAACTATATAATCTATTTTATACTTGTGTTATTACCTATAGTACTTCATTAGGATTTTCTTTGATGCGTTGTGGATTAATATTTAAAAAATAAAAGTAATAGATGAGAAGAGATATTGTCAATAAAAGAGATGAGATATTCGTTTCTGTGATCCTAGAATCTCCATGAAGACTATGTATGCCGATCGTGTTTACTGGTTTCAAAATGGAGAGACTTATCAGGAAGGATTTGCCCATTACAGGCTTTGTAGAGTTGACCTGCAAAATATTCATTCTACAATTTCATGTCTCAGACCAGAAGGATGATGATCAGTCAGTGTGGTATTTATATATATATATAGAAAAAAAACCTTTTTTCTGTCAGTTTACCTTTTTGTGAATCTCATTTCACAAAAAGAGATTAAATATTGCAAAAACATTTTGGTGTGTATACTTATACGACAATTTATATGAAATAAAAATAATTCTTGTGTTTTTATGTTTATAAAAATTTTAACTGACAGCAGATTCAATTTTTGAATCATTAACATCTCAGTAAATAATTGCTCAGTAAATCTATGTTTTATTTAGTAAAATTTGAACCACTTTATTCTAAACAGAGTGACGCCTAACTTATTTAAATCCTATTTCAAACGTTGTGTTTCGATGAAAATAGTTTAGTATGTGGGCGTTAATCGTTAAAGCGTGTCGACATTTCGATTCCAATCAAGCGTAGAAAAGCCACACTAAATTTTGAGTCGCTCTTCGTTTCCTCCATTTACTTCAAGGAAAAAATCAATGCTTATTAATATATGAATTTTAACAGCTTGAATAAATACATTTTTGTCAAGTTATGAAAATAAAAACATTTTACAATGGTGCTATTCCTAACTATCTGGAACCGGTATATGAGGACAGAATATCATGTAGGAGAATCGCTTTATTTAATACAAGACTGATGTACAAATATTCAAACTATTACAGAAATGTTCAAACAGATTCAAAATTCTTTATTGCAAAGTTCTGAAGTATGGATTGAAGTGAAAGTCGCCACTTTGAACAGTTGTTACGTATTCATATAAAAGGTGTTTTGTAAATATACTGAAAAATGTAGAAAATGTCTCATGAAAAGTTTTTGATTTTATTTACTTCTTTATTAATAAAATAACCTTTTATTAAATTTTTTTTTTAACCCAGATCTTTTTACAGAAATTTTAATATCCGAATTTTCTTTTTTATTCTTGTTATTAAATTCCATTTTAATCGCTTAGTAGTGTTTATCATCGAAATTTATAGCCTTGTAATTTTTCAAAATATCTCCTCACTAACCACTGTGTTTGATTATAATGGGTTTCACCTTTGATACTCTACATTTAAATTTAAAAAATTTTTCAAGCGAATTTAAAAATTTTTAATAATCAGAAATGCTCATTTCTGCATCTTATCGTTCAGTACGTTAAACCAATCAGCCCCTAAGTCAATCAACGTTAAGTCATTAATTTTCTAATTTTGTATTTTTATAGCAGAATTTAAAAAAAGAGATTTATTGGAAAATTCTTCAAGGTAAGGTACGAAAACATATCGATCCCTTAAAATAATATTGCCTTTCAGAAGTCGATTATACTAATTGCATGTAATATCCCATCCAAAATAACGCGTGCATAAATGTTAAGAAAGAAATTTCTCCTTATCCAAGTTGTACGTTTTATATTTTCACAATATTTTTCCATTTAATTTAATTTTTTTTTATTTGTCAAATAAAAGGTGTGTAAATTTTCTTTTAATACCTACAATACCGTTTTCCATATAATTTTTACTGTTTACCCTTTTTTTTTGGTAATTTGTTATGAATATAGTATACAATAGTTAAATCCGACAGGTGTTTCCTATGATAATTGTATTAGGATCTGATCAAAGGCTATTTAACTTCATTCGTGCTATTGAATATTCAGGAGTAGAATTCGCTTGAGACGTTAACGATTGGTAATGTATGTAACCTGGCGTTAGTGGCTAGCTTTCGGTGACCTCTAGCTTGTTTACTAGTTAATGAATGATTATGCGGATTATCTTAAATTAGTATTAATGAAATAAGTTGATTTTTATTTACCTTACATATTTTGCTATTACAGATGGTGAAATTGTTACATTTTTACAGTTTTAGAATAAATTATTTCGTAATTTGCTATTAATATATAATCTTTTTTTGTACATTTCCTTCATTGAGTGGTTAAATAGACCACAAAATATCACTTCAACAGTATTAAGACGGTTGCGATTAATATATTATGTAAATTATATTACAGTCAGTCGGGTGGTTTTGCGTGATGCACAACTAAATAAACAATTCAAACAATTGACTAAATTACTTCAGAATTATGTCAAACGCAAAGATTTCATTAATAAAAAAAAACCGGCAAATCATTTTTAGAAAAACTTTTTGGCAACGAGCTTTTTCGAATTTTTTTTGTATATTTGGATGTTCCCCGTCAGGGGAGTTGTATTAAATTATTTTAATGACTTTATTGTTTAACAAAATACATTTTGAGCATTAGAAATTTAAAATACGACATTTATTCCATTTTGGGTTTTCCTATACTCAAGGGAAGCATTCGGATAAAGTTAATTTTTAAGAAAGTAATCCTTAGTGGTAATAAATTAAAAAAATAACTTTTTAAAATTGTTAAAAATATACAAAGATACAGCCATAATTCTAAATAAATAGCTTTGTTCAAAAGGAAGCAGTGCCTCAATTGAAAATTTTAAGATAAACAGTCTATTTACTGTATTTAATTTTAAGGTCAATTGTGATTAGATTCAGAGTAATTCCTATAAGCTTCTGTAAAATAAGGTAATTTATTTATTCGTTAAATAGATCGACATCAAACAATCGGACCGAATGAAATAAAGATAAAAGCGGTCAGATGGTAAGGAATCGCCTACAAAAACAAAACTAGGAAAATATTTTAACGCACAGACACAAAATATTTTAAGCATTATATTAGCAAACAAATCGAAAAGAGGTGAACAGTATTTAACGGGTGATTAAATCAATTTTAACGGGATGGTGCAGAGAATTGGAAAAGTTAACGAAAATTGGAAAAACTTATATTCTTTGAGAATAAAAGGGATGGAATAAAAGGAAAATGTTTTAAGAAATAAAATACGAGTAGTTGGACCGTTGCCAGACAACGACCGAATGAGAATAAGAATAAAACAACAGAAATTCAGGAGTTATACGAAAACGTAAAAGTTTTTGTAATAATTACTGCAGTGGTTAGGCCATACATTAAGTAGAGTAATTTCGTTAGCAAAGTTGGCATATTTTGGTAAACCAGAAAAAAATACTAACCGACATGAAAAGTTTAAGGTAATAATATCAGTAGCTACTGGAAGTGTTACAGATAAAAGGCAAAAAACAGTGTTGAGTGGATGCTATTAAAAATGTAAAATGAATTCCTGGTCTGCCTCTTTATTTGTTAATGATCCTCGGATGTAACAAAGCTACAGGTTTAGTGGGAGTTCGCAAACAAGGGACGCAACTGTCTACGGGTCTCCAGTAAATAAAGCATATATATCACAGAATTTCAGGATACCATGTGATCTATTCACAATATTCTTTCATATATTTTTTTGGAAATATTTGTGATTTAAATATAATTGTTGTACACCTTGGCAATACTTCATAAAAAAAAATAAAAAAATAAAAATTACAAATTAAATTTAGTTAAAAAATGTTTCGAAATTTCTTGTCAATCGATTTAGATTTACTTAGTTTTACTGAGATAAACAAAACACCATCCGGTGGTTGACGGTACATGGTCTTCAATTTATTCCATTACGTATTCAATAATAGTATTAAACAATAAGTCATTCTTGGAAAATATATAATTTGATAATATATAAATATAAACGCGAACGCGCGTACACATAAACAATCATATTATTTAAATACGGGTTTAACCCGGACATAATCTAGCCATTAGTAAACCCTTCCATACGGTGTAACAGTTTAATAAATGCTTACTTTAATAATTAAATTTTAATTAATTAACGTTAAAAATAATACCCGGTTTAATCAAAAATATACATTAGTTAGGCAAATAATATAAAAGATTTGAAATACAATGTAAGCTATCATAAGTGTAACCAGTTATTCATTAGCGATAATGGCGTCGCTAAAGCTAGTATAGCTTTTGGATTTAGACGAATATCAAACCTTTCTCGACAACGTTACAGAGGCGGTGAGTCGGTAACAGAGAATACCGAGTAGAGAGGTAGAGTAACGGTGAAGAGGAATGGATCTCGCAGTTATATCTGTTGACAGTGTAAACATTTTGTGCCGTTCCACTGATTTTTCCTCCTCTCCAAAGTCAATATTATGTTTGTTTTACGTTAGTATCGCGTTTGCCGGCCGAGTATAGTGTATGTGGGTCTGCCTCTCAAAATCGTAACTCTCCTCTAAACATTCTCTCTTCCTAATACTGTATTACCCTCCTTTTCTTTACCTCTTCCCTAAACTCATACCACACTCTGGTGTAGCAATCCCTCACTTTAGAGCTCATCAAATGAGGGACAGAACGTAAAGACAATTTCACTAAAACAAGTTCTGAATTTCCAAACGAATAGACCCTAAAATAAAATTAACATCTTTTAAATTAACAAACAAGAACACGTTTAGTTATGCTTTTAAGTAAAAAATAAATACGTAATTTTTTTTTATATAACGGAAAAACAACAGACGAATAATAATTTTATTAGCGATTCGTTTAGGATTGTAAGTAAACTATAAATATTATATTAAGTTGATAAACAAATCGAATATTTGCTGTTAGTTTCTACATGTAGTAGACGGTTGCACTAAACATCAGATTAACTTTCTTAAATTTTATACAGAACATATTTTCTTAACTATTTAAAAAATAATTAATGTAAAGGTGATTTTCAAAAACGTGTCAAAAATAATTATTTAAAAAACATTTTTTCATTTAAAAATGTAATTTCTGAAAAAATAATTATAAATAAATACCTCTAGGGATTCTTCATGCAATTATTGAAAAAATATCACTTCTTTACGTTAAACAACTTTGCATTGTTTTCTATCGCTTTCTATCCTATTTTATAAATATTATTTTGAGAAATTTCATGCTACTGTAACGTGTAGGTTTTACTAAATATTATCCGATCAAATATTTTTTTAAATAATAATTTAATACTTATGATTTAACAATGGGTATACAAGCGGATGATATAGTTACAGTAACGAGTATGAGTTTTAGACAGCGTACCGATAGAAGTTTCCTAATTATCTGAAAACTAACCCAGAATTATAAGTAAATATTGTTCTTAACTTGGTAACAAAAATTATGGTCTTACATATTTACTGTAGACGCAATCATCTTTACTCCGCAAGAGGTATTATATAAAATTTCAAGAATTATTAAAATTGTGATACATGCGGTCGAGTATTAGGTTTCCCTCGTTTATTCAGAGGTATCGGGTTGAAATTAGATTCGGTTATGACTTTTTTCAAAACATTTTCCCTCTCAACAGAGGGAATGTGGTAGGTTTTTATTTCTTAGAAGACACAGTAATGGTTGTAGGCAAACTGACATGAGAAGAATCGCTAATGCAAATAGCGTAACCAAATCGTATGCAAGGCTTAATCAAAAAGTGAAGAATAAAATATTTTCCAATATCTTCTTTCTTAGTCAAATAAATTCTCGGATAAATATTTGCAAAGATTACCAAAATGCAGATGATGTTCAGACAAAATTAAATTCTTTCTTGAAGTCCTTCTATGCAGCTGTGTATTCTGCTCAGTGAAAAAAAAAGTAACAAAAAAATTATTCATCACTTTTTCTAATAAGCTTGCATGAGATTTTTTTTAGATTTTGACTTGTAGAATATGCTCCTGAAGCGTTACCGTTTCTTCATAGAATATGCTGTACATAGCTTATGACTTCTAATTGAAAGTTTCTTTTATAAAATTTATTCCTATATCCTACTTATAGCGATATAAGCTGCTATAGAAGTGTAACTATAGCGGGAAGAGTATAAATGGAAAAAAAAAATCTAAAAAATTGTTCTTTTTCCAAGTTTTGTGCTTTAAGGAAACATTAAAAAAGGAAATTTAACAAAAAAAAAAAATATATATATATATTTATTTAAATAGAAAAATTATCTGCGAAATCAATTCTTTATTTCAATGCTCCCAAGTCCAGAAAATCAATTTTTGTTAGAAGAACGTTTGTATGTATGTATGTATGTATGTTGGCCAGTTTTGTAACTCTGGATCCCATGGACCGATTATTATCAAACTTGGTCCTATATTCGGTGGACAAGAATGTGTTAAATATTTGCAAAGATTGGAAAAAGGAGTGAGAATGTTTTGACAGAAATAAAATTTCAAATCTTTCCTGGTCACTAAATTAAAAGCGTTTTCTTATAAAAGTTGAAGTTTTTTTTTATCAAGAATTCAAATTACGAAAAATGTTTATTTAACATTCACCCCTCCCCAAAAAATTAGTTGTCTACATATATATATATTTATATATTATGACCTATATTTGCTTCAGAAAAGAAGTTGACGGGAGTTTTTTACATATTATTTTCTACATCAATAGGCTTTCAAACTACTATAAAAAATTTTTTTACATCCCGTTCCAATGATCTGTAGTAAAATAAATGTTTTTTTTAATTTAAAATAAAAAGAAATTTTAATTAATTTTAAATTTATATTCATCTCGTAAGCAACCCACTGCACATAAAATGTAAAAATCTTACATTTTTTGATAGCTCTTACTCTTTAGTATTTCTTGAAAAAAACCGTAAAATTTTCACCCGATTTCTAGAGAATTACAATTATACACTTTTTTATGATTTGTCTTATACTATGCGTATTTTATATTATCTTGAAATAAATGTTATAACGCATATTACTTCCTTTGAAACTTTGACATGATAATACCTTGATTTAAGTTAAAGATTAAAAAAGATTCTTACTCAGAACGTATTGTAGAAATGTAAGTCCAAGAATAAATGTCGTGGTGGAAAGTTCTTTTTTAGTGTAAATAAGTAAAACCAAGTTGGTCATAAATGATACCCATGAAATTTAAATTTTCACACCGGGTCACATCTACAGCAACATTAACTTTCACTCTTTTTACATCGTTTATTTATTTATTTATGTATCTGGGTTTATGCATCTAATTTAACTTAAATATTTATATCTATTCTTAAAAAAATCTTTTTTCCTGTTCAGTCGTTTTTTTATGGTTATTTCTTTGTCGAACTTAACAGGAACTTTATTAAAACTTATGCATAAAATAATAAAATCAACTACGGTTACTGAGAAGAATTTCTTGCATCTTTATCAGGAGATCAGAAAATTATTTTTTATAGAAAGTTATTTTTAAAATGTACTAATATATACGACGCTGTAAGAGGGCTGATTAGTACGATGTTGTGCGTAGTTTACCACCCCGAATGAATTCTGATATCACATCTCATATTTATTAAGGTATACTGAAGAAATAAATTCTCTCCAGATGAAGTATTATAATTACGTTACAGGTTATAAGATGATCTCATTTTCATCAGTGTTGTGATAGTACGTGATTTGTATTTAATGAACGTTTTAAGTGAATTTATAATTGGAGAAAAGTTTCTCTGTGAATCGATTTTATTAAAATAATGACTGTTGTTAATTTAACTGTTGAAATATGCGAAAAAATTGGACAGATCAGAAAAAAAACATTTTAATTTATCTATGTCGGAAACCTATAAATTACTTTGTTGTTTGCAAATTGAGTGATAATTGCGAGTTGCATTATTATTTCTTCTCCGTCTACTAATAATTTTGTTTTTTTAGTTATCTTAGAAGCGATACGAAATAAGTTCTACTATTTTTTGCATAATTTATTCTGCAATATTTTGTGTTTGATTTCCATGTTAAGTGTTGTTTCAAATATTTAAGCGTGAGGATTTAAATTTTATTGTAATACATCATGTCCTTAAATAAGACGTTTAAATGCAGTTTTGACTCCTTTGTTGTTGAGAGTTTAGTTGTTTATTTGTAAATAACCTATTTAAAACCAAGTATTATTAATTGTAATATTACACCGATATGGTATGTAAAATAAAATTTTTAACTGATGAATGATTTTTTTGTAAGATTGTAGAATCTGTTTATAGAAAAATTTCCCTTTTAAAATTTCTGACAGTGGCATCTCCAGAATATGAGGAAGTTAATTTTTTAAGAGTTGATTTTTTTTAAAGAGTCAAGTGTCTATCCAACCTTTTACAGCGAGTGGCAGTAACATAAGAGGAAATTCTGTTAAAAATTCCGTTTCTTTGAACTAGGAATTCAAAATTAATTGTGATTAGAGAATGCCATTTCCTGTTTATCTATTATGTAATACAGTAATGTAAATAATACGAAGGAGCTCAAAAACGTTATCCTCTTCATATCTTCCGTTACGAATTTTTTCCGTCCTTTATTGGCTTAGTGATGAGGGAAAATATGATTATTGCTGCGTTCAAATAACGCAGAGATAATTTCAGTGCGAATTTTTACTTCATTGACAAGACATTAAAATGAGATACGAGTAAATTACATCCAGGATCCATTCTGTTATCGATTTTAATTGTTTGTGTTGATATACGGACCAAATGTCAAAGACATCAGAAATATGCCTCGTTGGTATGAAGTGTTCAGTGGTGGTCGATCGTTTATATTTGATGAGCCTGTTATCAAACTAACGATCTCAACAAACCAGCGATAACGTTCCCGAAGATGTTAGATTTGTTGACCTTTTAGAACAAGAGAACCGAGAACTGATGTTGATTTGATGACTTCACGTGTAATCATTCTCCAACGAAATAATGCGCATTCATGTGCCAAATAAATTCTGTTTCTCTTTTGAAATCTATCGCAGTGAAACCATGGCTTATCGACATTGTAACGCTCTGAATACTATTCACTCGGAAGTTTAAGTTAAATCTATTAAAAGGTTTTTATGTTTTGGAATATCACAGTATTGTACTGCTTGTTTTTCTCAGGCGACAATGATTTGTACCGTTGTTCGCCTGAAAAAAGATGATACATCTCGGAGGCGTGCATCTACAATCGATAAAGAAATGAAAGATAAAGTCAAATATTTTTCTTGAATTATAACGATAATATCTACAGAGAAATATTCGATAAATTTGTAAACAGTTCGAAAAAATGCTTGTCAGTTCCGGTGATTATGAAAAGATTTCAATTCTACATTTTTGTATTTGTTTTAAAGCAGGTATTGTACGAGGGTAAGTCAATTATTATCCGCAATTTAGTTATATTTTTATTTATGTTGGTAGTACTGTCGTGTTGCGTAGATGACGCATGCGTGGTTTAATTGTTATGTCTGTGCAGGTTTGATGCTGCTAGGTTAGTTCCATTATCGCTGCCTTGCCGTTAACCGTGGCTGCTCCGCTTTCTGTTTGCACCAAAAAAGAGCAACGTTCAGTGATTCGTTTTTTTTGAAGGTGTATCAGGGGCCGAAATTCATCGAAGACTTTTGGTACAGTACGCGAACAGTGTGTTGCTGCAACGGAGTGTCTGCAAATGGATTGAAAAACTCAAAAATGGCAGCACAATTGTTACGCACGACAAAGGAGCCGGACGACCGTTTACCGCCACAGATGAGGAAAACATTAAGCGTGCATGTGACATGGTTTTCTTAGACAGATGAGTAACTATTGATGTAGAGGCACATCGTCTGCAAATTAGTCACAGTTCTGCCTACGAAATCATTCTCAACAGACTTGGGTTTCTTAAAGTCTGTACAAGATGGGTCCCAAAACAGCTCGCACATAAACAAACGCGCTTGGACATCTGCCAAAAACATTTGGATCGCTACGGTATCGAACGGGACATCTTCTTAGACAGAATCATCACTGGTGACGAAACTTGGATCCATCATTACGAACCGGAAAGTAAACGGCAGAGTATGGAATGGAAACATCCAAATTCGCCCTGCAAAAAATAGTTCAAGACCCAACCATCCGCAGGGAAACGGTTTTTTTGGGACTCACAAGGTCCAATACTGGAACATTATGAGGAAGGGACTAGACAGTAAACAGTGCACGTTACAGTGAGATGCTTACTGCCAAGCTGAAGCCTGCAATTCAAAGCAAACGCCGAGGACTGCTGTCGAAAGGTGTTGTGTTGTTGCACGACAATGCCCGTCCACATACTGCTGCCCACACTGTTGCGCTCCAGAAACTCAACTGAAGTACTGGCTCATCCTCCGTATAGTCCTGGTCGTCCCCCTTCTGACTACCACTTGTTTGGTCCTTTCAAAGAGCCATTAAGGGGCTGTCGATTTACCTCGGACGAAACAGTGAAAGAAGCGGTGCATTCCTGGCTTGCAGATCAATCAAAAACCTTCTTTTATGAGGGCATCAGGAAGCCTGTGCAACGATGGACCAAGTGCGTTGAAATGCAAGGGGAGTATGTTGAAAAATGATGTACATGTAAGTTTCCTATTTGTATTGCTATAAAATTTATAAGTACATTGCGGATAATAATTGACTTATTCTCGTAAATTCAAAATATATGTTACTTTATGAACATCTCTTGCCGGTGTAAGCAGTCAAATAGTAGGTGTAACGTAGTAACACTCAATAACCTTATGTTTGTGAACCGTCTCAATTTCATTTCCCACATCCCATTTCATGCATACGTAGTTTGTATTATAAAGAAAACGCTTGTGTTTGAAGAGCTACATCTTAACGAAAAACTTGATAGACAGCATTTATTTTTATATAGTATTAAATTTTGTTCTTTTTTTGCGTTATTATATAGTTTTATTTTATTTAAGATATTCTGTAGGAATTTTGGTAATTTTTCAATAAAACGTAACCCAGTTATCCCTTGTTTCCACGGGATTGCAATTTCACCATTTCTTAACATCTTCATTAGATTACACTGCATAGAAAATACGGCGTAAGTATACTTAAAATCAGTTATAACTGTCGTTTAAATTTTTTAAAATTTAAATTTAAAATTTTGTCATGTCGGTTTCAATATGGCGGTCTTTTTTTAAAATTGTATTTCGGTTCTTGGTAAAAATAAGCTTTTTTTTTACTGATCTGAGAGTTTGATACCTTTCCGATGTAAACATAATTACAATAATTAACTAGATGGAAAAAGAGTAATGAAGCAAGGTGAAAATAGAATCTTCAGTAAAGCTGCTGGTAATCCCAGCTCTTTTCTATAGAAGAATACAATCTCATCTTTAGTATCTATCACCGAGTGCAGACAACCACAATGCTTGCACTCTATTTCAAGCTTACATAAAGCGATTATACCCACTGTTTCCAACAACAGAGAGGATTGGTTCCCGCCCGTTTTAATGGAAAGTTTTCTTTCTTTAACATTCCTTTTCCATCCCGTTGTGAACTAACATTACGACATTATATACATTTCCAAGTAGCATCTTTAAAGGACAAATCCCAGTTAAAGATGTGTTCTGTTTTCATCTACAGACGAAATGGTAAAATTGTTTTTTAAAAAAAGACCTCCATATGAATATTTACTAGCAGACATAAGAGTTTCTTAAAAAATACATAAACTTATTCTTAAATGTATTTAATTTTTTATACAACTTATTAAAATAGTTGTGGAAGTAGACAGTTACAATCAGGGCACAACTTAAGCTCGTTTTTTCATCCTGGACCTTATAATAGAGGCCTGTTCCTTTTATCTGAATTTTAAATTAGTATTTACGATTTGTTCGTTACCCAAATTAAAATATTTTCTACAGAATTTATTTATTTATTGTGACGGAGAATAGTTTGTAAATGTATAAATTATGTATTAATATATAAATTCTTGTTCATAAATTGTTCTGTAACTTTTTGTGTTAGCCAATTTTTTATTGGGTTTGTGTGTATACTACAGCAGACCTATGTGTGTGGCTTCATTATATGAAATACTACACCATATTTCTTCTTCTTTTCATTCTATTTTTTGTCAAGTGGTTTGTGTTGTTATCAGTTGGGTATGCGAAACAAGTCCGGCAGCTTCAAGATTAATAAGGGTTGAAATGGGAAGGGCGTAATGCAGATGTTATTCATATTTAATCATGGCAGTTTTAATAACAAAGTTTTAACGGGTTTATGTAAGAAGCCTGCGGCCATTATTTACAACATATGAGGCGGAACTTTGTATTAAAAGTTGAACCCATCAAGAAGTTACAGTCTTAATGTCTTCCAGTTGGCCCCAAGAGTGCCGATCCGTACAACTTTAACCCACCCTCTACTCCAGCCCGCCCGACTCTGTTGCTGTTCATTTCTACGCCTTCTTATCTTTTCTAATCATCCCATTATGAAATAAAGAAGAAAGAAACTACCGCGTTTTACCATTCTTCTGTATCTTTGTTACATCAAATTTATGTTATTGTCGACTGAGGGAAATTATACATATAACTTATTTAATAGATAGTTCTTACAGAAAAGTTAATTTAATATGAGGGCTCTTTTTTACAGAACTGAGATACAATAATATCCCTTAACTTTGTCTTGACTGTAATAGAAATCTTACTGATATGAGAAAAACCGGGATGGTATTTTCACACGTTACTTGACTTTTGAAATTTTTCTTTTAAGTTGTTTAACAGTAATCGTACGTTATTTTATATTAATTGACATTTTTATATATCTTGGATGTTATCTTTACAAATATTTAGAACAAGAGTTTGTTTAAGGAGAGAAAATAAAATTACGTATTTCCTTTTCATTCCTAATTTAACCACTCCGAGAAAATAATTATCGTTAATCTTTTGTTTTTAAAATAGATATTCCTATTATGAATTTACGAGTTTATCGTTTAGAGCTCACAGTATACATTGGTTCGGGTGACAGTTTGTAGCTTGTTTTATATTGATAAATATATCACTTGATTTTTCCTCAGTTTTTTTGTTTAAAAAACTTCAATATAATGCATATACAGTATTTCCTATACTTTGGTTATAGATGCGGCTGAACGGTTTATAGTTCAGTATTTGATACTTTCGCAACCTATTCTCTTCTGCAAGAGAATTCCTTATATAAATATCACAACCTTTTTAATATCCTTTTACATTATCGTTTTACATCCGTTTTAATATCAAATCCTTTTTATCGACTGTTCGAAGTACGTAAGAAGTAAGTAAGTAGTTTTACTTTCGGTTGCACGGTGGGATTGGGGAGTGAAAATAAATTTTCTTTACGTTTTGAGTTATGCGGAACGAATGAAACTTAAAATGTAACTTCCTTTTATGTACATATATATATATATATATAGGCCAATGTGTAAAATTTAGGCTTGGAAAATTTCCAAAACTACTTCATAAATATCATGGAAATTTAGGTATGCTGTAGTTGTGTATTTGAAGTTTTTCTTGCGAAAATGTAATGATTGATTGGTTGAGTCGTTCCTGACTTACGCTTAATTTAAGGTCGACAACAGGTAACTAACTTCAATTTGAGGTATTTTTCGCGGTTGCGTGGTGGAATTGGGAAAGGGGAGTGAAAATGAATTTTTACATTTTAGGTATGAAGATTACGAAAATACCATTCACGTGTAAATTGTTTTGGTGTGAAAATCTCAAAATACCATTCATATATAAAATCATGTGGCTGGAAAATTACCTAAACTAATAGATCAATCTCATTGCTGTAGTTGTGTATCTGAAGTTGAGCATGTGAGAATTTGATGAAGATTGGTTGAGTTGTTGAGTCATTCTTGAGTTACGCACAATTGTTCCAACTAATCTGAAAATTTTGTCGCTCGAAAAATAGCTTTTTCATACGCAGAAGCGAAAGAATTTTTTGTGTTTTTTTTAATATACGAATTTCACTATTTTTCCCTTTAATATAGTTGTACACATTTTTATATTTAATTTATTCCCATGAAGATTCAGAATAAATTAGAAGAGATTGTAGTGAGAAAGATCGCTATTTCGTAAAACTTTTAATTTACCTCTTGTACATTTTAGTTCTTTAACGCGATAATTATGTAGTCTTTATTGACGTATCAGGTCTGTCAAGATTTTATTTGAGGCCGAAACCTTAAATAAACACTTAGATAAGTATACCAGAAAGATATTTTCCGTAACTAAATATTAATACGATTTAATATAGGTCGATTCTCTCACGACCGGACCGGATTTTAGTCGCAATCTATTCCACCTAATTTTAGGTCGGGTACTATTCTAAGATAATATAGTGGTGGTAGTAGTATCCCGTACCGTTTTAAGCAGTGTCAAACACATTTACTGTAAACCATTAATTGCGACCGCAGTTCACTAATGCCTTCCAAAATAGCCAACCACTGTATCTAATTCCTCCATAATCTGGTCTTCCGCAGCAATTCTATTCTGAGATATCTTTAACTCGAATTACTTATCCTAAATAACAATTTGTGTATAATTCCTAAGTCGTTCGTTCAACGAAACTGTGTAGTAAAGCTTAATTGTAATTAAAATTTAATTTAAAATTACGAAGAGATTTTAATTAACAATTTATTTATTCTCTTCGTAGGCATTTGTAGATAAATACTTTTTTAATAGGCAGTTACACAAACAAATTATTTTTAAAAACTTTTTTAAAAGCATTCAATACGTATAAAATGTTTTAATGAAGCAAAATGTCCTTTTATACTTAATCCAATAACGTAGAACTAGTTGAACTAGTCTTATTCGCCTGTGTTTATACTGAATTTTAAAAACCCATAAAAATTGTTAAATAAATTTTTATTTACTTTTTTGAAAACATTAAGAATAATCGCTTATAAAAATATTCACTGTTGAATGTAAGGGTGTTGTACAGGCTTCATTAAAGTTTTTGGAAAATTCCTTGTTACTATGATAGGGTAATTTATCTTCTTCCTTATTGGCTGTAATTTATACTCTGTAAAATAGAGTACATTATAACTTGATCTTGATAATAATAATATAGTTTTAGATCAATTTAATTTGAGAATTTAGTCATTAGTGTGTCAACAAATATCGAACGAGTTTTTTAGTTTGTGGATGTAACCAGTTGGGTTGCTTATTAGCTTACAGATTTGCATTATTCTGTCTACAGAGAACTTAATGTGAGTACTGCAAACTGACCACTAATTTTAATTGATTAAACACCCCAGTTTTCCATCCAGTAAAATTATTGGAAAAAATCATTTAAAGGGTCATAAAAATAAATATTTCACGGTTATTTTTATTTTTTCGTTAATAAAAAAAAGATGATGTAAAAAATTACTTGAATAAGAAACAAAATATTACGAATTTTTAAAGCATGCTGTTTTAAAAAAATTAATTTAGTGTTTTTTTAATTGATGTTTGAAATTAAATTAAATACGAATAAGAACCGCGGTAATTCTGTTTTTATATAAAAGCAATAAAAACAAGTATTTTTAATTGGTTATCTTTTTTTAGTAGTTGTTTTCCGAACATAATTAAATAAATAAAGAAGCAAAAGCGTAAAGGGTTTTATTTCGCTGAAGTAGCTGATTTGATTTTTAACATCATTTTTTAATTTTGTAATTTCGTTATTTCTATTCCAATGTAATAGGATGATGGTACCATATTTAGTTAGTTTTTTGTGCCTTTGTAATCCAGGAACGTCTTCATGGGTTTTCATGGATTGTCTATGTAATTATTCGTCTCAAAGAAGGAAAAAACCACGAACTGCAGTGGTTAAATGACTGAAGAAAATAAAAGTGGTACATGATAGAAATAATCTATTGTCCGAAAAAGCAAATTTTTTGTTTTAATTTTTTAAATTAAAGTATTAAATAAGATTTGAAAATAAAATTCCTTGTATTGAAATAGTTATGATAAAAATAAATATTATATATATATATATATATATATATATATATATATATATATATATGTATATAAAATTAAATACATATCTATAATTTGTTCTAAAAAAATCCAAGAAAATATTGTTAAAAAAAAAAAAAATAAATAAATAAATTTGAACTTCATTTCTCGATCGTTTAAAAAAGGTATTTTACATGAACAATTAGTTATGGAAAGGTAATTCTTTATTGCATTTTTTTAAGATAGTAAATTGTCTTTTCTCTGAACTGCTTAACCTACCTATTTGGTTAAAATCATTTTTAAATATGTAGAAAAGAAACTTTTCGAAATGTCTTTTATTCCTTTTTTATCAGTCATTCGAATTAAATTAATTAACTAAATCGTTTTAAATAAAATTTGCTTTTGTGTGTTTTTCTTTAACCATATAAAGAAAAGTAGGCTATTATTTTGTATTTATCAAAAATATCACTCGATTTTACTTTCCCGGCTTTTATAAGTGTGGTAAAGTATTGCTTTAGATAAAAAAATGATTCCCTCCCCCAGATTATTGTACTTTTCGACGTACTCTATTGTTTTCCGATCCATTGATTTTAGAAAATACCAAGATGTCCTTACAGAATTTTATACGTATTCAACATTCCACACTCGATCCTATCAACACTTTTTTTTATTATTTTACACATTTTAACATATTTAAAATTTGTTTGTCTACATTCTGCGAGTGCTTTGATTGATATCGAGGATGGTATATTTTGCGAGTGGTTAAGATTTGATGAAATTTTACTTGTACTTAAAACAAAAAAAATAACACCACAAAAAATATGATTGATGCTAATAATAGCATTTTTGAAGTAATGGGGAAAACTAACCAGAACAGAAATTTAAAGCCTGCTAGGACATATGGTAGCAAAGGATTGATTGAAAAATTATGCTTGAAGGGTCAGTAGGTGATGAAAAAACACGTATCGGAAAGGAGTAAAAACTAGACGATCTAAAAGAAAATTGGATGTATCAGGATTTTAAAATTTTTCAACCGTTTGGATGCTTTTTGTTTAGATTAACCACCACCGGCTTTGACTTTCTTCTTAAAAACATCTCCAATATCCTGCAGCCATCTAATTATGTATTATATAATAGAGATGAGGAAATGGATGACGGCAGTAAAATCTGTCAACTTACTTCATGAAACCGATCTACCTCTTATGTATTGGAAGTAGCGTTTTCCTAATGGCTTAACGTCAAATACACCTCATTACGCAACAGCAACTTTTAACCTTTTCATTTTATCGATTGAAATTTAATTATTTTTCTTCTGAGAAACATTTCATAGCGGGTATATTTTTCACTCTCTTTTTTATCGAACTGAGATAATAATTTACCGTCTTATTTAAAAATAAGATTTAAATATTTAATGTTTCAGTTTCTTTATAGGTTTAATTTTTTTTTGTATTTCGTATAATATAACCACAAATTTTCACAAAAGACACTCAGGTGAAATGAGTGACATGAATACCATATGAGAAATGAAACTCTTGATCCATTCATTTGTTTCTTCGAACAATTATAAGTTTTTAATTATGTACAAGTGTTTTAACTATATCTTAGTGGTCATAAGATCAATTAATCCAAGGATAATAACGATTGAATTATTTTAAGTTTAATATTTTTATTCTCGTTGGCTTTAAAGATTTCCGTTTCATCATAATATATTGTTTAACCTTCTTGGCGAATTGTCTGTCATATTTTGTGGATGCATAAGTTTACGAGATTGCGTACGGTATTCGTAAATCATTGTGTAATGTGTCGTTTTGAACCTACCATGGTGAAAAGGATCTTAGATTGACTCACCTGAAGACGATCTTTTTATAATTGTTCTCAAAGTTATTAGGATGGAAACAATTTTTTGAAATAATTTTATCATCGTTAGGAGGTTAATAAATCCATTCTCTCCTAAAAAAAATAAGTCCTGTAATTTTTTTTTTAGTTGTAATCCTCCGATTTTAAAATGTTACATTTTTCATTTTTACTTCCTTGTACGAAGTAAAGGAAGTATTGTGATAGCGAAAAATTTCGGTTTTCAGATTTCAACGGAAATATACATTTTGACCATCCCTAAATCCATTTTGACTAGTTTCGGCGTGACGTATGTACGTATAATATAACTCAAAAAACATTAGCCGTAAGAGGTTGTAATTTCGGATTTAGGATTTTTTGTAACATCTAGTTGTGCACCTTCCTTTTGGTTGCGATAGACTGAACCAAAAGTGTCCAAAACAGCCCAAAATTTAAAAAAAAAATTGGATTTTGGACTTTTTCTTAACTGCAGTAATATACCCTCATTGACAGCTTTTCAGTGATATATCATAAGTGGTATTTATTTTCATCTTTCCAGAGTTATAGCCAAATAAAATTTTAATTTATCAAATATTTGGATCTTACAAGGGAAAGGCACATCGACGAATCAGACTTCATCTCCTTTTATTAACTTTTTTTTAATTTAAATATATCGATTTTATAATAATTACTAACCACGCTTGTAAACAAGTTTTACGATAAATAATAATTCAATAATAATAATAATAGAAAAAAAATTAGAAAAAATATCAGAAGTTATTAATTAAATAAAATTTTATGTACTTTAAAAAAAATGTGTATATGTAATTTAATAGGCGTACAAGGAAGTCTTGTATCCACATAAGATTTTTTTAAATGAGATGCTATAAGGTTGGAAATGCTTAACTTTTATAAAAGAATTTCAGGATAGTGTTTTGTTCAAATTTAACAGACGAACAATATGTCCTCATTTGAGATATTTTGTACTAAATCTTATTATGATAAAACTCAAATTAAGAATGTTATATAAAAATTATTAAAAAAAACCAGGTTGAATTTGTGCTAATTTTTTTAAGTTACTAATTTAACGAGTTTCTCTTGATAAAAAATTGTAAGATTAAGTCAGGTAGTAGTATAATTTTCAATTTTATTACTTTAGTTAAATAGTAGGAACGTTCTGCAGAATATTTGTCAGTTTATTCCTTAAAAAAATGAGGTGAAGAGAAACAGAATTGGTGCGCGAAATTAACTTATTCTTGTGGAGAAATGAGAATTGTTTTTCTGTTTTATACAGCTTACTTATCTAATTTATAATTTCATATTTGTACTATATTATTAAGTTAAACCGCACTAATTACTGAAACGTGTCGTGTTATTAAATTGCTTCGTTGTTCCGTATTATAATTATGAATGTATTAGATTGTGCAACTTTATGACTTTGTAATTATTTAAATATAATGCATGTATTTATTTTAATTTTAATTTACTATGAACGTTTTTCTGCATTCTGCCTGTATTAAATAATACTCCACTTATGAAGTCTGTAATGCAGATTATAAAATAAAGGAAAAACGTACTATAAATTTCAATTTTTTTTGTATTATTTGTATAATTTCTCCTAAACTTCTGCAGTCGAATTTTTCTTCTTAACATCAGCCAATTGCCTCTCGTATTTCAAGCATAATGAATCTGCTTTTTACACAAGAATGAAACTTCATACATAATTCAGTCCCTGCCTGCAGTTAATGGAAGTAAGCTAGGTTTAGTTTGTTTCTAAAAAGAGCACTGTTACGACTATATATATATATATATATATATATACACTGAATTTTTATACAAATGCAAAAGAAAAATTTAGACTTTTCCTTTTATAAATTGCTTTTTTTTTGTACGCTTATCATACATATTTTAGATCAAGAATATTATTTTTAAAAGTAAAAGATTATACATTTTATTACCGAAAGATCAGCGGTGTATTTATATGTTTTTATTAGTCCTTTAGTTTTATACCACTTATTCAAAATTTCAACCATAATTTCAAAGAATATTAGATTTTGTTTTTCTTTATTTGCTGCTACTACTTATATTCTAATTTCCTTTTGTTTCCTGGTTTTTATGGTATGTAAAAGAATCAAATGTTGGTATCGGCCAAAATATGACTCCCTCAGACCTTTTTTTATTTTCCAATTAGATAATTAGATAAGGAGGTACTGTATCTTGATGAAGTTGTATTTCTGAAAATTAACCTCTACGTTTTATTGTTGTTTCTTAGCTTATCAAAAAATAACAACACAAACTGGAAATAGTAATATGTAATATTTTTTGAAAGCGCTCCGTCCTCAATAAAATTTGTAAACATTATATTATTTTAACCTGTTGATTATAAATTTTATTCTCAAAATAAAGTGTTATGAGGTTCAGCCCTTACTGCAGTTGTAGTTGTAATACACAGTTACTCCTAAATTTTATAGTTATATAATTTTTTTGTTTTTTAATGTTGCAGAAATTAATTTTTTTAAACAACTTTTATTTAATTAGGCGTTTCCTTAGTGAAAATAGTTATAAAAATTCTGTATTAGGAATTAACGGTTCATTTTTTCAAACTTATCTTCTTTTATTAGCTGATTAAGTAGTTTTGTTGAACAGTTTTCAACTACAGTTTTGTAGTTTTATTTTTGGATAAGATTGAATTTATTTATTTTTAAAAAAATATTTAAGAAATTAATCTACAGAATTTGCTATTATCTTTAAGATATGGTTTAAAGGATAGAAACATATTTTCACGTGTATAACGTGGAGATGGATTAACTTACCTTTATAGAAATGCCGGAAAAGTTTAACATCATCGTTGTCAATTCTTTCTTAATTTAAATAAAGATATTTTAAAAATTAGTTTATAATTTTTCTGAATATTTCGTAGACGATTATATTTAAAAATTTTATGTTTATTCAGTTTTCTTCCATACCTTCTTAATAATTTTATTATAAAAATATCCCAGCGATAGAATTATTTCCTGTGTGTTTGACTTTTACTTGGCGGCTGAAATTTTACTTGTAATACATGCAAGGAAATTTCTTTCAAAGGAAAATTTTTTTGTGTTAGAAACTTTTGTGCAACATTGCTTAAAAAAAAATTACCATGGAAAAATGGATTAAAAATTCCATATTTTTTTGTAGCTGGACTGTGCTTTGAACCTTAATGAAACTATTCCGTTAAATTCAGAAAAAAATACCCTTTTAAAAGTGGTATGTATCAATTTTTTTTACGAATGTAAAGTGATATTCACTTTTTATACCCAGTCTTTCTTTGTTTGTTTTATTTTATTTAGGAATTTTGGCTTAAATAATTAAAATTTTTATATAATTTAAAAAAAAATTGGGCGACCTTTATATCAGCACCCACTTGATGTTGTTGCAGTAACCAGTAAATTTCTTACAACATTTACGTTTTGCGGTATTTACTAAAATAATTATTTGGTGAATCGTTTACCTTCAAAAGGAACTTGTTCAAATAACTTGCTTTGTTTATTTTAATTAATTTCTCGTTTTTGAATATAATGTTAGTGTTTACATTTTACTTCTCTTCTCTGTGAAGGTTGTTACTTGGTTGCTTTTAATTTACCTTCTCCTGGCATTTCCTATAAATAAAATATACTTGGCGATGTAAAACATTTAAATTATGTTCTTGTTCATTAGTGTGTTGTAGTGAAATCTTATTTAAAATATTTAAAAAATTATACATAACTTATATTACATTTAACATACATTTTTATAATCTGAAAAAAAATCATAAAGATATGCGAGAGTATTTGTAATTACTATGGTGTATACAAAAATATAATTTCTTTATTATGAATTCGTATTCTTCTTTTTGGTTTTTGCATTTGGACATCTTAATGAAAGTAGACCGTAATATAAGATTGCATTATTCTTTTTATCAAAAAATAGAACATATAAGACAATTATAAAAATTAAATTAATATTTTATTAATTTCAAAATCCTCGCATGTATAAAATGAAATGTTTCTTGTGGGTTGTGTGGTATTGTAAAGATTTAAACATGGGTAATCAGAAAGAAGTTTGATATATATTAATAAATACATTCCTTCAAAACGGGAAGAAGGATAATTAAAAATGTATAAAATTTGGTAGTAGGAGAAAATGAGAAAAGTGAAATTGACGGACAAAAATACTGCGTTTGCTCGATTGGACTTGGAAAAAGACTTTAAAGAACCTTTCCAGTCGTAATGGTTCTTCAGGATCATTATACCAGGCGAATCAAAAAGGACTGCTCAACTTTAAACGCATAAAAAAATTTGATGCGATAACTTACAGATTCGGTTAAGGTCTCATTTCACAGAAAAAAACATCAAGTTTCTCACCCAATATTCACTTTGTTTCGATACGGCTTCCATTTGTAATGGGATATAAATCCCAACAGAAGTCGATTTCATTCCAGACTGTAGTCAGCAAGTCGGGCATTACCTCGTAGCGGCGGAGTTAATTCGAAGTCTTAGCTCAACAAATCAAGATCAGTAGGCAAAGGCGGCACATAACCCCGTTCTTTAATGAAACCCCACAAGAAAAACTCTAGCGGGGTTAAATCTTTCTTTCTTTTTGCTGTTTAACCTCCGGGAATTACCGTTGGGGTATTACTTCAGAGGATGAATGAAGATTATTATATGTATGACTAAATGAAGTGTAGTCTTGTACAATCTCAGTTAGACCATTCCTGAGATGTGTGGTTAATTGAAACCCAACCACCAAAAAACACCGGTCCACGATCTCGTACTCAAACCCATATAAAAGAAACTGTCTTTACTAGGACTTGAACGCTGAAACTTTCGACTTCCAAATCAGCTGCTGATTTGGGAAAATGCGTTCATCACTAGACCAACCCGGTAGCAACCCGGTAGGTTAGCGGGGTCAAATTTAGGTGGCACTACCTTCACGACCGATCCAGCGCCCTCTCTTTCTCTTTTTTTCTGTTTAACCTTCGGAAGTGAAAATCGAGTATCAAGAAAATCTCGAACTTCAAGTTGGTAGTGAGGTAGTGATACGTCTTGCTGATAATAACGGCGTCAGTTTTGGTCATCATCGTCTAATTGAGAAATTATAAACTTGTGAAGCGTGTCCAGGTAAAGATACAATTTAGGTTGCCTCGTGGAAGAACAACGGACCGTACAGCTTTTATTTGCTTAGGGTACAAAAACCATTGGCTAACAGGAATGTGTTGCAAACTTTCATGATGGTTTTCGCTACCCTCATTCGGCAGTTCACCTTGTGTTCAATGTTCACCTTGCCGCTGTTGTGAAAAGTTGACTCATCACTAAAAACATACATTGTCTAAAATTGTATCGTTGTCTGCAGTTCTATCCATCATTTTCACACAAACTGCAGACGAGCAAATTTTCCGTCATTTTTCTGTTGAACCACGGTTAGTTTGTATGGCTTCAAGTGCAATTTTTCACGTAATATGCGCCAGACAGTCGTTTATAGATTGCCAGTCTCACATGACGCATGTCGAGTTGATCTCTTCTACGTGCAAAACTTTTCACTTTTAATTTTTCACGATGTGATTTTTCATTACGTGCAAACCTTTCCATGTCTTGTAAAAGTTGGGTTCTTTGAGTTCTCAAAGCTGTTTCCACAACAGTTTATGATTTTGAATGTTTAACAGAACAACCACTCTCAAGGAAGGTTTAGTGCTAACAGTAAATTGTTCATCTAGTTGGAGGCTCTCTACCGTACTCTCTACGAAAATTACGTTGATCTGCAGTTTTGACTGCAAATCGTGAAACCAAAACATACAGCGAGTACGTCCCGCACCTGTAAATGTATCGATTTTTAACAAAACTGGTGACAGCGCTGATGGCCGAATTCGGTACCAATGTTCTGCGTGAGTAAAAACTTGATAGTGTTTTCTTATGAAATGAGACTTCAACCGAATCTGCAAGTTATCTGAATAAATTTTTATATGCTTTTAAAGTTGTGAACTCCTTTTCTAATCACTTAGCGTACTATCCGGGTGTACAAATGACAACCGAAACATACCTACCTTGCAAAAATTTTCTTTGGCTAAGAAATTTGTTCTCTTTAATACATTCGTTTGACGCAATCATAGATAGTTTTTTCGTAATTTTAATTAATTAATTTTTTTTAATGAATTGATTTTTTGTTTTAATAAAAATAATGAATGTAAAAATTCCAATTTTCCTCATTAAATATTCTTAATGTTCCGTAAATCGTATTGTGTTCCTGGATATGCTAGAAACATTTATTACAGTTATTCGTACATGACTAAGAAGACTTCTAGAAACTGTGCATCACCACAACTACACAAACGTCCGGGATTTCATTTATAACCATTTTCTGTTTTCCCATTAGGTACCTTTTTACCTTTTAAACATACTGAAATCAAAAAAAAAAAATGAATGTCCTCATAAGAAATATGTCGGACGTAATAAATCGAATATTGCAAGAAATTGATTTCAAGTGGGATGCCTGACGCATTAATATTCTAAAGTGACTGTTTTTTTTAAAACAATTATATGTTATGGTATAAATGATTGTTAAATAATTACATTAATATTCAGTAACTATTCTGAATAAATTAACCTTCAACTTTGTGATGTCCTTTTTAAATGACTGGATTTTATTTACTTTTTATTTAATTATTTTTTGTCAATTATTTAAGTTTTATTCTTTAGAATTAATTTTTTTTTGTGTTCGATTAATGGATTCAGTTTATTATTATTCCAGTTTTATCGGAATAATATCAATTTTTATTATTATGGTTTTTATCGGTTTGTTTTACAATCTAAAAAAATGTAATTTTTTTTATTTTTAGCTGATTAAAAAGTTATAACCACATAATTATATACTTTTTTTAAATGAGTACATAAATAAATAAATGGACTAAATAATTTTTATGCATATAATCCAGATTATATCCTGCTGTTATGGATTTAAAGATCAAAGATCTAAATTTTATCTCTATTTTATAATCATTATTTTGCTATTTAAAATAGCATTTGCTATTTAAAATAAAAACATTATAATATTGCCTACTTTAACATGTAGGTCTAATCAAGCTTACAGTTTACATATTTATAGTTAGTTTTGCATTTTTAATTTTATTTTAATGTATTTAAATATTAATTAATTAAATCCAGTATGTTGAAAAACATTACATTTAAATAAAACGGTCCTAGTGCCAGTTCAAATGTACTATTGGTTTTTAAATACTTTTGAGTACATAATCCTTTCTCCTGTAAAAGCCTTCCATTTATTTATTTATTTGTTTTTTTCTCGTTTTATATGTAATCGCTTTTATTTTAACTGTAGGTATCTTTTTAGTAATATGAAATTATTTATAATTAGTTGAAATTTAATTTCAATGAATTTAAATTTATTTTTAAATTCCCATCATTTGAATTTTTAAAATTTTAAAATATACATATTTATATCCATTTGACAATTATCAGTAGCAGAATTTTAAAACGTTTAATCTTAACTCAAAGACGTTTAGATTTTGTTGTTTAACTAGCTGAGTTTTAAAAGAAATTCTTTTATAAACTGACTGCTTATTTGAAAATAAAAGTTACATTTGTTGATTTATGTACGCTAAAAATCAATTTAAAAAAATTTACATATCCTTTAATCATAGTTTCTTACAATGGACGGTCAGGAAGTAAGTTATATACCTTCTTTGAAAAAAAAACACCTATTTATAAGATTTTTTTTTTATTGAACAAAAAATTTCATATTTTTACGTTTTTTTCGACATAGTCACCAAGTTTTTTTAATGATTTTTCATACTGTGGACAAATTTTTCAATCCCATTCTCGTAAAACTTTCGTCCAATTTCCTTCAACCATTTAAGGACCGCTTCCTTCAGTTCATCATCATTAGCGAAACGCTAATGTTGATGAACCCAGGTCTCCCTTGAGAACCCACCGGGTTGGTCTAGTGGTTAACGCGTCTTCCCAAATCAGCTGATTTGGAAGTCGAGAGTTACAGCGTTCAAGTCCTAGTAAAGCCAGATATTTTTACATGGATTTGAATACTAGATCGTGGATACCGGTGTTCTTTGGTGGTTGGGTTTCAATTAACCACACATCTCAGGAATGGTCGAACTGAGAATGTACAAGACTACACTTCATTTACACTTCATACATATCATCCTCATTCATCCTCTGAAGAATTATCTAAACGGTAGTTACCGGAGGCTAAACAGGAAAAAGAAAGGTCTCCCTTGAGAGGACCAAACAGTTAGTAGTCGCAGGGTCTAGGTCAGGGTTGTAAGGC
The DNA here is from genome assembly GCF_047948215.1 of Lycorma delicatula. Lineage (NCBI taxonomy): Eukaryota > Metazoa > Arthropoda > Insecta > Hemiptera > Fulgoridae > Lycorma > Lycorma delicatula. Next base: position 179,612,017 of record NC_134456.1, on the reverse strand, counting down.
AGATGAGACCACACTTCCCACTTGAATTTTTTCAGTAACTCCTTTGTCACTGGAGCTGAATAATGAGTAGCGTTGTCGTGAAGAAAGACAACCCCGTCGCTCTATCTTGACGGACTTTGATCTTTAATGGCTTTACGCAATTTTTTAGTCTCACAATAAGATTCGGCATTGATTGTTGTTCCTCGGGTCATAAATTCACTGTAAACAACTCCCTCACATTCGAAAACGACTGTCAGCATAACCTTTCGAACATGTGGGGATGTTTTCACTTTTTTTGGCTGCGGCGAATTTTTGTGTCTCCATTCATGTGATACTCGTTTGGTCATAGGAGTGTAATGAAGCATCCAGCTCTCATCTCTTGTAATGATTTGTTTCAAAAACTGACCTAAAAGATTTGTATGAAAAAGGCCAGTCCTGGAATAACGTTGAAGAAAAGCAAGAGCAGACGCAAAACGTTGATGTTTGTGGTTGTTGGTGTTTTTTGACGTGTGAACGTCTTATAAATCGATGAACGCCGGCAGCACGCACGAAAAATTGTCCCGTTCCGCCTGAGCCGAGCCGAGCCGAGCCGAACCGTCGTGCAATGGAATATACTATCATGTCAAGCAAGTTTTGGCGAGCTTTTCAAAAACAGCAATTTCATGAATTTGATTTATGATATCAATTTCATCGTTTTAAATTGAAACATTGAATTAAACATTGATTTGATTAAAGTTTATTTCTATAACAAATTGTTCATAATTATTTTTGAACAAATCATTCAATTTAAACTTGCAAAAATTATTAATATTTATTATTAAATGAAATGAAAAATGGAATATTAACGTGTTTCATTAGCTAATTAAAAAATCACCTCGATTCAATTTGTTTGTTTAAACAAGTTATTTTTTAAAACATTCAAATCATGGATGAATTTAAAAAATTGGTATTTTCATGTAGCCCAACGCCAGTTTCTCAAAAAAACATGTGTTTACTTCATAAGGATAACAAGTTTTTTTTGCCACATTACAATCAAAGGTCGACGAATATCATAATTAAAAATTTCACATGTAATCTGTCATAAGGACAATGGACAATATAAAAAAAAAAGAGTTTTACTTAAAATTGAATTTAAGTCCTACCCTACTAAAGGCACTTGCATGTGTATGTGTATGCGTTCCTCTTAGCTGAGAACATGCTTTCATTATCAAACATATTGCCCGTCAAATATCATGTTTTTTCTTAAATGTATATAAACAATAAATAAGAAGAAGCAACACCAACAAATAAGAGAAAAAAGAAAGAACATATTTACATGGTTGAACATACTGTCTGTCAAAAAATCATAAAAGTTTTTCTTAAATATTTATAAACAATAAATAACAACAGTAATAATAATTGTAAAATAAATTAATAAATTTTACTATCGTAATTCATTCATTCAATATCGTAGCAGAACAACTATTCTCGATACAAATAAATCGATACTGAAAATACTATGGATTCACTAATCTAATACCCTAATAATAATAATAATAAATAAAACACAATAGAAAATAACAAAAGTATAAATAATGAGGGTTTAAAATCCTCATTATTTATGCTTTTCATTATTCAATTACTTTACTTTTATATTTTTTCATTATTTATTCTTTTGAAGGATAGAAATAATGAGGGCTTGCTTTCATTTAGAATCGTAAACATGATTTTTTTCGGCCTTGTAATTACAACTAAACATACATATAGGCATAACACGTGAGTCAACTCAAATGGTTAACAATAAAGGTCAAAATTAGAAGAATTTTGAATCTTATATTTCCTCCTTAGGGATTTATTGATTTTTGAAGCTAACTTCTCTTTTGTTATTGTGTCAAGAAAGGTTAGTTTCATATTACGATAATTTGTTTCGTAAACTGGATATAATATATAACTAATAAATAAATTAATTTAATTTATATTTAAGCTTCCAGCTCTCGTATTGAGTGAATTTACATATGGATATTATAGATCTTATTGAAAATGTTGAGAGTGTGCAATCTTTAAAAGATGCCTAAACCGATCTAAAACAAATTTAATTGGAAAGATTTGCTGCTATTTTTTCGCTTTTCCTTAATCAATTTTCATCATTCAAAAAAAAAAATTTTACTCAAGAGGTAATCAATTTTGGACACCTAATAAACCCATTCTAAACTAACGCTAGACGTCGCCCTTGCGGGCGTCTAGCGTTAGTTTTAGAAATCTGTCTGTTCTTTTACAATTACCATCTGTTTTTTTAAAATCATTCTTTTTAATAGTTTAATTTAAAATCTGTCAACGTTAGGTTTAGAAATAATAATAGCTTTGATTAAAAAACATAATAAATGAACATTGTTTTGTAAATAAAAATTATAAATTTATGATTTCACTATTGTGTATTTTATCGAACTCCTTCAGTTTGCTATAAGGTTCTGTTTATGACGAAGTTTATTGATAATCGTCTAGTATGCCTTCAGCTCTTTGGGGTCGATTTACATTGACGTTCTTTGCAATACGTTGTCACGCTCAAGTCTCGTGCGAAACGTAGTTCCACACAAACCAATGTTTTTTTATTAAATAAATATTACAAATGAATCGAGGTATTCGAGCGTTGGTTAATGATATTTATTAAAAAGAAATTTGCTTTGGAAGTTATTTTTTGTGTGGTCTATATAATGGAGTATTAAAAATTCAAATCGTAGAGATGGTTGCCACATCTGTTGATGTGACACCGATCGTGCACACATCTTACGGTAACCAAGTTGATCGTGAGTAATCTCAAACACATTACCATAACCGATATGAAGTTCACTTTTCTCTAATTTTAATGTGCCGGTTACTCAAGATTCGTTCACGCGTTCCGCGTTACTCGTCGTGTTTGCAGTTGAAGGACGCCCACTACGCAGTTCGTCACTCACATTTGATCTTCTGTTTCTGTTTCATTTAACAACATTTTGTGATCATGGGGCGTTACATTGCATTTTAATCGTATACCCTAAAACAATTTGGCGATGAATTTCACAATTGTAATTTTTTTCCAACAAGAATCGGACTACTTAACGCACTTCTATGCTGGACGAAAGCATAGAAGCACTTCTAGTGCTGGACGAAGCACTTCTATGCTTCTATCACTCTAGAGGACTCGCCACATTGACAACGACACTACACACGTACTGAATGTCGTACAGAATTCCTGCTGTGGGAGCGTGAAGACAACAACTTAACCACTCCTGCCACCACAAGACATAATATATCCCTTTCAGTTCAAGAACACTGCAAGGGTGTATCTTATATTTTGATCCACCTCTCGTATTTAATAACTAAGTATGAAAAACAATACGAAACAGAAGGTAGAAATTTAAATACGGCAGAAGGTTTGAATTAATAGTAAAATAGTGATGTTTAAGGAATGTTACTAATTTTAAACTAGCAGAATCTAGTAAACTCTTGTTCCGGTAAATTTTTTCAATAGAATAATTTTTTTAATGTTAATTTCATGGGTTCGATTTTCATTTCTCTCGCCACAATAAAATTTTTTTCACTTCCTGCATTGTAACCATCGGAAATTCTCTATGTGTATTCTTAAAAGAATTCAAATCATAAAAATATTACGAATGAATCGAGGTATTCGAGCGTTGGTTAATGGTATTTATTAAAAATAAATTTACTTTAGAAGTTATTTTTTGTGTGGGCTATATAATGGAATATTAAAAATTCAAATCGTAGAGGCAAAGCACATTGTGCATAAAAAAACTGATTTAACATTCCCTAGAAAGTTATAGTGCTTTTTTTTCATTACATATTTATTATTAGTAAACGGAACCGTACGTTGTACGAAAATATTGCTTCAAACCTGCTTCATTGATATTGATAAACAATAATTTTCAGTTTCAAAGTCGACAGTATTTGTTTTCATTATCATTTCTAGTTTTATGGAAAATAATTTCAACTGTTTTATCACGATGTATATAAAATTTTATTCAATTCAGTATTTCTTTAATCGTCAAATTAAAATATTATGCTTTAAAAATTTCTCGCTCATAATGTATCTTTAGTGAAATAAACGCCGTAGTGAGAAAAAATAAAAGTTAAACATTTTTTAAACTTCTTTTCGTGGGAGGCTTATAAAAAGTTTGTAAGTTATTTTCTACATATTTTTAGAGTTATACTAATGTAGTATGTAGTGAAAGAAAAAGTAGCGTATTGCTGTCAGTAAAATAAATTACCATAGACTTGTATATTTTTTGATCCTCTTTTTAATTTTAAGTCGCTGAATTCCGAAATGATATAATCTAGGTTGGAAAATTTTATATGCACGAGAGTGAATTTTATAAGCCTATAGCATTGATTCTCAAACATTTTCGCCCACCGCTCACATTGAGAATCACAAATTTTCCAGCGCCCTCAAAATTTTTAAACTTACCATGTGTTAAAAATAATAATTGGATTGCTGTTTTTAAGATGCGCTCTTAAAAACAGCAATTGCAATTATTGTTTTAAAACGTGGCATATCCTTTTTCTTAGTTGAAACTTACATTTTAAATGAGAGTAATGTATAATAATAATATTTATTAATTTATTATCAATTGAAAATTACAGATACAGTTTTTTCAACGTATTTATCCTTGACGCAGGTAGCAAAAAAGTAGATAAGATCTTGAAAGAAATAATAAATTTTATTTTCATTTCTAGAAAAGAATTGAATTTTAAGCATTATGAAATACCGGAACTATAATTATTATCTTTGTCAGATTTTTTATCGACTTTTCGAAGAAAAGTACGGTATTACTTTCGGTGGTGTGGTAGGAGGGGGGTGAAAATGAATTTTCTTTACGTTTTGAAGTATGAGGAGTACGAAAATATCATTCATTTAAATGATGGTTCCTTAAATATGTATATGAATATAATACATATATATATATTTATTTATTTACAGGCCTATAAATAAAATAAATTTATATTTTAAGATAATTTATTACAGAATTTTGTGGCGCGAAAATCTTCAAAACTACTAGATCAGTTTCATTGAAATTTAAATAATCTGTAGTAGTGCATCTGGAGTTGTGCAGGTGAAAATTTTATGAAGATTGGTTGAGTCGTTCTTGAGTTACAATCAATTTAGAATCAGTTCGTGTGATGCTACAAATTGGAACGGATACAAAATAAAGTAACGAAAAGTCGGTCTTCTTGTGCAAGGTTTTTAAAAAAATTTAATTTAATGTTGATAAAATACTTATAATTAATTTAGTTAACTAATCGCAAACAGTCATTGGATTAAAATCCGGGAATTTAAGCTCGTTTGTTTACGGTAGAGAAAAACAAACTACAATTCAGAAATACACTTTTGACCGCAGACTATATTTTGATTTGCTTTTTTTGAGTTAATATTATTTGTGCTGTAATTTCTAATCTTTTATGTTTTAATGTTCGTAATAATTGAGATTTGGAGTAATTTTGCAGAAGTATTTTGGGGAATACGTATTATTAAAGCTTTCTGTTGATTGCTTTTTTTCATTAAAATCGACTTTTTTCTACCAAAAATCATACCAATAATATTGAAAACAGTGCTTTACTTTTTTTCTTTAATAAACAAAATATTCAGATTAATATTTATAATATATTTTTAATTTTTTAAATTTTAATATCTATAAATTTATAAAGAGATATTCAATAACTGAAAAAAGTCATTGTTCCTTTTATTAGTTTTCGTATGAATGTTATAAAAGGGAGGTTAATTAATGAAATGTGATAATAAAATTGTTAAAAATATGATACTATTGAGGTCATCTTCTGTCGTCAATTTTATCACTTGCCGTGATTTCAGTGATATGTTATTATTTAGGTGTTTTAATTTATATATTGGAATTGGATAACGATATAACGTTACGTTACGGCTGTGTTAGCGAATCTGTTACGGGGATGTCGGTCAGTATATACCGCATATATACTATCTCCCTTTCTCTCTCGCTTATTCAGTACGCTTCACTTTTACCCCTCTTTCGTAGCACTCCTATCCCTTTTTGTGTTATTGGTGACCGGGACAGAGAGATATCCAGTGACCGAACGAACACGACTGTGTTTATGAACTGAGTGACTGGAGCGAGCTCTGGGGATTAAAACTACATCTCGCGGTGACCTGGGATTAATGCTATTATAGCCGGCTGCCGATTGAATTGGCGACCCGGGAGGCCATTACAGCTTGTCGTCCCATGTTTGCCGTTATTTTTATTGCGTCATGATTTTTGCCAGCATGAGGCCTTGTTTTTAATAAAATTCTCCAGTAATAATTGTACGACAAACCATCCCTTCCATTATTTTAATGAACGTAGCTTTTTGTTTAATCGTAAATCTTCTTGTTTAATATTTTAATCTGAAATATTTATACGACCGTATAACTCCATAATGTTTAATTAAGTTGTGTTTTCTTGTTAGAGGTATTTAATTTTTTTAAACGTGTTTTGTTGTGTACTCCGAGCGCGCCTCATTTATCCACACTAATGGTTCTTTTCTACACATTAATACTTGTAGAAATATATTTAACTAGTATGTTGGTTTTTAGAACAAAAATCTGGACATAGGAGAATGTTAAAAATCAGATGGGTGGATAAAGTGACAAATGAAGAGGTATTGCGGCAAATAGATGAAGAAAGAAGCATTTGGAAAAATATAGTTAAAAGAAGAGACAGACTTATAGGACACATACTAAGGCATCCTGGAATAGTCGCTTTAATATTGGAAGGACAGGTAGAAGGGAAAAATTGTGTAGGCAGGCCACGTTTGGAGTATGTAAAACAAATTGTTGGGGATGTAGGATGTAGAGGGTATACTGAAATGAAACGACTAGCACTAGATAGGGAATCTTGGAGAGCTGCATCAAACCAGTCAAATGACTGAAGACAAAAAAAAAAAAAAAAAGTATGTTGGTTTTTAGAACAAAAATCTGGACATGTATGTCACGAATTGTGTACGTCCGTATAAGAAATTCTACTTTATACACTCCAAAGGGATCTGATCAAAATTTTATAGTTTATTTGGATATTTTCACGTCACGCAGTTCTGAGAATGAATTAGCGCTTTTCTTCAGGAAGCCTGAGCTTTATTCGAATATGTCGGTAAATCATTCATCGGTAACGTTCTTGATTGAACCTAACTCGATCTCTCTAGGAATTTTGAGCATGAAGATCCTGTACTTGAAAGGGACTTGAAATGCATTTTTGGATAAATGCATTTACTGGACAATCGTCTTTTTTTATCTCTCAGGATCCAAAATAAAGTTAAAAATGATAATAATTTTGGTCTTTTTTCACTATCTACCATCCTTATCATTGATCACTTTCCTTATTAAGATTCCTGTTGGATACACGTTAATGATGTAGGGACCTATAGGGTTATTGCGTCCTTGATATGTGTTTTTCATAGATGGATCGCTTTGCTTACGGACCGTTCGGTGATTATGTATCCGGTTGCTGAACATTATTTTCGGTATTAATCTATGAGATCATTACTTGGTACTTGCAATTGTGATTTATAAAATCAGTTTTTTACTAAATAAAAATTATATTTCTATACATTAATCTATACATCGATATTCTTCTATACATTATGATTTTTCTATACATTAATATTTTCGATTGTACAAAGAAAAGTTATTTTATTCTTTAAAAATAGTATTAAATTTATCAAACAATGTTTCTGTTATTCAGAGTTTCTAAATCGGCAACCCGGAATCGGTCTTTTTTAATTCGGTTATTGTTTATAATGATTTATCTGGTGATCTAAAATATCTTAAGACTAACTGATTTAAAATTAGATTATTATCATTAGATTTTTCGTTTCCTTTTGTAAAAATATTAATGCTTTGTTAATGAGTTTTAAATAAAATAGTATGTAATTAAAGAAAACTGAATTTTCTGCGCATTTATTTAACTAGAATTCATACTACTGTGTTTATTAATTAATGCCTCCAAAATTATTTCCTCGTTATTTTTTTTTCTTCTCACAGTTTCATCATCACTTTTATATAGTCATGTCTTTTTATATTAATATTCGGCAATAACGACTTACCTTTTTTACTCATTAATTTTTTATTTTGTAATACTGTTCTGATGAAGTTTTATCCATAGGTCTCCCTTGATACTTCCAAACAAATGCCGATGTATTTTATGTATGTATGTCTGTTAGACATCTGCTACCCTAATGGAATATCAGTATGTAATGTGTAACTATGTTTTGATATAGATGTAGTATTCATTTACAAGTATTTTTAATAAAACAAAAACATAATCTTAAATATCCTACCGATCTGATCTAAAACCGAGACTAAACTTTAGAATTTAGAGTTTGGTCATTAGTTACGTTACTGGTTTGATGCAGATCTCCATTCCTTCCGGACCTATCGTAGTCTATTATTCTCAAAATTTATTACTTTTAAATTATCTGCGTCACGTATTCCTTTACAGCCTTTCTTTCTTATCTTTTCTAATTTTATAGCTTTTCTCTTTCACACTCCTTTCTAGTACTAAATTAACTAACTGTAATCGCTTTAATATTAAATCATCCTCTGTGATATTGTGGCCCATCCCACCAGCCGTGTTCTTCATTTTATAGTATTTGTACGTTATTACTGATAATCTTCATTTGTAATCTTATTTATTTTGTGTTCTATTAGTGTACATAATTTTCACGATATAAAACGTAATATTTAGCAACTTTTAATCAATATAAATATGATGTAATTGTTTTCTAAACAGGAAGCGGTTGAAATTCAATATAAAGATAAAATAGATGAAAATGAGATATAGCAACTTCTTTTTACAAATCGTTTTTTTTTTTTTTTTTATTTAGTCTCACACTTTCTTACACTCGCACTGGATGTTGGACCAGACGCTGAAGAGGAATAACCCTCGCCACAACCAAGGCTGCCTCCGTTGAAACCGAGTTTTTCGCTGTCGCTACCCTGAGGGCCATTCTTCGTTGTAACCCCTCCAACTGGCGTCGATTACGCTCCACACTTAATGCACGTTGCCATTCGGGCACCCCGTAGAGCAGTATCGAGTTGATCACGTGCGCGTACAAAATTCGGTTGGCTGTCCGAGGTCCCGTCACTGCTCCCAGTAGTTTACTAATTGCAGCGACCGTCTTGTCCACCTTCTGGAAAGTCTCTTTAACATGCGATGTAAAAGTTCCTCCTTTTATCAATCCAGATTCCCATATTCTTGACCGTGGGTTGTGGTGACATCCAATGCTCCCCTACTCTAAGGGTAATCTAATTGATCCTCCTTTTCCCAGTCATTGCAACAACCTTTGTTTTGTCAGGTGATAAATAGAGTCGCTTATCGATCAACCAGTGCTGTATCCAGTCAATCGCTTCATTTCCAGCTGTGATTACCTGCTCCTCCGTCTTTGCTACTACTAACAGTGCGAGATCATCCGTGAATGCCGTCGGGGAGACCCTCCTAGGAAAGTCCAACCCGAGCACCCAATCATAAACTAAGTTGCACAACAGGGGGCCCAGAACAGACCCCTGGGGAATCTCGCACGTAGCTCTGAAACGCAGTTTGCTATCTTCTGTTTTATATACCAGCGTCCTTTTGTGAAGATAACTCTGGACTAACTTTCGAAGGAACCCTCTTATTCCTTTATCCTTGAGAACGCAGAACACCGACTACTATCTCAACATATTGAACGGGTTCCTAATGTCCAGTACTACCAGTACCGGGATACTTCTTGTACGTCACGTTCCTGATGCCCCAGAGTCTGTTTTCGAAGTAATCTCCGTGACTGCATCAACCGTAGAGCGCTTTTTAATAAAGCCGCACTGATATCGATCAAAGCCTCCCTTTTCCTGGATCTCCTCAGTCAACCTAATCGCCAGCATCCTCTCACACATTTTACACATATTATTCATCACACATAAGGGTCTGTAAGCGTGAGATCCGTCTTCCACTTCTGAATTTCTAATGAGAACCAATATCGACTCCTTCCGTGCGGGAGGGATGTCCCCTTCGGCGAATATCCTGTTCATAACGTTTACACACGGCACAGTTCGTGCTGTTCATAACGGGGCAACCAGCATGACCTCCACCATAAGCCGTACCACCTCCACTCGGATACCGTGTGGACCTGGCCCCTTCAATTTCATTCTATTTTTAGCTGTTATTTTGGTGGTTGGGTTCAATTAACATTTCAGGAATGGTCGGCCTGAGTCTGTATAAGACTACACATACATGTACATCTCGTATATATCAAACAGGTACACATAAGAAAGAAACAGAAAATTCTTTGCCCAATTTCTGTACAATTGCGACATATGCGTGAACATTATTTTAATTTTGAATCAGTGATATGAAGCCTGGCTATGTTGAAACGTCGTTGAAACATCAGGTGTGCATCCACTAAAAGTACATCCTGGTAAGTGGAGTGACGATGTACTATAACTGCAAATATTGATAAAAAGGTAAGAAGAAAATAACGTAGATCATGCATCAGTTGATAAACCATAGTTCATGATTCGACAAATAACGAAATATAAAAAGCAAAAAGCGAAATAATGTCATGAAAACAGTCATTTCGAGTCTACAATGAAGCAGCCATCCGTCATTATGGATAGGTGGGTGTTACGAACCCAACTCGGTAAACTGAAAGTTGTGCGGTAAAATTTGAAAAACCTGAGCTGGCGCAAACAGGAACTAACGGTACTATGTTGTGTTATAATGTTAATTATTTGTATAATTAAATCAATACAATTATTCTGGCATTCAGATAGTTTGAGTAATTATCTTTTTCTTAAATGCTTAACAGTATCTTTCGTAGTAATTTTGTTTTCATTTATAGGACCATCTATTGTAGGACTGATTGCCTACTTCGATTCTACTTGCCCTGTATACTTTGAAAAATTAATTAATTTCGTTTTCGTTATTAATGAAAAATATTATATTAGATATAAAATTATTATAATATTGAAAAATGTGTAGGAAAAACTGTTATCTAGTTATTGAAGCTCCTTGTAGTTGTATTTTTTCGGCACGAGTATTATCCTCATAATGGTAGACTCGGAGCGTATTTCTGTTTCAGTTTCGATCACGTTACTGTCATTTTTCTTGTTTATATTATATTTTTTAAGTTTATATGATATAGACTATTTTTTTTAGAATGTTTGTTATACTATCCTTGGAGTATAGAAAGCTTTTCCTTATTTATATGTTCTTTCTTTTATTAGAGCAACTGCCCAATATTTTTTTTGTGTTCTTGAGTAATGTTTTTTTAATCTTTTTCTTCGCAGATTTAACCTGTTTAACCTTTTTTCACGTGTCTAGCTTCGTATAAAAATTAGTCGCACTTTAGTTGTATCTATATTTTTTGTTCATAATTTATCTTTTTTAAAACAAGTAAAGAAATCTAGAAATGAGTGTCTTGTTTGTTTATGTAATCATTGTAATAACGTTACATATTCATTTTTATTTTTCATTAAAAGTATTAAAAAATAACGAAAAATAATTGAGCTCGCTAATTATTCCACGTTTATTTTCCTAAAATTCTACAACCTTATTTATAACTTTATTTTAATCATTATTTTCTCTTGACAAATTTTTTCTTAACCCTTTTTTCTAATTTCTATAATAACCCTATCTCGGATGCCGTAAGGTTTCCAACATACATGTATTCCTCTTTCCTAGTAAAGACAGTTACTTTTATACGGATCTGAATACTAGATCGTGGATACCGGTGTTTTTTGGTGGTTGGGTTTCAATTAACCACTCATTTCAGGAATGGTCGAACTGAGACTACAAGACTACACTTCATTCACACTCATACATATCATCCTCTGAAGTAATACCTGAACGGTAATTCCCGGAGGCTAAACAGGAAAAAAGTTATTCCTTTTCCCAAAAACTTGCTACTTTCATTTATATTGTTAAATACACCTTAATATCTCATTATGAATTTAATTTGTCTTTCTGAGATTCTTCTTTTAGAGTATATCTAAAAAAAACACGAGGTTTTCCTTTTTGGCTTTCTTATTGTTCACATTGCTTTGTGTATAAGAATACGTTCCATAAGAATATTTTTTCAGATTTCTTTCTAAATATTAGATTTCCGTATTTAGTAGACTTCTTTTAAAGTGTAAGTCCTACTTGCTTGGGATGTACTTGCTTTTATTGACTCCTTTCTTTAATGTATAAAATAATAAAATATTTTTAAATTTTATTCCGTTATGTTTTATTTAATTTTTTTTATCACGTTTTGTTATTACATAGTGTAATTCATATGAATTGAACAATTAAACAATTGTTATTTTTTATTTATGTAATAGCTTCCACTTACCAGCAATTTTTAATAATATGTTCGAGCGTTTTCGGATTAGTAATCCATCCTCAGGAACACTGATGTGTTTTAATTATTTACTCCACATATTATTAATTATACTAACTTGAATTTTAAAAAAATGATATAAATAAATTATATATCAGTACCAACGGGCCATGATTAACAAAATTAATTTAATTGTTATTTTACTAATTTCTAGAAAGAAGAAGTTATTTTTGTGGGATTTTGTTTCTTTATCTTTATGTCTGTGTGTGTTTGTTTGACAATTAGTAGATTAAAAGTAAAATAGTTAGATGAACAAGATAGAACTCTTTTTAATGATCATTTAAAAAGACTTTAAAAAAGATAATTTTATATAATCTTATACAATTCCAGATGAATCGAAGCTTTTTATTCAAAAGGGCAGCAGCCCAAATAGTTAGTTCGTAAAAATTTGATCGGGATCTCGACTTGTATGTGCGGTAAATCGGTTTCAAAAATTTATCCAGTTATTATTAAGTATAAATTAATTACTTTTTTATTTCAACTAATTTGTGTTATTATTATACCGTAACTGTATCGTATTCAAAAGGTTGCTTTAACTAAATTTAAAAAATCTGGTGTAATAAACTCTAGTTTACGAAAGAATAGGATTCATTTATGAAGAGTTGTACCATACGAATCATTTGATGGAAGAATTAATTTCATGCTTCTTTGGTAGCTTGTTTTTTTTAGGTTATTGGAATGATTTATAATTTACTTAAAGCGAACCTGTTCGAAATATATACAGGATTCTTGGCTGTCAAAGAGTACAGTTGGTTCGTATAATTTCAAGAAAAGCCAGACAAGCATAACTTCAAAAAAGATTGGACAACTGCATTCTGTGCGTAAATAAATCGGAATTTTTCGTCAGATCCTCTTCAAGTATTGCAGCTCATAACAGTTACGCATAAAACATTCAGCGTTAATGTTTTAAAAAACTGAATTTTTTCCATCAACTGGTTTATAAGATAAGTGTAAGCGGTTTTTTGCTAGAGTGTAACTATTCTTTCGTTGACATCGCATACTTCAGTAATTTTATCTGCTTAAAGTGAATTTAAGTTCGAATATAACTGTTTTTACAATTTATAACTTCACAATTGTGAGGATTTTAAATCCTCGCAAGCTTCACATCATATTTTATTGTGTACGTGTACTTTAAAACTAAACTTAATTCTTAGCAAGAATTTCATACGATTTAGTGTTTCTTCTGACTCATTTGCAGTCCTAGTTTTTCTATTCGTATTTTTAATGCCGTTTTTTTCATTTTATATTATTATGAAAATCTGAAAATTGCCATTCAAGTTCTTCGTTATTATTATTATTTCTTTTTTTTTTTAGAGAACTGAACATCCTGGTTTTCGTTGTAAATAATAAAACTTTCTTTGTTACAGGTAATAATTCTTTTTTTTCTATTCTTATATGGTAAGCAAAATATTTTATTTTATTTTTTTAAGTATGTTTATATATTCGTATTTAAATTATAGAAATATATTGCAGTAATTTGTAATTAACCATAATTTCCCACAATCTAATAGGGATTTAGTATAATCCAGTAATTATTCTGATCATAAACAAATACAAACAAATTTGGTTATAATGTTCAGTTCCGATCTCGCTGGTCGTAAAGTTTTATGATGATTTATCCAATGCGTAAACGTTTCTTTGCTGTATTATTAATTAATTTTCAATAAATTTAATGTACGGTCTACAAACTTATTCACATTTTAATGTTTTTATGAGTTGTAGAAGTTGAACGTATTGACCAACCGGATTACGATTATCGAAACATTTTACAAATGACATCATCTAGGTTTACTCCTTACTTCCTCTCGTGGTTCTGCGTCGGATTACGTTATTTTCTCTTGCAATTAGTTCTATTATTTTTTAATCTCATAATTTTCATCATTACCAACGAAAACCCTGTTCTAAAATTCATAATTTTGCATTCATTATTTAATGAGAAAATATATTCGAGAATACCTTTACATACAGATCTGTAACTGAATATAATAATATATAATTACAGTATATTCAAAGAATTAGCGTGCGAAATTACAATACGCATTCTGTGATTGTTTATTTTTAAAATTTTTTTTATCTAAAGTTAAATTGTTTTTAATGAAGTCTAAGAAGAAGAATTAATAAAGGTTTTCCTTCTTGAAATATTGATTCCTGATATTGTAATGTTTTTATTTTTTTGAATAATTGAGACCTAGTATTGTAGTATTTTCATTTTTTGGTAGTTTAATAAGCGCTTAATTATGATTCTTTTATTTATTAAAATATAAATGCAGCCTAGCGCTTCGTATGTTTCAAATAGTTCTCAGAGAAATAGTCGTTATTTTTAATTATATTAGCTAGAATAGCTAGAATGATTAACATTCCAAACTGCAGGTGATTTGTTATAACGTAATATCACAAAAAATTTATTTCAGTGGCCTCTACTGATTTGTAGAAATAACTATTTGTAGATATAAATATTGACTGTAATCATTTTTTTAATTTACGATGCACCAGATCTGTAGACACATACGACGTGTGTGAAAAAAGTAATGAGACTTACTTTTCACTTACCAAAGTTTTTGTTTTTTTCAAACAACAATATTATCCCCTTCAAAGTAGTTCCCTTGGGCAGCTATACACCGGCGGAGTCGTTGTTCCTACTACTGGTAGCAGGGCTGGAAGGTTTCAACAGGTAGGGCTTTTAACTGGTCGGCCACAGTCTTTGAATGTTCTCCAGAGTTCCAAAATGACATCCTTTTAAGACATGTTTCAATTTCGGGAAAAGGAAAAAGTTACAAGGACTCAAAAATTTTGGTCAAAAAATTTGAACTCAAAGTTTTGAGGTCAAAAATTCCGTGATGGAAATGGCCGTGTGACACGGGGCATTGTCATGATGAAGCATCCACTTGTCTGCAATGTCTGGTCTCACACGAATCACTCTTTTCCTGAGCTTCTCAAGGACACCTTTGTAAAACAGTTGGTTTGTCGCTTTGCCGCTTTGTTTCAGCTTTTGTTTCAACTTTTCAAACGTTACACTCGCAGATTCCCCAAGTTTAACACAAAACTTGATTGCACACCGTTGCTTTAAATTCTGATGCTTCATTTTCGTAACACAACTTCACTGATGGCGCTGTCAAAAATAATGTGTTGGCTGAACGGAGTTGAAACTCGTACTGAGCTTGCGGAAGGGATCAACAAACCAGTCTAGCACAGACCGGTAGACACAGCGTTGCCAGATCGCTCGCAATGTTACCAATCTCATTATATTTTCTCACACACCTCGTACGAAATTCCTGTAGCAAGGAATTCCCGCATTCGTCAAAAGAAGGAGTAGCGTGAGTAAATCTAAGTATTAGGCAACTGATAGATAAAGTCTGAGAGTTCAACATTCCTCATGTAAAATGCTTCCTAGGTTACGCCAAAGTTTTCGACTCGGTTGGGTGTAAAGATCTGTGGCGAGTATTGAAGGAGATGGACGTTCCTGATCATCTTGTTACCCTTATTCGGAATTTCTACATAAATAATAGCTCGGGGGGTTAGACTGGAAAATAATACAACAAAGCCCTTTTTCCTGTTAAGAGAAGTACTTCAGGGATGCATTATTTCTTCGACTTTATTCATTATTTACGGCGAACATACCTTGCGGAAGAGCATGAAAAACTGGCATAACTGTGTAGAGATAGGAGGCCGGCGTAAAACCAACTTCAGGTTTGCTGTCGATACCACCTGATCGCGGGTCTGGTGAAGGAAGAATGACGGAGATCTTCGATCGTGTTCAGCAAGAAAGTGAGGGATTAGGACGGAAATTATACATCAGAAAAACAAAGGTTATGATTGTATACACATCCAATGGTCTTTCCAGTCAGTGATACGCTGTGTGATTAAAAAAAAATGGACCGTTTCATACGTTTAAGATGCAAAATAGATAAAAATTTGGGGATTGTCGGCTGAAATACGAAGAAGAATTATCTTGGCGAAGGAGGTGGTTACAAATTTGACTGCTATTTGGAAGAGTAGGGCAACCCACGAAGTATACAAAGCTGAAACTGCTTCAGGTACTAATCTTCCCAGTAGGCATGTACGGCGTTGAGACCTGGGCCATCAGATTGGACGACCGGAGGAGAATTGATGTATTCGAAACGTGGACCTACAGAAGAATGCTCGTCATCGCGTGGAAAGAAAAGAGGATGAACTACTCGGTTATAAACGAGCTGGATATACAGAGGAGGTTGTCCTCAATATGCTTCCAGCACATTCTCCGTTTTTCAGCCATTTAATCCGTAGGCCGGGTGGTAATCTTGAGAAGCAAGTCGTACAGGAAAAATTCGAAGGCAGCAGGTCACGCGGAAGACCGCTGCAAAGATGGTTGGACTAAATTGAAGAGGTGACTGGAGAAACGGTAGGTGCATTGAATCAAGTGACAGAGGATGGTAAGCTATGTTGGGAAATTGTAAGCGGGATATGAATCAGATGGTAATCTGATTCATCTCTGATTCATATCAGATTTAATCTGATTCATGTCTGAAAGCTGGTAAGTTTTCAGACATAAGAGGAGTAATCACTGTTGATGATTGTACGTATTAATTTTTTTTTCACCCAGTAATTTTTTGAATAACGCATCAGTAAAATTTAAAATTCTTTTTGTAGTAGCGAATACTTATATAATAAGGAAACAAATGCATTAAATTAAAAAAAGAACATATAATTAATAAAAAAGACATTAATTTTAATTTTTTTATCATTATTAAAATTACTATAAAATATAAGCAAAATTCAAATAACAAAACTTTATTAAGATATTTAATTACAAATATTTACAATTAAGTACAAATATATTGTAACTTTTATTTATTTTATTAATTTATCTACTCCAGAAACAATAGACTACCCTATTACGGTTTCTTGATGTTCGATTAATTATGTATGAAAAAAGATATTTTGACCGGGATTTGAACCTAGCTATCTCTTCATCACGGAAATTGGTTAATTTGCTACATTTTCCTGATTTTTCTCTTGTTACATTTATTTATTACGTTTGTATGTCAGTTAATAGAAGTAGAATATCGAATAAGAAAAATATGTTATAACAAACGCCGAGTGCACGCGAAATATCATTGTTTCATATATCCGAAGCAATTCAAGACTGGCTTTACAGCTAGCATTTCTCATTGACTCACTCAGAGTTCATCTTGGCAATGAAAAGTATTTTTGCTAAATTCTGGAATAAATTTTTAATTTTGACAATCTTTTTAACCTAAATTTTTATTTATTTATTTTTATCCCGCCTAACCTTAATGTATTTCTTTGGTTATATCAGATTTAAATAATCTGTTTGATTTTGGCTTAGTGGTAGTTCACATTTAGCTACCATAAACGTCCCGTGCATATATCTGCAATTATTTATTTCCAGTTTCTAATATTAGCTGATTTTGTTTTTTGCATATTTGTCTTTTCAGGTAATAGACTACTTCTGCTAAGTGAATTCTTTGCTCTTCAGTTGTCCATATTACATAATATTTATTGCTTAAATAATAAAAATATTTCGTTATCTGTTGTAATGTTATCATGACATTATATTTTATAAATTGTTACCTTTTTTAACGTTTCATTGCTCTTTTTTTGTATACTTTTTATACTGAATTGAATGTTCATTTAGGCAATAAGTATTTATTGTGATGTATGTTTAATGCCTTTTATAAAATAAAAAAATCAGCCAATCTTAACATATTTTTCCTCATATTGAATCAATTAGATATAAACTGTTGATTTTTTGTAATGTAATTTCTAGTTAATGTAAAAATTAATACTTTTATATCGCTAATGATTTTATTAAAATTGTTTTTGTAGAATAGCAGGAAATGAAAATCGGTTATTTTTTAAAAATATATTTCTTTTATTGGGGTTAATAATACGATTGAGGTAAGTTTAACGCTAATTTAAAAACCAACATGTTTTATTTACTGCATGAAACATATATATTTCGCTGTTAATAGAGTTATTTAATGGTTTTAAATAGAATTTATGTATCTGTGTTAGTTTCTTTAACAAAAAATATGTTTATTGGATAATAAATTGAATCATTTTTCCCCTATTTTTATAGTTATCTTACAAGATTTCTTTTTTTTACTTGTTACAAGTGTAATAAGATTACTGTGATTCCTTTTTGTATTGTCCTACATTATACCTGTTTCCATAAACGTTTTTATTTCTTATGCTTTAAAAGCTCTTGTTGCTTTTTATATTTCCCTTATTTCTTTTACGTTTTCTGATCAGTGTGTTTTAAGGATAAATTTTTCTTTAGTTCATTAAATATACTGTTACTTCTTTGTGTACTGTTAGTGTACTAACAATATACAATAGTTGTTTCTTAGTTATATTGAGCGTTCTAATTATTCTTTTTTTTATTTTTTAAATTAATAATATATTTACGTTTGGATTACGGTTATCGTATAAAATTTATTTTTACGTTACAAAAATTATTACTTTTATCGTCTTGTAGTTTTAATCTACCAGTAATTTAGTTTAATCTGTTAGTTTTAAGAAATCGTTTGTCTAATATTATGAAAAAATTATTACTCATTTTAATTCATTCTTCTTTACGATGTTTTGGATTTTTTTTCTTTTATAAGTTGCAGTTTATTGAAGAAATTTTCCATTTAAAAAATAACGATTTCATGTATGGTTGCTGTTTCGACACGAGATACATGTTTCTTTTGAAAATGGCATACCTGTTCGAAGAATAATAAAAACTGTATTGGTTCTCCCTTGCCTTCTTCAATTTATTTAGTAAACAGTTATATATCTGCAAGCAAATCTGTGCGAAATGCATTTGATATCTATCCCAGCGATACTCTCTCTCTTAATTCGCCCCCAGAACTGAATTTATTATGAGCATCATTACTCTAAGACTAGTGTTGCTTATACTTCAGTTGTTTCACGTGCATCATGATCATAACAAAATTAGGGACAAGTAGTGTAAACAAGAAATTAATATCGGAAGCATCGTTTTAAATTCCTTTGCATTTTAAATATAAACCATATTTGGTCTATGTTATGCTTTAGAATATCGGCATGTATTGGAATCATGAATTATATATATAAGTTTCCTCTGAATAGAGAGAATAATTACTCAAGAGGTGTTATGAGGATTTATGAAATAAATACTTTTAAGTATTAAACGTAAGATGTTAGTAAAGGTTCCACGCTCTTGTTCGATGTCAAATTCTGTTTAAATACCGGAACGGAACGGAACGCAAGAATGGCGGGAGTTTCAATATTTCAGATCGCAGGATCTGGACAATGTCTCTTGCTGCTGTATCTTTCTATTATCGGGTGGGTTTCATCGATTATTTAATGGCGGTTATAAATTTTAAGTTTTATTTATGGACGGATTTGGTAATTTGCGTTCCTATCTGTATGGATCAGCGTGAAATTTATTTAACGTTTCTGACCGTGGGAGACTAAGCTTTTGAGCCTAGCACTCCCGGCGTGATTCCCCTTCAGTCCATCCGCTGAAGTCCTTTCGGTACTAACACCTATAGGCTAGTAGGAATACGCCTATCGGAGCCCCAGTTATTTTGAGGGATAAATGCGCCTCCCTTCTCCGGAGGGAGTCACATATGCTGACTGAATGAAATTGTGGTCTCTTCGTGGGACGATGTGGGGTGTTGTCTAGGTTTTTATAATTTTAACAAAATTTAATTTTGAAAACGGTCACTTTCGCGGCCGGAAATTTCGTGCGGTTTCATTTATAGGTTACACGATATAGAGGCTCCTAAGCCTGGTTTGTCAGTTTTTGATTCTCGTACCGCTTCTTCACGGTGGTTCGTTTAACACAGCACGAGGTTGTTTTCTTATACCCTGTGGAGTAGGGTCCTCTCGGCAGATGGCCATATTCGGACACGGCCGCTTTCCAGAAGAGTCTGCGGAACCTGCGCCACCACCACCTCGGATACGGTGTGCAGTCCCGCAACGTAGCGAAGAGTGACGTTTCTGACGAACACGGTGCTCCAAATATCGTCCGCAACGCTATGTTTTAGACGGCCTCTTATTTCTTTTGAAGCGTGGAGTTCAAGAAAGCTCCCCGTGCCGGGTAAGCATATGTTAGTATAAATACCTACCTCCTCCCGTTTGAATATTGATAGTTATGTTTATTTTTTTTATTTTTTAATTTGAAAGTACAAAGTATTCGATTTTTAAAATCATTTTTTTTTCAAATTCTTGATGCCAAAAACAATTCAGACCCTTTGCTTATAATAATAAGTCGTTACGTAGAAGCGGAGTTTTTTTAAACTAAAAATAAAGAAGGAGGCTGGAAGGTGTAAGTAAATTCCGTTCTTTGTGGTAGAATGTTAGCATTTTCGTCTAATATCCGGAATGTTCTGAGATTACGGTTGATATTTTTCATACCCTAAAAATTTTATATAATACCCATACACAAGCATGGAGCTTATGCGGTTTAAAAAAAACAGTGTAAAGTTGAAAAATTTCTTCCTCTAAAATGACAGTCATTGACATGAGTACGTGAAAGGTGGAATGTATAAATGAAATAGTTTGGAAGAATCCATGGCCTTTTTATTTTATCGCCTCAAAATGGGGCTAAAAATATGATTGAAGTAGAATTGCCTCGCATATCTTTCTAATCATGTAATTTCACAAGTATTTAAAGTCCAAAAAGTCGATGTTTATAAAAACAGTAGCAGTTAATAAGTGATGACTTGTACAAAACATTATTGTTTAGTTTGAAAAAGTAAAATAATTTTTATATTTACTAGAAAATGCTTCAATTGATTTAATATAATGTTATTATCTAGTCGTGAAATCAAGTTGACAGCTAACATAATACTCATCTACAATAAAATTAATAGTTATATGCAATTTGTTAACAAACATTTGATTATAGAAACGAAAAATGCCTTAATAATAATGGATATATATTTTTTTTAAATCCATTTTTTCGGTTATTTGCACTCCAGATTATTGTTTTTTAGATGAGTCTCCAGATGAATGTTTCTTTGTACTGATACATAGTTTCCTCCTAGAATTAGGAACATACAAGATTAAAAGAGGTTAAATTTTTATATTGCAAAAATATGTGTCAAATTAAAGTAAATTTAAAGAATTTTCATAGCGCTGTCTCTCTCATGCGTTAGACTATTCTGTACAATTTTTAAGCCGGAATTTTGTTGATGAATTACTAGATTAATGGTTTTCTTTTCGGTCTTTTTAGTTTTCTTTAACGGTGACCGTAAATGACTTTGATTTATTTGATTATTGTAGTGTTCTGAAAATAATTTTTAATCATTAAAACATGAGAATCACTGTCGGTGTTCGTAAAAAATTAGCTATACGATTGTATAACGGTCGTTTAGTTTTAAGTTGAGGCGGAATAAGTGACAAACCGGCTGACACGTCCATGCAATATGAGCTACAGTTCTCGTACACTACGTAGTTTGTTGCTGTAAGATCGGAAGTTATCCTTGTGTTAAAGAAACCAATTAACTCTGAAGACAAACGATGACAGAGTCCCCTAATACCCAAGGTTTATTTATCGCTTTATTCCGGAGAGAGTTTTACGTTTCCAAACTTAACTTTCAACTGTCATTTATCAAAAATAGAGCCAATATCTCCGGAGGCAAGCTGGTGCACACTACTTTCCCTCCTCGCTTTTCCTTCTTAAACTGTCTGTATAAAAAAAGAGGATTTCCTTCTACTTTTCTTTTCATCTTCTTTCCTTAATAAATTGACGCTTTCAGACGGCTACGGTTTTAAACCGTCATAAATTTATAAACTTGAGAAAAAACAATGTACAAACTATAAAACGGAGACGGTAACTAACTTCGCATATTATTATCCGACACGAAACATTTTTATTAAATTACTGACTGTGATTATTTCTTTTATTGCTGTTCCTTTATGTTTGCAGACAAATATTATTTTATTTCGGCTAATTAATATTTTAAATAAATTTAATTTTGAGGAAAAATTATTTTTGTTAGAGTTTTGTACAATTTAAAGTTGTTCTGAAAATAAACATGTACTTTGTTATTAATGTAAAACCGTTCACTGCAAAGTTGTTATACTTTCCTGGCATTGGTTATTTATTATTATATACTCCGTAATGTAAAAATAATAATCAAACGTGAAACAAATTTAGAAAAATCGTTATTTTTTTCTGCTACTCCGCTCCCAACATCACCTTCTTAGAATCTTTTTTTTTCAGATTTATCTTTGTTTGTTAAGTTAAATGAACAAAAATGAAAAATTTGCAACCAATTCGAGAAGTTCAGATTGAGAAGAATCGACATCGGAAGAGGGTCGGAATTAGAGGAGTGCAGATCAACTCAAATCGGTTTAGTTTTTGGTCATTTGGGACAGAGTCGACATCAGTCAAGCAGCAAAGCCAAATCAAGAGCTCCGAACGAAGACCCTTCGCCTGGGTTGAATAAGAGCCCAACACGACTCCTCTCTAGGTTTGACATTTATAGAATTGGTTTTTAATTAACTGGCGACAGTGTGAAACCCATTACGGCCAAATAATTTGGCATAATTTGAGTTTACGATAACGTGCCGCCTAGCAAAATTATAATCTTTTTTCCGTACGAGTTACGACAATTTTTACATTGTTAGTTAAATGTTTTTATTTTTAAATTTGTTGTGAAATTTGATAATTCAACTCGTGTTACTTTCAGAAGTGTTAGAGTAATCAAACTGTCCATGTAATTTGTATAAATAGAATCATTCTTTTGAAAAATCAGAGTTTTAAAAAAATTAATTTTTTTACTTTTATAATAATTATTTATACCTTTAAAGAATTACTCTTATTATGTTGAATGGAATAATTTTTTTTTTAAATCCACTGTAAAACGTATAACTAATAGAAACTTACCTAAGATTTATTTTTTGGGAAAGGGGCTGAATTATGAAAAAAAATTATTGTAATATTATTGTTAAAAGTTAGATGTTTGGGGAGGGAAAAGATTTGTGAAAAAAATCTTTCTTTTAACGGTAAGATAAGCGTATAACTCGTGTACTGAACTTAATATAAAGCCGGGTTATGTTTGCGAATGTACAAGACTCATTCATCCTCTGAAGAATTATCTAAACGGTAGTTACCGGAGGCTAAACAGGAAAAAGAAAAGAAAGAGTTATATTTGCGAAATTTTGAGAAAATATTTATCCCAAAGGGACAATTTATTCCATCCCCTAGAGATATTGACCCAAAACATTTACCAAAAAATTAACGCCATATACACGAGACTTTACGCCAAATTTCATCAAAATCGATGTATCTAATAAAACGTTATTAAGCTTCAATCACGCCAACACATGTACCTCTCTGGATCATGAAACGTCGAAAAATTAAAAAAAAAACCGTTCCCCATTTTTTAAATTCTGTGACTGATTATCATATTTTCTTTCTCGCAGTATGGTTCTATGGCTGTGATACCAGGAAAGAAAAAACCCTCCTTTTCACTTAATGTTTTCCAGAAAATGTTTAGATATCAAAGGTAGTGAAATCCAACCTTTAATCTATCTAAAGGGGTACTCTCCCCCGTATCAAATAATTGTGTGATGTGTTATAATGTCCTTATCTAAATAAAATTCACCCGGTTTATGAAGGAAAATCAACTTTGTTGTGATACAGTTGTTATATTTTATTTATAAAATTTAATAATTTAGTTGAATCGAGTAAAATATTTTATCAGTAATTTGCTGGTTCTATCTTAACATCTAGTTTTTTTAAATAGATGAAAATAAATTCGCATCGGTATACAGTAATAAGGTTTCCTATTGATAGTTGTCTGTTCACATGATCATATGGACGCAGTGTTCGACGATATTGCTGTCATTACTGTAGTGAAGTCTGTTAAGTAACGTCTTCTCTTGGGATATATATTTTTCATCATTATATTAATCGTTTTGTGTGTGAGGTTGAATATATACAAGTACGTTTGCAAACATTTAAATCCTTTTGTTGATATAAACTTTAAACATTTAAATCACTTTGTTGGTGTACATTGCATTTGTTTATAAAAACATATTTATTATTTGTTTTAATACGAATAATTCTTATAAAGATAAATATGTCCCCTTAATAAAATATATTGATAGTATTAAGGTAAACAGAATGATGATTATTTTAATAATATTCTACTCTGTATGGTTTACCCAGAATATAATTAACAAAGGCACCTGCGTGTGAGTCAAAGGAATTTGAATCGACTAAACGGAAATAGGCTCTTCTTACACTGTTCATGTGATTGTTATCATTTACTATTAACATCAACTGAAAGCACCCTAGTTGATAATCTTTCAATTTACTGAAGGGGTTTTGAGCAGGATGAGGTCCAGTTCCCTGGAGAAATCTAAAAGGAAGGTTTATCTCTTATTACAGTTCCTTTATAAATAGAGCGTTCCTTTCTCTAAAGTTACCATTTTCCATTATAATTGGATCGGTGTTATTGAATTGTGAATTTTGGCTAGATCAGTGAACTGTTAGCTGAGGATGTGAGGGCCTGTTGAGGCTGTGCGTTTCGGTCATAGAATGGTACAAAAGCACAATTTTCGGCACTTTTGCTTACCAGTAAAGCGTGACCTAATCCTGCCAAAAACGATTTAATTTAACAAAAACGTTCGTAAATATTCTCGTCTTATCTATGTTTTTCATCCCTTGTGGCACGCTTTATATGCATATTAGTGAGAATTCGTTTATTTCCTGTAAGATTGATTTCAAGTCCTTGAAGCATGAAATATCAATGTTATTGATAAAATTTCTATTCCATATTGTCATCGGTAAAACGCATCGGTTATATAGTGTCATCGGTCACTTCTAATCTTTCTATGTACTTTAATTTCGCCGGTTTATTCATTCACTTCCGCTTTCAGTTTCTAATGCACCCTAATTTTTTGTGTTGATGTTAGAAAACGACCTCGAGCTTTCATCAGATTCGATTATCGGTACGTATTTTATTTATCTCACAACTGAAAAACTCTTTTTGCTAATGACTGCTAAGGAATAGAGCTGCTTTGAGGGAAAAAAACGATTTTGATATTGAAAAAAAAATTTTATTATTTTTAAACAGATTGTCTTAAACCTTGGTGGAACAAAAATAAAAACATTTTGGCTGAAAAAATAGTATTGTAATGGATAAGTCCTTATAGTCCTTATATGGCTTCTTATGTGAATAAGGGATTAAGCCTTATACGAGTGATTGTGCGAATAAAAAAAATTGTTAATTAATAAGTTACATATACTTTTTCAGTGAACTCGTTTAACATTTTCAGAATGTACCCTTTCAAGTAATTGATTTCAGATAGAGAACCTTTTACTTTATTTTTCTTTTGTATATATCTGATGAAATCCATCTTTTCTTGTTTACAAGATGTATTTCTCATCCATCACGTTTCTTCTTACTCCTTTTATAAGAAATTTGGTATATGCTGTGTTAAATTTCCGCATCCAGAACTGTGCTGCTCTGATATATAATATAAAGAATGTACAAAGGTGAACGCTTTTAAAAAGGGTTTAAATGTATATTTAGAAGCTGTATACAAATTTTTACGAGTTTTATTATTCCTTTTATGTTTTGAATATGTAATTTTTTCTTTTGATACTAACTTATTTTAAATTTATTAGAGTAAACTCATTTCCTATTATTTGGATATATGCATATGTAAATTAATGCTAAAACGGTAGGTTAAATTTTACTAAATCAAAAAAATTTCCTTAAGAAAATTATGTGGAATGATGAAAAAAGATTATAAGTCTGGTAGAATTTAGAGCTAGTGTGGACTGTATTTTTGATAAAATGGTAGATGATGAAATGAAGCAACGCTATGTTCTTGAATCGTTATATTTAATTTCTTGTCACCCTTGACATTTTGATTGAATTACAATAGTTACATTAGACTTAAGAATGTATGACACTTTATTCATAATTGAACTTGAACATTATCAAGAAACTATGAGTCCCCTTGGACTGAAATGAAAACACGACGCACTGTGCGGGATTCTGACGTAGAATGATCGTACGAGCTTAACTCGCCAGTGAGCGCTAGTACCCACTAGATCGCAGCACCGGACGGCTCGACGTGGAACGGAACACAGTCTTAATATTTATTCTTTGATTCGCCAAAGCAAAATGTGGGTATTTTATGTTTTATATTTTATCTTAAGATAGATGTGCAGTAAATTTCAAAAGGTGAAAATATTCTATTTACGTTTAATTCTCTCGCCCCATTGTTAGTTATTGGTTAGCATCATTGTTTTTATAATAAGTCATGATAATTTTTCAATCCATCTGCAAAACTTACATTCATGTCTTTTTAATTGAATATGAAGTTAGAGTCTGTGTTATCGGTATAATGGAATCTAAATAAGTTCTATACTTAATACAAGCATAAATTTTATTTTATTGGATAGCTCAGTCTAAGATATGTTCATAAACTGTCCAGCTTTTTTACCTGGAGGAAGTCGGGACAAGTTTGAAAGAAGTTAAAGAAATTGAAACATACGTATACCGCGAATGTTTCACGACGCATATTTTATATAACGCATGTAGTCTCACATTCCTTGCAGGGTTGTAGTTTGTATATTTACGTATATTGACCTTTATAGGTTTTATTCTCCAGGAATTAAATTAAAATAAATTTTATCTTAACCCATCTTTAATATTAAAATATTATTAATTGTATCTTTATGTACCGTTGCATAGTATTTCACAGATAATTTGGTATGTTTTACTTCTGCCAATAAAAAAAAATTCGGATAAACAAGTTCTTCGTTATTTGTTTGGATTTATTATTGTTATACTATAATTGGTTGTAAAGATGCAGTTAGCACCATTGTTTTAGAAATTTTGGCGTGATCAAGACAATATCATCATGGAAATATTAATTGTGCTAATATTATTATTTAGGGTATTGTGTTAATATTATTTAGGGTAACGTATTAAAATCATTGCTAGCTGAGTTGGTTTCAAAACAGAAATTGATTTATTATTTTATACTATCTGTGCTGCTCTTTATTATGGCCGTAATGCGTAGAAAGCACTTGAGGCAACAAGAGGGACCGATCGGAGGTAGTTTCTTTAAATGCATGTTCTTTCTTGTGCAGTCAGTCCTATGATGAACAAATTTAAGGTGTCACTTTAGGGCTGAGTATCATCTGTGAAGAAGCTGTGTATCATCGGGAAACTACTTTGCTTTTCACCTTCTCTATTAAGTTAGCATGGGGTGCTTCCCAAAGATGACTAGGCCACTTTTGGAGATGGTGGTTAGTTTAAATATAGGATGCCCATATGATAGTTACGGTTGGGGCGCTTAGATCACTTACATGGATCGAAGCGTGGCGACATCTAGGGCAAGGCAGGCAGCCTCCTTGCCTACGAGACCTTGGCTTGCCGGCACGCAAGAGCGGGAAGTCGGTGGGCTTTCGATGATGGTACGGAGGACCCTGACAGTATGAAAGGGCGCGTTAAAGGGAAGGGCATGCGAAATGCATGTCTGGAACCTAGTAGGTTACGGCCGAGTAGGGCAGCTTCCCTGGGGAGGGCATCACGGCTATCCAGAAGCGGAAGTCGGGTTGTTCCTATGATCCAGGGGAGACCCCGATAAGGGCCTTGGGATGGGGCAATCTGCTACTGCTACCACGACACTCCGGAGCGATCGAGATAATGCTTTAAGGCTGTACTGGTCGCTCTGGTTGTGTTTAAAAAAAAGAAGATCTTACATACATGCATGCTTGACACCTGCAACCTTACTGACTCACATAATTGCCTCTGCAGCCCATTAGGATGCGTTCAGCATCTTTTCCCGGACGGTGCTTCGAGCTAAAGATGCTGAGTAGCGGAAAAGGGGCTTCTAGCGGGAGGCGTTGGACAGTCTCAGTTGTGAAGACTGGTACGCCTTGTTATGCCAGCCCCTATGATCAGTTGGGGACTCCGTACATGACAATGTACTGCTATGATAGTTCCTTGTAATGACGATCTTCATTACCCAACATCCAATAAGCGGGAGTTAAGACCAGAGTCATGGTGGGGGGATCATCTTGGGAACCCCTCATTTGAGGCATAAGGCGCAGTCAAGACCGAGACCCGGCCTTTGTCCGTGAAGGGGGGGGGGTAAAGTTGCAGCATTGCTGTATCCGGAGTCTCCTTGTTGAGAGCTAGAGGCTTGCACAATATAAAAATTTCCAACCGGCGGGCCGATCTGCCTTGCCAGACGTACAGTTTGCGGGTGGGGATTCTCGTTCAAAGGACACCAACCTGGTCTGAGTTATTAGACTTAGCTACACGTCCGGCCCAGGAGAGGGATAATAAAAAAAAAAATAATCACATACGTACTAGCTGAACTAGTCCAGCAAAACACGTCTTTTCCAGAAAAAAGAAAATACGGACTATACTAGAATATATTTTTGAACTGTTTGTATTAATAAAGAATTAAAAAATAATCTAAAAATGCCATGTGTTAAATAAAACAAAACTTATGCTAATATTAGTTTTATATCGAAATCAATACTACGAATATTTATACCCTTTCATCTCTATGAACTCGTACTCGCTTCCCAAGCATTAATTTTACAGCAAATGACCAATCACTTATTCGGCTTTTTCCTAGCTCTATACGTTTCTATTAAGCCATATTCCGTCCCCCAAAACATGCATCTCAAAGTCCACCCTTTCTACCGTTGGCAAAGCGTGAATTGTGAATACTCTGTTAAAAAAACACTTTTTTTTCTTTAGTCAAAGTGTGTTTAAACCAGATTATAATTTTTTTTTTGTTTGAAAAAGATGAAAATCATATGTTTTTTTATTCATAAAAGACAAATACACTGTAAAACACCTTCTTCAGTTCACTGCAAATAATGTTGAGTAGAATTCATCTTAATAGCTGCCAACATCTATCCATGTAGCTTATAACTTAACGGCCGGTAAAATACTCTATTTCCTTAATACTTTCAATATACTATATTGTACCATTTCCAAACTATCCTTATAATTCTATCCGATCTTGAACATTCTTTAACTACTTTTAAAAAATGTATCTTAACTGCTTTTCCCTCTTCTTTCCTTTTGCTTATTTAATTATCATAATTTCACATTCTGTAGAAGAGAGTTTTGTTTCCTATTTCATCTTATTTCCTAAAGCTCTCTCTAGATATTTATAGAGTCTGGAACCATTCAAATTTCATATCCAAGTATTTTCTTCGGTTATATTTTATTAATGATCCTAGATAATTTAAGGCAGTTACTTTTTCAAAAAAAACATTTGTAACAATTTTGGGAATAATGGATTATATTCCTTTAAAAGCCGTAATGTTTATTTGAGCTGTTGATACTTGAAGATCGTATACTTTATAGATACAATCAAATTGGCAGATAGAAAAATACAAATTGTTTCATTTTCTTGAGCTATAACTGTGTTCAGCAAATAGGGATTTATTATCAATTCTTGTCCAGTGTAAATCCCTACACTTATCTTACTCATCTTGTTCTTTCAAAAAGTAAATATTTTTCAGTTAGAACGTGGCTTTTTATGGACTTAATAAATATCGAAAACGTGGTAGTTTTAAAAACAAGTCACTATATTAAAAAAAACCTGACGTTGCGACCTAGTAAAGGATTCCGGTTGACTGATCTGACAGACACACTATTTAATGACCATTTAATGCCTTTGTAGGAACTTTTAGTTACTACTATTTAAAAGTAGTTTTAATTTTTAAATTCCCTTTTTAGAAATATTTTACAAAGCTCATGTCTGCGCACACGTTATCCTTTACAGATATGTTTCCTAAATTCTTATTTTTATTTCATATTTTGTACAAGGGAAATAAAGTTTATTCATTCATTCAATCCTACTTATTTCCATCAAACAGATTAGTAATATTCTCTTATATTCGATATTTATTTTCCTAACGTGTGAGTCGCAATTTGTTCAACAAGTAACCCACCCGACGACCCAATGAAATCAGGATGATTTGTTAGATATGTAAATGAGATGTAGTTTTGTACAGACTTAGGCCGACCATTCCTGGGATGTGTGGTTAATTGAACCCCAACCACTAAGTTTCACCGGTATCTAGTTCTAAAATCCGTATAAAACCAACTAGCTTTAACTAGGATTCGAACCTGAGAACCTTCTACCTCGAAAATCAGCTGTTAAACAACTGATTTGCGACGACGAGTTAACCCTAGATCAGCCTGGGTTAGTATTAATATTTGAGATCGTAATTTATAATGTTAGTAATGTCAGCAAATCCTATTTCCTTGCCGTCGGCTCGACTGTTAGTAGATGATAAAACATTAGTGGTCATTAGTGAAAGGGAAAGAGCGAAAGACGGCTTCTTGTTAAGGGTTATGGTAACTCTTAACGTAAGGGTCCACAGGCGTAATGGTGGTTTGGAGAGTGGATCGTCTCTACGTAAAAAATTATTTACTCAAATTCTCCAAATAGCTTCTGAACACGGGTAGAAAATCAAAGTATTATTAACTGGAATACGTTTAAAAGAAAAATAGTTGTAATTAATATAATTATATATATTTATTTATTTACTTATTTTTTTAAATAAAATATTTTCTTATCTTTATGTTGGTACGGTAAAAAAAAAACTTTTTTTCATATTTATTCATTAATATGTTTTAGAAATTATAATAAAATTATTTGAATTGAATTAGCTTACATATGATTGGTCGCACATAGACAACGCTGAAGACTTTTATGTTTGCAATTTTTATTTTTTCCCCCTCGGATACGAACCGTAATTCGTTTTATAAATATTCAAGTTGTTTAAAAATGAAAATGTAATTAATTGCAGCAACGTTTAAAGTGTTATTTTTACGATTCTGTTGTAATATTTTCTTTTCTTTTCGAGTAGATAATTTAGTTACTAAAAGTAGAAATTAAAGAATTAAATGCTTGTGTCCCTTTTAAAATTAAAGGACCCGTTGTTTAATGAGAGAAATTTTCATTGTTATTTTTTACTACGTCTTTGTTGGTCATTTCCCTTATTTTTCTTTCTTTGTTATTTTATTTGAATTTTCATTATATGAATTAATGTTAAATTGAAATACTTTTAGCTACTACGAAGATAAAATAAATTGCGCTGAGAATTAAAACTTTTGACTTTTTTGTTTAAGAATCGGAAAAGGCTACGTTATAATCTTGCAGTTTCTTTAATCGTGTCTTTTTCTGAAAATGTCGTTTACTGTATAATAAACAATATATATGTGTGACATCTATAAAACTGTATTTCTTGTATAGGTTTAATTTTGCGTAGTTTATTTGATTTTTTCCTTTATCTGTGAAGATTTTAGATTGTACGTACTTGAGTTTTGTTTTTTTGTATTTTTAACGAAAACAATCTTTCGGCGAACGTTTTCTGATAATGGCTTTATGTCTAGGAAAATATATTTTTAAAGAGCTTTAAAAGTAAAATATTTAGATAACTTCTTTTTTAAATGTATAATTATCGTATATTTAAAAAAAAAAAATATTATCCAACTGATTCGTAACTTTATATTTTGAACAAAAATTGAAATTGTTGCTTTAAAGTTTCTTAATTAATTGTGTAACTTTAAAAAAAAAATTGAAATAAATTTATAAGACGATTTTCTGTTAGATTTCATAACCAATCGATTCTAGGCAATCTGACAAGAGACAAAGTCACTCTAGAAAGAAAGTAACAAGCATCTTTTGCCAGGTTCACAGGAAAAATGACAAGTGATTAGATTTCCGTTGCCTTTTT
Organism: Lycorma delicatula; assembly: GCF_047948215.1. Classification (NCBI taxonomy): domain Eukaryota; kingdom Metazoa; phylum Arthropoda; class Insecta; order Hemiptera; family Fulgoridae; genus Lycorma; species Lycorma delicatula. Next base: position 179,579,925 of record NC_134456.1, on the reverse strand, counting down.
CGTCGAACTGAATGTACTGAATTTCCATTCGTTGCTTCGAATTGAAAGTGATATTCACCTCTTAAAAGGTAAAGTGGAGACATCCTTAATCTGAACATCAGTGATTCGTTTAATAATGAACATCATTACTCTTTGCAAAAACTATTACAATAGAAGCCTCTTTTGCAATTACAAAGTTCTTTTGCGTACTTTACAATCATAAGAAAGTCTCGTAAAATTTGTATAAAGCAGCAGATTAATGTACGCTTGACTATTATCAAACAATGCATTGTCAACAGTCTCCACCCGCAGTGGAAATAATTAAAATATAAAAATTTTCCTGACTGTCTTCCGGTAGAAAAAATGTAGAAAAAGGAAAATAAAGAAAAATGAAAAGGATGAACATGAAAAAAATAATCTCATGGAGAAAGAAGTAAATAAGTAAAAGGATTTTTGACAATTGTAAATCGAGTACGACTGTTTAAGAAATACCGGACCTGCTAATTTTTTCTGGATCAATCAATATTTTTTTGGATCATGATTAAAATTTGTCGTTCATTACTATCGTACAAAAAAATAGTTTCTGAAAATATTTTTTTGGCAATTTTTAACTCTTCAATCAATAATATATTATATATATTAAAAATATATAATGAAATAAATTCTCTGGTTAAATATTTAGTTGCGTGGTTTTCAAATGTTAATGAAATTTGTTTTACATGTATGCCGCATTATAAGGGGAATTTTTAGACATCTTGATCTATCGATTTTTTAGGATAGTAAGAAAATTCTAACTGCGATGATACTGAAATTTCATAGAATTTGAATAGAGCTTAAAATTGTTAACTTTTGTAGTGAATAAACTGAAAACTTCTACTTGCTCTTAAAACCATAAAAATTTTCTTTACAGTCAGCGTTAACAAAAAAAATACTCCAGTTATGACTTGTTGAACTAGGTGAAAATTAACATAATCGTACCCAACGGTAAGGTTCTCAGTCTTAAGATTTCATGAAGTGTAGTAAAAGAACTTACAAGTTAGTTTTTTTCTGATACTTGTTTAATTTTTTGAATATTAAATATCTATTTTTTGTGCAGATATTTTATATCTCTGTCATAAAGCCTTGAAAGCTGTTTTAACGAATTTACAAATTTAAAATAAATAAATTAAAAGGAAATAATTAAAGGCAGATTGAAATAGAAAAATAAAGGTGAAAAAATAATATTTTTAGGGTAGTTTATCGCTCAAAATCCGGTAATAAAGATAATATATCTTTATTATTGATTAATTTATGTAACGCATCTTTGATGAAAAATGAAGTTGTATCTAGTATTTCGGGTTTTTCATTCTACCTTCGTTTTTACGTTATTATTGTTTTATTATCTTACGCTCGTTATTCTTGTTCTAATTTTACTGAATCATGAAGGGTGTGGAATGTTTTATTGCGCTGCTCTTCCCCGATCCCTTAATAAACTATGAGTAACTTCTGCGGTCATTTTGGTCGATTGGAATCAAATTTCCGTTATATCATTTGCTTCTTCTGTTAATATGGATGCCTTCTCTTCAGAAATATTACATATTATATATTACGGCTGTTTCAGTGTTTCATTATCTATCAAATATTTCATGAATTATTACATAAATATTCTCGTCTTTCTTTTATATATACTCTGTCCTTTATTCTTATAAAGAAGACACGACCTGGAGTTCAGGACAGTTCAAATAAACAGATTGTGCTTGGACCTAATAGATAAGGAATTAAAAGTATTTCAATTGATGCCCAAAAATTGGGGCTATTAAAAAATACTAAAATATTTAAATCTGGTTTTTGTGTTTCATAAAGGCATAAATTTTGACCGGGATTTTATTTACATTTTCCAAAATAAATGAAGAACAAAATCTGAAAAAGATTTAGCTTAGGAATGGAATGCATGGGAATTTAATTTAAGGCTACTTACATCAAAAGCTTTTTTATTTGGAAAGTATTACGGAGATATTTGTTGATATGTACGACTTTTACAATTAAGTAATGATATTTTGTCTTTTAATTTAAAAAAAAACATACTTAATTAGAATAGAAACGATGTGTAATCTTCTAGGATCAAAAAAAGGAAAATAACCACCAACCTAGAAAAAGTTTCAGTTGCACTGAATCATCTTGGACATCTTTGGATTTTGGTTTAATAGTTTATTTCACTAAAGCTAAATTGCATGCACTTTCACATATATTTTGTCCAAGTTAGTTTTCGTTGGCAGTTATAAATTTTGACAGTTAGAATATTATGACAATTTCTCAGTGGTATTTCAACCTCTGGTACTATTCCTGATGTCGCTTTATTCGTTAAAATTTCAGAATACCTGTTTTCATGAAATATTAATGCCTTTGATGGCGATCACTATTCATTTTACTCACTACAATGATGTGATTACTCACGTGGATTGAAATGCAGAAATACAGCTGTAAAATCCGCGTGAATTACTAATCTCTTCATTTCACGATAACCAAAGACGCCGATTTTCAGAAACTTTTGAAGCTATATTTTGTGTGTTTGTGAACAAACACACACACACACACACAAAACACTCGCATACGTGGAAGTACATTTGTACTTGGATTTAACAGTTAATACTGTTAAATACTGTTCATTGCAGATCAGTATTCTGTAATTTTCTTAACAGAAAAGTTTTTGCTTCACTCAACGTTCCTTTATATATTACAAAGCGATTTGTATTGTATTTTCTTTACTAATATTATCTTTTTATCTCATATATTTTGTTTTTACATACATATAATTAAATATTTATTCAGATTAATATGTCAGATTTAAAAAAAGTTGGAATTAATTGAAGGTAAAATTCTTTGAATTTATTTACTTTACTTGCGTCATTTATTTCTCTTTTCTTTTGTTTTTTGTTGTAGCGAATTCTACATATATATGTGGGGTGTTCCAACACTCATACACACATACAGTATATATATTATAATGATCTAGAATACAACATACAACGTACGCATTGATGGAGAAGTAGGTGAGTAACAGACTACAACGTGGAGTAGTTTCCCTTTAATTTGTGTGACACATGAAGCTATTAGGGTTTCTAATTTCCTTGTGAACGGGTAACTACTTTGATGTCGACATTTACCTCCTTCTCCCTATGGAAATTATTCCGCTCTAGAGACAATCTCTAGTGCTACTCGGATGGTACTCGAGCATCATTTGCTCTTTCTCTCTCCTCCCTCAACCGTGTTATTTTCTCTTAAATCGTATTGTGTAGGATGATCTGTGATGGTATTATAAAGAAGTTACTGGATAAAATGTTAGTGGATATTGTTTCTTCAGTGAAAAGCCATTAAGATTGCGAGCGATGCGGAAAATTGAGTTAGTACGGAAGGGTCATGAATTTTCACCCGTTCAATCATTATGTACCGTAACTGGGCCGTTAAACCTTTATGATGCTTTTGGCGTGCCTCAGTTACCACAGTTCTTGCTATGTATTATACAATTACTGTAATATATTGTTATTATAATCATTTACGATTCCCATTAATTATAATTATTATTGTTACAAAGCGGTCATTATATTAGCAGCTTGTAAGTATCAATTTATAATTATAATAATATGTAATGCCATAAAAATATATTCTCTTAAATGAAATTTATGTTTGAAATATTCCCAGAAGGTTTATTTTATCCTAAATTACTCTCGTTATTGAAGATTTATATAACTTTACTTTGTTACAATATGGTAGCCATTATTGTGGGGGTGTATCCCTTCGGTATTTGTGGCTTAATTTAAAATTTTCTTTTCAAGTAAATCTCGTTTATACTGGAACGTCAATTAACCGGATTAATTTGAAATAAGAACTTTCGATTAAATGGTTTGCGTCGTCTGAAAATTCTGTAAGGAATGTTTTAATAGTAATCAATAGCTGAAGTTGTAAATCTATTGGAAACGTTTTGCTGTTCTTTTATGTTTTAATGAAACGTATTGCTTTTAGCTAATTATAGATGATGAAATACTGAGCGGCATCCTTATTGATGGAGAGAAATTTTATTTGGGAAAAAATAAGAGTAAAGTAAATGAATGGTATGTGTAGTAAAAAAATGTAGTTAAATATTCAATCTAGCGAACATCTTATGATCAAAAAAAAGAATTTCGTTATTTAGGCAGTAAAATTACCAGCTTTAAGATGTAAAGAAAGTATTAAACACAGGTTAATTCGAGGAAAGATTACAATTTATGGAGAAATAAACTTCTAGGGTCGATTGTAAATTTAGGTAATAGAAAAGTATCCCTCTGTACTTTGAAATTAGAATTAGCATCTTGAAAATCGGGTACGCTAATTAGAAATAAGTAAATGTTAAGATAAAATAAGCCATTTTTATTGTTATTATTAATATTGTTGTTTACGATGTAACTAAAGCAATTTATTGTTGTATTTTTTATACTGTTTTTAAGTAAGAAATAGCAACTACGAGGATTTTTATGTGATATTGACTGCCATGATCATCAGATAGTTGAAAAATAAAAAATATCAGTGTCACACAGTGATTTTAAGTTTGATAATGTACGGGAATCGGCTCATTGAATAGGGCCTTGACTAATGGGATTTCACGTTAATTCACACTCTTAAACTTCAATGTGATCCACTGAGATGTCCCAGTATGTTGCGAACCCAGATACTAAGTTTAAAAAAAAATATTTTAGTTATATTTCTTTTCAATAATTCTGACGAAGTATACTATGCGTAAAAATTCGTTGTAAATAGTAATAAGATATTTTACTCTTTTGTTGGGATATGTTATTATTATTATTCCGTTAGGAATGATGGGGGACAATTCCATAAGGATTTTTGTTTGGTAAAAGACATTTGCAAATGATAGAATATATTCTAATGAATTTTTACAACTCTTTTCTGCCGAGGAACACTGGCAATGTTTTAGACAACCTTTAATGTTGCTGGAGTATTAAATATTCTTCTTCTTTAAGTAACAATAAACTGAACTAATAATAAAGAAACATAAAACGGTTGTCTTTTTTCAAATGATTATTTTTTGTGATTCAATACAAAACGCATACCTACTATATGAACATAAAAGATTAGCTGTAGTTTTTATTAAAATCTATTTTTTTTTAGTGTATAAATCGTTTTACTTCCCTAGCATCCAGAAAAAAGTGGGAAATAGTGTTCGTACATATGTACATGTGTTGGCGTGTTTGAAGCTTAGTAACTTTTGACTGGAAAACCGATTTTGATGAAATTTTGTACACAGATAGGTTTATTTACGAGACAAATTGTTGATAAAATTTTGGGATCAGTTTTTTAAAAATTTTGTAAACATAACCCCACTTAATATTAAGCTCAGTACATGCGTTAATTCTTATCTTACTATTTAAAAAAAAAAAATTCCCCCTTAACCAAACATCGAAAAATCGTTTATTTATTTTATATTTTTATTCGATTTTGTTTTCTTCCTAGGAATAGTAGTAGTGGCCTATATTAAAAACTTGTTGGCAATATGGTGGTGGAAGTGCCGATCAAAGTTTAAAATACTGATTTTTCGACCGTTTTTTTTTTTTGGTTTCTACCTCCATAATCTTTCCTCATAACTTCCTCCACCTCAAAAAAGAAATCTTAGGTAACTTTTTTCATTCGAGTATCTGTATATTTTTCCACTATATAGTAATAAATAATCAATGCCAGGAAAGTATTACAACTTTGTTGTGAGATTTTTTAACTTAAAAAGAAGTAGTAGAAAATAAACCAAAGAGAACCAAAGGACAAAACTTCTGAAAGTTTTTTTTTAAATTGTGATATTAGGTATATTCTAAATTATTTGTAATGTTTATTAACAAGGTTAATACCTTTGACGGCTTTACACAGAAAACAAAACTAAATCCTTGAGGAAATATTCAGCGTAGTAAGTTATTTAAATTGTCAAGAGTTGAATAATTTAATACTGAATCATATACGCCCACACATTTGACGGAGTACTTCGCTGCCGCGTTCCTAAAATGTTATTTAATGTTAATAACTTTTAACTGCGTTTATTAATATTTATTGTAACGTTTTTGTTAAATTCGTTTATTTAAATTATCTAATTTTGTTTATCGATTTTGTAAACTATAATCACTGGACGTAGCCTGTGTACGGAACACTCATTAGCCGACTGTATGCAATGTCCTTCAGTTGACTCGTTACTAGTCGCGGCAATGAAAAGGGTGGGATTTGTTGTACGTGCTTTGATGGCAGTCGGCCTTGTTTCAATTGTCATTGTACTTGTATAATCATCATTCAGTCAGTGAACTGGATTTGTAACGATGGAGTGACCTCATCAAATAAATGAAATTGGACGCTCTATACAGTACTTAGCAATATCATTTATTAATCCTCGTTTCCAAAAAAAAAAAACAAACAGTATTTTTAATTTAAAATAGATTTCTCTCTCAAACATTCTCTCTCTCTCACTCACTCTCTCCCTCTAACTTCAGAACGACTGGGTAAATTATCGTAAAACAGATATTTAACAATTTGTCTCAATTGCATAAATGACCATATATATTAAGCAAAACAAAAAAAATCGTATGTTTTTTAAAACTGTTAAAATGTCAGTTGTTGTACTCCATATTTTCCAATCCATAAACCAAAGTTGTTTAAAATTCATCAAGTAAGGTACTAATAAAAGTGCTTGAAATGAGAATTTCAAATTTACGTATAATATAAATTAAATGAATAGGATTCTATAACAGTATGGTACACGAAAACACATTATAAAAAATTGCATTAATTAGAAATTATAATTGAACCATTTTTTATTTAATAGATAAATAGATTTGGCGAATATGAGAGGCAATTCAAAATAAGTTGAATCACTGGAAGTGCTTTATAAAAATATTCTCAATAGTATTGAAAGGAGCGCATAAAAAAAGTGTTTAATTAGGGATCAAATTTTTAGATGGTAAAAAATATTCCTATCAAACATATTTGCTTGAAGTTAAAATTATTATTTCTTTTACAAAACAACAATATTTTTAAGTAAATGGTTGTTGTACCATACTAATCACTGCGTGTCATTTGTGCTGGGCTTTCATTGCAGTTGATTGTCCCAGAATAAAAAAAGTATTAATAAAAGGACCGTTCTACAACGCTTGAATTCATAATTGGATACTTTAGAAATCTTATTTCATTAAAAAAATAGGATCCTAATCTCTTCAAACGAAAACTCAACTGCGTCCCTACCCCTACTTTTGATCCGGTATTCTGATTGACTTGACGCGAAAAGATTGGATATAAAACATAAACTACCGACAACGCTATTAAGTATGACCTAATTTTAAATGTTAACACAGGCATGAAACTTTGTAGATAACTACAAAGTACATACTACGCATGTTTTTAGCGTCAGCCGAAATTATTATTTCGCGAGATAACGTCCTTGAAGGAATGGCGACGTCACATTTTTTTTACCCTGGGTTTTCTCAAACGGTAAGTCTGTATATATCACTTCATTCTTTCAATTTCAATTCTGTTCTTTCTTTTCTTTTCTCCTTCTACTCCGCAATTACATTCTATAAAAATATATATCTTCATATAAAAAATAAATGTGTAAGCTTATTAACCAAATTGTCCTAAATGTGTATTTATATTAATAAATGGATTTCCTTATTAATAAATAGTTAATAATAGTAATAATTATTAATAATTTAAAAAAATAATTATTTAATAATTAATAATTTTCTTATATTTTATTAGAAATTAATGCATAAATATCAATTGATTATTTATTTTTCATTAAATAATTTTTATTTTGTAAATTGCCGCATTCTTTATTAATTGGTGGATAGGTATATCTTTACCTATAAAACATGTCATGAGTGATTCATAATCTAGCAACTACTGAAGATAAATTGATGAAGAATTACATGCACGTTCTACTTACGTTGCAATTGCACACGAAGAATGGATTTTATGAAAATTTTCTTAAAGGGTCAAAATAGAGTAACTTTGAGTTTCTTTTTTTAATTTCCAAGTAACAAATGAAGATAACGACATTTTTGAAATTCGTCTTTGAAAAGAGTAAAGAAACGTAAAAAATTTGAACAATGATTACAAATTTTCCCATTTCAGACTATACTAAATGAAATATTCACTAGGTTGGGGTTTACAAATACTCTTTAGATAAATATCTAAAAACTGTTTTCGGGTTTTTTGAATCTCGATTTTTTAAGGGGTGCGACGGTGTACAACGCGGCGACACAATCAACACAGCTACTGTTACTGTATGTCCGATGCGACTGGCTCCACCTGTCTCCGTTACTTGACTAAAAAACTTAAAATAAAAAAAAGAAACGAAGTACGGTCAGCTCCTAGTGGTATTTGTCGGGTAACGCTAAGAACCGGCCAAAATACATTTTTACCCGTACGAAGGGCGGGTAACCAGCTGTAACTATTGTTTTTAAGATGGAGGCCACTATTTTTAAATCCGCATTCTTCAGATCACTCAAAGTTTCGAGTGTTCTACTGACCAAACTCTCGCTCGAAATTACAATACACTGATAGTTTTTTTTGGCTTATAAAAACTTAGTTTTAAACAGGCTTTAATTCTTATTTAATATTATTATTCTTACCAGCTTGAGTTTAATGAAAACAGGGGTTCCAGGCTAGTCTGAAAGTATATGTGACCGACTAGTACATATATAAACCCATTTTACGTAGCCATTTATCATTTTTCGAATTTTCACACCCGGAATTTTTTTTTAATACTTAGCAGACCATTTCTTCTTAGTGATCATCGATTAATTACTTAATATTTTTAAAGAAAGTCCCTTTTAGGCCACTGTCATTTCCGTTTTAGAAAAACCAGACATTTGAAAACTATAGTATTCATTTTTCTATTTTTTTTATTGTATCTGTATTAGTTTATTAATTTTTTTATAAACCGCCAGAAATGCAGGAATCGGCAAGGTGGGTTTCTTTTTTTTAGTAACCCTTCATTTCTTTTTTCTTTTCTTTTCATTTTCATTTTTTTTTCTTGTATGCGTGCAGAGATGACTGGGTGAGGTGGGTTTCTATATCAAGCAGCTCCTTTCTGGACATGGCGAGTTTGAAGTTTACCTGCATCGAATTGGCAAGAGAGCGTCTCCTCTATACAGGGACTGCGATCATGAAGACACCGTTGAGCACACAATCTACCAATGCCAGCGGTAGGATGTGGTCAGACAAGATTTCAGGTTAAGCTGGCTTTTTCCGGAAGAAACAGTTCCATACATGTTGATAGGAAGAGCGGAATGGGACAAGGTAGTACACTTAGCAACAAAAACGAAATGAAAACTAAAGCGAAAGCAGCTAGAGAATGGGATAGAACCTGATTTAGAACCCATATCAGTAAAGGGACTGGAAATCAGCCAGCAAGGAATCAGAGATGAATACAAAAGACCTGAGTCTCAGCCGAAGAAAGTGATCTGTGGGTGAAGGGACGGAGGATAGCCACCTGTGGAGCCGTCGTGCGTCTGCATCTGTGCGGATGGGCGACGGTGATGAAGCACGGGGACTCTGGACCCCTGGACCGTAAAAGCACCTACTGGGGCCGCGTAATGCTTAACCGCAGGACCGGCCCTGGAGGGGGAGAAATTTTGAGATAGGAGTTTTAGTCGGTAGGGTGCGGGTACACATAGGATCTTAATAACAGCCAAATCTAGCCGAACCCGTGTGAGTCCGACACTCCCCCATTTATGGGGACTGCGTAAATGGCATTTATCAGGCTCATCTATAACAAATAAAAAAAAAACCTTCATTTCTTATGCAGCGCAATTTTGGTGGGGTTCCGATTGCTTGTGGACTATACGAATGGTGTCTTATCTGTTCAGTCGCCAAACTTAATTGCAGAAATGGCTGAATAAATTGGTAAAATTAGTAAAAAAAAAAAAATTATACTACTCTTTCCGTAAATCTTTTGGTATTTCGTAAAAATTGATTGACTTTTAACATCGTTTATTTATATTAAACTGATATGTTGCATTATTTTATGTAAATAATAAGAATAAACTTGAATTGTAGTGCCACGGCTTTCAAGATTTTTTAATTAATTAAGAATTTAAAAAAAAAAACATTAATAAAGTTTTTACTTTTTTTTTCAAAGTATTCTGCCTCTTATTAAAATTACAACTGACAAAATGATCGTGCCGAATTAAAAAATGTCAATTCCGACATGAAAAAGTTTAATTAATTTAAAAATAATAAGACGAGGTTATTCTGAAAAAAAAGAAAATATATTTAAGTTTAGAAAAATGTTATTTTTATCCTCTCTTATTTTGTTAACGAATCATATTTTCCGCGTTAGAACATGTAGGTTTAAGATAGACACTCATGTTTACTTTCAGTTACATTAAATATTTTATTGAGTATCTTAATAAACTTTACAAAATTTTAAGTTCAGTTATATAGTTTTAATGCAGATTATTTTATGGCTTGTTTACGAATTGTTAGTTAAGTCGGATTATATATCTCTTTTTTATATTTATAATGTTTTTATAAATTATCTCCAGTAAAATAATACTTTATTATCAACAAGAAATGTATTTTTTCATTTTAAAAATATATTATTATTCATTTCTTTAACAATGTTAGCCAACGCATTGTTGACTGAGTGATCAGCACCGTCATTAATCAGCTGTCGTATGACGTTGTAGGATCATGGTTCATATCCAGTCTTACGTAAATTATAGTAATTCCTTTCTCAATACTGGCATTATCTAAGATTTTTTTTATGTTTTCGGTACAATTAACAGGATTGTTTTCGAAATAGTCGGCATAATTCTAGCCACCTAGTTTTTTGACAATCAATTTTATCTCAGTTAATCTTTTTAATTTCACTTTTGTCCATGTGTGTTTTTTTTTTTGAACACAAAAAAAATTATGAACACTGTTCATAATTTTAATTAAATAAATCTGTTTATTTAAAGTCGGTCCAAGTTTTAATTTTCTTATTATTTTAGTTTTATTGTAATTGAATTTTTAAATGTGTGAGTTAAGATTACTAGTAATATTTATATTGAATGACACACGAGAGTATATTTGTATTTTTGTAAAACCTATTATTCTACTACACTCCAACTAAATAAAAATTATATTTTTGTGCACTTAGTTTGATTGAATCTCGTTGCTATTTAGTTGTCACGGTGTTCACCTTTCTCCATAAAATATATATATATATATATATATATATATATATATATATGTTTGAAATATGACGTGAATAACTATTGCTTCTTTTTATCTTTATTTAATTTGAATTTAAATGGGTAAATTTGTAGAGTTTATATTTTTAAATTGTAGTTTTGTAGAGTTTATATTTTTCACCTTGAGTTTTTTCTATGCTAAGTAGGAGTGTGTGTATTGCACTTTAACAAAGATGTTTTACGGTATCTCTCCTAATCTTTATTATAGCTGTGTTACGTTTTAGACATCTGAGATATAAAAGGCACCTACAATAGTTGATTTCTTTGAAAATCGTGATCGTGATTTTTATTTTACAACCAAATCACCAGATCCTGTAGTGAATCGAATTACGGTGTTATTTATAGTGCAGAATAATACCTGTACACATTTCGATGGTTGGACAGGCTGAGCTTTGTGTGTATGCCCTTCTCATTCTCTCTCTCTCTCTCTGTGTATATATTGTGAGAGTAAAAAGTATTTATTGTGTATATCTTATGATTTTGTATGTAAATTCTTTATTTATGAATTAGGAACATTCCACAGAATATGTAGTAGTATGCTATTTTCATGTTTTCTACAGCCGGTCTTAAAAATAATTGTACACGTTTGTTTAATTGTCTTCAGCTATTAAAATCTGATAATATTCGTGTTATTTGTTTTTCTATAATAACAATAGTAGAACAAGAATTTGAGTAGAAACCTGTTGTTTTATTTTCTAAATTAGTATTTAAAAAACAATTTTTTTTTTTTACTTTTATATTTTTTCTACTAATCTTTAATTATGTGTGGCAACTTTAATTTACATGTAATGTGATTATTTAAAATTTCAAATACATGAAATAAATGTTACTTTAAATAATTTTGCAAATGTCTGTCTTACTATGGTTTTTCCCCTGTTATTTGTTATGTAATTTTTTTTTTTCTTTCCGTAGCGGAGGAAAAAGCTCTGCCAGCCGCCGTCAGGCCCGTACTGACGGCAGTGCGGGGCTCTCACCCGCTAAAAAACCTCCCCTTCTACAATGCAGGGGCCGGATCTAAGCCATATGGTATGTACAGCCCCTGCATGATCACTCAGGCACTCCACTATCCGAATTCGTGTGACGACCGGAAGGCGTCCCCAGGGGGCGATCGACGAGCGACGACTCCGAGGAGCCCCCGCCGCCCACCCCCAGAAGCTGGCCTCTCTTGATCATCGAACTCCAAGCCTCCATAGATTCGCATCAACTCAGCCTGCCGTTGCCTCTCTTCATTGGCCTTCTGTCGTATCATTGATGCGATCGTAGCCTAGACACAATCCCACTTAGTAGTAGTCTCGAAAACATCCATGTCCAGACAGGAACTGAGTGAATTCGTAGCCTGTATTACCGTGCTTTCGCTCCACCCAGTTCCTGACGTCTCGTATTAGCCCATAGGTCCACCTTCCTTTGCCCGAATCTCGCCATCTGTCACGCCAAGCCATATAGAAACCGTCAATTGCCTCCTTTCTGTCCACTCCATTCACTATTGCAGCTCTCATTTGCGCTTGTAAATCTATGGGCGGTACTCCAGCTATAACCGAAGACGCCTCGGCGCTGATCGTACGATACCCTGCGATGACACGTATGTTCAGCCTACGTTGTTGCATAACCAAACGCCTCACGTTCCTTGCCCTCGACAACGCTCCCAGCCATACAGGAACTCCATATAACACCACAGTTATGTAACTTAAGACGATTTAAAACACTTTAACATTGTAACGCTATTGCAACATCATGTTTTTCATGTATTTCAAATTATTGTTTCATTATTTGTTGAAAAATTGTTACGTTGGAGATTGTAAGTTGAGTTCAGATGTGTTGCTTATTTACTCTCCCGGTAGCATTGAATTCAACTAGGTTAGTATGACGTCGATAAAAATGTAATCTCTCTGCTCTTCGGATTTCACAATATTTTGAAGTCTCTCAGTATACAGTTTCTGAAATATTGATTTAGAATTCTACATTTATGTTGTATTTGTGTGTTGGCCTCTACTTGGTATTACATAGGATCCAAGCGAGGTTATTTTCATTACTCTCCACTGCACAGTTTTGTGGCGGGGTGGTATTGAGGGAGATGATATTAAGAGTCGAGTTGGATATCTGGAAATTTTTCTAATAAAATGTTACTTAACCAAAATAGTTATGATATTATTTTTTAGTATTCAAAATAATAATACTGAAATAACATTAGAAAATCATAATTAAAAATTGTATTAATTTTGTAAAGTTTTAGTATCTCTGTTTATTAACTTGGATTTTAAGGTATCAGCCGAAGCACAGTTTCGAACGTAATAAAGCGTTACATTGTAATACGCAGAGTTATACACTGTAATCGACTTGAAGGTTGCGAGTGTAGATTTAAAGATTTCTAGATAAAATTCTACTACCATTTTTCTTTAGTTTAAAATAAATAGAAAAATCAGTAGCGTTATAGTACTTTAATAATTTTCAATTTCATCACAATGGAAAACGTATAAGAGATTCATTGCAATCTTGTGGAAATTTCACCGACATCATTGTCAGTTTATTAATTTTATTATTTTTTACGTTAAAAATAATGTTGTAGTACGTAACAAATATTTTTATTTATTATTATAGATATAATATTATTTATTTATTTATTCAAACAAATGAATAGTTAATCGAAATAAAGGCTATCGATCGTTCAGTCTTTTATAAGATAAAATTCCTAGTTGGTTAATCTTCTTATGTTTATAGCAAATTAATTATCGTTTAATATAAATCTACAATTATTTTTCTTTTTATATTGACGTCTGTTACAAATTTGATTGGTTTTAATGATTTGGCATGTGGAATCCTATATAATGGTTTTTATTTAATTTTTTTTAATTCGCCTAGAGTTTTTTGTTAGATGGAACTGTATAATAACTAATACCCCTGTTACGAGTTGAATTATTTATTTTAATTTTTTTTTTAATTTTATTAATCCTAAAATAATCTAGGTGGAAATTGTTTTGCCGGTTTTAATTTTGTTTTGTTTTTCTAGAATTTTGGTTTTTATTCCGTATTGGTATAAATTATTGTCTACAAATTATACAAATTAATAGAAATTTATTTAAATAAAACCGTTTTGTATTTTTTTGTTGTGTAAAATACAAAAACATACCAGTAAAGATTTTTTTTTTAAATTTATTTTTTTGAAATAGTTATCGATTTTTGCATTTTTATCAGGTTTTTCTCGGTTGCTGTCCTTTATGCTCTTTTCCGTGTGAATATCGAATGGAATTGGTTTAAAACATAACTTTAATAATATCATAAAATCTTCTAAAATTAACAGATTAATTTATTTACTACTTTATTGTATTTTACCTAATTTGTCAGAATTTGTAGAAAACTACGTTTTTCTATTTCTATAAATTAGAGTTCAGATGCTGTTTTATAAAAAATTATATACGTCTTTGAATAAGATGTACTTGATTCTAAATCTATTAGATCAGTGTTATTAGTTTAAGTTAACTGAAATTTCGTTCAGTAATTTCTGTGATCTTTTCCATAAGATTTCATGTAGAAATCTCTTTTATGGTGCTTTGAACTACGCTATATAAAAAAGAGATTCTTTTTGGATGGTTCTCTTTTTCTTTTGAAGGTAGATTTAACAAGTAATCCGCTAGCGTTTCTCTTTTACTGTGTAAAGTTTGCTACGGTATCAAATACCATATAGGCATTATATATAATATGCTTTTATATGTTCAACTTAAGAAGGTATTCGATAATATGAAGTTAAATATTTAACATGTTACGGCACATAGGATTGAAATATAGAGATGAAAATTTATTTCCAACTTTTATAGAAGTCTGCTAGTTCTGATTAGATAATCGAAAAAGGCTATTTTCAAGACGTAAATGATTGAAAAACAAGTGAGGAGCTTGAATCCCGGTCAGACGTGGCATTTTTCATACGCTACAATATTCCATTTCCATAATCCCTCTTTCAAGCTGTGTTGAATTAATGAATAAAATGCATCACTGCAAATAAAGGATGTATCCTATTTCATGTGTTTTTCATCTTGTTTGGAATAAGCAGTAAATAAATTGATAAAATTTAAGAGTGAAGGGAACTTCAAATAATAAATATAATTGTTTTAAGATTTCCTGATCATATTTTTCTATGAGTAAACTAAAATTCAGTTACAAGAAATAATGTCCGGTATAGATTCACTGCTTGTAAAGAAATTAAATTTAAACTAGTTATCAATATAAAGTCTAGTAAAACTTTCCCGAACGAACATTCTTATTATTATTATTATTATTACTGTTTATTCAATCATTAATCCATTTCTAACAATGTTCTCTAATTTCTACTTAACTCAGATTATTACACTTACATGTTTGTGTAATATGTCTTATAAATATCGCTGAATCTAATGCAGTTACTATTTTTTGGTCTTATATGTATGAATTTTTATGTTTTAAGTTCCCTTAGATCACGTAATCCTCATTTGGTGGCCGATCAAATCATACTCATTTTTATGTTAATCATAATTCATAGTCTTACGTGACGTTGGTTCCTTTTCAGTTTCTATTACAGTTAAAAAGTTACGCATCTTTCTAATTAATTTTTTTTTTAAATCTGCAGATGATGCAAGTTAGTTTGTTATGGTTTTAATAAATCTCTACTGGGGTCCTATATACGCTAAGTTAATATAATTTATTTATCTCGAGTTTTGGTGGTTTTTGGGGATTTTTTTTTTAATTATTAAAAAGTTAGGTTTTCCGCCATTTTATGGTCCAACATTTGATTTACAAAATTAATATTTACACTCGTATATACATTTTAGTAAACCTTACATTAGTGCGTTTGAACCAACTTGATAGTTTACCCGTTATTGTGTAATGATTACTGGAAAATTTTTATTTTGGCGGTCATTTTGAGTTAAACCCGACGGCCGATCGCGGCCATTCGTGTATAATTTTGTAATCCTTTAACGTTGCTAAATCCAATTCCAAAATCAAAATCCAAGACATATAGACACACATATATATATATATATATGTGTGTGTGTGTGTGTGTGTGTGTATTGAATTTAATAACGAACTGTTCGTTGGTTGAAAATAAATTATATTCTGCTTAAACAAAAGTAATATACTTGATAAAAGTATGATTATTATGACAACCGAACATACCCAGATTTGTATAGATTGCAAATGATGATCACTATCAGAAAACAATAAATATTAATATAAACAAATACAGTTTTTATTGTGTATGTGTTGTTGGATACCATAACCTATCGGTTGTAGGCGATTTGATACGAGACACAAGCCACTCGCAAAGTGAATAGACATGTCTAAGAATAGTATTCCCATACAAGGCTTACTAAAGAAAGTGACGAGCGAAGTAGTTTCCCGTTACCTTCCTCGTTGAGCCTAATGTGCTGTTAAATTTCAGTATTTCATATCCTTAAAACTACAAACTATATCCAGCTTTACAAGCCACATCGTCATTCTTGTTTATTATAAACACTGGTTGCATAATATACTTCATTATTCGAAGAGAAAGTAATTCTGTTCAGATGTTGTACGTGCGCTATAACAAATAACGGGAGACGCATTGTGAAGCAATGTGTTGGTGTTTTCCTTTCCGTTAGAAAAGAATATGATTAAATACACGTCTCAGAATAGCGTACGTGTATGATATTTTTAATACTTTAATACAAATTCTTAAAATTAAATTATTTGCTGTTTCGATGAACTGAAATAATATTTAGGATAAATTTAGGGATAAGTGCTAAGTGTCACAGAATTTTAAGATTCAGCTGAAAAATTGAAATTACAGAATCCAGAAAAGAAGTTGAGGTTTAAAATTGATGTAAATAAAATATATTACGGAATTCGTGAAAAGATTTTACCTGCACCTCATTCATATTTACAACTTCTAGAAAGTATTGTACCAAAATAATGTTTGTTTGCCTGCAAGTAGTATCACTTGTCAAAGCTAACTGTTTAACCGACCAGAGAGCAGCATTGGTTTTGCTTACTTTACTAGTGAAAGAGAGAATAAACGTCTGTTTGTCTTAGTGCTTTTTTACCATCATAGATTAAATTTGTTATTATGCACCTCAGACTACCGAAATTATTATGTGGATTAAATATTACAATATTTGGTTGATGATTAATAAATTAAAATTACCTAATAATTATTAAATTAGAAATAACTGAATAATATTGAAAAATTTTTGTAGTAATCTATTAGTCATGAAAAGAGGTTTTACAAGCAGTCGGCGATACAATCACATGTACAAACTTCCGTTCAAACACCCGTTTAAATATGTACATACATATGCAATATTATAAGAAAATTACGCTTTAAAAATATATAACTGGTATGTAGTTTGTTAATCAGCTTTAAAACCATCTGTCTTTTCGCTTAGTATTTACATCTTTGTAGATAGATTGATTAATAACTTTTATTTATTTGAAATGTAATCTCTTTCCGGCAAGAAAGTCATTTTAACACTTTTTCGGTGTTTTCTGTTCACAAGCTATTTTCATTATTTCTAATTTTACAACTTTTATACAGAGTAAGAAAACAAACCTTTTCATTGGGACTTATTTCTGAAAGTTTATATGGGGTTAGAACATTAGAAATGAGATTTTATAAAATTGAACGAGGGTTTGTTTGGTTTCACGTTTTGTTATTTTAATGTTAACCGTGTTTGTAGATAGTGAACTGGATAAACTTTCCTTAGAACTTTTTAATGTTTATAACTTGTAACATAATTGTGATTTGTGGAATTAAGTAATTGAAGATTTCGGAAAGTTTTTTTTGTTAACTTTTTGTAGTTACAATTTCCGTATCCTTATACAGATTTATATATATGTCGGAGAGGCGAAGAGATCTGTCAGGGATTCAACGTTTTGTGCTTCACTCATTCCCACCATTACAAGTGGAGAATATATAAGATTACAATAAAGCAATTAATAAAAATGAGTAGATAACTCGTACAATGAAATAATTACAAATGATAATTATCACTTATCAATAACTCAGTAGCACACGAATTACAATATAAGATTAATTCAATTTAGAATTCAAATAATATTAAAACAACTTGCGATAGACCGAGGCTCAGGGAAATAACGAATTCGCGACCACCAGGACGTCTGTTCGATCTGGGTTCCAAAGCAAGACTACCCTTTCTCCATATTCTCAAATAATATACCTACTGCATATTTCCTTTTCCTTATTAATTTTATGATACCCCTATCGTCCTGGAATCCCGACTACGTTGACAACCATGTGCCTACCTAGGCCTAAGCCTACCGCAATAAAACAATTTAAACCTTATTTTACAAAACATTACAAGTAATAGTACATTTCTTAAAACTACTAAAAATACAGATATTCTAAAGAATATTCTCATCGTTTTGTCGGAAGATACTCCACTGTACTTTATTCTCCGACACGGCCATTCTGACAATCACACGCCCTCGGGTGTATCTAAAACATTGAGTTACAGTGGTATTTTAATTTTTGTTTTCAACTGACCTCGGTCATTATAAAGCATTTTACAATAGTTAAAGTACAAAAGATAGATTCAGAAGTCCTCTCGAGTAACAGAAATCCATTAATTATTCATTATCCTAAATAGTCATCGTACAGTACTCAAGAGATCGAAAAGCCATCAATCATTATTCCTTATCAGTTAACTGTCAAATAAGATTTTATTTCCTCCACCAATAGACCTCTGCACTATCTCTAGGCTACCCTGTATGCCACATACAGTATCATACATATTCTGTAGTTGCCACAACTACCTGCCCGACACATCATCAGGTGCCCATCGCGCCCTGATCAAACCAACATTAGCCACTAATTTAGTTTGCAGTTACGACTACACACTGATGCATGTGCGAAAAACAAAAATGCCAGGTCCACGACCTGCTGCCAGCCATTAGTGCATTGCGTCATTGGTGGTCTCTTTTTAAACCATAGTCCCTGTTTCAGGACCAACATCAACAGTCTCCTCGGCACAACTTTCATTGTCCGAGGAAACATCCAACTCATTAGGAATATAATTCTCAGGCATTTCTCTCAACTTATCATGACTATACTTATAACTTCTACTACTACTTAAAGATTTTAGTGTGTACCTGTCGTTATCAAGTAATTCTGTTACTACGAATGGACCTCCAAATTTCCTATCGAGTTTCGTTTGATTACGTTCTTCGTTCTTAATCAAACGTGATCTCCTATTTTAAACTTATTAACCTTCGCTTTATTTTTATCAAATCTAATCTTCTCATAATTAGCATTTTCCTCTATACTTTCAATCGCTCGTTGTCTTACATTAGAGATATCAATTTCATTTTCGTTGTCATCAACTAACAACCCGTAAGGTCTTGCCTTCTTACCAATTAATAATTCTAACGCACTAGATTTGGTAATACGATTCGCGGTTGAGTTTAAAGCTAGCTGAACTTCACCAATGGCGTCTTGCCATGGACGATTATTAGACTCAACAGCAGTGAACATATTTTTTAACGTACTCATTACACGCTCTACTTGACCATTTGCCCTACTAGTACCTGTAGCTATTAAATGTAAATTAATATTTAAAGATTTACAAAAGTCTTTAAAATCTTTCCCAGTAAAACATCTACCTTGATCGGCAATCACACGAGCGGGAACTCCCAATATAAATATTGAAGCCTTTAAAGCTTTAATAACACTATTACAGTCAATTTTTCTGGTGTGATGTAAATAAATATATTTGGTAAAGCCATCTATAATAACAATAACGTATTCTTTAGTATTATTTTTACCGCTCAATTTACCTGTAATATCTATATGCACAGTATGCCAAGGTATGCGGGTCTTAGGGATGGGATGTAATTCAGCTTGAATTTTACCTGACTGAGCTTTAGAGAGTTTACAAGTAATACAATTGTCAACAAATTTACGTACGTATTTAGACATACCTTCAAACCAGTAATACTCATAAACCTTATCGAGTTCGTGAGAATGATACCTGGACTCGGCTGGGCTTGTCCTTTTACTAAAGTATTCAATAACTTTATTTTTACCGTCTACTTTATGCATGAGTATTGCTCCGGACCCATCGGACCTAGCATCGGTATGCAGTTCTATAGGATAATCCGGGTCAAAGATAATTAAGACGGGTTCGTTGGTCAAAGTATGAATTACTTTTTGTCGGGCGTTTTCATGTGTCTCAGTCCACTCAATATATTTTTTTACCTGACGTAAGAGCATATAATGGTTTCATGATTTGTGAAAACTTAGGGACAAACCGTCGGAAATAAGATGCAAGGCCAATAAATTGTCTAAGCTGAGTAACGGTCCTTGGAGCGGGTAACATTGTTAAAAAGTTTATTTTACGAGGGTTGGGACGAACTTGTCCTTCTTGAATCTCGTACCCAAGGTATGAAACAGATGTTTTGAGAAAAGAACATTTTGAAAAATTAAATGAGAATCCCGCATCTATAAGAATTTTTAATACCACTCGAAGTCTTTCAAACGCTTCTTCTATCGTATCTGCAATTATCAAAATTTATAATTTCGAATTTACTACATTCATTTACTACTTTAGATTTACAGATTTTAAAATTATTTTGAGAAATATTTACTTCAAAACCCAAGCTCAAAATTTCTCGACCAATTAAAATATTATAACTCAAATATTCATCTGGGACAACGTGAAAAAGGATCTCTAATGTAAACAAATCCATAATTACAATAGATAAAATTTGCATGCTACAATTTACTACAACATTTCCGATGCCTTTCAAAATTATTAATTCATTAATTCTACGTCCAGAAAACGTAATCACTATCGATTCCTTTATTAATGAGCATTCCGCTCCTGAATCAAAACAATATGGGAACGACTCACCAAGATGGTTTAGAATACCAGTAGGAGCTGCAACTGTGCAAAGATTCACACGGCGTTCGACGCTACCAGTCTCCTTGTTGTTCCCTGGACCGCTACGGCTGCTACCTGGAGCCGTACAGTTTGGCGCAATATGACCAGCTACCCCACATTTGAAACACGTCACATTGCGCGATGAAGAGGATTTTCTAATAGACACAGTTCTGCTGCAGAGCACCAAGCAACAGAATCCGATCCCGCACTCTCTGGATTAAATCGTGGTAACGCAACACTTTTCTTTGTCGATAATGGCTTTTGCATACAACACTTCATAAACTCAAACAATGTATTCCACTGATCAGGTGATGGACCAGATGGAGACGATCCCACTTCTGATGTCGGAGAGGCGAAGAGATCTGTCAGGGATTCAACGTTTTGTGCTTCACTCATTCCCACCATTACAAGTGGAGAATATATAAGATTACAATAAAGTTCAATTAATAAAAATGAGTAGATAACTCGTACAATGAAATAATTACAAATGATAATTATCACTTATCAATAACTCAGTAGCACACGAATTACAATATGATTAATTCAATTTAGAATTCAAATAATATTAAAACAACTTGCGATAGACCGAGGCTCAGGGAAATAACGAATTCGCGACCACCAGGACGTCTGTTCGATCTGGGTTCCAAAGCAAGACTACCCTTTCTCCATATTCTCAAATAATATACCTACTGCATATTTCCTTTTCCTTACTAATTTTATGATACCCCTATCGTCCTGGGATCCCGACTACGTTGACAACCATGTGCCTACCTAGGCCTAAGCCTACCGCAATAAAACAATTTAAACCTTATTTTACAAAACATTACAAGTAATAGTACATTTCTTAAAACTACTAAAAATACAGATATTCTAAAGAATATTCTCATTGTTTTGTCGGAAGATACTCCACTGTACTTTACTCTCCGACATATATATATATATATATATATATATATATATAAATGTATGTATATATATATATATATATATATATATATATATAAATGTATGTAATACAATGTCCGTAGGTACCCTTGTTGCGGATTAGTAGCGACTTTGTTTTTCATTTGGAAGATCCGTTTTTGAATCCTAATCAATTACAGAATTTTTTCACAACATGAGGAAAAACGTATAAAAAGACCTCTTCCAAGTTAGGGATCCATTCCTCTTGAACTGGTGAATTGTGTTTTTTGTCTGAGTAATTTATTCGATATAGATATGTATACTATTTATTTTACTTTAGTACTTTTTTTTAACGGGTGCGGTAGTAGGTTTATACTATCGTGAGACTGCTACCTTCATACGTAGGAATGAGTAAGTGAAACCGGTTTCTGTTGTTCCTATGTGTCATTTTAAAGTTTAGTAGTGATTAAAATCTTACTCTTTAATCATCGTCTTCGCTTTTACGGCCTATGACAAAACTATTCGATTATTTCCGTTCGATAAATTTCGCCACGAGTTCAGCCTTCTACCATTATCCTATACGCGATTTAATTTTAGACTGGTTCTAAAAATTTCACTTCTTTGACAGTGTTTTTAGTTTTATGAAGAAACTTTTAATCATCTGTAGTCTATCAAGATTTAAATGCTGATGGAAAATAAAGGCGATGTTTTTGAAACTGATTAACAAAGTGATATTTACAGTTATGTAATTTTAAAGTGTAATTTTTCTTTGCGTATTTGTACATGTATGTACTTGTTTAAACGGGTGTTTCAAGGAAAAACTTGTAGGTGTGATTGTAACGCCGATTGCTTGTTAAGCCTCTTTTCTTGATTATAGACTACAACAGAATCTTTTCAACGGTACACATTATCCAGAGTGCATTAACAGACATAGTTAATTCGATAAATTTGAATACCACATCGCTCGAAAAAAGGTCATGCAATATCATTGATGTTTCCAAGCAAAAGTACTAAGAAATTTACTTAAACGTGTTGATAATTTGCAGGTTGTGTAGAAACTTTTAATGAATAATTTACATTGTAGACTAAATATTTTACAAAATATTTCAACAGCTGCTGGAAAATCCTGAATTTTTAGACAATGCTTAATGAAGACCATTTTTAATTATCGGGTTTGTTAATCAACAGAATTTTAATTTTTTGCCAGAAAACAATCCAGTGAGAAAGTAACATCCTTTATGAACAGTCCATTATGTGGAAGTGATAAGATTTGACAAACAGGCAAATAACTCTTATATTCAAGAAAACTTACAAGAAAAACTTACTTTAGTGCGTTGTTTCAGTATTTTAGCATTGATAGTTGACATTTTTCGAGGAATAAAACGCAAAAATGATGGTGTATTATGTTGTAACGTTCATCAAATCTTTTTCTCCCGAATTACGCGGTTAAAAGTGTGACACCTAGAATTTGATACACTCCAACAAGATGGTTCTACAAGCCATCAACGCTAATTTCAGACACGTTTTAAAAAATATATTTATTTCTAGTCCACTTTATTTCACGTAGTGGTGGTGGTGACATCGCTATTCAGTCATGATCCTCGGCATTAAGTGCATCCAATTTTTTTTTTTGAAGTTTAGAATGTTCTATAATAAACCTGGAACATTTCAGGAGCTAAAGAACCACTACAAACAGGACATCATAGTGGTTGGTATACAGTCTTCTCTCATAATTTCAGGAGATTATGAGAGACTGTATAGTGTACACAAACCTTTTCGGAGTGTATCGAAAATGATGGTGGTTATTTAGTTGGAGTAACTTTTAAAATGTTATATTTTGAATTGTTGATTCTTAAAAGGTAACGGTTTGTTTTTTAATTTGTGTTGTTTTTTTTACGTTTCTTTATCCTTAATATTTAGTATATTCCCTTAAATCAAAATGTGGCAAAACCTATTGCTGTATTCTTTGTATAGATAAAGAGTCTTTATTGTATTATGTTTACGTTGTTACTGAATTTTGTTTACCGTGATTGTACGTGTGTGGGTAGAACGTATGTGTATAGCACCAAATTTTTCATTTATAAAAAAAATATGTTTATTTTATTTTCTCCTACATAAAAAATTACATTTTTTTGCAATTTGTATTATTTCATATTTTTAAAATGTTACTGTTATGCAAAGTGATTGACGAAATTTTATCTCAGAGTCTAGTTCATCCATTCTATCTCACGTTCGTGGGGTTCATCCAAAATAGAAAATGCATTTTGAGCTACTTACAGAAAACGCTTTCTTTTCTAGTTAGAAATTAGAGAAAAATATTTTCTTTTGATTTCTGCTCCAAATATAATTTATGCTAACATTATTACGACAAAAATTGTGGAACAATATTTGTGATGTTATGATATGATTTGAAAAAAGATAAAATTGAAGAAACTTTTTTAAGTTTGGTGTTAATTAAATTTGATAAGCTACCAATAAATAAGTTAAATTTTACGAAAATATTTGTAGAGAATTTATTACGAAAAAATTATTGTAATAAATTTGTTGATCGAAATAAATAAAATTTTTGAAAAATGTTATATATTTATAAAACGTAAAGCAAATTAAAACGTGATAGAGAATCTTTTGATTGTAAATCAAAAAATCAACATTTAGGACTAACCCACCGGTTTGGTCTAGAGGTAAACTCGTCATCGTAAATCAGCTCCCTTTCGAAGTCTAAATTCTGAGGTTCAAATCCTAATAAAAGTAGTTACTTTTATTGGGGTTTGAAAACTAGTAGTGGATACCGGTGTTCTTTGGTGGTTGGGTTTCAATTAACCACACGTCTCAGGAGTAATCGACCGAGTTTGTTCAAGATTACAAAAATAAAAAAGTTAGAACTGTAATTTATTTATAATAAATATTATTTTACTTAATGTATTACTTATATAATTGTAATCTGATACAAATTTAATTAATAATACATACTTATTTAAATTTAGTAATAAATATATTCTTTTAATTTTAAATGGCTCTCATTCTGTTGAGTAGTTCTACCACATTTTGATCGTAGTTTTTTATAGTTAAAATACGATATTCCTATTAGTATTATTATATTATTGGCAAGTGATAGAGCCTCAGCATTTCATCTGGAAGTTCCGGGTTCAAAGCACGCTCCGTCACTGCATTTTTCGGACACAAAAAAATTCATTATCATTTATCAAAACTGTAAGAGAGAGTAAGACTATTGTTATTGTATCAATAAATAAATATATAGTTTTGATTTAAAGATAAATTCCAAAGTATAAATAATAAAAATAAAAATAAGCAAGTTCTCTAAAGAACTTTACCGACATCATTGCATCCATCTTTAAAGTTTTTTTCTTTATAAACTGCATTTTGTTCATCTATATTAAAGATTATTGTTAGTTTTTAACTCAATTAATTTTAATTCGTAATAAAAATTATAAACTTTCTTGAGACGTTGAAGTACTTCCTTTTCTCTGCTTACCTCTAGTAATAGTTAATAAATTTAGCTTTTACATTTATACCTAACTTTAGCTTTTATATTTATAGTTAATTGCACTTTCAACATTTTCTTCTGGTTAGTACTAATTTTCATTTCTAAAATGACGTTCTTCGACTTCTTTTCAACTGTAAAATATTTGTTATTTAATTTTTCTGATTATCCGATGTAAAAGACATGTATAATTTTGAACGACTTATATAGAATATTTTTAAGAAATAATTTTACAGTAAAACAGTAACTCCTGTTAAGAGAGAAAAAAATACTCTCATATTTCATATTAAGTTAATTATAACTTTAATAATCACTTTTTAAATAGAATTAGTTTTTTCTTTGCTTAATATTATTTTACGCGATAATTAACTTTACAGTAAATTATTTTAATTACTTATTTTAGGAAAATATTTCTCTAAACTATAATTCTAATTAATAAATATTTTATGTCGTGTATGACGTGTGGAAGATTGGTTGCTGACTTCTTCAGAACGTTCTTGTAAAATAGTTATTTTATAGTTTACGTCGCCTAGGGAAATTACGTTCTAATATATTTTTATTCTTAATACGCTATCTCTTTCGATACACAAGATACATTAAATGTAATTTAGAAATAGTGCTTATATATTTTTAAATTTATTTTTAATACTATATATGTGTGTGTGTTCTATGGATAATATTTTTACATTTAATTTTTTTAAAATTTATTTATAACCGGTAGTTGGTTTTTTAAAAATTAGATTGAAAAAACTGATAATGATGTTGATGAGCTTTTTACAATTTCCACCTTAGTGATTAGGGAAAATTATTTATACTATTAGATTTAAAACATTATTTTATATAAAGAAGTTTAATTTTTGTACTTTGTTAAATTAGTTATTTAAACGAGTAATACGGTTAAAACATTCGCGCAATGGAAAATAGTATTCCAGTTTAAAAATAAAAATCTTCCTTTTTTAAAAATATTTTACAATTGATTCCTATCCCTGTATTAAAATTAACATCTACTTACCGCATTGAACACCTCAGGCAAAAAAAAATTATAAAAACGTTTTTAACCTTGAAGTTAGAAAAAAAAAAGTATACAAAAAATTATAGTGGTCGCGTTGTATTATCCTCTACCTCTATAATAAAGGTTGATGACTGTATGAACAAGATAAGCAAGAAGTAACCAAAATAATTTATTAAATTTATTATATGCAATTTCAGTTTTATGTTCGGGGATTGTCTTTCTTTCAAACCGTATTTTTTGTGTACAAAAACACATTTTTACACCTTATAATGTCCCTTTTAGGTTGAAATAATAAAACCAATTTTATATCGGTTGAAACAGTGGAAGTTATAAAACTCAAGTTTTAATGGTTGGTAATTTTTGAAAAAGTTTTAATGGAATTATTTCTGAAAAGATATAGAATTCAGGTACTATATTTTGTTATAAGCTAAAAAATAAGAATAAAATTGCCGTAAAGCCCATTCCTATTAGAGAAAATCATTCCCTTTTATTTCCTATCTTTTTATCTTATTTAAAAATTAATGTCTCTAATATATACTTCCACTAATAATTATAGATACTATATTTATTATGATATAACGCAATTCAGACTCCATCAGAAATAAATAAAAATATTCCTAAATTAGTATTTTTTTACTTCCTTGTTCGAAGTAAAGGAAGTATTGTGATCGCAAATAATTTCGGTTTTCAGATTTCAACGGAAATATCCATTTTGACCATTCCTAAATTCGTTTTGACTAGTTTCGGCGTGACTTCTGTACGTACGTATGTATCTCGCATAGCTCAAAAACGATTAGCCGTAAGATGTTGAAATTTTGGATTTAGGATTGTTGTAATATCTAGTTGTGCACCTCCTCTTTTGATTGCAATCGACTGAAAGCAAAAGTGTCCAAAAAAAGCCCGAAATCCAAACAAATTCGGATTTTGGACTTTTTCTTAACTGCAGTAATAAGACCTCATTGAGAACTTTTCAATGATAGATCATAAGGGGTACTTATTTTCATTGGTTCCAGAGTTATAGCCAAATGAAATTTTAATTTACGAAATATTTGGTTCAAGGGGAAGGCACATCGCTTCGAATCAGACTTTAGCTTTTTTTTTTAATTTAACTATATTTATTTATTAATAATTATTAACCTCCGATTGTAAAAAAATATTTTGCAATAAATAATAATTCAATAATAACAATAAAAAAGTATGAAAAATATCAGAAGTTGTTAATGAAATAAGATTTTATGTACTTTTCATTTCAGACGTATGAGAATTTGTAATTTAATAGACGTACAAGTAAGTTATTTGGTATCCACATCAGATAGGTAAAACATGTGATTATTTGTTTTTGTTTTCATTTTGTTGATGGTTACTTCATAATAATTTAAAAGACATAGTATTTGATTGAAGACTTACATTTATTTAAAGAGTAATAAAGGGACTTTTACTCTTTCTTAATATTTCAGGATTGTTGCATTAAATTGTATAAATATTTAATGTTAATAAAAACGAATATTTTAGTAATTGTGTAATTAACTCTCAACTTTATTAAAGAATTGGAGGTTCGTATCTCATTTTCAAATGAAATAAGTCTAAATGAAGTGCAGAAAAAAAAATGTATATGTAATTTAACAGGCGTACAAGGAAGTCATTTGGTGTCCATATCAGATATTTTAACTAAGGTGAAATTTATTTTTGACCTTAGGTGACAGCTTCAGTGCATACTTAAACGTTTTAACACACAGGAAAAAACGTTGTCGGTGCGGAATTCTTCGATAAAGATATCGGAATGTCGTTCCGCATATCTATACCGGTATGCGGAAAGACAAGTGAACCATTTTGAGAGAAATTAGGAAGTTCCGCGTGCTCTGAATTAACTCCCTCCTAATTAAAACTGACGTATGTGGTATCGGTTTGCAACTATGTAGCCTCCTTGCTATCTTCGTACTTTTCACACGTTTGCTATAAATCGCAGAAAAAATACTGTTCAGCACCGACATTCTAGCTGCAAATTTATGTCCAGAATTCATTCACTATGTCCTCATGAAGGATCCTTGAATCAACTCTTCTAGTATTCAGCAGGACTTTATCGAGATTTGCTTTTTTAACTGATTTTATTTTTTTTCAATTTGCCTTTTGACTCTTTCGTTGATGAGCAACCCGTCTCTGGGACATGATCTATCATGGAATCATCCAAGCAATGCCAGGATCCTTCAATATGTTATTTAGCAGAAGTGTAATTTCTATATCGAAGGGAACTAACTCCCTTCCGGTTAGAAATTACTAACTTTCCGCCATAAGATCTTCCTTCAACGATAAGGACTACAGTTGCCTACTAGAGTTATATTCAGTCGGCTGATTTATTGAACAACGTGACTCTTGACTCTCCTATGTGAGTTAATAGCTGCTGCCTGCGTTATAAAAAATTATGTATAATAGTTAACGACTGGTTATATAGCCAGGCCAGGAGGTTATTAAATTTAATCTTCTCAGACCAGAGTTCCCAAATTCAGGAACATCAGAAAATCTAGAAATATAAAAATTTCGGGGAAATGTATAAAATTGATCAACTATAGTTTCTTTGTCTCTCTCTCTCTCTCTCTATCTATATATATATTACTTCTACCATACTCTCTCTACGGAAATTTTAGTTTTTGAGAAGGCAGAAATAACAGTTTTCTTAAATTATATTTTTTAATTCTTTGCAAGTGATAAAAATGTGTACAAAAATATACAATTAAAACAATATCAATATTACAACTATAAAACCGTTTTTGAAAAATATTATTTCATTCACTTTTGAAATTGTTGGGGGAAAAATGCTTATAATTCGGAAATAGTATTAGGTTTTGGATAAGTTTTCGAAATTTTTATTTTAAAAATCGTTTATTATATTTTTAAACATGTAATTTTTATATGTATGTATTTGCACATCAATTTTATTTAAATAAGTATTTATAAATATCTCACGTCGGTCGTTATCGTTATCCTTCACAAAAATATTGTTATTTTCTGCGAGAAATATTGCTGTTAAAAGCCATTTATTGTAGAGTTTCATTTTCCGTTAGAAAATGAAACGTAACCACCTTTATTGTGAAACGCCGTATTATGTTTCATCCTGAGTAGGTGGTTCCCTTAGGCAATATTCAATGTACCTTTGCCCTTGCAGTAAATTAAGTAAAAATATATTACATTCGTATATTGCAGTTTATATGGAACGAGCGATATATTATTTTCTCTTCTTACAATACTGTTTCTATTTTTGTCAAAATTTTACTTTTTTTATGTTTTGTAACATATTTTAGTTTTGCGTTGTAATGTGTTACAATTTGTTATTATTTATGCTGTTCATATTTTGTGTTATGTAATTTGCTGCTAGGTCGTTATATCTGGATTCCATTTTGGATATTTGCTCTCTATATTACGTACACATACACACAGAGAAATACGCATTGGATTCAGAGATAATCGCATGATCATAAACGCACCGCTTGGTTCCCGAACAGACGTCACCCGGCATTCGCCACCATTTAGTTAGTGTTAGCAATTCACAACCCCCCGTAGTATCGTGTAAAGCCATTATGTATAACATTCCAGTTCCGCTTTGGAACATTTTCTATTGCAATATGATGGCATTGTTTTTGCATGAATCATTTATTGTTAACCGCACCACATTAGCGCTTTGTAACAATAACCCCTATCTATCCCTTCCACCTTTTCTAAAGTGCTTTGGTATAAAACGATATTTGTCATCGGTTCGATGTTACTATACTAGTAAGTACCATTGCGTTCCGATTATTTGTTGCACACTTAATGTTCATACGACTAACTGCCTTCCATAAATAATTTTCCATTATATTCAAATAGCTTATACAATTTTAAATTATTACGTAAATTTTTATTGAACTCTATATCTGCGTATATAATGTAGATGTTGTTTATTTGAAAATTTTACTAGTAGTAGATTTTTGACCCCTATTTGTCTGAAAAAAATATGACTATTAATTGTGTTTTCACTAGGTCAACATTTTAAAATGTTTATACCTATATGTAGAGATGGATTGTGTTGATAAATATATAAACATTATCTGAGACAGTCTAATAACGTTTCTTAGTTTCAACCACTCTTTTTTTTTAGTTTGGGAATACTACAAAACAATATTAGACCCTTCATCTCTTACCAGTATAGAATTAATTTACACCCTTTATTTACTTATTATTATTTTGTTTGGTTTATATAGTTTTAGGCATAAAAAAATAATTAATTGTGACGCTATTTTTATTATAATTTTTTTAAATTTAATTTGGATCGCGCCGAAGGATAATTTCATGTGATCAGAAATAAGTGCCAGGCATAAACAGATCAACAGCCAAATGTACAACGTTCACACTAGATTTGTAATGAAAAAAGCATAACCGACCCCATGACACTCTGCTGGAAAGTAATGAGAAATCTAGTTTTCTAGCCAAAAAAGACTACGACCACAGTGATTAAACATGAATTTATCATGACACTAGCTAAAACTACACTCATACAGTTAGTTTATAGAGAAGTAGATTTTGGATTATGTCGCCTATCCGATGAAATTAATAGATACAGGCAGTATAACATAGTATACTGTACCTTTAGACAGAATACAAACATTATCAAATACATTAAGGTTTTAAGGAATTGACGGCGTTGGTTATGCTTATTTCATTATATATCTGCAGCACGTGAACCTTCTGTACTTCACTGCTATCTTTCGTAACTGTCTGATTTCTGATCCGATGAAAATATTTTTTGTACGTTCCAAGTTATAAAAGAAGTATTATGGGTACGCGTTATATGATTTGTTTTTTATGATTTAAAAAGTTAATGCTAAATTAATACAGTGAATTAGTAAATGAATTATATAAAATTATACAAAAAGGTGTATGCTTTTTTCTTAAGATTTCAACTTCTTGATAATGTATTACAAATATCGCGTTTTTTGAACATCTTACGACAATATATAACCACAGTTAAGTTTTGCGGTTATTTCTTGCCTTTCCACTCAGAAGGACGAGTTCTAATGCTGTGTTGATTAAAAGCATTGGTTATTTTATGAAAGTACATTTACATTATTCATATTTATTTAACTTTATAAGTTATACTTACGTACTTATAAGTTTGATTATTGTTTTTTATTGTTAATTCCATTTAATTCTATACAAATTTTTATTTTAAACAGAATATTTGCCTCCTAGGTATTTTTAACTCAGGATGCATATTGTGATGGGTTGGTTGTCTGTTACACAGCACCCGTGCAAAGTTTGCTGATATAAATGTTAGTAAATTACATAATTAATAACTTGTCAACAACAGATACATTTTGATTTCTATTGGGAATTTCTTTCTGTTATACATTTTTCTAAAACTGATTTCTAAAAAACGAAAGGAAATTCTCATTAGATTCGTAATTTTGAGATTTTGATTACTTTTTTTTGTTGAGAAAGTTCTTATGTTCTGTTCGTGAATTTTGTTTTTGTTTAAATTAAAAGAGATTTTTTTATAGAAAATAGATTGTCTACATAGACATTTTAAAAATGTTCTTTTACATGTATGCGTCATCATTACGTAATATTGAATTAACTATTATAATAATATAATAATGGCATATACATTAAACCGAACTCATAATAATATTCAAAGTTTCTCGCACGAAAATTAAAGAAAAAAATTAATGTAAAAAATAATTTTTATCAAACACCAGAGAGCCTTCGATCATATTCTGTAATGGTTTCTTTTCGTTTTTTCTCTATATCTCTTTTCTTATTATTGTTTTTAAGTTTCTAGCAAGCGGATTTTATTTTCCTACAGGCAGTTATTTGTAGCCTATCCACATTTTAAATAAAAATTAAAGAAACATATTTATCAGAACAATAAAATTGTGTTTAAAAATTGCAATTAAGACTTCAAAATAATATTGTTTATATTTTTTTTTAAAACCTTGATTTTGTAAAATCGACATCAGTCTAAAGAAGGATTAGTAAATTGTTTTCTAATTGAAAATCGAAGTCAATTTTTTAAGTTGGTTTCTTGCTTTTAATATATATATATTTACCAAAACTCTTACTCTAGCAAGGCATGATTAATTTTAGGTTATAATTTAAAATATAATTAGATTTCATTGATGATTGGTTTAGTGTCACTCATACATTTAACAGAAATATATTTTTATCTTATGATAGCGTGGATAAATGAGATCATATTTATGCCAAAAATTATGGTTCATGATGGTTTATATACATATATATTACATTTGTTTTACATATATTTTAAAAAGTTGTACTTTTAAATTGTTTATAAGTTACGATGTCGATTTTATAAATTATATTGCCCGTTGTTTGTGTAATATCTTTTATATTTTCAATTTTGTATGCCTAATAGAAAATAGTTTCATTCCGTGAAGTTAGATTGAATTTTGTTGATTTGTTTTTAAATTTATTCTTCAAGTTTCTCATTATTTATATTACCATAGTTTATTATTTGTTTTACGAAATACTGTCTGTTATTGTTACTTTTTAGTCTATTTGTGCGTTCGCTCGCGAGTGCGCGTGTTTGATGTGAAGTAGTAAATTGTTGGTAGGAAAAAGGGAGTAGAGGAGAATTGGACGTACTATGCAGGATACCGCATGGTGAAGAGTCGCTAATACTAACTTATATTCCTACACAACGAAGATGCTTCTAACTTTTTATTATTTTCCTTAATAACTATTGATAGTTCTGTAATTACTTCCATTTTATTAAGAAAATATGACATTTCTTCTTTTATTTTATTAAATACCGTGATTATTTCTTTGAAACACTATTAATAGTTTTTTGGGAAATTTTAAAATATTGTTTTATAATCCCTTTGAACATAATTTAAATTTATGAAAAGCAAATATATCCGGTTTTGATAGATTCGTATGAGCTGTAACAAATATCTTCTTAAAAACCGGTTTGTGGAGTTGTTTCTACGAATAAACTCAACCTCAGATCTAAATCGGGTGAAAAATGCAGATTCAGTAACTTTATTCCCTAATAGCTGTATATCCGGTTTCATGAGGAGTTCTTGATATATGTACTGTGTATTTCTCAAAGTAATCACCAAAGTATTAAGAAAAATAATTAAAATAGATTGAAGTAAACATTAATTATGAATTAATACGTCTGGAGATAACTTTAAATTGAATCGCTGAATAATCTTTAAAAAATGAATTCATACTGCGAAAAATTTAAAAATAATTAATAGAAATACGTTTATAAATTAAAGTTATAAAATAAAGAGTTATTTTCTTGGGAGAAATCTGTTGTTAGAATTAGAACAGCTTTGTGTAAGATGATAAATTAATTTATTCCTTTTGTTGTGAAATAAAGTGTTTCTTCCAATGTGTAGAGAAAAACTTAAGTTTATATTTAAGTATATTTTTCTTCAGTTTAAAGAATAATATTTTTTTTTGAAAATTCTGAAACCTATTATTCCCAAAAATTTGAACAACTTTAAAAATATTCAGTGGTCGTGTATAGGTTATGCATTTCTAGTTTAAACAATTCCACTATCGGTAATCATATGGTTTCTAATTTTTTTTTATTTTACTATAAAAATTTTATTTATACTTTTAAGAAGTAATCTTTATATAAAGGCAAATAATTTCAGATTTATAGATTTTTTTCATTGAGAATATTACATTTTTTTGTTTTTAATTACTAATTCAAATGACATCGAACCGAAACGTCAGCAAAAACCGTTTCTACGCAAGAGGGCACTTCTTGATATATTTTTGGATTCTATATAACTTATATTTACATCAGAGAAAAAAAGGAAGATTACACTTATAAAAACTTCATAGAAAATTCTTTATGCAAGATGTTCTAATTTATTCGCCTTTTAATAGATTTCATAGATGTTGCATTGAGTTGCAGGTTATTTATTTTTGTACATTATTATTATATATTATTTATTATTGTTATTTATTTTTGTATTTTGGTTATTTATTTTTGAAAGTAGTTTACTTCAATCTTTACTGAGCTGAAAGATCTTCATAAAGTAACTTTTTTCAATAAAAGGCACTAGAATTTAAAAATTTGTATCTTACAAAAATTGTTGCAAAAAATTGATGAGCGGTCACGCTGACCACAAATGTTTGTATGCTGGATCTCTCATCAAAAAAGGTTGTATGGAAAAGCGTTGTTTTAAAGCACTGAGGAATCAAAACTTTGATTTTATCTAAGTTTTATTGATTTATAAGAACATATAATTGATGTTGAAGTCCTTTAGTGATAATAATCAGCACTATCACTTCACTTGAAAGCTTTGCGGATATTCTTGATTACTAATGAATTGAAACCGTGAGATGATACAGGATGGTATTTCTGGCATCCCTAGTTTATTTCTGGCATAAATACCTGTCCTTCATTTGTTTGTAACTGCTTCCTTTCATAGCTTCAGTTGGTATTTCAACCTTCGTACTTCATTTTGTTTTTCTTTCCACTCTTCTCACCACAATTTTCGGGATTAGCCAGTTCCTACGAAAATTGTATATTTTCTTATAAAGGTGTGACTGAAGTAAGATATATTTCTCGTTTTTACTTTGCTCTTCTTAATCTGTAATAGAAAACCTCTTCCTTACGTTTAAGAATTAGTCAAAAATGCTTTTTTTATCACTCCATTTCTGGTTTTTATCATTCGTAAACATATTTATTCATTATTGTCTTCACATTTCATGATTTATAATCAATCCAAATTTTTCCTTCTTCAAAATATTACTTCTCAGAAACAGTCACACAAATCACGATTGTTTCTAATGCAATTAGGTGTACACGATTTTTTTTAATGAATATTTTTTTCTTTTTCTTCTTTTAGTTAATGCGTCTTTTTTAGGTTTAGAAACCATAACTTTATAGTTTATTTTACGTGAAAGCTAAATATTATACTTTATAAATAAACATAATATTTTCCTCAAATTTTAGTATTGTTTGTTATGATGCGTAAACGTCAGAATTTTCATCAGAGGTGTATGAATTAGTTCTATTATTCTGTTAAGATTTTGGTTTGAATCAGATCAAGTTTATAATTACTTTTTTAGTTGGTCTTTTTGGTTTTAGTAATTAAGATTCAATTAATGGCCTTCTGATTGGTCAAGACTAAAAAAGAGTACGGATTTTTATTAAAACTTATAGTATAGCTCATGATTAGGTAATCATGAGCTATAAAATTAAAATAAAATAGATTTTCCTTAAAAACTGAATTTTGCTAATTAATGTACATTCCGCTTTAAGAGTAAATATAAACTTGACATAAAATGTATACAAAATTGATATAAAGATGTCTAAATACCTTTAAGAAAACAGATTTAACAAATTAAATAAGAATTTAAAAAAAAAATAATTTGTATTATCGCACTAAACTATCTTTGTATTGTTTTAGACTGTTGTTTATTATATAAAAAATTGTGAATATTTAAAAAATTTTGGTATTTATTTGTAGATTATATTTTAAAACATTTTGTAAAATTTACATTCTTGTATAAAATAGTTGTTTTATTATTGTATTAAATGTAGTATATTTTTATCATACAGAAGT
This sequence comes from Lycorma delicatula, assembly GCF_047948215.1. Lineage (NCBI taxonomy): Eukaryota > Metazoa > Arthropoda > Insecta > Hemiptera > Fulgoridae > Lycorma > Lycorma delicatula. The sequence continues at coordinate 179,543,806 of NC_134456.1, read as the reverse complement.
TTATTTAAGAAAAAGAAGGAAAAATGAAAAACGATTTTACCGATTAATGGTTTTGAATTGGTTCGATTAGTTGTTGGTTGATTTAATTCGATAGCAATTTAAAGTTTTAACGCTACCCGTAAAATACCTATAAAATACTTATGGGAAAAAAGCCAACTGCTGCACAGTATGTCCTTTTTGGTTTGCGTCTTTCTTTATTTCTTCTATTATATACAGTACTACGTTGCTGTACCATTTTAAAAATCATTAAGATGGATTAGGAACTTGTGTACGTTCGTAAAATAAGATTTTGTATCAATATGGTTTTGTGTTTTAAATCGGCGCAGCGTTATTTTAATTTTATATTAATCTATTATTTATTCAAGAAATAAAGATACTTTCCATAAAACAATTTCTTAAAAAAAAAAAAATTAAATATTATTTATATAATTTTACAACGCAAAGTAATTTAAGTATAATGTTGTTTCGACTTTGTAGGAACTTTGGATTCGGAAAAAGTTGTTGATAACCGTTAATTAAAAAATAAACATACCAATTGAAAATTTTACACGAGAATTTAGGAAGATTATCTTATTGAAATTTGGTACAAATGTTAGAAGGTAAGTCATATTTATATATCGATTTGTAGTATAACAGAAATATCTTGTTCATTCCGATGGGCTTAACATGCTGGTATGCTACGGCATATTCGAAGTAGGAGGAACGAAAAACAATTTGTATCCTAATTTTCCCTTGTAAGCCTGCCTTGAGATATCTTTTATTCTTGGAATTGTTTATTATTTCATGTCCAGTCACCTATGACCATTTGGTTATGCCTTATTACAGTTTTTCAACATTTCGATAATTACTTTAAATATTCATCTGTAATTACTTTGTAGTGTTATATTATTTATTACTTTAAATTTTTGTATAGTTATGAGAAATATATACACATCAGATGATTTTTCGGTTGCAAATTATGCATTATCCTGCAGGTCAAGATAAAATCTTTAGGTAAATCATTCAAGCTTTAAAAATTTGGATTTTAAAACTAATTTGTATGGAGGAATGCGTAGCATTTTATCTATGTAGGAAAAACGCTTTTGAAAATGTTAAAGGATTTGTGATTGTAAGATTGATCCTGATTGTATTGAGGAATAGGTTTGCCAAATGTTTTGCGTGGACTGTGTTTTATGGACCTGAATTTTAGACGGTCAGAAAGATAGAGGGAAGTAATTGTGATTTTTAAATGTCGTTATGAAGGAGAATGGAGAAAGTGGATTGGATTTACGTAATGAGATATTAGAAGATTATGGTATAAGCAGAATTTCACGGTGATAAGAAAGAGGAAACCATGTTGTGGTGTATTTTACATAGAAATTGTCTTCAACGAAAGATAACAAAGGGAAAGGAGGAAAGATTGGGAGACGAACGGACATTAGGAAGGGAAGATGTTCAGGACGGAAAAAAATGGACATCGAGTAGAAAACTATCGAAAGGCATACTCACCAAATAAAAAGAAAATACGTTTTTTAAAAGCACTAAATTTTAACATTGTTTTTTTTTTACGAAAAGTTTATTAAATTCGTGGAATGAATTTGAAAAAACCAATTATATATGTAAAAATATCCAACATAATTTAATAATTTTATAAATTTTAACGACAGTTAACATTTACAATGTACCCTAAATTGCATAAATAAATATCGTGGAGTTGTACTGAATATGGTTAAAATAAATAATGAAAGATAAAATTACCCAGTATTAAAACGTGGAACGCATTAATTGTGTCCTTGATTTGAATTAAATAATCGTTTAGAATAGTTTTTTTTTTTTCTAAATGTACTATAAATTATTCATGAAACTTTTATTTACTGAATCTGTACTGAGGGCTGGAGAGTTAAATCCAGTAATCTCTAAAAATACTCTCCATGTATGCCCTAGTCCGGCTACGGTATAATGCTTGTACATTGTTCATTGTATACATTATCTGTAAGTACTATGTATGTATTTTTGTATTGTTTTAAAAATATAAAAAGCGAGTGGGATTTAATAAATTTACAATTGCTTTCTTTCTATCATATATTTAGGAATATTTTCCTCATAATATTGATTTCGGGCAAAATATCACTTGAATATTATTAACACACGATCTTGCCTACGTATTTCAGTACTTTACAACGGAGAATTTATTTATTTTTATTTTTTTATATAATAATACTAGCAGACCCGGCAATGCTTCGTTATCGTTAGATTTACGAGTATATGTATAGATTAAATGAACACAATTGAAAATTTGGTAAAACATTAAAAAAAAAAAAAAAATGTTTCGGAACTTCACAAAATTTAACATTTCACTTTAGAGGCCAAGTGTGGCAAATGCAGCCAGGCTGGACACAGATTCGGCAGTGCTGCTTGCAAACAGGCTAAACCTTCAGCATGAATATAATTTACATAAATGCAAACAAGAGCGGGCTGGTCCACGACCTCCAGTGGGGGTCAGCTATGACAAGGAGGGCGTATATTATTCTAGTCTCGGAACCAAACTGTAGAATGGTTAGAGATGATGGTTGGATGGTGGATCCTCGGGAAGATGTGGCGATGAGGGATCTCACGAATAAGTTCAACTCCTCTAATTATAGGCAAGATGAGGGATTTGTAAGGGTGTGTGTGTGGGTTTGGGTGGGTGGGTGGATGCACGGGCACTGTGGTCGGGCACATGGTAAGGAGCCAGGAAGGCTGGGAAGAAGTGGTCAACCTGACGCATACTATATTGAAACAAAAGGGAAAGAAGAGGAAGTTCACTAAAAGGAAAGTGGTGCTAGGTCGATTTGTATTGCCAGGATGTGCCAGCGACCCATCGGGTTGGTCTAGTGGTTAACGCGTCTTGCCAAATCAACTGATTTGGAAAGTCGAGAGTTACAGCGTTCAAGTCCTAGTAAAGCCAGTTATTTTTACACGGATTTAAATATTAGATCGTGGATACCGGTGTTCTTTGGTGGTTGGGTTTCAATTAACCACACATCTCAGGAATGGTTGAACTGAGAATGTACAAGACTACACTTCATTTACACTCATAACATATCATCCTCATTCATCCTCTGAAGAATTATCTAAACGGTAGTTACCGGAGGCTAAACAGGAAAAAGAGGGGGGGGGGAGGATGTGCCAGCGAGTTATCTACTATGATATATCAGGTTGCGATTACTATCGTGTTGTGTGCAGAGTATCTTGTATGGTATTGTATCATGTAGTGTTTAGATTATATTATATTTTTACAATATAGCCGTGCAGATATGTTTATGTAAGATGTAGTATTGTTTTGGTACATTGTATATTGTCATATAAAGTAGTGTGATGTGTTATTACCAGGTATTGAGTAGTGTTGTAGTATTGCAGTTGTTGCATTGTGTTTAGTATGGGCTTGTTGTGTGCACGGCCTCGACATCTTGGGTAATAAGAATTACATTTCCATGTGTGTAGTATCGTAATGTTTATTAAGTATTATTGTGCAGTATTACGAGTATAATGTTAATATTATTATGTTTAGTATTATAATAGTGTAGTATTGTATTATTTTTGTACGGGTTGGTAGGGGAGATGCCCGCCATACGCGGAATAATGGTAGCACCATGTGGAACAGTAACGTTATGTATAGATAGGGGATACGAAACGTGACAACGTTCAGGTCTACGGAGGTAGCCTTTGTGTCTATGGTGCTTTGGCTTGCTCAAATGCAAGAGTGGGTGGGTCGGAGTACCCTGATGATGACATAGGGAACCCTAAAAGAGTGTGCAGGGGGTCGCGGATCGCGAAGGATATGCGTAAGTCATGTCTGGAGTGTGTAGGTTACGGCCGGGAAGGGCAGCCCCCCCCGAGCGGAGAGGAACGTCAGCTGTCCGGAAGAGGAGATAGGCGTGTCCCTATGAGGCTCAGGGGACCCCTGTTGGGAAAACCTTCTGGTGGGGGTAAGATAGGGCAGAGACTACTGCCAGGGCACCCTGAGGCGACCGAGTAATGTCTAAACGGTGGGAGCTGGTTGCCTTAGGAGTGTAAAAAAGTAAGGGGGAAAACCTTTCCCTTTTTCCCTATTTCGCTTTTTACTTTTCCCTTACCCTTATTTCCCTTTTCCCCATTTTCTCTTTTTCCTGCCCGTAAATCGGTCCAGTAGGTTTTTAGTCTACAGCTGACACACATACGAACATTGGCTTTTATATACACACAAAAAGAAAATCTGTTTGTATATTTCTTTTTTTATTTCGTAAATATTTCGACACCGACGTCACCTAGCGGGTATAGTTTCTGCCAAAATTTCTCTTTTCAGGTAACTAATTTGTATTCTGAATATGAGCCAAACCATAAATAAGCATAAATACAATTTTTCTAAATACATCGACTCCAGCGCCATCTAGCGGGTCCAAACTAATTCAGAGATCTTCGTGTGCACAACTCACCAAAGTTTCATCGCAATCGGATGAATCGTATAGGAACGCATAGGACAAGCATACAAACATTCATTTTCATATATATATATATATATATATATATATATATATATATATATAAGATTTCTTTAGAATTAAACTTATATAAGTAGTTTTTTTTTGTGAGAACTCAGTAGCAGTACCAAAATTAATTTTTATCCAAGGCTGAGTGAGTACACATTCTTTCTTTTTCGGTTTACCCTCCGGAACCACCGTAAGATGTTACTTCAGAGGATGAATGAAATGATATGTATGAATGTGAATGAAATGTAAGCTTGTACACTCTTAGGTCGACCGTTGCTGAGATGTGTAACCACTCGTACTTTCATCGCGCTAAAGCTCAATTTTATAACGACCTATATACAAAAAGTTTGAGCTATATTTTTTTGAGTCATTTTCGAAGAAATTGTGTTGGACCAGTGAAGAGATGCTAATTAAAATACAGGTCTATACACGTACATTGAATCTTGACATACATCTTCATACGTTGAATCTTGACCTACATCTCCATACGTACATGTATCTTCCAGAAAATTTTAGAACTTTTTGTTATCTGGTCTAAGGGAATCTTGAAATGTAAATATTTGCAAAAAAGGACCCCTTTTTTCCGATGATACATGTTCCCTTTGTCTTTTCACATTTGCAGCTGCAATGGAGGTCAAGGCGGAATATTGATAATAATTCAAATCGTTGCATACTAGAAAGCCGTTGATCACGGTTGATATTATTCTCTTTACGTCATTTTTTTTTTTTTTTGATTTCATATTTTCCTCTATATAAGGTTTCTTGCGTATACCATTTTTTGCTAACAGCTTTTCTTAAGAGTAGTGATTTTATACACTCATTCCTAATTTAAAAAAAAATTAAATTAAATGAACTTTAAAAAATCTGACAACAAAGTTGTAATACTTTCCTACCATTTATTTTTTATTCTTATATAGTGGAAAAATAATTATACATAAAACAAGTTATGGGGGTTAGGATAATTTATGATGAATTTTTATTGTAATCCTATCATTATTTGTTTAAGTAGACCAAAAAAAGGTTTAGAAATTCAAAAACTCAATATTTTTAAACTTTGGTCGGCTTTCTCACCCGCAATATTGTCGTCAGTGTACTTTTATTTGAATCGCTTGCATTACGACTGTGCCAAGGAAGACATTTTTAAAAATTCGCAATAAATAAATTGATACCTTTTTCGATTTTTGTGGAAGTGAGTATTTTGTGGCAAAACCTTTTTTTTTTAATGGTAATATAAGCCTAAATGCATGCTTAATATAAAGTGGGCTATTTGCAAAATTTTGAAAAAATTGACCTCCCAAACCTCCCCATCCTCTGGAGATATTGATCCCAAAATTTTACCAACATATTGCCTTATATACACGTTAATTAAATCGTTATATCCAGTCAAACGTTATTAAATTTCAAACACTCCAACATACGTAAGTGCGTACGAATATTACCCCCTCCCACTTTTTTATCTTTTGGGAGCGCTAGGTCATGAAATGTCGAGAAGTGAAAAAATTCCTTACCCCATTTTTTAATTGGTTACCCATTATAAAAAATAGTATTTTTTCAATTCCTTCAACTTAATTGTGAATATCTTCTTAAAATTAATACTAAATTTCACCGACCTCAAAATTTTAATTTTGGCACCGAATCAAAATTTAAGCTGCTAAAAATTAAATTGAAAAGTATGTATTTTTACTCTTTAGGGCGTTTTTTTTAAATTGAATTTGTTTAATTTTTAAAGTTTATTACATTTTTGAAATTTATAACTGTTGAAATACATTTATACATTTCTGAAAATTAATTCAATTTAAAAACCGCGATCGTTTTAAAACGAATTAAAATAATTTTAATATGAATATATATAAGTATGTTGTGTAAAATTAAAATTGAAATTAAACTTTACATTTTAATGATTATTAGTCGAAAGACAGTGTTGTTTATTAAACCCCTGCGATTAAGAATAATAATAATTAAATTCACATTTATAATAACTCGTATGAAACATGATCCATATATAAGAGTAAGAGTACTTTGAGGCTGTAATATTGTCAAAACTTATTTTTGCTTGACCTGAAATGGGTCGCTGTTTTTTTAAATTTGTCGCAGTAATTCTTCTTCATGTAATCTTTCAACTATCATAAGTTTTGGTTGAATGTTTTTAAGAATTTTAACTACACAAATTTCAATTACATTTCGCGAAGCAAAAGTATAATAATTTTTACGTTCTCTACTAAGGATTATATAAAAATACTAGATTATTTAAAAAAGTTAATTTTATCAAAATTCTATTTTTAGGTAAGTTGTATTTTTAAATTGAACGAATTTAAAATAAAGTAGTGTTTATTCATTGATTGACCAGATCCCCGTTCTCATATTTCCCCATAATTTCTCACTACTTAGTCAGCAGTTCCTTATTGTTATTACTTAACACAGTACTCTTGAGTCAGCATTATAAGAGATAAGGATTTTAGTTTAAATGTAGCTGAGTTGCTGTTCAGCTAAACTATATTTTTCACTGCAAGTCACTCTCTGAATACTGATTTATTTATGGTGTTACTGTATTTTTAGCAGACATCCTATCAAAAATTTAAAAAGAAAAACTGTACATGTAAGACGGTATATAGTACCTAACGTTCTAGCGTTAAGAAAAAAGTAATGTAATATTACAGCCTCTTTTTTCTCATGAGAATTTTTTTTTGTATACTTTCTCATTTATCAGATGCGTGATGTTGCAAAATTTTTGAGTTTTGTTTTTATATATTGACTGCTTTAACATTTAACTGGAAGAATGAAAGACAATCATGCGATAAACCTTGATTAGGGTGTTATAAAAATTATTAAATACGAAAAATAGAAGTAGTTGTAATTAATATTTATAAGATGAAGGAAAGAGATCTTTGAACTTTAAATTTCTTCGTATTCATTTTTAGTTGAATAGGTAAAATATCATTAGCGATTCTTAATATGTTTATTTTTTTCCATAGATTGTTAGTTCTTAACTTCTGCTTCAAACTTTTTATTGCATTTCCTTTACACAAGCTGAAGTGAGGTCGAAATTAGATTACTTCCTTTCAAATCATGCAGTGAATATTAATCATTAAAAGAAAAGATGTACTTCTACATCATACTTAGAATAATAAACTTACCTCAAAATTATTGTATTATAAGCTGGTGAATATGCATTCTGTTTCAACAAGTGTAATTTTTATTTGATTGGCTTGTATTCATTCATTCTTTCAAAGTTTTAACTGCTCTAATTTGCATATTTCCTTTAATTAGAAGGATTTCAAATTCTTCAGGATTCTTGAACTAAAATTGGATGTATTTGATAAAGCTTAAAAAACTATTTGAAATGATTGTACAAGATTTTACAATGATACAAGATTATACAAGTTGAACTGACATATTTGTTTATACTTTTTAAAGAAGTATGTGTACTTTTTAAATATTAACATAATTAGGTAAGACATGGAATATATAACTTCATGCTTTTTTCATATAATAAGCGATTAAGGTTCGTTTACTTAAAAGGTACTAAGGAGTATTAAGGTTTGTTTAGTGTATTTGAGGTCTGCCTTTTTTCAATCGTTCCTTTTGTTTTCACATGCAACAACGCTTATTATAGTATTGGTTACGGTATTACATCCTTAGACTGATGTTTATGGATAAATTGGTGTATTATTTTTATTCTTTTAGGCTCCTTAGAGTATGTTGATATTTTTCCCTTTCCATCTCTAAAGGGCAATGTGTTTTTCTGTAGCATTTATATATTTTTTTATTTCATCATTGAAAATTATTATTAATATTAAGTTTGATCATTTAAATTCGGGTTACCTTTACTCAGACGTTCAAAATTTACTAATGATATTAACTAAATCATTCTCTAATTTCGTTTCTTGCGTTTCCCGTCGAAAGACTGTTACATTATTATTGTTATCGTCGTCGTTATTGATGTTGACGAATATTGAGATTTTCGAGTGTTTCTTTGTTATATCATTGTTTATGATATTATTATTATTTTCCTAGTAATGTAATGATGTTGAATTTATAGAAGGATGCTGTTGAATTTAATATATTTTCTTGATTATAGTATAAATGAGGAGAAGAATACCGATGTTGGTTGTAAGGAGAGTGTTGCAGCGGTGGATAGGTACGAAAAGGGGTGTAGTAGGTAAAGCACAAAGGGTTGTTCTGTGGTTTTTGAAGGGTTCGCCCATTGTTTGGTATAGGGAAAGAGAGAGGCTCGCTCAGATTGAAACCTCACCTCATCGTCGTCTCCCATTGAAATGCTCTCAGCCCTTCGCATAATGCACCATTTCCATATTTGCCAGCCGAGCCACACTCTCTTAGTTCGTTCGACACCGTCATACTATTGAATCACTCACTCTCTCAATCCACTCTTTCTCTTTCACACCCGTTTTCACTCTTTCTCTGTCACTTCTTTTCCTTTCTCTCATACAATTTTCTCTTTCTCAACATCTTCATCTCATACACACCCACTGTCATGATATTTCTATCCGAAAACGAAGTAAATATCCTATTAATCATTCAGCCATCTCTCGCAATACATTTTCTGCATTTACCTTTGTTCTCATTTTATGTTTTGTGTTCCTTTTGTGCGTATTCGTACTTTAAATTTTTAGACACTATTTTTTTTGTTATGTATGATATTTTTTACAAGGTTCTTTTTATCATAGTATATTTACTTTATTTTAAAAAAATCCTGAAACCGATAAATCCATTATTTTGAGTTACATTTCTTTTTCTATCCATGACCCAGAAAATGGTTCGATTGATATCAAAAGATTTACTAAACTCTAACTGAAATCCAGCTGAACGGTCTGTCGTTCTGGTAGATAATTTAAACGTTTCACAGTTATTTGGTTAGATGAGAAGGTTCTTTTTAAGAAAGTAGGAGGTTTTCTGTGATGGTTCTTGTTTATTTAGGAAGAAAACCAATCGGTTGAAAAATATATACCGAAGTAAAATCTGTGCTCTGAAAATTTCTGTTCATATGCCGAGTGAGATACTTCAATTTCCAGAGGAATTGTGATTTGGGTGAGCATCTATTACCTGGATTAGACCCTAATGAACATCTGGGTAACGTTTTGTATCTAGTTTCTCTGTGGATAAATTGATTCCATCTTATCACTGTTTACTTTTTCCCTTTATCCTTCATACTTTCCTACAGGCAACGTTCTGTGGATTTTGGGCTGAGTAAGGTTTTCCTGAATCTATAAACGAGCGGCTTTCAAATATGTTGCAAAAGCGATTTGTGAGAAAAGTATAGAGCCAAACAAAATTAACGATCAATATCAGAAAAGATATCCCAATAAATTGAGAGACAGAGAGCTGGATTTGCGTTTATTATCTGGATGAGGCCTTCAAGCATACCTTGGGAGGAAAAATTCTCCTTGGTTTCTTGATCTTCTGAAAAGAGGTATATCCTTTTCCGTAAACCTTACCATTCCTTTCCAATGGATTTCTATAGATTTTGGGTTAACACAAAATACCACTGGATCCATGCTATTGTAGAAATCAGTTTGTGTATCCTCAGCAGTTAACTTCATCGTTAGTAATTGTGTGGCTTCAGTGGGGCTCTGTCTATTGATCCTATTTTCATCCGATATAAAGACTGTCGTTAAAAGCCAAATATCCTATTCAGCCCTATTTATATACATACAAACTCATTGTAATTCTGTTTGAAATATAGAATAATTTTAAAATATTTTATGTGGACTTATCGCATGTATTTTAAAGGAAAAAATCATTTGAAATTTATTCATTCAACTATGAGCTTTGTCATTGAACAGAAATAGTAATGATTAAAAATGCGTTACAAATTTTTTTTGAAAGAATTTTGATTTGGAACTCTGACGAATGGGTGAAAGTACTCGCCAGAAGGATACCGGAACTGGTTTTTTTTTTATTATTTATTTTTTATAACTTATATGCTCAGGATGCATTGATTTGTAGCAGAAGTTTTCAATGTCGAAATGAAATAGAAAAATTTAAAACAATCATCCTCCTTATGGCGAAACAGTTTTTTTATGATTTACTTGACAAAAATTTAATTTAAAAATAAACATTAACAAATTTTTTAATCCAGTTTTATAATAATATTTTAAAAACATCTCAAACGGCAGATTCATTTCCCTTTTGGCATAATATTATTTATAGTTTATTCGTTGGGTGCAACAATTAAGAATGAAATTTCAGTTGAGAAAAAATGTTTTTCCTTTTAGAAGATACATAATTATTCCAAAGTATACCCGGCGTTCCTCCGGGTAATTCAGCCAGTACTTTAAAATAATGAACCGAAAAAGCCATCTTAATATGATAGTTATAACATTATATTACACATAAAGTAAATTTATTGTTTCGATTTACTTTATTTTATAAATTTGTAATAATAGAGTTTTCTCTTAAACTTTTCTTTGTTAATAATCGTAGTATCAAACTATAATTATATTTTTGTCTTTATCGTTTACAACTTTGAATTACGAAATAATTGTTATTTTTCAGTTGAAGGAATTAAATTAAATAACTAATACTTTCTAATTAGTTATAAAGTTAAAAAAAAAATTGTTATTTTTATTAATTTAATTTTCTACTTGTTTAACATAAGAGTCACTATGAGACCATATAATGTAAAAAAGAATCGCTGTGTATCACCAGTACAATCGTTAATGTTAACTTAGCATAACTACATACAATAATATTATTCGTACTTATTATAATAATAGAAAAGAAATTAAATAAAATATTAAAAAAATGATGGGATGTGTTCAAAATTGGCCGTATAATATATCAATGATAAGAAATTTATAAAATAACAAAATTGATACTTTAAGAAATCTTTATTATCGAAAAAGTTAACTTTTTTCTTACTTGGTAAATTCATTTCTCATCTTACCTTCACGTTTCAGAGGCTTACTCAGTAATATTATCCGTAAATCCCTGTTGAGCTATGCTAACTTCATTATGAAGGAAACCTAGAAAATTAGAAATTTCTATACATTGCCACATGCGGAGTGGAAACCGTTCAAAAAGTCTAACATAACCCATTTTTCTTGTTTCGCTTTCATTTCCACCTCCGTTTCTTCATTTAGAATTTTCCTAGACGAATTAACAGTTTCTGACTTCCCCTTTTTCGAACCAATTTATCTTAAATATAAAGTAGTATTTATCTTAATATTTTATTATACTAACTTAATTCGTTTTACTATATTTGTCTTAAATTTTCCTTTTTTATAGTCTTAAAATCTATTCGTTCCTCAGTTTATTGACTACTTTATTTTCAGCATTTCCCTTAAATTTCACACTTCAAAAGTTTTTGTGGTTTCCTTATTCTCCATGTTTTAATAACCTAAACAAACTCTTACTCCGAGTAAATGAAGACTAATAATTTCTTTGTACTTTTTAAACTTTTTTGACATAACCAAACTTCTTTTCTTCTTGAAAGTTCTTCTTGATTTTATCTGCTATGATTTAATTTTTATTGCTTCATACTTTGTAATTTTGTTTCTAAAAACAAAATTCTTCTTTTTTAAATATATCTTTCTATATTCAAATTTCACTTCTCTTCAACTGTCTTTTTATCACATTTTTTATATTACTTCTCTTTAAATCTCTTTGAATCACTCGTTGTTAATTTCTTAACCCATTTTTGATTTACGTTAGAAGAAAATGTCATCAGCGTATATTAACATCATTTTTTCAGTTCTTGGATGGTTCCTTGAATTCTTGTATTACTTCTGCATGCAAGTCAAAAAGCCAAGACGATGAAGTACATCCTTGTCTTGCTCTTTTTTGAATTAGAACTTGCCTTACCTCCTTTCTTTGTTACTGTTATTACTGATATTTTTTTCTTGTAGTGATTATTTCTTTTCGTGATTATTTCTTTTCGTATGTTTACGTCAGATTTTTAAAACAATTTATGTATTTACTCCATTTAACGTTATCGTTTTTCTCCTTTACGTTTGATTTTTTTTTCATCTTGTGAATGATTAATTTATCACATAAACTTTAAGCTTTTTGCGTGGAAATAAAGAATTGAAATTTTGCAGCGTATGGAAAACGGGTAGGTGACTTAAGCGATTTTCTTGCGGCTGGTTTTTAAGATTCCTCTTGAGTCCAGAATTATTTACAACCTAACAATTAATTAGTTACAACCGTAACGGCTGGAGATAAATTTCAACGTAAACTCATATTTAGTAAAATAAATTAATGAAAATAAATATTTGTGGAAAAATTCTAAAATGAAATTCTGAAGACTTAGGTATGTAATTGAATTATATACCTAATTAACTAAGATTAGTTTATTTGATATTACAAGAAATAAGATCACTAATGGCATTATTATTTTAAACGAAATTAACTACTTAAGTCGAATAGATAATTTAGAATGTAGATAATATTATATTAATTAAAATTTGGCAAAAATTGAAATCATTGATGTATGGACTACTCTGTACATTTCGATTGATAATTAAATAAAAATATGTACCTAGTTAATAATTGTAGACCATTGTAGATATTCATATCTTTCAATATTTGTTGCATGCGTAAGTAATAACTCGCATTTAAAAACCTGTAAAAATTGTCCAGTAGTTTTAATATATGTTAACTTTATTTACTTTCATCATAAGTTAATGAATTTTATTATAAGAAATTTGCTTTTTTATTATTAACAACTGACGATATACAGTATTTATAGCATGAAAAAATTTGCTTTTTTATTATTAAAAACTGACGATATACAGTATTTATAGCATGGAAAATTCCGTGATTTCATTTTCATAAAACCTCTCTTTTTTATATGTTTATGAATAAAAGTTAATTCGTTTGAATAAAAAAGCGGTAAACCTCTTCGAAATTTAACTTACTTGATTAGCCCTGTTTATTATTTATAATAAAAAAAAAAATTTATGTATTACTTTTATGGATATTTTTATAATTAAAAATAATTATGTTAAGAATTTATATTTTTTCATAAAATATTATTTATCTGCGTATTTTAACCCGCAGTTATTATAGGTTATTTAAGAGATAATGTTTGTAATTAAAAGATAATTATATTTATATACATATTTTATAATGGAGGTTTATATACGTCTGGTGGCGGGTAAACGCTGTGCGAAATTAACTTTTTTTTTATAGTTCAGGTAGGGTATCTGCTGATAAGGCTTTCATTATCGCAATGAATTTCCAGCACCCTGCATTAAATGTACTTTATAGTGGCCGCAACGATATAGAGCTGAATAATTTTTAAAGGGAAGAAAGTTGAAGTAACTATAGCGGTTTACCACACCTTACAAACGACGCCAGAAAACTTTTGTAATCTGCTACGCCCCACTGGCGTTAAGCACTTCAAAAAGTTCAAAAGCTCACTAGATTACTGGCAAGTGTTCTTCCCTCACTGAGCAGAGCCCTGGAGCTTGCTTCGCTTCTGCTACTACGTTTTAGAAAAGGGTTTTGTGCTTCTGTATATACCCTTCTACAATTTATCACAACAGTTTTAATGTTTTATGAAACGTATTTTTTTTTGTCTTAGATTTTATTTAGTTGTTTATATAAACTTAAAATATTAATTATCATTGAAACTAAGTTTAATATTTTTAGTAATTTAAAAACTATTAACGATTAAGTTTTGCATTATATTATTATTTTTTAAATAAATTACTTTTTATCAAGACAAAATTAATTTAATAACATAATGAAGTTTGAAAAGCTACGACGACGCCCTAGTCCTGTTTATACTTTCAGAAGCAAAATATGGAAATCTTTTCTATTATAATCCATAAGATATACATACATATATAAAAAAAATCAAGAAACTTCAGTTAATGGTCAATGCTTTATTTCTGAAAAGAACGTGTTATGTTTTATCGTTACAAACTGATGTAACAGTGAAACTTTATTCTTTAATTAATTCGGCTTTACGATACTTAATTACAGTATTTAAAAATGATTAAATACCTGAACACCAAATAACAAGGAGCATTCTCTTTTAGTACGATTACTTTTTGACGATTTTTTATAAGATTATAGTCATTATAATTAAATAATAAATAATCTTTAGATAAAATAATCATTAAACTTAAATAGTCTTTAAAAAAGTAAATAATTTGAAGATTTTTAAAACAATTTATCCGAAAAAATTATTACTTTTATGAAAAATTTCAGGCGTTGATAATGATAAATCTATTTTGTTTTTTGAAATCTGTTTCTCAGACGGACATGTTATAATTTTTTAAACTTAGTAATCCCTTTTTGAAGATTATGTTTATAAAAATTTTGTTTATTCTTCATTAAACCGTATTTACATATTTAATTATGCCAATTTTCAAGTTTCCAGCTATTCGAGACGGGTGAATTAGTACGAGTGAATCAATTAGGGCTTAGGAATGAGTTAGTCAGTGAGGGCTCTCCTATTTATATAATATATAGCTTTAGTATTTCAGAATTATCTCCCCGTCAGTATAAATGTTTTCAGAGCTTTCCGGTTGTGAATTGGAAATATGTATCCTTTTATTCAATTTCACCCTCTTAAAGCCGGTTTAAAAGAATTTCCGTAATACGTTTTCATAGAATTTCGTAATTATTATATCTACTAAAATTTGTTTCTCTTTAATCCTCAATAATTAGGGAATGTAGCTTTATCCTCCTTTATCCTTTGAGGAGTTTGTACCCATCTTGCCACGCATTTAATTGGGTGTGGCTGATGCATAGTACGGATCTAAATGATTGTAAACTATTTAAAGGTTAATATTTATTTTCACAAACACATATTTGAACGGAATGATTAAAGAGGCTTTATCTTGCACCTTTTCTTATGATTAAATTTGAACATAGTAATACTTAAACAGTGTAACATTTAAATTTTGAACTGAACGAATAGAATACTAAGTAATGACTGAATATGCTCTGCTGTTTAAAACGAATAAGTTACAGATAAGAAAACGAATAAGTTACAGACGGATAAGTTACAGATGGATTCTTTTACAGTACATGTAAAAGAATCCATCAATTGGTAAAATAGAAGATTCCTTGGTCACAGGACTTTTAGTAAAATAAATATGAAGTTAAACTATTATCATGTATCTGTAGAGTGATTAAAAGATAAGCGCCTTTTTTTGATTGAAAATTTTCCTACTTAAATTCTGGATTACACTACATTTGGACAAAAAAATATGCGTTACAATGTAACTCTGTCCTTTTTGAACTTCAATTGTTAAATATTGTTTAAGGGAGAATTCGAGACGCATTTTATTAACATTTGGAGTTATCATCTGTGATGAAAATTTCAAGCTTTACCGTTAAAAAGGTTCAAAATTAAAACGGATATTAGGCAACTTAAATCTCGATTATCCCTCTTAGAAATCGTTAGAAGGAAATTCATAAGCTTAGGATAGATGTTGCTCAGAAAATAATTGAAGTAAAGCTATCGAACGTATTTCATTGTTACACCTCAACGAACAAGATAAAATTGCTTTTGAAAAATTGGTTGATCTCCTTAAATCTCTAAAGGGATTATCTTTGTGCCGGTTTTCAAGTTTCCAGTTTTTCTGGTTTCAGTACCCATCTTCAACCCCTATTTAATTTAATTTAATCCTTTAGGGTTTGAATCAAAATAACATTTGCTAAGACCTGAATTACGATTAACTATGCCCTTTTTCAGTTTTGTCGCTATTCGCGAAATAAGAGAAATTTACACGAGCTACTCGATTAGAGTTTTCTCGTTTATATATATATCCTTTTTATTTCCTTAGTGTAAGTAATTAAAACCTTTTTTCTTCATGGTAACGTTCTTCCTTCACATCTACCAGTTTTTAATTTTCCAACTCTTCCCGCTTTTACACTAGTTTTAATGCACATCTAATTTAATCATTGGGATTGTTAATCAAAATCATATATGCTTACAAGATCCATTTGGGAATAGCCGTGTCAAATTTCAACTTTCTAGCAACTTTGAAAGTGATGCAGTTGATGGGTGAGTCAGTTCGGACTTTCCCATTTGTTTACAAATATGGGGAAAGCAAAGTTTTTCCCACTTGTTTGGCTATTTATTATTAAATAAGAACAATTTTATGTAAGTCTTCGCTGTTATTTAAATGTTTACAGTTCAATATTTTTTAACGCTTTGTTGATGGCTATTACCCCATCTCTTTTGAAAATTATTTTTTCCTTTAGCAATCAGATTGAAAAAGTGTGGGAATGCGAAATCGAATGATTGATGTTTAATGTATCGTTTAGGCCTAATATAAACAAAAAGATTTAATAACTATGTCTCTTTTTTGTTTCAGGTAAATACTTGCTTTGATATTCGTACTTTGGCTGTGTATTTTTTACGTAAGTCTGTAAACATTTTATATTTAATTAGTTTTAATTTTCATAAAAATAAAATATTTTTTCGTATATTTTATTATATTCCTAAACAAAAATTGGATCTTATGAAAAACCTTTTTAGTGGAACATTATTTTATTTAGGTGACTTTTCCCTCAGTAATTGTAAATGTTAGCGTAATTTTCTAACGAGTTTTGCATTTCTAATCCCAGAAGAATCGCCTTTGTTGATTTATGGAATCAAAATTTACCGAAGTAGTCTTTCAAATGTCGGGAAACGTTTTTTGTTTGTTTTGTATTAGCTTTTGTTCGGTGTATTGTCTGAGATTTAAAAAGAAATCGCATAACTTTTAAGGAAAATCAGGGTTTAATGTAAATCAGTTGTTGTTTTTTTTTTAACTTTCGCCGATTTTTCTTTGTCTTAAATAAATAAAGATGATCTTTTGTAGAAAATTAAGTTGAATTTAATCGTATTGCTTACGGTGCAAATATAATCTATCTTGATGTTTTCTTATTCTTTATATAAATCAGTAATTCCCAACTGAAATCACAGCGTTCAAGGCCTTCGCTTTTGGATGCTGAAAGATGCAAAGGAGACGGGGTTAGTACGTGGTGGTAGCTGTTTTTTCCATTAGTTTAGCCAAGTTACTTTGGCTTATTTAAAGTAATTTCCATTGTTTAGTTGAGGATCCGGCTCTGAGTGGCGGGAAAAAAGGAGAGAAAACAAAGTAATTTTCATTACTTTAAACTAAAATGCTTATTTTTTTGAAAGGTCGAGACGCTACCACACGCGCCACGGAGGCAGGCGCTTTTACAATGAATTAATTGTTACTATTTAGGAATAAATTAAAAACAGGTTATAATTGACATTTTTTTAGTCGCTACAATAAAGCCTCCTTTTCACATAGGACATATTTTTCACATTGAATCTATGTATATAAAATGGATTTAAAAAATTAATTATCTCACTAGTTATTGAGAAAAATTACCAGTACTATGATAATTTGTTTATGTTTTATCACTATCTATTAATAATTAAATTTTATATTTTTTTTTATTTTGATTGTAATTAACTTTATTTTTTCATTTATTTGATTATTTTTATATAGTGGATGCTAGAGAAATATTTCATCTAGTAGTTGAGCACAATTTTGGATTATACAATAGCTTTAAAAAAATTATCTAACACGGATTTTAGGTAGATTCATACATAAGAAAGCTACCTATTGTAATGGGTACCATGATTCGACTTCCGGAAAATTTCGACATATCTTTCACATCTCCCAGACCCCTAAACCATTGTCAGTTCAAAAGTTTATATTTACATTTCACTTTCTTGTGGACACGATAACTGCCTTAATTTTGCTCCAATCACTTTCTGATTGATGCATAAAATATAAGACCCAAAATCTCGGTCGAGTTCGTTAATGGGCAAAATCAGACAATGGGGTTGAAATGGGAGGGAGAACCTTTTTCGAAAAAAACAAAACATCGCTATAACTTTCTTATTAAGTAAAATATCGAATTCGTTTAAGGTTACTACTATTCTTTTGATAAGGGCCTAAAGCATATCTAAGTAAATTTTTTTTATAGTTTTTTTCACCAACCATTGGCCTAGGGGGTGGAAAAAATGGAGTTTCAAAGACTTTACCTCCCTTAATAGACACAGTATCGATAATTTTTGATACGATCAACCCTTACGGCAAGGGATGACAAAATGTTGCTGGAATTGTAAGAAGATGGGGCTTGTCGTATGCTGAACGTGTGAAACTTTTTTCATATGTAACCGTTGTCGTATTGAGTAAATTTGAAGTTTTTCTTAACTTTAAGGTGGAAATATTTTTTATTTCGTACTTAGCACGGGTGAAATCTACCTCCACCTACCGACGTGCCGAAAGGGATTTTTTTATATATTTTAACATCTTATCTTAACTATACGAGTATAAAATTAATAGTCTACCAAACAGCCGTCGGCGGAAGAGAAGCTGATCGAATATTGATTGCAATACTTATTATCGACTTATATAAGTCGATGGAAAATGTAGAACGAAAAAAACGCTGTTCCAATAAATCTAATTATTTTAAATTAATTTAATTACAATTTTAAAACACGTAAGCCTAATTGTTTTTTTTTTTTACGGCGGATGTCCCAGAATGGTTTTTGGGGGGAGGAAAGGATTTGAGAGCATTTTTGCGGATGGATTTTTTTTTAATGCACTACCTACTAGTACTTGAATTTGTTTTGGAAATTTGTTGTAATTTGTGAAAAATACTACGTCTTATCTGGCAGATTTTTTCGAATTCCGATCAATTGTAATGTATTCTCTCTGAAAAGATTAATTTAATACTATTACCTATATAGTACTATTTATCAATAATTAATTGTCTTTTTCCTTCGTATTTTGAAGGAAACTATAAAAAATAAAACTGATTCATTTTATTATTTCGATTCAGTGAAAATAATTGAAGCTAAATTTATTATTATAAGTTGATATAAAAAGTTAATCCTCATGAATAAACTTTGTTGAACTTTCTATAACGAAAATGTTTATTTCCTACAATTTTTTTTCAGAATAACATTTTATAAAACTTTGTTTTATAAAATGTTTATGTATTATTGAATTTTATTATTATTGTTGAATTGAAAAACGTTACGTAACGATGTGTTTCACATTCAGTTTTATTGGAACGGGTTAAGATATGAAACTGAAAATTCAATTTAAAATTTCCGTTTTCATATAAGCTTTTGAGTTAGTATTAAACAGTAAGCAGATATAGTTTAATCCGATGTGCATGTATGCATGTTTGTATACACAACTTATATACATACACAACCTCTCCAATTGCTACTGGCTGTATTAAATTGGACTGTCTGCACTGTGTTATGCTACGCAACTTTCCCAATAATGCTTCCGTATTACAGAGGTTCGTCCACAACTTGCACGAGTTGTTAAATAGTTTCATCGACTCAACATTGAACTATCCGCCCCAGTACTGTATTAAAACAGTTCTGTTTTATTCGTTCTATTCTTATCATACTGTATTGCAAACTACTGCCATTTCACATTATTATGTACTATTTGTAGATTCCTTATATAACAAAGCAGTCTATATATTGCACATAATACTAAAATTAATAAAATATAGATTTACGTATTATTTAAAACGTAAAAAAATGTGTATAATTAAAGTTGTGTAATCATATATTATACATCTTAAACAAAACTTGTAGCTTATTATTCAGGATGAAGATGATTCATTGTTATTAACCTAAATATTGATGTGTCTGTTTTTTCGTGCAGCTCATGACAGATGTACGAAGTGACTGAACCTGAACGGTTTAAAATTAGTCAAGTTAAGATCTAACTAGTTAAATTAGTTTTACCCGAATTTTTGTAAACTAGTTTACATCTAATTTATAAACAGGCTGGTTTCCTTTCGTTCCTGACATAAATTATTTAATTTTTACTCTCTCAAAATAAATTTTAGAAAAAATTAAAAGAAAAGCTAATCCGAAAAAGATCAATTAGATCAATAATGAAGTTCCATTAAGGATAACCATAAACATACAACGCAATGTTTATTATAGAGACTTCTTCTATATTATCTATGTACTTTTGCATCATTTATTCAGTAAAACTAAGCTAGACCAAAACCAGATTTGATCCTCATCAATTCTGGTTTTGGTCTGCAAGTTAATTGGAAAACCAAAAGAGAATGGAACATAGTTACTGGCTTCCTGAAATTCTTAGCCCTGCAGAGAATGGCTGAGGGGGTTTGATGCTGTTATGGTTATATAGATAGAATAGCAACCCGGGTGGCTGTGAGGCCGCCTAGGTGCTTACTTCGCCATGATAGGCGTTTTGGCACGGAGCTTCGGTTAGCTGAGATATTCGTTGTTAGGATGAGAATGGATGTATGGAGAACTGTGTGATGGAGCTGCGGTGTGGTAGGCTGCAGGCATTGACCTCGCTCCCGAAAGCGGACCAGAACAGAGAGAAATAGGGTACGTTTTCATTAGAAGCTTATTAAATTTATGAATTTGTTTCATGATTTTTGAGTAAATTGAACTTAGGACAGAATTGTTGTTATTGTGATCAACACTTGTTTTGTTAGTATGAGAATAGTATTTTTGGTGTTTAAAGACTCAATCAAGTATGATCTGAGTACATAGTCTAATTAAAGTTAGATATGAGAAGGGCATTTGTGTGAAAACTTCGGTGTTTCAATCATCCATCTATCAATTTAATTGATTTTCTTCCGCAAATAGATTAATTTGATAATTGAGGGTTGTAAGTTATGGTAGATGATCGTGGATGGAAGAAGCCATACGAAGGCGATAGTAAATTTTATAAATATACAGATGGAAATGTATGCCGAGACATTTGTATCGATGGCATCCTGACAGAGGCCAAACTAATGACTGATATATTATCAGATTTAGAGAGTCTAAAAGATGACCTTCGATAAAGCCCATCAAGGCTAGGAACGGTAGGGGTGGTATGGCGACCGGGATCTTCACAAGACAGTTTTCTTCCCCTACGGGAGTCTGGATGTCCATAACCATTATTAAATATAATTTCGAGTTGGATACTCGATGAAAACTCCATTCATTAATTCTACATCCTGGAATAAGCAAAGTCAGCGACAGCCTAACAAAATAGCTGAACAGTTTAAAACTATTAAAATTTAAACAATCTTTTCTAAAAAAATTGCGGTAAAGTAGAATTTAAAAAAAACACTAGAGCTATTCTTATTTCTGTATGAGTGTTATTGTGATTTGATAGATCAGGATTTCGTCTTTTTAAAGACGTAGAATTGGAATAAAAGAATCGGAGGTTAAAAATGTACAAAAATACCTATGTGATTGAGAGACTTAGCCAGATTAATTCGGCTTTCGATATAAACCTAACGTATTCTACAAAAGCTTTTTTTGCCTCCAAAATGTAGCTACAAAAGTCAGTAACAATTGTCAATACTATTAATTAACGATCATTACTGATTTATTTCTTTTAATTACTGTTTTAATTTTTGTTTCTAAGATTTAACGATGAAACTAACTCCATCAGAATTAAATAAGTATTTTTATTCTATTTTTTTGGTTTAATTATCTAAATAGCTTAAATTATTTTATAGTCAGCTTTTGATGGTTGCGATAATAGAATATAGATAATTATGATTACATGAATATTATACAGTGTTGGGTGTAACGTTTTGCATGACATAATTTGAAGAATGCTTATTTTATAGAAATTCTGGTTTGACATATAAATAAAAGGGACGATTATAATTGTTTTTAGATAGAAATATACAAATTTAATAAAAAAGAATTTCGATTAATGGGTTCATATGTTTATAATAAGTGATTATTTCCATATTTGTAAGAATACGTTATTCAAATTTATTGTTGTAAAATTATGAAAATAATTTACGTTTTTAAATAATTTTATTAATTTTAACCAACTTTTTTTATTCGTTTTTGATGAGAATCATATTTTCCTGTAAAGTGCTAAATTATTCTTCGTTTAATTTAAACCTATTCGTTATTTTTTGTAAGTGTGAACTTAGTTTTATCGGAAAACGTTCATGTAAAATTCCAGTTAAAAATATTCCATCAAAGAAGATATATGATGAAAATGTAACGTTTCTTTCTTTTTTGAGGTTACTTAGATTTTGTATGGTTCTAAACGTACATCAACACATTCTAACGTGTTAAGTATGTAGTCTGTTTTATTCTATATGTAGCGCCGTTTAGCATCAGGTCCTTCAACCCACTTCTTATTCTCTTTCCGGTCCTTCGCCATTCTTTTTCCTTCGTGCATGGATATAGCCTCTCAATTCTTGGACGCCCTCTTCTCAACTTCCTTTTCGTACCGTTCTCGGCCTTTTATTCTCATCCATCCGAAGAACATGTCCAAACCATCTCCGAATCGTTTTTACTTGACTAACTGTGTCTGACGTTACGTATATAGTTAACTTTTAATTGGAGAATTCCTGAATGATCACGATGTATTTTTTTTCCTTTTTATAGCTTTTCCTTTAATTTACTGTGATATTCATACATTAAGATTAAACTTTCTGTTGACTTAACTGTTGAACAGTATTGACTTAAATTTTCATTTCTGATTGCACTTTTTGTAGATCAAGTGCTAAATCGAGTCGTTAGAGATTGTTGATATTCAGAATTATTATTTTTTTATCAAGAAGAGTTCTTTTTTTGTAGATTCATTCTTAGACCTTTACATGATTAGTACACTCGATATAATTGTATTTGTATCGTTGCGATTTGGAAGTTCGGCGTCTGAACCTGATAGTTATGCAGACCATACATATATTTTTACTGTGAAGTCAATAAACTAGAAACAAGTCCTCGAATCGGAAAGGAAGGATCAAGGACAAGGAAAATAACTGGATTGAAAGAAAGGATGATATACCTACGGTAGAATCAGACTTTGTACACAAAATAAAAAACATTTCAAAAGTAGATTATAATTTTAGGTTTCCTACAAGACTATCTTTGCCTGTTTCCGGAATTAATTGATGTTTAGAAATGCACAACTGAATTATATATCTTCATGTAGATCGCAACCAAAGGGAAAGCCCGTTGAGTTATTGCATGCGACAAATAAAATCACATCGTTATCATGAGTCATTATCTATTTTCAGATTTGATTTCCCCTCATTATTTGTTTATTTTTTTATTTAGTTTTTAAACTCCATAGGTAATAATCGAGGTTATTGCCTTGTTTTTTTTCTCTTTCAATATCGAAGGGTTTTCTCGTATTTTTGTTCTTATTCCATTGTCACCCATTACCGATTTTCTCCATTGTGGAAGTCGATTCCTTTTTTCAGCAGTACTTTAACCTCTTTTTTCTTTAACCACTTACCCCGTTTTTAATATACCGGGTTGTTAATGGATAGTTTTTTCTATTTTCTAATAATAAATGTTTATGTTATCTAATAACAATTGTTCGATCAGTGTTACATCATTTTTTAATTAAAACTAGAGATTGGTGAGTAAATTTTAAGAGTTTATTATCCGATTAAATACATAGAGGTTGTCAGCGAATTCGGTTTCCAGTGAAGTCGATCAATGTAACAGAAATCATGAAAAAGTGTGTTTTGTAATAATAGTTATATAGCATGTTTAGCTACATAGTAGACGATTCCACATAAATTCCTGAAGATCTACTCGCCACATAAACTGAGGATTCACTAGACGGAATTTTTATTTTTCAACCATTTTTTAAAATATTTTTTATATATATAGCTTTCTTTATGAACACATTTATAAAATATATACGTAAATTCATATATTTCAAAATTTATTGATTTAAAGTAGTTAAACTATTATGTAAACGCTTTTTCTATATTCACTGATAAATACAAGAATCTAACTATTTCGTTTAATAGAAATTCTTAAAAGGGAGGGCAGATTTTAATGTAACATTAAAAGATGTGAATTTCTTTTTCATTATTGATGCGCACTTTTAATATAATTCCGCGATATTCGTAGAAAATATCCCAGAATACGAACATTTAAAATAACATTTAGATATCGCTCGATTTTTATTACATATTTCTTCCTTGAATATAATTACTCAGTCCGAATCATTAAAAATAAAAAAAATGATGTGAACACCACACGACTTCATTTTACTCCTATTAAATTACATATACACATTTTTTTTAAATGAAAAGTACATAAAATTTTATTTCGTGAATAACTTCTGTTATTGTTTCAGATTTTTTTTTATAGTTACTATTGAATTATTTATTGTAAAGATTTTTTTACAATCGGAGGTTAGTAATTATTAATAAATAAATATATTTAAATTTAAAAAAAGTTAAAGTAGATGAAGTCGGATTTGAACCGATGTACCATCCATTTGTAAGATCAAAAAATATTTCATTTATTAAAATTTTATTTGGCTATAACTGTGGAACCAATGAAAATCAGTACAACTTATCATATATCGTTGAAAAACTCTCAATAAGGGCTTATTACTGCAGTTAACAAAAAGTCCAAAATCCATTTTCCTCCCTTTTTTAGATACGTTTGCTTCAATCGATTCCAGTCAAAAGGGGAGATGCACAACTAGATGTTAGAACAGTCCTAAATAAAATAAAAAAACATCCTACGGCTAATCGTTTTTGAGTTATGCGAGATACATAGGCACATACGTACGTACAGACGTCACGCCGGAACTATTCCCTTGTTTTTTGCTCGGTTCAAATTTTCCGAGAAATAATGTAGTAATTTACTATTGTTTCGGATTTTTTGTTCACAGTTTTTTTATTTTGTTTATTAAAAGAGCTGTTTAAAAAAAATTACATAAAAACAATTGAAATATTTATCTTGTGTTTTTTTTTTAATTTTTATGACGGTTAAATAAATACTACGTCGTAATTCGATAAAATGCAAGTCTAAAAACGGCGTTTTTAGACTGCAGGATGTGACAGACAGAGTATCCTCCTTTCATGGTGAACAGTACAGAAGTGTTTTTTATACTCTAACTTTTTCTGTATTATTAAAGATGATAGATTGTTGGGTTAGATGAGTCATCACCCATTAGTTTTCAAATTTTAATTATCTTAAAACAGGTTTTAATCTGGAAGTTCTAGATTAGAATGCTTTTATCTCAATCTTTAAGTAATTCTGAACCCAAAGAGAATGATAATGAAATGAATAGAACCATCGTGTTTAGTTGTTTCGATGGGTAGCAGTGTTCTTTTTACTTCCTTGTAGGAAGTAAAGGAAGTATTGTGATCGCGAAAAATTTCGGTTTCCAGATTTCAACAGAAATATCCATTCTTTCCATCCCTGAATCCATTTTGACTACTTTCGGCGTGACGTCTGTACGTACGTATGTATCTCGCATAACTCAAAAACGATTAGCCGTAGGATGTTGAAATTTTGGATTTAACACTGTTGTAACATCTAGTTATGCAACTCCCCTTTTGATTGCAATCGACTGAAGCAAATGTCAACAAAAAAGCCCAAAATAAAAAAAAATTGGATTCTGGACTTTTCGTAACTGCAGTAATAAGCCTTCATTGAGAGTTTTTCAACAATAAATTATAGGTTGTACTTATTTTCGTTGGTTCCAGAGTTATAGCCAAACGAATAATTAATGAAATATTTGGATCAAGGGGAAGGCACATCGGTTCGAATCAGACTTAATCTCCTTTTTTTAGTTTTTTTTTTTTAATTTAAATATATTTATTAATAATTATTAACCTCTGATTGAAAAAAAAAATTTACGATAAATAATTTTAAAATAACAATAAAAAAAAAGAAAAAATATCAGAAGTTATTAATGAAATAAAATTTTATGTACTTTTCATTTAAAAAAAAAAATGTGTATATGTAATTTAATAGGCGTACAAGGAAGTTATGTCGTGCCCACCTCAGATTTTTGTTTGTTGGATTTGAGTTACAATACTTTTCAAACGTAGTCAGTATGAATAGGGCGAAGGACAAATAATTATTTAAACTGTCAAAATATAATTTGGTTATATCGTTTTTTTACAGTTTGCATAACATAATTTCAAAAAAATAGCGGTATATAGTTTAAAGAAATTGTATCAGATTTTCCTACTTCATTTTTAGACATTTTATATTTGCATGTCATTTATTCGTTTCGAGAACATACGGTTTAAAAAATCTGTAAAAATAGATGTTCTGTTAAATTGTGATGTAATATTATTTGACGTTTTAGATAAATAAAATTAATAATAATAATAATAATAATAATAATAAAAGTAATTTTTATTATTATCTATTATCGTAATGGAACAATAAAAGTTGGAGCGGCATGTTGGCGCCGCCTGAGTGGTGTGGTCCCGGGTCAATACAAAATATACACCATACCTCTCTTTATTTCACGTAACCGTGGAACATAGCGCGATTCCCCGTTATCCTGCTGATAATATCTCATGTTTCATCCGGGTTCACCCCGCCCAACGTAAATCTCCTCCCGTCTCATCTATGTTCATGATCATTTTTCAGAATTATATTCTCCGATATGTGGTAGTAGCGGTGTTTTTGTTTAAGGTTCGTTGTACAAATTTTGAATGATTGGTAGACGCTTCCTACGTTACCACCCGTGTACACTTGTTTTATGTCGAACTGATGTATAGTATAGATGTTTTTAAACATTTATTGGTTTGATGTGTTTTATTTTAAATAATGATTACTGTCATAAGATATAAATTACAAAAAATGTTTGCGTTTTTATTTTGTGTTTTTTCCTGCAGTTAACTAGTCCAATATTTTAAAACATATTTATTAAAATATTTATAAAAACATATATAGTTAAGTTAACTGTATTAAAGCATGTGAAAAGGTTTTGCATCGACCTGTTATAAAAGTAAATTACAGAATAATAATGGCACTATAGTTGGAAATATTAATTTACGTGAGTTTAAAAAAAAACAGTAATTTGTCTCCGAATTTATTTTCAAAATTAATGATAATTTCTTTTTTTACAAAAAAATATTGTTTAGGAGGAAGTATGACTCTGTCTACATGGAACTTTGTGGACAAATCCGTCAACTCTATGCAAAAAATTAAATCAAAACACATTCTGTCAAGCTTAAACTTTCATTCGATCATTTTCCTAATACATGAAGTTTCTTTTATATTTCAATATAAGACTTTTTCCCTATATAAAACTCTACGCCTAAACATATTTATATTGAGCTAATGTTTTACGCAAACCGTTTATGTACTAGATCTCAACGAAAGAGGAGTGATGAACAAAATATATCACAACTTGTTTTTAAAAATTATTCTTAATAGTGTTTTTTATCTCACTGTATTTATTCCGTAGAATTCGTTGTAGGATAAAAACAATATTTCTCGTATTAAAGTGGGATCCCTATTGATAAAATGGAATCGTCCAAGTAACCCTCATCGTTACTCCGATTTATTTACGATCGAAAACACACGGGACTTTGACCATACTTGATCAGTCTACCGAAAGAAATTTAGAATAAGTTATACTCTCATTTGGTAATAATTGAACTGCTGTACAGGCAAAATTTTGTATTATAGTTTATCTTTAGAATTGTTCTATATGTTTTATATTTTCATTAAGCAATGCAACATAAATGCCAGAAAAAATAAGATTCAAATAATTCTAACACGTGACATCTACTCCAAGTTGACACCGATTTTTTCACCTCAGATGACGTAAGATTGCATGAAAGTGTTCATGTACACTTGAACCAATGTTTTTTCTTTCTTTAACTTAGGTCGCTCAGCTCCTTTTAAAATGCATAGGATGCCGAGCAACCTAGATTACCTGAGTAAAAAGAAATTGCTCCGTGAGTGGATTTCTAATATAGAGCGTGAATTAATCCGATTATGTATGAAATAATCTATTATTATTATTATGTATTTAACTTTGAAAGATTTCAAACGTAAACATTCATTCCATCATATGAACTTTTATTTTACCATCATATGAAATTCAAACTATTCAAATGAAAATTTAAAAGTGAAAATCAGTAATTCATTAAAAAACTCTTGTCATAGTGGAAAAGTTGTACTTTTTAAATGCTTAAACCTCTTTCGGCGGTCCGGTTAAGTGTGGTCAAAGTTCCATCTCTTTTCAATTAACGAAAATCCCGTCTGAAATCGAGTAACGATGTGGGTTACTTGGACGAATCCATTTTTTTCTTTAGGGATCCCATTTTAATACAAGACATATTGTTTTCATCCTACAACGAGTTCTACAGGATGAATTCAAGTAAGATACCAAACACTATTAAGAATACTGTATAAAAATAAGTCGTGATCCATTTTGTTCACATCTCTTTCTGTGAGCTTTAGTATATAAATGGTTTGCAAAAAATATAGCTCAACATAAATATGTTTAGTCGTAGAGTTTTATGTAGGGAAAAAAGTCTTATATTGAAATATAAAAGAAACTTCATGTAGTAGGATAATGATCGAATAAAAGTTTAAGTTTGACAGAATATGTTTTGGTTTCATTTCTTCATAAAGATGGAATTGTCTATATAGTTCCATGTAAATAAAGTCACATTTGCTCTTAAGTAATCATTTTTTTATAAAATGAATGATCACTAATTTTTAAAATAAATTTGGAGACAAATCTCTGTTTTGAAGAAGCTTGGTTGTATGTGTGAACAATTCAATATAAATATTAGATCTTGGAAAGTATTTGACAGGATGTGTTTTATATGTATATCCCTATTTATAAAGTTTTGAAGCTCAAAAATCGACAACTACATCAGTTTCACGCATGTTAAAATTTTATGAAAATTGGTTGAGTCGTTCTAACCGATCAGGATCAGCTGATCTCTGTCGGGCCACTTCTTAAGTCTGAAGTTTTTTTTGGACTTAGATACGCTCCAATAAAAAAACAAAAATGCTAGTCAATAAACTGTTTTGCACATATGATTAAAGTTTTATTTAGGAATCTTAAACACAATTCATATATCCAAAATCATTCCTATTTATTTAATAAAATGAAGTGGAAGGTACAGAAGATGCTGAAAAAGCGTATTTTAAAGATTACAGTGGTAACATTGCCTCTCTGTCTAGTTTTCATATCTCCAGAGAGAGCGCTAGGGACGCTCCTCGATAGTGAATTTTCGATATAAGAAAATGTTTCGAGCTATTAAAACTGCTACCTTTCGTCAGTGGTCTAATAGTCTGCAGCATTTTTTTTTCTTCATGATCTTTAGCTTATGCTTGGGGGATAAAAATGGGATTTTTGTAGCGTATGAAAAATGCCATACTGAGATTTAGACCCGGGACCCGAGAAGAAAGGCTGATACGCTACCACTCTGCCACGTAGATCGGCATTTAGCTATGCAATGTGATCTTTACTTTTTTTCTATTTTTTAACGATTAATTTACCATATAAGCTTGAAGCTTGTAGGAGTACAGAATGAAGTCTTGTATGCTGTGGCCTGACCATAAATCTAATCCGGAAACTTCCGGATGAAAGGATGAGACGTTATCACTCGGCCAAACAGGTCTTTTTATGAAGTTGAATAGAATACTAGATCTGTATCTTGTTTTCTTAAGGATTCCTTCAACTTCCAGTATCAAAGTCATATCTATTAATTTCGCTTTAGAGGAATTTTCATAATTTGTTTACATACTGATCAAAATATAGCATTTATTTTTCTTAACTTATTTATCATAATATCTCTGTTTTTGTGTAAAGATATTTGCATTAAGTATAGGAACCGGTAGGCCAATCTGAGTTAGTATTTTACCCCTTTTTCATTGAATTAGTAAAGTTTTTTTGCTGTATTTAAATAATGCCATTACCGGATGAACAGTAAAAAATTAGGGATCTTCAGAGTTTTATAGATTTATTTTACAGGCATATTTTGAGGCGCTAATTAATTAACGTTCTGTAAGAGACAACTGGAGTTTCCTTGGATAAAATTTAGAATTGTATTAATTAAATTTTGTTCATAACTGAAGAAGTTAAACCGTGCATTGTCGCCGGATTGCATTGTCGACGAAACGTAGCATCTTATGACCGACTTGGTAACCGCAAACCGCTGTTTGTGGTTCTGTAGTGGTGGCTCTGAAAAGGACCGTTTGTGCTTTTATGATACAGCCCTGAAAAGGCCTGTTGAGTCCGGTCGTTAGTCTTAGGCGATGTAGGCTCGGTTCGACGGTTGTAGTCGAAGAGTTGCAAACTCGTCCATTAGACTCGGACCAAGCTTCCTCTCGAGACTGTCAATCGTTGCCGCCGCCGTGGCCGTTCATCCCGAGAGGCGCTTGTCCAGCTCAGTTTTCACCGCTACGCCTCCTGGCGATAGCGGGCTTCGTGCTAGGCCGGCCAGGCTTACTGCTCTGGCCGGAATATGGTCCTACATTAGGCTGGCTGCTGCTTGTAGGCCTGTCGGACGGGCTGCCGACCAGGGCGCTTGAAGCCCGGCAGGCTGGGGCGGAAATGTCGTGTCCACACAGTGGCTTCCTCGGCGGGCCGGTCAAGTTAGCATATGCTTACTTGGCCGGCCCGCCAACATGTACCATGTAGTCTACGCTATATGGTACATGCATTTCTCGTCACGGACAGGAGATATTTAGCCGATCAAGGGGTTCTTCAGGTAACTGAAGGCAGGTGCAGCCAGTCGCATTGCAAGTACAGTAACAATGGCAGAGGCTGTGTTGGTTGAACCGCCGCGCTGAAAACCGTCGCAACCCTTAAAATATCGAAATTCAAAAAACTTGAAAATGGTTTTTCATATTTATCTGAAGCCCAAATCCAAATAAGTATATCAAGCCCAAATCTAATGAACATCTCGTGTAGTATAGTCGGATATGGGGAAAATTTTCCAAGCATTGTTCAATTTTTATTTACATTTCTTCACCTCTTTCAAGGTTGAATTTTAAAAAATCGAGATATTGATTTTTAGATATTTACATGGAATTTACACACGCCAAAAATCAAGTTGATATCTTTATCAAGTAATTAGAAAAGAGTAATTAGAAAAATAGTATATTTCTTTGTTACTCCATTTTAACCCTTTAAACTCCAAATTTCAAAAAATCCTTTCTTATTGTGCACTTACTCCGTAATGAAGAACATGTGTACAAATTTTCATCAAATTATCTGTAATATTTTATGTTTTGTATTTCCGAATCAGCAAGTCAGAATGTTATATTTATATATATAATTCTTTCGTGTATGTATATGATATTCTGCTGTTCGAAAATAATTTTCCTGCCTTTTTTGAAGTATCTTTTGAACTAAAACTCTTCATTGATGTGATCAGAAATTTAATTCCTAATATCAGTTACTCTCCAAAGAGCAAATTTATAGTATCACGATATTGATGACTGTCACTGATATTATCTAGCCGTATATCTTTGGATCGTTGAGCAGGCATATTAACGTTTAGCTGATAGGTTGATGGTTTGACATGAATTAAGCTGTTTCAGTGACAGATGTTGGTCGTCAAATCTGCGTGCTGACGTAGTAAGATGGATTGCACCATCATAACATGAGTTAGTTAACACTTTATGTAATTCTGGTGTTTGTAATAAGTTTCAGATATTGGTCCGTACTGAATTTTATATGGTAGAGATTTTTCAATTCCGTATCATTGATTTGGTAAAATTATTTCAGGATTTAATCATTTGATTATAATAATTTATTAATGAAACAGATAAACTGTATACTGTTATTGCAGGGCTAAAATAGTTAATAGTAGGATGGGTTACTGTTTACTTTTCAACATCTGTTTTAATGTTGCTGAACTTTGCGTTTAACTTATAATTTTTTAGTAAATCATTTTGCTAGTTTACCGAGTGATTTTCTTTGAAACAAGACTGATTGCTTTTTTCTTTCCTTTTTTTAACCAGTTATAAAGTAAACTGAATAAAATTCCGTTAAAATCGTTATAGTAGCTTTTTGTTGTTTTTACGAAGACCTCTTTTGATTTATAAAATACGTTTATGTGTTACTGGTAAATTTTTATTTTATTTTTAACTATCTATATCCGTCACTAGATACAGGTGTATATTGCTTCACCAAAGAGAAGCATTTCTGAATAGTAGCAAAGTTAACTTATATTATAAAATGTAAATACGTGTCTACAAATGATGACATAAATTTGATGTACTATGCAATTTATTTCGAAGCAGATTATAGGATGGATTATTTATTTGCGGTTAAATTATAAATAAAAAATGTTTAAATTTAAATTAACTATAAAATAAAAATATAGTAGCCATTATTTAATAAGAAGTTGCTGGAAAACTTAAATTTTGTTCAGAAATATAAAAGTTGTAAAAATCAGTTAGATTACTAATATCATCCGTTAGGTTCGTCCATTAAGCATTTTGCGTGTGAAATGTACACGTAAATGTAACTGATCATCTCATTTGTTTCCGTAATGAAACTTGTAATTAATTTGTTTACATTTTTTTATTTATTACAGTACAAATTGGAACGGTGTAATATTTATTATTTCTTTCTTATAATAAAAAGTTAAATTACATATTATTTTTAATTTTTGTTGCTCGTAAGTGGTTTTTAGCTTGTGAAAGATGTATATCTATTAATAGGATTAAACAGAGGGATATGTATGGTTAACATGATCTCATATCATAAGAGAAAATTCTTACAAATAATTTTGTTTTGTAAGAATTTTCTCTCATGATATGAGAGATTAGAAATTAAAAAAATTTGTGGAATAAAAATTGTTGAAAAGAGTATATGATTTATTTTTTGTTCCTGAAAATGTTTCGTAGAATATAATGTAGGTTGTAATATTACAGATAAACATTTTTCCTTATTATGAGTTTGCCAGAAATTTCCAAAAATTTGTTTACATTTTTTCTCAAACTATTTTTGTTTTAAAACGTTGTACCTACTTCCTGAGAGTTCGGTTTATACATTATTCGTTTTCGCTTAAGAAACAGAGTATATATAATTGCCTATTATTACTAATAAATTAAAAAAACTTACCGTTTTCTTTTAGTGAGCCAACTTATTTGCCTATCTTAATTGCAGAGTATGATGAAAATTACTATTTTTTTTATTACCCATAAAGGTAATGATTTTCACTTTTGAGAACGAGTTGGTGATATAGTAGTTAGTACTGTTAGAAATATTGTTTTTGCGTTTGATTTTCAGTCAGAAATTAACATAACAGGTTTGGAAAATATCCATCCATAAATGGGAATTGGATGATGTATCGAAAGAAGACCCGCGGAACTAGACAATAATATCTTCATCAGAAAAAACTTCTAGAAAAAATCCAAGCCGACGGATGTGCATTCCCACGCAACACCTCAGAAAACCAGGGGATTTTTCATCGTTGTTGGGGCAGCCCAACAACGACCTGCCCCCAGGGCAGGTTAAAGTTTGACTTATTAGTCGTGAATACTCTCACCTGCTCTAGGAATTGTCTGGTGTTAGGATAAATTAGTTTTACATCCAGGCTTCTACTGGGACGTTGGTTTAATTCGGTTTATAAACTAGAATAAAGAAAAATTGAAGATTCTTAAAAAAAACACAAAAAAATTTCATTGATTCATTCATATGTTCGGACGTATAGAATCGTCCAGTTTATTTTAAGGGTACGAAGTAAATCGTAGTAACTGTATTAAAAGAAGTGGTTAACAGATGTTTTTGGATATAGCAAGTAGAAAATACGAGAATAGTTAAAGATTAGTTCGTAATTGAATGGCTTAAAGATACACATCGAACCAGCCATGAAGACTGGTGATAAAAAAAATGTTCGTAGCCTTGTTATGTAAATTTTGCTAAACCGATCTTTAAAGGTTTTGTTTGTGAGATAAAATGAATGTGTTTTTATGGTAAACTAAAAATATTCTGATGAGACTCTAATATTAGATAGGTTTTCGATTAAAATTTCAATTTCAGTACTCGATTACGTGATGATACTTATTCATAGAATAATGGAATAGACAAACTGAATTTTGCTTGATTTTATGTGTACCAGTGAGCCTGTGTGTATGTGTACGCATACATAATGCAATCTTGTTGGTAGTTCGATTCAGGAAGAAGGGTCTTGTGTAATGGAATATCTGTGTAAAGTGTGCAAATAAGGAGCATTTCCATTTCTCACTCACTCGCGGTTCGGCTAGCTCTTGTAAAACCTCCTTGCTCACTGCTATTACTGAAGCTGTAGCGAGCTTCTTAACATCGCTACGTAACGGGACCGTTTCTAAATTGTAATATACTGCGATATCCTACTGCTGCTAGTATCTAATAACTTATACAGCTTCCAGTTCAGTGTCATATCTTCGTATCGTATTCAGTAGTTTGCTTAAGGATGAAGCTTTACCTCTTGATGTTTATTTACGCTGGAATTCATCAGTTGTACCGAAGTCTAGTTAGCTAAAGCAGAACTTTTTTTAATAAACGAATTAATTTTTTTATTTCTTATTCTCAGTTATACGTTGGTATTAATACAAACGTTATATTTTTTAGAGAAAAACCGAATCCTTGATTTCATACTAAGGAGAATTTTACCCATTTCATTTACACTGACTTGATTGTATTTAGTACATTTTATAATATACTATATACGTAGGGATAAAGGTGCTTTCATTGATTTCTAAATGTATTCTGAATTTCATTAATTTTTTATTGCGTCTGGATTAAAAATTTCTAATTATTGTTATTATTTCACCAAGTAAAAAGACTAGCTATATAACCTAGAAGTAAAAACGCAAACTGTATTTCCTTGGTAAAAAATCAGCTGGAAAAATTAAAGAAAAAAAATGATGTACTTTATTTCATTAGTTCAATTTTTATTTTTAACCTGTTATAATAAAAAGGAGGACACTCAGTAATTCAACCCCTTTGAACGTTCTTTACTTTTAGGGTATATTCTAATCTTATGACCGAATATTTCGTGATTATTGACGTGAAATACGTCTTTCAAACCGGTAAGAAGTAGGCTCTCCCGACCAGAAAATCGAGCTTAAATTTTTATATAACGTTTGAAATATCTTCTGAACATCAAAAATTCTACGGTTGCACGATATACCATTTGTCAAAAGAAAGAACAACGATTATAAATTGCACAAAATGAGCACTACTGCTTCAGCCAGCGCGAAACGAGTGGGGAAAAATATTAGGCTCGTTTTACGCCACTAAAATTAGTATATCCGTGGACTTACATGTGATAGAACGTTGAGTGAGGTGTCGTTGAATTGACCCATTAAATGTTATCTGTGTAGTGCATTATAATAGTGAAAATATTATTAAAAGGTCTAAACAATCATAATTAAAGCTGTACAAATTATCTGCTTAGACGAAATATCGCAGTATATGGGTGTGAAACGTGTTGAAAAGTTTCGCAAACATTTACAGAAGAGTGAAGCAGATTATGGTAAATCCAAAAAGTATAAAATGACCAATGTCGAACATCAGAGAGTTTAACAACAACGTCTGAAAGACGTGATATCATTTGAGCGTCACCCGCTGCAGACGAGTACCACCGACCCGCAACCAAGTGTATCTGCAGTTGTAGATATTTAAATGGTAGTGAACGACGGAGATACAGTAAAGGACTTCAAAAATGATGCGGTGGTGGCTACGGAAGTAAGTACTTTAGTCGAGTTCGACAAGGAATTGCGTCCGACGTTGCAAGTGTATCGACCGATCGATTTCAGCAAAATGTGAGAGTTAGCTACAAAGCACATACACGCAATGTTCTTTAATAATGAATTTGGACACGCGTGTGACATTTGTGACACATTGTGGTTCCAAATGGACCTGAAACAATTGGATGATGTAAGCGTAGACTCCGAATTGGATCTGGAAATATATGATGATGTAATAAGTGGAGACTCCGAAATGTAATGGGGAATTTCAACCTAACGGACTAATCTAAATATACTGGACTTCATGAAAAAGCACTTCAATTTAAACCATAGACTACGCTGAGTAACACCACCATTGATTTGGTTTTTGCCAGGAACATCATCGTCAATCTCTAGCCTTATATCAGCTACGGTTTGTATCATACATTTCGTTGTAAATAAAGTCTTGCATGAACCAACTGCCTAATTTGTGTGATGATATTGTCAATAAAATTTTGTACTTTTTAAAACTGAACTTGTCATCGTTCACTTCCTTTCTTAGCACGTGAGTAGCCATACACCACACGTGACGTATTCTACGTTCTAAAGGTGTGCGGCTGTGGCCGACATTGTCTCGCCGATTTTTAGGTAGATTTCATAAGAAAGATACCTGTAATGGGTAACATGATTGGACTCGCAAAATTTCGACATATTTTCGCGTTTCATATCCCCCAGACCACAAAACCATCGTTAGTTCAAAAGTTCAAAACTAACCATCGTTAGTTATATATTTATTTCACTTTCTTGTGGACACGATAACTGCCGTAATTTTGCGCCAATCGCTTTCAAATTGATACATAAAATATGACAACCAAAATGCCATTCTAGTTCATTAATGGGAAAAATCGGACCATGGCAGTGGAAATGGGAGGCTTTTTCGAAAAAAAACATTTCGCTATCACTTTCTTATTAAGTAAAATATCGAATTCTTTTAAGTTCCTACTATTCTTTGGATAAGAGCCTAAAACTTATATAAGTAAATTTTATTTGATATCACCAACCATTGGTCCAGGGGGTGGAAAAAATGAGGTTTCGAAGAGAAAAAAAATCATTTCTTCCTTAATAGGCACAGTATCAAATCGGTTTAAAGTGGTCGTTAGTCCTTTAAACATTACCTAAAACGTTTGTCTGAAACAATCTTTGCTATGACCAACGCTTATGACAAGGGATGACCAAATGTTGCTGGAATTGTAAGAAGATGGGACTTGTAGTATGCTAAACACGTGAAACTTATTTCGCATGCAACCATTACTGAGTAAATTTGAAGTTTTTCTTAACTTTATGGTGGAAATCTTCTTCATCACTTTCTTAGCACCGATGAAATGTACCTCCGCCTTCCGGCATGGCTAAAGGGATTTTTTTTATAGACGGTGTCCCATAATAAGTTTTTCCCAATTCACATGGGCGAAAGATTTTCTTTAAATGAAAAATGACATTAATAAAAAATGTTGCAACTATTGTTTAGTATTTGATTTTTGTAGTATACTTAGTAATTCTGTTATCAAAAGTATTTTTAACAAAAGATTTGTAAAAACATGAGGTTTAAAGTAACAAAATTCTCTCCCTCTCTCTCCCACCAATTTATATATATATATATATATATATATATATATATATATATATATGTATGTATGTATGTATTACACACTCTAGGTTGCCGTAATTACTGTTTGGTACAAGTTACTTGAAGTTTTGAAATTCTTATATTATTTTTATCATCCACAAATCTCTTGCAAATTAGCAAGCAATAAAGAGAGAGAGAAAAAAAGGGTTTTTTAATTCTTTAAATTTCCCCAAATTAAGGTACTTATAATATATTTATTTTTTAAATCGGACCTCCTAAGGTTTACATATGCATAGTCCTGATTCCAAAATTCGTTCCTTCTTTCTCTTAACTTTTCCCTCCATTCGTCGGTACGTGCAGTCCGTTTCCTTTTCTGTTTCTCTGGTAATTTAGATTTATCCAATAGTTTTCTGAAAGATTGTTTGACGAAAATTATTTCTTCAGAAATATTTAATAATTTCAGATCTTTTTCAATTTCTTTGAACCAGCTTATTTTAGTTTTCCTTTTTCGAAAAAGCTAAATATTTGTATCGTACGTCTATTTTTGTCCATTTTTAAGTTGCCATAAATTTCGAGTCTTGTTTTTTTCATTAATTTTTTTCTGTTCTCATAATTTTTATTCAGATTTGTGCCGAGAAGTTTTTTCTTAAAATGCATTTTTTCATGTTTTTCATGAAATTCTGTAAGCTTTTGGTTCTGTATAACACTTCGGTTAAACTCTTACCACTTCCGGTTTTAATTTCTGTTTCTTAATTTTGCGTTTTTGGATAAACATTTTTTTGTTGCAAATGTTTCTTGTAAGGGGATATTATCCCCAAAAAATATAAGTGGCTTCACTTATATTTTTTGGGGGTTTTATTCCTTCTTTTTCTAAAACATTGGCGGCAATTATTTCACATAAATATGTAAATTTTTGAATTCTTTTGATTGATTCTTCTTAAATTTTCATTTCGTTGGAGTTCTTTTTTTATTATTGGGAAAAAAATTGTTTTTTAGTATGAACTTTGTCGACCAATATTTTTGCATATTTTTCTGATTCTTGAATTTTTTTTTTTTGTTTCTCTAATGTCTTTTACTAAAATTACCAGATCATCAGCAACAGATGCTAACCGTTTACATTTAGTGAGTAAGACTTTTACACTTTTTTAAAAATGGGACAAAATCATAGTTAAAGATAATTTTTTCGTAGTCATTGGTATATTTTTAAATGTGGTCCGACTTCAAAAGTCAAAATTTAAAATAAAAACAATTTTATTTTTGTATTACTTATCTTTTTTTGCGTTTATCATCTGTTTCGTAACAGAAAAAAGTTTATGAGCCTAATTGTAATGTGTGGATTTGGTCTAATTGAACATAAAGACCGGTCACACGAATATTTAATCTACTTAATTGGATGTGAATCTTGATTCATGAGCGTTATTCATAAAACTGTAATTACAGTTAATCGTTGGCAGTGCTAACTGCTAGTACAACAAATGAGTTGGATGAAAAGTTTGAAAGTATAATTGTTTCTTATATTTTAAAACGTAAAAATATATTACCAAGTTTACTTTAAATCTTGTACGCTAAATATGCTGATATTAAAGAAATTAGAATGAAGAATAATTCTCTGGTATATACCCATGAAAATTTTCAAGATAAGACTTTTTCTGCTTGCATTTTTATATTATAGGCAGTGCCCATAAAAATTCTAAATGTTAAATTTCCAGTTTTTAAAATTTCAATTGTTTTTAATCTTTTTTTTTTGTAAACAATATTTGCGTTTTATTAAGGCTTAGTATGTCGTAACGTTAAACGATCAAAATATTATTATCATTTGGGTATATTATTTCTGATTCAGCGTGTATGACAGACGTTTCCGAAGAACCGTAGTCAAATATAATTAAGTTAGTAGTAGTGAGGAGGAAGGAAGATGAATACATATGTATGGGTTTGTCCAATGAGAGAAGGTGTAGTGAAATCTGAATTGGTGGTAGTAAAAGTTAGTTGCATTATTGTTTGTATGTCTGTTTGTTAGGTACTATTCAATTAGTTAATTACAAAGCCCAATCTGCCAGATTGTCCTCAGGTCGGAAACTGTAATTAAACATTTCTCTCTTTCCCTCATCCCAGTGACTCTTTCTCACTCACTTGTTATGGGTTACAATGTTTTTACTGGATGACTTTGATGTGTGTTTTACAAACAAGATTGGTATATTTTAATTACTATTATTTTATTATTTTTGTTAAAAAAGGAAATTGAAAAATTGTATTTATTTTTGTTTTGTTTATCGGTTATTATTATTTAAACAATTGTTTTGTTAAATATAAAATCATTTAACATGAAAAATTAACTTAATAATTTTTACCGGCTTTATTTTGTTTTCCATTTATTTAGAATCGAAGCAATTGTTTGATAATTACTGCTAATACGTTTATTCCTAAATATGTTTTTCTTTAATTTGATAATAAATGTAATTTTTTTTTATATTTCGTAAATTTTTTATCGAAACCAAATTAAGAGTAGAGAAAATCAATTCAGTATGTATGATAACGTTATAATTATAAGGTATATTGTGTAGTATAATTGTAATTATATTGTGTAATTATGATTACAAATGATAATATATAATTTTGATACGCCTACATATATATACATATTCATGAATTTGTAGTGTAGTATCATAAGCAGTATATTATATTATCAATAATATATAAAATAAATATATTACTTATTGCTTATTCTTTTTCAAATTCATATAAGTGCATTCGCGGTTCGCACTGCTTCAGAGATGTATTGAAATTTGTAAAAAGTTTCAAAAGAGAAGGATTGTTATCCCTTAATCACTTTGTTAAAATCAGATTTTATTTTGAAAGGAATAAACAGTAAGCGGTGTTTGTATTTTAATATAATTTATTATTGATTATATACTTATATTACCGGGTGGCTGAAAAGTAACTTATACTTCCTTCTAAATTTTTTTTTAATTGAGATAACTGGTTGCGATTTGTGGCATTCTTCCATGACCGGGACTACACCAGTGAACGTGAATATTTACGTCCCCCGCCATTCCTGAAGACCGAATACTCTAAATTATGTTTTACTGAGTTAGCCGCTGTTATCGAAGAAGATTTCCAAAGTGAGAATCAGGATATCTAAAATAACAATAAATTTAAACGGGAGTATGCAACTATATTTCTAGCTATTTCATACAAACACATCGTTGGCCGCCATTTTGAATTGGGCGATCAGGATTTAGTTTTAATTCTATTATTTTTTTCTCGTCTCATCGAGCTCTTTAAAATATATAACGCATGACTATTGGTCACATTTAAAATTTTTGAGTTGCCACCCACCCCTTCTGACCAAAAATGAAAAATAGTGAAATATAAGTTCATTGAAGTAGCCTCTCGGTACAACGAAGAATGCTGCAAACCGCATCCAGTTACTTCAGTTTTAAAAAAAGTTAGGGGGATGTCAGTTACTTTTTAGCCAAGTGGTATACATTACTACTTGTGTATGTATAAATTTAGTACTTATATATACTTGTATATAATGTGCGTGTGCGTGCTAATCATGTAGAGTAAAAGGTTTTAAAATATTCGCTTCGATGTATTTCCTTTTAATGACTGGTTCGAGTTGATATACTTTTCGTGCTAATCTTTCAGTCTTAACATATTTATTACACCTTTTTGTTTGTTCTTTGTATTCGATTGTTATTTACAAATTTACTTACTGCAATTCTTTCCGTTACTAATTAGTTTATTTCTTAACTTATGGTCCTTAAATCCATTATAAAACCTTAAGAGGTAGAAGTTTATCTGCGATGTCTACATAGCTTATACTGTTGTTGTGTGGCGCCGCAGATCTCCAAATTCTTTTCGTGCAAACCTATCGCGATACACTATTACACTACAAGTCACGATAGAAAAAAACAAATTGTCTTTGAGAAATTATACTATACGAAACACTTGACAGAAAAATATTTAGCTTTATACCGTTTTAAAACATTCTTTACATTGTTATTGTTGTAATGCATTTAAAAGAAGTCTTTTAATCATTTCGAAAAATGTCAAATAAGAACACCGTACTTTAACTTCATGAAAGTATAGCTACAGAAGGGTACCCGTATTTGTCTCTACAATTGTTTCTCTGTGCATCTATAATGTTCCTGAAGTCTTGATAAATGGAGGGCTAAGAAATCCACTTATATTAATTTCTTTCTTTTATAAAATTTATTTCCATTACTTCATTATTATGTGAAATTATGGAACTATGTAGCTACCGTTAAAGTGTAAAATAGATGATCCAATTTAAAAATAAATTCTATCCTATTATGAAAATATATAATTTATTTAAAGGAAAAATAGCTTTTATATTAAACTAAATCGTGGAGAAATTTTGTTTAATTCTTAAAGAAACATAATACTCTGTTCTTAAATGTCCCTAACCATTAATTACTTGTCCATTTCCTTGAAATTTTATTAGCAGGGAAAACAGCAAAAAAGGGATACTTTTTCAGTGCAATGCTTATAATTTTGCTTTAGATGTATTGAATCAGAAAAAAATACACAACAAATTTTAATTTTATACAATTCAAATTTATTGAACCGCCTTTTTCTGTAGTTGTAACTCTTCGGAGAAAATTTTATTTCTTTTACGACCCAAACGCTTAGTGACAAACCGTTTATTATTATTAATTATAAAATTTTATTTCCATATAAATTAAATGGAAAATCCGTTTAACAATGCCTATGGTGTCAACAGTCTTAAATGCATCATCTATTACTCTGAAAATTTATTATTTATAATATAAAAAATTTATTATATTTTGTCAATTTTCTTACATAAAT
Source organism: Lycorma delicatula (assembly GCF_047948215.1). Lineage (NCBI taxonomy): Eukaryota > Metazoa > Arthropoda > Insecta > Hemiptera > Fulgoridae > Lycorma > Lycorma delicatula. The sequence goes on along the minus strand of NC_134456.1, from coordinate 179,501,463 downwards.
TGACACTTGAGGACGGTTAATTAGATGACTAATTAAAAAAAAAAGAATGTATAAGATTGTTTACGACTCGAAAAAAATGTTTAATTCGATCTGTGACTTGAACCCAGAGACTACAGTTTACCAGTCAGTTTACGGACTCATTACCGACATTACCGACTCAGGTACGGACGCAAAGTAATTACTTAAAACTGATTGAATTTTATTACAGTCAGTAAAGTTTATTCCCCTTTTTATAAATTATATTTACTTGAAAATAAATTAAATTGTTAATTTATTCCAATTGTTAATTTGTTCAGAAATAATTTACTCGGTTATTTTTATGAAATACTAAAAATCAAATGTTTTTACTTTTGATATAATAACGGAAAAGTTTCAATTATAAGTTATGTTTAATTGTATTTAAATTATCTTCTTATTTTAAGAGTAAATAGAAGTTCCGCTTTTCCTTTTCTGCTCGTATTTAGTTTATCAATTAAATTTTACGTGGTTATTTTCTTATTTAATATGTAAACACAAAGGAAGAATAAAGTAACCTGATCTTTTACTATGTACACTACTAAGTTCTTTGAGAACTTTTGTAAGATTTTGAATAAAAGAAGATTTGTCTGATAAGAGTGAATGTCTGTTAGAAGGAAGTACGAGTAAAACGGTTTTGTTTTACTGGCGTTTCTTATTGTTAGGAGAATTATACGGAAAAGAGATAGAACAGTAAGAGTTGAGTAAAGTTCAACAAAACAAGGTCTCCTCTCTATGTTTACTCTCACTCTATACATATATATATATATATATATATATATATATACTAGTCTTAACTAAGCTCTGTACCAAGAGTTCAGCCTGGAGACATGAAAGAGATTTCGAGTTGAACCTTCCGCTGCAAAACAGCGCAACAACTTGTGTCGTTGAGATAGAATAGATAACAAAGACTACTTACCACAATTGTAATATTTACTATGCTGTAGTTAGTTGTCTGCCATCATTTGACAGAACGAGTCAGCTGACTGCTGGCTGCTATTCTTATTTTTGTTGGATTTCTCAATTTTACCATTTAATAATTTTATTTCTGTTTATTATTACTAAATAGTACGCAAATGACCCACGTAGTCCGACATCTAGTGAAAAAAAAAAATTGTTACCTGGACTTCTATAAGCGGAAATGGAAAAGGGGGTTATAATAAACGTAAAAAAAATAAATGGGTGTTCGGAGCTGGTGGAGGGGTTATTTGGGGAGTTGGGGGTTGAAAAAAAAATTGACAATACAAAAGTTGTAGATCATGCAAAAATCCACAACTTTTGTAGAGGTCACTTTTTAACATAACCTCAAAATTTTCGAGAAAAACTCGAAAAATCTTCTTTTTTTCGTTTTTTTATTTTTCATTTCCGCAAAAATAATTTAATTTTGACGAAACTTGGTGCAGATTTTTTTGACGTCAACTTTGGCCGGAAATCGCGATAATACTATTTTTCATATTTTTTCAACCCCCCAAATCAACCCTTCACCACCACCGCTCACGAATTTATGTTTTTTACGTTAACTATAAGCCCCTTTACCATTTCCACATATGAAAGTCCAGGTAACAGTTTCCTCCCCCCCCCCTCTAAATTACTTATTTCGATCGATCTAACTTTTATTGTTTGTTGTACGTAGTGTATTATATTATTAACTATATAATTTTTCTTACTTTAATCCTAGTGTAAAGGTTATTACATTTCTAAAAACAACTTTTTGTTGTCCTAAAAACAAGTTAAATATGATGACTGTTCTGTAGTCAGGTTTCGATACCAGATGTGAATCCAAAATGACTGGTGATTTAAAAGTAACTGGGCGTGCTTTAGCTATTACAACTAACTAGTTAAATAAGTAACATCGCCTTCTTTACACACAATTTCTTCCCTCTACAGAAATGCTATTTATTTTTTAGAAAATAGATTGCATTAAAAGAATGTTTTATTTACACCAAAAAAAGTTAATAAAATTAATCGAAATTTAACGATGGTAATATATTAAAAATTAACGTGATACAAGTTTGAAATAATGAAACTAAATTTGTTGAAGCAGAATCTTGCAAAAAAAGAACTGGATGTATTTTAAGGCATCCAGGATTAATTCAGTTAATGCGATTTTGAAATTTTATTGCGTTTCGTATCGGACGTGTAGAAGATAGAAGCTTAAGGAAGACAAAGATTTGATAACATTAACCAGATAATTGAGGATTTAGGAGATAGTGAAAATAAATTTGGATTAATATGTTAGCATTAAAGAAAGGAGTTAAAAATAGTATTAGATCTGTTAAATTAGTGATGCATAAAAGAAGTGGAATTGTTAAAAATATCACGTGGCTGTAAACTGTAGGAAATTTTATTAAATGTCGTAGTAAATTATTTATCATATACAACAAAATTATATTTAAACTTTTAATTTTTACTAATTATATGCCAAAAAATTTATCATTAGATCTTTTGTATGTTACTGTAATCCGCAAATATTTCAGAAAATAACATTATCAAGGTTTTAGAACTAAAAACTTTTATAAAAATAAAAAAAAATATATAGTCGTTTGAATTTCTATATTAAAGGGAATTAAAACTTCTTAATAGGCCGTTTATATATTCCACCAGTATTTCTGAACTTTTTGAATTATATTAAAAGATAGATAATTTTAAACTTATATAGCTATAAGCCTTTATATATCTATGAAGAAATGGTGAATGAGTAAAGTAGATGAAACCTTTTTGGATGCAAAAGAGAAACAAAGATGAGAATAGAAACACCTTCAACCTTAAACTTTCCTTTAATTAGGAATTTTGATACTCTTATTCGTTTATGAATACCCCTTTCCATTTCTATCTCTCTCCCTCGCTCTCTCTCTCTCCCTCTTTCTGCGTTATATCTTCCTCATTACTTTACTGAATTGGATTAGTTTACAGAAAATATATTTTGAGCTTGTGTCCGTGGGTTAAAAGATTTAAATGGTATTACATTTTCTTGCATTTTATCATCAGTATTATAATGCAGTAATTACTTGCCCTTTTTTACCTTACGAAGTCTGTTTAAAAAAAACCGTATTGCTAATTGAAAAAATATATATGTTCTTTATAAATTAGAATAATTAAACTTAATTGCCTGATTTTCGTTGTTAAGCCACTTTACTAGTTTCGTGTTTTTATATATCTGTTATTTAGTAAAATTTTATCTAAAAATATTTATTATATATGAATAAATTTTATATAAATGGTATTAAGAGTGCATAATTTATATAAAACATTTAATAATGTATTAATGTTTGATATATTATATAGTAATTAATTGTAAATATCAATTATTATATATGAATAATAAATATATATTCATATTTAGTAATATTAAACTATTTAATTTATATATATATATATATATATATATATATATATATATATATTCAGTAGCGAATAAATTAATCCGAATAAAGGGAATATTTATTTTGTTGTAGACAACTTGCTGTTTGGTGTTTCAGGTTACGTTGTTAGTTCATATACAAACGGAATTAGTGGTTTTTGTGCTTTTATAATTCATTGTCAATTAGTTTTTGGTGACCTTGTGAGTTTCTGTTATAAGTTTTTTATTCGTTATTAGTTAATACAATGGATATAACCCCACGAAAGCGGTCAGAAATTGTTGCTCAGTCCCAACACACACAAATGACTCAAAGACAGATTCCCAGTGAATGTATTGTGGGGTTAGATACTGTGTATAAAACCATAAAAAGGTTAAGGGAAACAAGTTCCGTCTCTCCAAAGGTAAAAGGAGAATGTGGACGGAAAAAGAGAACTACGCCCACTTAGATCGATTACTAATAAGAAAAAAAAAATTAATCCACGATTGTTAGCTGTTGGCTTTAATAGGGTCTTGAGAGCCAGTGGAACTAATGTTTCTGATGTGACGTTTCGTAGAAGATTGTTGGCAGTGGGAAGGATTGCTCGGAAATCTAAAAAGAAGCGGTTACTGACACAGGTTTTGAAGACAAAAAGACTTCAATGGACAAAGGAACATAAAGATTGAATTATTGAGATGTGGAAAAAAGTTATTTTTTCAGACGAAACTCATTTCTTTGTCCAAGGAGAGAGTAGCCTACATTCGTAAGTAAGCAGATGAGAAGACTACTACACCAGCACACCTGCAACAAGCTCCCAAACACCCAGCCAAAAAGATTTTTGGGGATGTTTTACACATGATGGGTTAGGAGCACTTATGCCTGTGGATGGGATGATGAAATCGGACCAATAGATTAATGCATGCCAAAGAATAATACTCCACTTATGCAGAAAAACTCAGAACTCATTTTCCAACAATATGTTACACATGTTACACGTCAAAAAAATCAAAAGCGTTGTTCAAAACATTCGATTTTCTGGTGGCCAGGGAATTCCCCCGACTTGAATCTCATTGAAAATTTACGGGCCATACTAAAAAAAAGACTTGGAAAATTTTTAGCACAGAAACTGACCTTATTAGTTCAATGATACAGGTTTGGTATCGAGATGAAGAAACTAAAAATCATTGTTCTACCTTAGTGGAATCAATGCCAAAGAGAATTAATGAGATAATAAAAAAACAAAGGAGGACACGGAAACTATTAAATTTGAGTAAGTTTGATGACTATTAAAAATTTTTTTCTTTTAACAATAAAAATTTCTGTTAAAAATACTGTGTTCGGATTAATTTGTTCACTATTTTTTATATATATATATATATATATATATATATATATATATAATTTATTTATTTATTTATTATTTTTTTTCTTTAAAACTTTCAACTTTTACTCTTACATTTTATAATTAATTACCAGACCCGGCAATGCTTCGCTATTGATAGATTTGATCATATATATCGATTAAATGAACACAATTAAAAATTTGATAAAACATTGCCAAAATGAACATTAAGGAACTTCACAAAATTGAACCTTTCCCTTTCCCCCTTTTTTCTCATTTTCCTTTTCTCATTTTCATTTTCCCTTTCCATTTACTCTATTTTTCCTTTCCCTTTACTCTATTTCCCCTTCATCTTTCCCCATTACTCTTTCCCCTTTGCACTCTCTTTTCCCGTTTTTCCTTTTCCCCTTTTTTTCTTTTTTCCATTCTCACCTTCTTCCCATTTTTACCTTTTTCCATCTTACCATTTTCGATTTTTCCCTTTCTACCTTTTCCCGCGTGTAAATCGGTCCAGTAGTTTTTTAGTCTATAGAGCACTCGCATATTCGAAAAATTGAAATGGAATAATAAATATTTAGTATAGTGTGTGTTGGTTGCTTTTACGTCCAACAGATAGCGCTGTTTTTCAAAAAAGCATGTTGTTACATATCACAGGCGTGACATTTAGGTATATAAGTAAGTATATAAAAACACACGCATATTCGAATGCAGCGTTATGTAAAACTTTCAAAGTAATCGGTGAAGAACTTTCGGAGATTTAAGATTTTGAACATACGAACATTTTCATTTGTAGTTACATAGATTGGATGTCAAGGTATGAAAATTTCACTTTTTTAAGCTTTATTACAGTACATTTCAGAAATATTTTTATCTCAGATTTTTTTTTGGGTTGCTTTATTATTCAAGTTTATCGTCGTAATGCGCTGTACTAAATACAAATTATATTTGTATTTTTTTCTGTTTGTTTTTTATAACCAATGAATTAGATTATACGAGTATTACAGCTTGATAACTACGTTTTTAAGTTATATAAGGTCTGTTATAGTAAAGCAAATAATCCAGTCACAAAAATCCCCATCTTTAATAGTTTAATCTTTTAAAAATTTTATTGATATCTCATTTAAATGTTTCAAATAATTTTATTCTTTTGACTAGAAAATGCCATCGTCTTCTTTCTAAATCATAGTATACAAAGTTTACTGACTGATTGAGATGGATCCTTTGAAATGTATTTAATGAAATCAGTCTGTTTTGGATTTCAAAAGGTGAATATATCAAACATATATATTTATTTTGAAGGCTGAAACATAAAATTTTTATATTGTACATCACTATAAAAACAAAAATATATATATAAAAACATAAGAGCTAACATATTTCCTGAATTTTTTCGAATTAGTGTTTCAAATTTTAGCTCTCTTTTACTACTGAAAAATATATGTTTTTTAATCCTAAGACTTCCTTTTCAGAAAACAGATAATTTAAAAAATAAATTTCATTATTTTCAATAAAAAGTTCATAAACAAACTATTCTGTAGAAAAATCAATAATAAGTTTCCAGAAAAATTTTATTTAAATTTTATATAAACGCACCAAAAACGTTTATGCCGTTAAAGTTTTGTATTTTAAAAGGTCTGTAGGCCCGATCATTTTTTAACAATACTTTCTCCTCTGTTTTATGCTGTAACAGTCACGATAGCAAAAATAGAAATAAAAGTTTATCATCGAGTTAAGATATCTTTAGACTGATTTATTATTTAACTATATTATCTTTGAATTTTATTACAAAAAGAGAATGATTTTAATGGAGTTATTTACATGCAAGGCGTTCTGTTAGTCCATTATTATGCAGTTAGTTTTTATCGGTTGTACGATAAGTAGCAGTATATGTGTAAAAAAATATAGAAAAAGGAGCGAGTAAGATCGAACAAGTGGACGGTAAAATAATGTAAGGAAGTTTCAGAAAAAGAGACGTTATTATTTCTACAATAGGTGTGGTTATTGTAAGAAATAGAAAGTAAAAAGGCCTTGAATCGACCTTCTTCTGCTGTTACCACTACCGCTACTATCGGTTTACTAGTAAAGTTTAGTTGTGTTACGGTGTTGGCACACAACCGACTTAAGTTGACCTCGCTACGCTCTTTTGATCCTTATAGAATGAGCGCCTTAACACGCGATTTTGACACGGAAGCCGGCAATACAAGGAGATTAATGGAAAATCCATCCTGAGACTGTCCTAAACCCCTATATAACGATTCATCTTGCGCATACATAATGCAGGCGGTTCTGGTGTAATAGTTATAATACAACTTATAACGTAAACAGAGTATTAAATATAGTGTTATCTATATGTATATACATATCGACTTTCGGTTTATTGTTGTTTTCTTCAGCTTTACCAGTAAAGTATAACTTTATTATTAAATTTAAGTTATGTTATTTCGGTCGCATAGATACATAAAACTAGCCGGTTCACATCCCTTCCCTCTAACCGCTTAGAACCTCGTTTGTCGATTTCCTTGTAACAATAACAACAATAATAATAAATATTACCCAAATTTTATTTATAGATCCTCTTTTTCATATAACATTTACATGTTTCGTATTTATTTTTCCTGTTCCGTTTCTTCCAGGCCTTTTTACAATAGCACAGCCCTTGAGGATTTCGAAAGTATCAGAAAAGTGTAATTATTTTTTTTAGTTATGAACAATAGAGTATAATATTATAGAATTTTTTTCTTTTTTTTATTAGGCGATTAGTATAGTATTACAGCATTAACGATCAGATTTCATGACGTATTTCTATGAGACACTAACTGAAAAATGCTTCATCCAACATCCGTGATCCAAAAATTTATTTATAGGCATCTTATAATTAATTATCTTTTACAAAATACCATTTGATCAAAGACTCAAACATATAATTATACAGAATGGACAAAAATTATTCAGCGCATTTTACGTATTAATAAAAAAAATAAAGCAATTTACTTACATGCATGTTTTGTCGTTTAACATGGCATTTCAGACAGTTCTGGTTTAAACACCTGTTAAGTTCAAACTAGATCCACATTTTTAGACGTTATTTAATTTTACGCTACGCATTACGAAGAATATTTGGAGTTATTCCATTAATTACACCTTCGATTCTTCTTTTTAGTTCATTAATGTTAACAATCTTCGTTACTATGACAAACCTCCAAAAAAAGAATCGAGTGGCGTAACGTCGGGGTATCGAGGTATCCAGGGAATTGGTCCATCACAGCCAACTAAACTCTGACAATATTGTCCATGTAGATAGTTGCTAACATATAAAATTCAGTACGGTAGTACACCATTTTGTTGGAAGTAAACTTTGGGTCGCTGATGTTCAATTTCTTGTACTGCATACTCCTGCAACATGTCTAGATAATTAGCGCTAGTAACCGTTGGCTCAACCCACCGGCTTGGTCTAATGCTGAACGCGTCTTCCCAACTGATTTGGAAGTCGAGAGTTCCAGCGTTCAAGTCCTAGCAAAGTCAGCTATTTTTACACGGATTTGAATACTAGATCGTGGATACCTTTGTTCTTTGGTGGTTGGGTTTCAATTAACCACACATCTCAGGAATGGTCGAACTGAGACTGTACAAGTCTACACTTCAGTTTCACATATCATCCTCTTAAGTATTATCTGAAAGGTAATTACCGGAGGCTAAACAGGAAAAAGAAATGAAAGAAAGAGAGTAACCGTTGGCTCGGTGAAGAAGAATATTTCGATCACCTCATGAACAATTAACGCGCACCAAACGTTAATTTTCGTGCTATCAGGTTTTGTTTGTCGAACGGCATAAGGATTTTCCCTACCCCAAATCCGACAATTATGACAGTTAACGGGACTAGAAACATGGAAGGTCGCTTGTCAGAGAACATTACTTTTTCTTAAAACGCATTATCTTCGTTCACTTTATCAAGATTATCCACGACAAAATTGTAACGCCGTGGTTCTTCGTCATCTTCAATTCTGTCTGAATTCTGTATGCATGAAGTTTTAGGCGCTTGTGTAAAACGTTCATAATTTTCGATTGCAGTTTTCCCAGTTCTTAACTCGCACGACCAGTCGATTTGGCTTGGCTTCTCTGAAATTTTCTCTTACTCGATCTTCGGAGTACGGGAAGTCTACAGCACCTTTTTTATGTACTACAGTTGCTAATACCAAGTTTAATATCAGAATGTTTTCTACGAAGATCACGGCCGTACTCTTAATAAAACCATCTACGAATAGTTATATCAGATCCGCTTTTATGAAACCATAGTTCGTGCATTGCTCTCTCCTCCACGCTAGTCATTGTTGAACTGACGATCTCTCCGGCGCGATGTCGTTACATCGCGCCGGCGTGTTCATTCAAGGTTATCAGCACTCTTAGTACCTACGTAACGCCTGAAAAAAATCAACGCTTACTATATTGCTTTGTTCATTTTTTATTAACTAAAATAATAATTTACGTTTACCTGTATTGCTTTATATAATCAAAGATTTTGATTATAAATGTAGAGGTAGAATAATTTCTATGATTCCATTACGGTTAGTAAGAACGCAGCTTGAACTAGATGAAACTGAATACCTGAACACTGATGATAGAGGTGTAGTACGTGAATCGGGTTTCATCGTTATGTAGTAAGCCTACCAGGTTTCGATGTTTAGTGGATGATATATTTCCTTTTTTCTCCATTTTTATCGTATCAGAATATATTTTTATTGTAGCAGATGTCACATAATTATTGAGTTCTTTTTTTGTTTTACTGACTGCTCAGCTAGTTGTGTAGTGTCGTATACTTTGCTCCCACTCAATGCGTCCTTTAATCGATTTCTTGCTAGAGTAAAATCTGATATTTTTTCATAATACGCTAGTATTAAAAACTGTTGATCTCTTAATTTCTCGCATGTTTGGTTATAATTAATAAACAGGAGGCTTTTTTAATCCACAGACGATGGTATTTCATTTCACTACCTTAAGAAGTAATTATCTCTTGTAATCTTAAACAGAAAGTTAACTCGTTGTCAGCTGATAGTTTTTTTTTTTTTTGGTACTGTGCTTACCTTTTAAAATCGTATTTGATACATAAAATATTTTCAACTATCTTTCATATATTGTATTGTTTGTTTTCCTCTGCAAGTTTTACCATGTACACAACCCTCTATTACCAGATTAATCAGCCTGTAAGATACGGCTTACCAACGTTGTTAATCTGCAGAAGATTTTGCCACAAATTTCTCTCTTCTCTTTTTCACTTTAAGACGCTTTGCAATTTCATTGACCTATTTATTCTTCAATATCCTCCTATAAAACAAAATTTCAAAGACCTCCTTTCTTTCTGTTTTTCCTTATTGTTCATGTTTCATTACCTTCAGAAAATAATGTCTATACAAATATTTTCAGTAATTTATTTATAATGTTTTATCTGTTGCTATAGATTACTTTTTTGTCTGAAAGTTCTCTCTGCTTGTTTCCGTCTTTTTTACTTCGTCTATCCTATATAATTTTACTATTGTTCTGTTCCATGTTGAGTCGGTTGGTGCTACTCTAGCATCTACGGGCGCTAGCCGGCGAGTTAGTCTAATATGACCATTCGAGAGTCGGATTCCGCTTGGAGCGGTCATAAATTGTTTAATGTAACATATTTTATTTTGCAGTCTAAAGTCTAATGTGGCTTATAGTGTTTATTGATATTGTTCAGTTGTATAATTTTTACTAATGTGTCATTTATTCATAGGTCTAATGTTACTTGTTTTTTCGATATTCAAAATATGTCAAATGTGACAAATTAAAATTTAACGATTCAAGACCGTGTTTTAGTTCATCATCTCAATACAGTCCATACTCGCTCTACAACTTAGCAACTACCTAAATAAAAAATTCTTCCATTTTGGCTTATTATTATTTTTTTTAATGTTTAGTTCCGTGTTATCCTTCTGTATATTACATTCCTTTGTCTTTTTTGTCTATTAAAAAACCGAAGTTCTATCGTCGCAATAAACCCATGCCAATCAGTATTTATTTTTATTCATTGGTTTTTATCAAAAATAAAAGGTTATCACCAAATCTTAACGTCCTTATTTTCTCTTCTTACATTATTATTCCATTCTCAAAGTTTTCCTTTAATTATTATATCGTTCTTCTAAAATAATTATAACGTGGAAAGTACTCCCAAATCGGATTGCTGATCATTTCTGCCATCAAAACTAATTTATTTCTTATAAAACAAGTAACATTTTGGCTGAAATAATTTTTTAAGATAATTACTTTATAAAACTCACAGCGTTATCAAAGCTCTTTTACTTTTACCGCGTACTACGCAGTTAGCAACGCGATTCAGTGTAACTTAAATTTTTTTTTTTTAGGTAGTCAGTAAAATTTATCAGTGATTTTTTGGTATATTTTATTCCCGTAAATCGGTTTATTTTAATTAGTATATATAATTATTTATTAGTCTTATAATCAGGAAAATGAATTAGTTGGGATATAATTTCCACATCGCCGAAATAATTTAATAATTTGATTAACCATTAATTTATGTAATTCAGGTATAAAAGATATTACACCGACAGTTATTTTTTGTCCTTCATTAATGGTGTCTTGTAAAGGTTAATAAATTCATAAAGGAACTAACTAGGTTCCTTAATGTTTGGGTCGGTGGTCTAAACAGTTATGGCCACGAAAACTGCAGCTTAGCCTAGAAAGAAACTAAGATAAGATTTAAAAACATTTTGTTGGTTATTATGTTTTCTTTTGCTGTGGTTGGAAATGCTGTACTATTTAGATAAAATTAATAATTTTAACAAAAACCCAATTTAACTGAACTGTTTTACTTTCACCGGAAAAATGTTTCCGCTAACAATTGTTATCTTAATCAGTAACATTTGCGCCAGTCTTGGTACTGCACTTCCAGTTGAAGTAACGACTCATTTTGTTTTTTGGCATGTATTGGACATATATTTAGATGTTTATATTTGTTTCTTTGAAGCTGCGTCTCGTTTTCTTAATTTTGGACTTCCTTTGATCGTCTGTAAATTAGTTCTAGGTTACTTTACTGTACTAGAATTGTTCTCTTCCTAATGTCTTTAACGGGTGTGGATCAGCGAGTTTGCTTAATATTATTAAATTCTGGAATGTTAAGAACTGTAGACCGATTTGTAAGAGTAAATTTTAGGAAGGGTTATTAAATATACGTGTAATATTGGTTAAATCTATAACCAAATCGGAATTATATGAGACTTAAGTCACTGCTGGATATGGCACATCTGACCCCGTAGGAGAAGCCACCCTCTATGTGACGGTTACGGTCGCTACGCCAACCCCTCCGCACTTAACCATTATGGGCTTTACCGGAGATCATCTTCAGTAGCTCGGTTATGACATCTTCCAGTCTTAACCTCAGCAAGGACGCCACCGATGTGAATGCCACAAGCAACATTCACATCGCTGTATTACTAACTAAGAACTCTAACGAACAAAACACATCTCAAATCTTAGACAAGACTGAAAAACTAACAAGTGAAGGAACTGAAACTGTCTACCTGGAATAGTTAGAGTTCGACATACAACACCCAAAATATAAAAACAATAAATAACATAACATTAATGAGACAACATAAAATAAAACAGTAAAATAAATCAAACTAGTAAGATAATTAACAACCAACAAACCAAACATAATAAAAAACAGGAAAAACTCAGGCGGACCTCTAAATCCCTTCGGCAATTCTCTCTTTTCCCACGTAAATGATAAAATTTTCTATCATCCATTCTACCTGACTCATCCCGTTGACACGGAGATCAAGTACCGACCCGATAATATCCAGCCGACAACTGGTCTCCGTGCGCATCAATTCGTACTTTGAACACCGATAAAATACATGGTACGCATCTTCCCGTTGACCGCACTGCGGACACATGCCCCAGTCCGCCAGGCCAAACTTCTGAAGTCTATCCCGAAAAGCGCCGTGGCCAGAAAGAAATTGAATCATATATTTATTATGCTGTATCCAAGAGGCGTCCCGCAAACCTACAACATTTGGAATAAGATCAGAAGGAATAAGATCCATAAGGCGTTACAATGTTCTAGCTCCTGAATATTTTCTAAGTCAACTTTCCTGACTTTTTGGCAACATAACGCGGCTGCGTCTCGGATGCCATCAGATCTATTGTACGGTAACTACCCGTTACCGTTAATAATATAAGTCGTTGAGCCCTTAATAATATCTCCCGGTAATTTTTCAATTTTAGCCTACCTAATTCGTTGGCCTGCTATCGAAACACGTACCTGCCGCCTCACAGCCAAACGGCCTTTGAGGAACATCATATTAGTCTTCTCCGGGCTGAACGTCATCTTATGTTGATGACCCCACAGCTCGAGCACCTTCAACTCTGAGTGGCACGGAGCTCTACCTCCCTCCGCGAGTTCCCTCGACCAGCAGGAGCCCATCGTCAGCGTACGCCACGATGAAACAACTGTTGGGCAATCTCAGTCTTAGAAGAGAATCAAATTCCACCACCCATAGCAAAGGATCCAACACACTGTTCCAGAGAAAACCCTTGGATAGTGTCTTGCCTTCTTCATTACTTCCCTCGCGAAGCAGCAAATCCCGGTGAATGGAGTAACTTTGCATAATTTTCAACTCACTTTCAGTACATTCTCTCCTTTGACGGTGAAAAATAGTAAAAACCCAATACAAGTTGTTAATCGCCCCTGAAATGTCCAGGAAAATTCCCAAGACCTTATTTCAAGGGATGTTAGAGACTTCTAAGATCCCGATATTCACCAATAAGGACTGCCCGTTGCTCCGGATCACTCTGTCGCTGAGACGTTCTACGCGAACGACAGGTGCTTATTTCAAAACAGACAATTCTCTGTTCTACCATAGTTCAAGTCTCTCTCGACCAGAATTACGTGGATTTGAACACTCAGCGGCATCCATAAAAGCCGCCGATAAACATAGTGCTAAGTCTTCCAAATCCAGACCATCCAGACTTCGATTTAAAACATGAAGCCTAGCCGAAAGAAAACAAACAAATTTATTTCAGTCCGCATGCCTGTACCGGAAACAACTCTGCTGAACCGGAACTTTACATCGGTAGGGATCTCTTAAGCCACCAACAATCGCATATACAATCAACCTATGATCGCTTGAATAATCATCGATTACTCTCCAGTTATAAACATTAGCAGGAGTATGCTTACCATCGGTAACATCGATGTTCGTTCCACCAAAACGCTTCCGCCCATCTACGTTACCTGCGTAGGTGGGCAACTCGGCAGGTATATTAAAGATTAAATACCTACAGATCATATTGGGATATTGGGATATAAAGTCCTTTACTAATTCACCACCATCATCGGTGAATCCGCTATTCCACAAGAGTGATTTAGTGTTCAAATCCGCACCAATAAGGATTGGACTGGGACTGGAGAATCGAAGGATTTTATTCAAGATCTGATGGCGATGACGATCAGCAGGATTTCTATATTGAAAATATAAACTTGCAAAATAAAGTTGCAAATTCTGAATATCTGTACAGAAAACATCATAATGATTGTCTGAGAGCCGTTGTAAAAAGATGCATCCCAACCCGGTAGGGGAAGACATCCGCCTTGTGACGCTTCCGGTCGCCATACCCTCCTCCCGTTCATAGCAATGATGTACTTTAACGGGAGTCGTCTTTCGCCCACTAACTTTTTACATCTCATAGTAATAAGCCCTGCCTTGTTGGGATGCCACCAATGTAAATGCCTCCGTAGACATTTACGTAGACATTTATCGGTGATTTTCAACTCTTTCCTTCGCTGTAGACCTCGTCCGGACATCTTGAATGTCCTACATCGTTACCCTCTGAACTAGCTAACCGAGTTCGCGGAAGCACGAACCCTGCGCCTAGTTCTACCTTTAATTTGAGCCAGTTTCTAGTGAATGTCTCGAAATACGAGGCAATTTAACAAAAAAATTACACCAGAAATGTTGTTCGCAACAACAAAATTTAGTCCTGGTTCCCCTTAGTGAACTCAACTTCAGTTCATACCCCTTACTTTGTTTCTTTATGGACTCCGGTCTGGTCTACCAGGGTGAGGCGTACAGATCTCCTACTCTCACTCAGCTCCATCGCAGTGTCCCGCGTGACATTTACTTAATTTCGACCATTGTCTGGATGCCACTACACCTCACGGCTGCACGGGATCCATGCCCTCGGCCGTGCAATCGCCGTTCCGCCGACAGCTAAACAGTCAAAATAATCACTACATATTTATTCTAACCGTGGCTCGATGCCAGCACCCCTACCTTCGGCCAATCAACTGCCCAGGCGGTTCCTAGCCACCTGGGGCTAGGAACTATATGTATAACTAAAATTCTTTTAGTTTTAAAAGTTGCCTAGAGGGAACGACGCATTCCCACCGTTTGAAATTTCGCAAACAATTTTTTTGTTTGAAATTTTATTGTTTTTCCTGTTTCCTTCTTGAAATATTTTGTAAACCATTATCAATGAGTAGTTTTAAAAAAAGTCAGTAGGGGATGCCGCCCATATACAATAAAAAAACATCCCTGTTGGAGTTATTACATCATTTATGCGTTTAAATTCGTGTCCTATTAGGGTTTTTGGTAAAATTTGTTAAATGACTAGTTTGACTTTCAGTGTAGGCGAATAAATTTCAGAAAGATTTTTCGTTACGATATGTATGAGCCTTGTTTTAACCACGTTTACGGTTGAAATTTTCTTATTTATAATTTATATTTCTTTTAGACTGGATTAATAGTTCTTGGTGACAGAGAAGCAAACGAACCTTTGAATTGTTTAATACGTTTATGTATTAAAATATTTTACAGTTAAGAGGTTTTTTTTTTAATTACGAAAGGAGATTAATAATAATTTATTGTACCCTACATATTTATTGACGTATATTTGATGTTTAGTTCCGAAATTTACAAACATTTTTGTTTCTTTACATACTCTTATACGAGTACAACGCATCTACATACTAGTGTACATTTATATAAAGAGTATTTTTTTTTAAATTAGGAAGTAAAATTGATGTCAAAAAGAAAGATGTGATTTATTTATCGCGTTTACTACGTGGCTTTATCTATTTCTGCGTCGTATGCAATTGACAAAGTGATATAAGGAGTGTAGTGTCTGAGAATGAAAATTTGGGAGGAGTTAAGAAGCGATGGGATTGGGGTAAAAGCATTGTGCCACCTACCGTCTCGTAAGCCAAGCTGGTAATTATGACACGGCAGGGCGCCCTTTCCAGCAAAGGTGAAAGCGGTCGTTTGTCAAATCCTGGCCCGGGTACCCCACTTTGCATACCACCAGATTTAGGGCCTCAACAATTTATTACCGGCATTGTGTATTTCGCCAAACCTCACTTAGCGGATTTTTGGTTATAGCAATCTAGTCTCTTCTATTCATGGAAACTTTACGGCAAGTGTAGTTTTATCCCTTTTTACAATTCTTGTTTAAATTTCAGCTGAATGCCCTTTTTTATTCTTACAATAACTTATTTTGAATATATATTTTCCTTAAAAAAAGGACAAAAAAAAACAGTATTTATCTGGAATGAAAAAGATTATGCATGGTTCTCTGAGATAACTCTTCTTTCGTTGTTACATTAATATTAATTTTAAAATTGTCTAAATGATATTAATCGTTAAGAGTATTAATAAAAATAATCACCTTATACACAACACATTTCCGTAGCTCCCTGGCACAATGCAATATAATAAAATTCAACTTTGTATTGTGTAAACTTCCCTTTTTTAGCATACACAAAATATATACATTTATTATAGGGAATCTAATACAATTTAAACCTATCCTAAACGCGTTTAAATTATTGACTTCGTTCCTTGTAATATATGAAATGACCGATATCTATATTGTCAGATTTTAAACCCCCATTCAATTTAGTTTGTGGTTTACTTAATGTACATATTTGTTTACTACACATGAAATATATTAAATGCTTTGTAATTGTTATATTTATTTTATATAATACTGTAATAGAGTTTTTCTACAAAAAAGATCTCCTTTCTTGTGCATTCTTTTATGTTTTCCTTACTGACCTGATTCGAAACAAAAGTCACTTTCTACAATGACGCAGCTATTATAAATATTAAGAAGCATCTCATTTCTGTCTTACTCGTGCAAGTAAAATATTTCCTCCCGCCTCGTTTATCGAGCCGTGTGTATTGTAGCACTTCAGTATGCCATGTCCACTAACAAAATGGAGTTGTTCAGTTCTTTAAATGACAACCTTCATCTTTGAATTGCAGTTACTGTAGTGAATATCATTCATTTTTTGAGAAATCATATCGATCTAATGCTACTCAAGTGTTTTACATTCATTAACTAATATATAGCAACTAATTAATATACCTTTTTATGTTGATATATATATATATATATATATATATATATATATATGTATATAATATGGATATAATATATATAAATTTTCAAATCTGCAGGGAAATCTTATTTTATGAAAAAAATTAAATATATATATATATATATTGTATTTTAAACTTAAAAATTTCAACCTAGCGATTTATTTTCTTGTCAAAAATATCTGCAGTAGAATTGGAAATAATAATATCGATATTTTTTAAAAAAAAAGAAAAGTTACTTAAAGAAGTATCCGTCAGTAAAAGTGTTATTTTTATATATTTTTCAAACTTTTAACCTTTCTAAACTATGAAATGTTTTATTGTTTTTCTATCAGTTGTATTAGGAAGAGGAAAATCTTCTATTTTAATGAAAGATTTTGGTGGGAATAACCTTTCTCACTTTTAAAAACAGGAGCTGTATAACATTTTTTCAACTTTTTTCTACTATAGTCTATAGAATTTTTTCTAAATGAGAATGTTTAAGGTAGGAGTAATTTCCTGTTGTTATTGGAGGATTTGTCGGTAAAAATCTATGTGTGGCTAAAAGTTGTAGGTTGTATGTTTTTATTTTTTGTTTTGACGATTTTGTATTTGTTTAAATTCAGGTGTTATCAGGTGAAAATTCTTCGTTCTGTATCACGTAAGTAGGGAATAAATTGTAAAAAAAAAATTTTGAACCTAATTTTTTGTACGATCAGTTCAAAATTGTAATTTGAACTATTTTTAACTACGTCCTATAAAACCCTTACGACTGAGTACTACGATAAATTTGTGTTAATACAATGATAAGCAAAACATTATATATTTTTTGATTGGATAAAAGTAAGGTCATAATAATAATAATAATAATTTTATCTTTCGAGGTTCCTTTGCTGGGTTAATCATCATACATAATGCATTTGTTTTACAACATGAAAGGCTGCTTTAATTTGTTACTTTACACTGAGAGAAAGAAACTAGTAGTGCTGATTGCGTTTCGTGGATGCTGATATGAAGTAGTGGTTCATTGAAGAAAACAACGGGAAACCGCTTCACTTTTCACTTTCCTGAGTGTTCCTGGAATGGGATGCTTATTGTTACTGAAAATAGCCGTATGTATCATTCTTGGGATTGACTATGTTTGGCTATTTATGTTAACCATTAGGATTATTTATTATTATTATTATTATTATTATTATTATTATTGCATTTATAAAAAAATATATAACTTTGCTTAGGGATTAAATTTTTATTTTTGTGCAAAAACCAAGAAAGTTCAGCGATATCATTGCCAGATTTTACATCTAATGTTTCTTTTACTTAAAACTGTAAATATTAATTAATGAATTTATTTGTTTCAGGTAATTATCTTCTTTTCTTTATGAAGTTGGTAAGCCGTAATATTTTATTTTAGTAATTTTTCTAATATTGTATTTGTGTATTTATTGTAAAAATGTGATAATTCACCATAAATTTTAACTTCCTAATATTTATTTATTAATACTAAGGATAAAAATATTAATCTATTATCGACAATATGGGGAGAGTTTGCAGACGATGCACTACATATATTCATCAATTTTATTAATGTAATTTATTACATTTAAAAACATTCGATTCCTTAATGGTTGTTCAGGTTTTACTCCTTTCACGTGTTCTATATTCGATAATTTTTTAAACTACTTCCATTTAGATATTCTGTGTAAGTAAATTGTATTATCGAAATGCACTTATAGATGAATTTTCCATGATTGTTATAAATGAATGAACGTTTAAAACCTGTTGGCTAAATGTTGTCGTTTTTTTCGGTTTTTTCTTTTTTGAAAAATTGATCTTTATCTTGCAATCTGGGTATAATGAATTCCAGCAGTCGGCTATCGATCTAATACAAAAAAGATAGATATTAGAAAAGAGAAATGTATTATAACCGTCTAATTAATTTATTAACAAATATTTATTTTTGTCTACTTAAACTACGATTATTTATGGACAGATAAGAATTGGTCGCGAGGAAACATCCCTTCCCTTTAGAATAAAATTTAATTAAACTTTTTATATTTTCATTCAAGAGATTGAATCTGTTTTCCCGAAAATAAATTTATATTTACCTCAAATTGTATGTGTTCTCTTTATGTTATCGTATGATTTTATCATTTGATAGTTGGATTTCATTGTGAAATATGTAGGATATATGTAGGTTCTGGATATCCGGTTGCAGTTCTTTGATGTAATTTTCTGTTTAATATTTACGTAAAATTCTTCATGAAATGTTAAGAAAATATTTATAGTTGAAATTTATCTAACACGAAACTATTCCGAATTATATGAAAATTTTGGTTTTGTAATAATTAGTTAAGCGGGGTTAAAGAGTAAAAACCGAGTTAAAATTATATTTGATTGTTTTTTTTTAGGTATGAGCAATTTCTGCGTAAACTTCTCCCATATGTACTTTCAAAATTTTAGGGGTATTCGTTTTAAGATTTTCCGAGGGATATGATATTTCTCCCGGAGTGGCACCCTCCCTCCTGAAGTACCTGGATAGTTTTCTGATTATTATAAACGTAACAAGTTGATATAATGAATTATTTTGAACACAAAAGGAATCAAACATTACATCTGATTGGGTTTTGGGTGAATGGTTTGTATATTCGTCCGTTACTTTCAGATTCCGCTCAAATCTTGTAAGGTATGAAGTCATCTCTATTGGAACGTTTTACTTATTCTCGAAATTCATTAATTTCTGGAGAAAAACGAGCTTTTTTGTTTCATATATTTTTTTTAGTAGACGCATTTTCGTTTAACGGTAATTTGCTCGTTTATTCTCGGTAAAAATTTCCATAGGGATTGTGGTCGGGATAGGAGCCAGTTGCATCGCTTTGCCGTATCCTCTGAACTACATATTTGGTTTTATTATGATTTTTTTTTAGTTTCTATCTGTTTAATTTTACACAAAATAAGCGTAGGGCTACGTTAAGGTGTCGGATCTTTAAAGTTAAAAGCATCCTTGGTTTGATTTAATGGATATGAACTGAGGACCGATTTGATGGACACTATTTATTTTTTTGTGACTTGAAAATATGTTTAATATCTGAAGTGGGTTTCGAGTAAGGTCTTGCTTTTTAATTCTGAAAACATTGAATATGCAAAATATATATATATTTTTTAATAAATTTTTAAAGATTTTTTTTAAGAATCTTCTGATGATAAGATTAAAAATACTGACGACCGATTTGGCACCTAATCTTAGTAAATTATTCGTTTCAAGTACTGAATTTCTTTCGTGATAGCATATTTGATCGTGCAACCCTTGAATTCATCCTCTAGTTATGATTTTTATGTTGGATCCAAAGATTTTTTGCAAGGAATTTATACGTAATTATCAAATTGTAAATTCACTAAATTTAAAAAAGATTAATTACTTAACGTAATTAGTTGAACTTTCTTTTATATAAAATAGAAAAATTTAATGGCACAATTTAATATTTAAGAGAAAAGTAAATTGGTCAAGTGAATGATACACAATGCGAGAAAATGACTGTACTAACGTTTCCGATCCTGTAGAAATCATCGGCGCGTGTCAAGGCGCATACTTGTACGTTACTACTACGATAAACGAGTAATTGTTACATCGTTTGTATTTGTAACGGCAGGGTTGGCGAGGATGATGAAGTCCGAGCGCGGTGGTGGCTCAGCGGCTCAGTTCTGGTGTGGGAGCTAGCATATGTCCCTCTAATGGCCTCAATTAGGGATTGCCAATCGACAATGACTGATTACCGCCCACTTGACCGTTTCAATTGATTTCGAAATTTAATTGGATTCTTCTTTTCTTTCTGTCATTTAAACGAATTCATTCAAATGTTTCATTTATTAAAAAAGAGGTTTATTGTTGTTTTACATTTATTGCTAATCGCTAATCTTTTTTTTATTTTTCATTGTTTTTATTAATTTAACAAAAAGGAGATAACATATCACATAAAATTAATATTGCATGTCATAAAATAATTACAACAGTTTATTCCTAATAACATTTTTTTAAACACTTGTCTCAAACAGTACGTAATTAATTAAAATTCCAGTATTTGGTACGTATAGTTGTTCTAGATGGTACTATATTTTTTTATTTCCTATCTTATCGTATTTTATTAGCCATTCTATTTGTAGAATTTTTATTATGGAAATTCTACGTAATTGTACACAATATGATGAGAGGTTCTTCATTAATTTTATTCAGTTTGTAGAAGTTTACCTTTTAAAAGTCTGAACTGTTGGGTAATCAAATTAACCAATCATCTACGCTTCTAGAAAAAGTATTAAGGGCGATCATACTATTTGGAATTTACTATAGTACCGGTCATTAATTTTTCTGTTGATCTTAATTTCAGTCATTTATACTCAGTGTGCCTGATTTTAAAATCTATCAGTTTGTCAAATTTAGGTCGTAGAGAAATGTGTAAGAAGAATCTGCGCAGTTGAAAACTTACTGATAAATTATTTTAGAACATTCTCGATACTTTTCATTACGCCCTATAGTGCAAACATTTTTCCAGTTAGATAAGATTTTTTATTTATTTTTACCCTAATAGTTAATAATTTTAAAATTTAAATAAGGCGTGTACTTCTATTATTAATTGTTTATAACAGTTACTTTTGAAATTTCTTCCTGTACACTAGAAAATATTGAAAGTAATTTTTTCAGTTAATTATTTTTTTAGTTTGATTATATTATTGCAACATGAAATAAAAAAAAAAAAAAAACGTAAAAAAATGATGTTGCTTTTAATTGATTGTATCTACAAAAATTCTTTCTTTTAAATTCAAATTAAAACCAGTCTAAACCATAAAAAACTACTACTATTTTTTAGTGACAGTTATAGTCTGACCAGTTATTTTTAAAAAAATTCAAACAGTCTTTTACAAACTTTTCTTTCTATAAAAGAATTTAATGTTGTTAGATGATACCACTGTATAAACAAATGAAAGTAATTTAAATGACTAGTAAATTCATTATCAACTAATAAAATTAATTGATTTTTTGAAACAGTTCAAAAAATTATTCACTGGATGACTTGTAACCAGCCACTTAATTTTAAGTATGGATAAAATCGTTCCGATGTGCTATTCAAATAGACGTAACATTACTGATTGTGTTGAAAGTATTCCTATAATGATAACAGTACTGTTTCTGTATCACTTTCCTTAAAATTTCTCTTTGTCTAATTGGATATAATAAATTCTCGTTGGAAGATGATACTGATTTCATCTTGGCAAAAAATTGGATCATTTTAATCGCCAAACTTCTTATTAAAACGCAAAATGTCATTATAATTGGATATTTATTATTATTCTCATCTAAAAATATATACCTCTTTCAAAAAATCAGATCGAGTTTTCAAGATACAAGAATGAGTGTCAGATGATTGTTTAGCTCCCGTAGATATCAATCATGTAAACTTAATATACTGTAGTCAAAAATAAAAGCTTAAAAATATCCACCATGACTAAAAACGCGTTACTAAAAACAATATTTCAGCGTATGAGAACGGATCTTATTACGTTACTTTACCATTTCTCTTAAATTAATGAGCCATTTATTAGATCTATCCATCAATTTATTTAAAATAATGTCTAAATAAATCTAAAATATTTATTAATATTATTTAAAACGTATGTAAAAAAAAAATATTTTCTTCAACTGCAAAAATGTAGACACAGGTAATTTTAAAATCAGTAATTTGTCAAATTAAAAAAAAAAAAAAAAAAAAAAACCAGTTCATATATATGGAAATTCATATCATTATGTAATATATATCTTATATTCAAAGCCGAAAGTTTGTTTGTTTGTACGTTCCCGCATTAC
Source organism: Lycorma delicatula (assembly GCF_047948215.1). NCBI lineage: Eukaryota > Metazoa > Arthropoda > Insecta > Hemiptera > Fulgoridae > Lycorma > Lycorma delicatula. Next base: position 179,478,516 of record NC_134456.1, on the reverse strand, counting down.
GCGAGAACCAACCGAACGATTGCTTTCAAATTTTCAGGTTATATTCGTGTTATCCCAGGGAGGATTTTAAGCCAAAGACCCAGGCTCTAGCTTCCTTTGGGGTGAAGTTTAATTAAAGTAATTCATTAAAGAATAGAAAAATTAATAACTAAAAATTAAGTAAATTTCTGTCACCATGCCAAGAGAAATAAGTCATGAAGTCTTCCTTGTCAAAGGTCTGTGTTCTTTAGTTACCATAGTTATTACTGTTCTGTCTTTGTGATTTAGTTTCTTTTTCAGGTTTCTATAGTGTTTGAATATTTTAATTGTTATTTATATTAGTATTATTCTCACAACTATGAAGATAATGAACACTGCGGGGGTCCCGGCTAGACGGGATTGGAGTTCTGCGAGGGTCCACGGGGGAGCATCTTGATTAGCATCCGCGGCTGATATATTTGTATATACATATACATACTGTGGTGATAATCAAATTTGTAACGCTGTTTCGCTTAACCTCTCCAAGCGTACGACTTCTTCCGGTGTAAGTGCAAACTAAGAAAGGATTTTTGAATTTCTTAGTTTAAAGAATTTAAATGGGATAATATATAATAGTTTTACTATTCTTTTTCTAATTTCTCGCTAACGAATGAATATATCAATTTGATTTTGGGTGAATCTAAGCTCCATGTTAATATCTAAATAACAATTTATAGATTTTTGAAATTTTACCTTGAAAGGGGCAAAGAAAGATAAAAATGTTGAAGAATGAATGAAAATGATTCCCATTTCGAACTATAACAAAAGAGGTATTCAGTAGATTTGGGCTTGCAAATGCTATTCTTCATATATAAATATCTAAAACTATTTTTGGGTTTCGTTGAATTTCGTTTTTAACGTTACTATGATGTAAGGAGCGGCGACTTACCAACAAAGCCACTGCCACTTATTGTATGTGCGACGCGACTGGCTGCACCTGCCTCCGGTTATTTGACTAAAAAACATAATATAAAAAAAAAGGTTGACCGCGATGGGAAACGCAAGTAACTATACAGCGCAGGTGAAGCGGTTGCTAGTATGTATATATATATATATATATATTGTGTAATTAATTTATATTTTGTGGTAATAACCAAGTTTGTAACGCTGTTTTGCTAGATCCAGCCGAAATAATTCGGGGGCAGTTCCCTTTTCTTTATCCCATGAGTAGCGTACCTTCCTGTTCCCTTCCTAATCTATAATTAGATTTTTTCTATATTAACAGTTTTTAATCTATAATAATACTATATTTATCTCATATTTTTAGAATCACCGATAAATCGTCACATAACTTATCGAAAAATTAATCCTTTAAGATTAATTTTTTTTTACTCTCCCCATTGGAAAAATGCTTTATGTATACAAACTCAATAAGAATAATTAATATTTAAGTACTTAACAAAAAACATTACGTCATCTATTCCGGAACGTTTGCAATCATGAAAAATAGCCTCCTCGAATTTATTAAAAATAATTTTTTTGGGAATTAATTAAAATTTTGCTTATAACCTAACGGTGGCTGAAATTTATACGATATAAATCAAACGTCGTTTTACGCTATTGAATTTATATAATTTGGAAAAATTCGAAATGATAAAAAATATGTTCTAGTTGACACTCGCCCAAAAAGATGATCGCCTTAGGGATAAAAAATTTCTTTCGTTCAGTTTTTTTTTATCTGTCACTCCGATTTTTAGAATTTTACGTCTCTTTTGATTCTGTCGATTGTCTTTTTATTAACTATTGCATTAATTATGTCGATTATTATTTTATCATTTAGTTTCTTAAGTGCATAAAACAAGTTAACTTACAGGAACTAAATTATTTATTTCTTAATTTTAATAATTTATTTTAAGAAGCAATTTTATTAGATTTTTAAATGTTAAATTACCCTAGTTAGTTAACAAACTAATACTAGTTTCGCAGTAAAGTATAAAATAATTTGTGTTTATTATTTATCGTCATGCAACAAATAAATAAATCTTTCTTTTGTAACTTCTATATAATTTCTGTTTTATTATCTGTGAAAATAACTGAACGTACCTTTTATTTTTGCATTATTAAAATAGTAAATTCCCCTTATTATTTTATAGTGGACTCCAAATAGCGTGTGAGCACTATCTAATAATTTTAACAATTGTGCAAAATATCAGAAATAGTAGGTTTTAGAATCACCGGCTTATCGTGAAGTTTTTTCCTCCCCAAGTTGTGTATTCTCAAGCCTAACTTTCCGTAATTTTTAAATAATCTTCCAATTAATTTATTCCTGTAATATACTTAGATAACATTAAAGCTTCCTTTGAAGAATCTATTAAAATTCTCTTCATAAAAAAAAAAATGAAAAAATTACTATAAAAAATATTGTGTTTTTTTTGGGTCTTTTGGGATCTTTTTTGTATATTATTACATAATCCACAGATCTCGACGAGAAATGTATGGAATCCATACATTTTTAGCTTTTAGTTCTGTGAACAGTAGATTTCACTTGTATTTGACTGAGTTTCACAAATTTAGCCTTAAAAGAAATAGAATTATTTCAGAGAATATTAAAATAAAGTACAGAGCTGTCCTGGTTGCCAGGAATAATCTAGTACAAGCATGGCCAACATACGGCCCGCGTAATGAATTTATGCGGCCTACGAAATATTTTTCAATATAAGCATTTTTTATAAGAAATTGAGTAATGGAAAATACGGAAATTTAAAGGTAAATTTCCATGCCATGGTCAAAACTGTTAACCATGGCTGATCTAGTATGTAAACCTTACTACATTACTAACATCGTGCGCTCAGTTTCCAAGGATACTGGACATCACGGAGATTAATGATTATCGGGGATATACTTTTGCAGTATAATAATTTTTTTTTAATTTATATTTTAATAAAATGTAATTATCTAAACTGGAGGCTAGTGTTAAAATTTTATATCACTCGTTAAGTTGGTTATTTCAAATTACAAGCGATAATGGACTCCATTTATTGGTTGACATTTGAATTGGAATTTTTATGATAAAATCGTTACAACTACGTTGTTACACTTATTAGCAAGGACCTTATTGCAAAAGTTATTTAAACTCGGAAAACACATTTTATCCGTCCAAAGAAGTTTAATTCCGATCAGTTTCCTTCTTAGGCGGGTATGTATTGTAGTTTATCGAATAGTATGCACTACTTGTACATAACAAATTCTCTCTAGGCATTATTGATAACCGATTCGTTATCTTTGATATTAATTTTATGTTACCATCGTTAAATTAGATTTTTTAGCTTTATAATTAATTTTATAGAATTAACACATTTGTTTATTTTAGGCCTTCATATAATTTCAGGTGAAAATTAATTATTAGAGATAGAGATAGATGGAGAGTGAGTGAGAAATTATGAAGGGGAAGCGAAAGAGAGGTTTATTATAATTGAATGTCATTTTGTTAATTATTAAAAGCGAATTTTGAATTTTATTTCACATTGTAAATAATTTTTTTTTAAATTAGAAATTCCCTTGTCATTATATAACATCACTTTTCATTCATTTTTTGTTTATTCATTATTACGTGTCCTTTTTCTACCCCTTAACCTTGTTAATTAATGCTGTTGCCTATATTTATACTTTTTTTTTGTTGATTATTTAAAATAAATTTTACCTTTTTATATTTTTTAATTTTAATTTCCCCGCAGTCATACACGATTATATAAAAGAGGGGAAATATTTTTTAATTTTGGTATAAATTTCACTGCGGTTTTCTCATCGTTTTGAGGTCAATTCAAACATTTTACAAACTTAGTTATAAAATATTCTATATATATTTTTTTTTAGTGTATATTTTGATTTATATCTTGGAATTTATTTAATTTATAATTTTTAAATTTAGTTATATAACTTGTATATTAGGATATTTATTTAAATTTGGAAAATAAAACAGGTGAACGTCTTTTAGTGAGGTTTGGGTGACGGACGTAATAGAAATCTTTTTTCAAGCGTGTTTATTTACCTTAAAAAATATAATCCTACTGTGAAATATAGTAAAAAATCTTTTTAAACAATCTCAAAAGTATTTCGTCCTCTAATAAAGTAATTTTTACAATTTAAAAAATATTGGAGTTCAGTTTGTTATCAGCTTTTGTTTTTTACGATTATGTTCTGCCTACCGAGGTACAGCGAGAGTCGTTCGGGAAATTTTCGGCCTGACATAGAGATGCGCTGGTGAATTTAAATGACTGCTACGTTTAATAAAATCGTCTCAAAATTACACAATTCCATATTAAATGATCACCGAGTGAAGACGTTTAGATTTATTCAAACGGGATTCCGCTGAATTTTTTTTGAAGTTTTATAACAGTAGGTGAAACACGGATTCATCATTGATGAGTCCATGTTTGACTGCTCTCACCAAAAAGCGGGTGAAAGTGCACCAAAGAAAGCGCAAACGGGTCCATCAGTAAGAAGAGTCATGGCCTTGGTGTCTTTTTGGATTCTCGTGGTGTGATGCCCATAGACTACGCATAAAAAGACAGGACCATCAACGGGTATTACGCTTAAATAATGGACTGATTGAAGGTTGTAATTCAAACTAAACATCCACAGCTGGTCAAAAAGGAATTTTTTACTTTTTTTGAATTTTTGATTATGAAAAAGTTTTTCTCTTTGACCGCGATAATGTGCCTGCACAAATGTGTATGGTTGTTGCAGAAAAACACCATGAGCTGCGCTTCGAAATATTTTCAAATGCGCCGTATTCGGCTCTCAGTGATTACTTCCTCTTCCAAACCTGAAGAAATTTTTTTTGTTGAAGGTTTACTTCAAATGATTAAGTCAAAACTGAGAAACCGCTTATTTTGCAGAATTAGACAAAAAAAAAAAAAAATCGCGTTTAAAAAGTTGGAAAGTCGTTCTAAATTTATCGAATTGCCAGATGACTACGTTGATAAAAAAACTGACATGGACACCACATGATTTCTTTCCTTGTACGCCTATTAAATTACATATACACACTTTTTTTTTAAATGAAAAGTACATAAAATTTTATTTCATTAATAACTTATAATATTTTTTCATATTTTTCTATTGTTATTATTGAATTATTATTTATTGTAAAATTTTCTTACAATCAGAGATTAATAATTATTAATAAATCAATATATTTAAAAAAAAGTTAAAAAACAAGGAGATGAAGTCGTCTGAATCGAACCAATGTTCCTTTCTAAACCTTCCACATTAATATCCGAATATTTCGTTAATTAAATTTTCATTTGGCTATAACTCTGGAACCAATGAAAATAAATACTACTTATGATATATCTTGAAAACCTCTCGATGAGGACTTATTACTACAGCTAAGAAAAAGTCTAAAATCCATTTTTTTTTTTTGTATTTTGCGCGTTTTTGCACACTTTTGGTTCAGTCGATTGCAATCAAAAGGGAGGTGCATAATTAGATATTACAGCAGTCCTAAATTCAAAATTTCAACATCCTACGGCCAATCGTTTTTGAATTATGCGAGATACATATGTACGTGCAGACATCATGGCGAAATTAGTCAAAATGGATATTTCCGTTGAAATCTGAAAACCGAAATTTTACGCGATCACAATACTTTCTTTACTTTATACAAGGAAGTAAAAATTTTGTTTTCGTTGTTGGACCGAAAACGTTACAAAAGGCTCTGGTATTAGGGTGAAAACAGTTTTAAAACCTTATCGTAAGGTTTTACTTATTACTAATCCGCCAAAATTCTCCCTCTTCTATAAAGAGTTCCATACATTTTTTTTTTAACTTTTAACCAGCTTCAATTCATGTACATTTTTTAATTAGAAAAAGTTTTTTTTATGGAAAAATTAAGTTCGTTGGCGTAAATATAATTTTTAACTTTTATTTATAGCGGAGAAATTACATTTTAATCTAGGAAATTTCATAAACATCAAAGGCATCGATTTAATTACGTACACTTGTTCGTTGATGAATCTTTATGACTTTTCGATTTTATAAAATAAAAAGCTAAAACGGTTTTAGTAATCATATTTACATTATAGATGTATTTTATCAAATAACAAGTATTATTATTACTTATTACTACTCTGTCTTGTCTTATTATTATAATAGAAATTCAATTAATTTTAATTTAAGTTTTGCATTTATTAATATATTGTTAAATTATACTATGCAGAGTGAATTTAATACCTAATTTTGTAACATTTATATAATATGTTATAGTACAGATCTCGTGGCACAGTGGTACGATCTCAGCTTTTTATCCATAAGACCCCGTATTCGAATCTCGGCTAGTCTTGGGATTTATATTTATTTCATACGCTACAAAATTTCTATTCCACATTTCCATCCACAAGTTACAAGCTTATGTGGTAAATTTTCGTCGACCAAAAAAAATAATCATCCTCTTCGTTTAGGCGTTTTATAACGGTACTTATAGTATTTCTTAGGAATAGAATCCTAGCTTTATTCGAAAGGCACCTCAGAAACTGGTTAAAAATGTGTTCAATCTGACTTGATATTGAATCTTTAAATAACCCGATATGACCAGGATTTCTTATGATATTATTCAAGGGAAAAGAAATCAATGGGTGGGAGAGGTTATGGAAATAGAACGGTGATCCCTTCGGGGATCATCTTATAAGAGAAAAACCACCGCCAACTGCCCAAAAATTTCATAATACTTATAATTAGTGCGACCATTAATTCCACTGAAATTATTAAATCGGTGTATTACATTTATATTCAAAACGATGACAGCAGCACAATGCTAAAATAATTACGTGGAGTTCTTGCTTTATCCAACTAATAAATACGAATTAATACAATGAGTTTCATACAGGAATAAAATAGCCAATAGTGCCTCGGCTATTTCCTGAGGAACATTCTCATCGATTCTCTATACAAAGGAATAAGAGGAAGACTGAACTACATTGAATTTAAATCTTGATTTCATTGAAGGTTACCTGTGTATTTAATAGTATTCATTTGGTTTTGTGCTTTGATAGATTTCTCAAAGTAATTCTAGTAGTTCACCCACCGAGTTGGTCTAGTGGTGAACGCGTCTTCTCAAATCAGCTGATTTCGAGGTCCAGAGTTCCAACGTTCAGATCCTAGTAAACGCAGTTACTTTTACACAAATTTAAATACTACATCAAAACGATACCGGTGCTTTTTGGTGGTTGTGTTTCAATTAACCACACATCTCAGATACGGTCGACCTGAGAATGTACAACACTACAGTTCACTTACACTCATACAAATCAATCTCATTTCTCCTCTTAGGTAATATCTGACGGTGATTCTAGTAGTTCATTTACGTGATTCCTGTATTTATTATTAGATAACATTCAATTCATTACTTTCTAACGAAAGTTTTTTTAATTTATCTGTTCTTTTTTGGGAAATCATAGAAGCTATAACCTCTGTGTATTCAAAGCTTAATTCAGATAAATACAACATTAAAAAAAAACTGAAGCTTTCAAGAGAAATTGAATACATTACTTGCTCCCATAGTCAACTATTTTTCTAAATGATTCCTTTTTGTTATTCATTTTTTACTGGGATATTCCTAGCACCGATTTTCACTAGTGAATCGGTTTTGTGAAAATTTCTGAGTTTGCAGAACTTGACCATTAACTTGACTTCTAATAAACTTCTTCTTTAACCTAATTTTAAATTTAAGTAATTATTACTGAGCGTGAAGTAAGGCTGTCTAGAACGTGGGGAAAGGGTTATAATAACAGACTTAAGTGCACTCTTCATCACCGCAAAACTTCAAGAAGATTAGTAATCAATTTATCTACTTGGAGTTTTACGAAAAAAAAAACTTTGAAGGTCCGAATGACTATGGGGTATACATTTTTACACTATAAAACTCTAACAATGATGAAGACTAATTAATATTAATTTTAACATTAATTTTTTGTAAAACGATAATGGATTTAATTTAACGGACATGACCAGCAAGTGACTCCTAAAAATTACACAGCCACAGTTTATGCCAAGCTTATTAGGAAAAATGAACAATAAATTACTTTTCCATTGCCTTATACACTGAGCCAAATATTTTTCTTCTTATCAGTCTGCTGGATTATATTTTATTCCACATGAATCTGTTTAATCCTTTACCTGTACCTGTAGTGTGCATTCTCAGATAAAGCAACTCTGAGCAGTATTTTAGGCCCTTTATATGCATTAAAGCCGTAAAAACGGCTTGAATACTGTAAAACAGTAAATGAATTCATACCTTTCTTTTGGGGAACAATTGATTGTATGCCGTTTTTCTACTCAGTAGAGGAATATTTGAAGCTAATTTTAAAAAAATTTATAAAACTTAAAGGATGGATAATAATGACAGCTCTTAATTATAATAATAGCTCTTAATAATGACAGCTATCGTTGCTGATAAGTTTGAAGTTCAATAACATTTTTTCATAACTCAAAAATTCACGGTTGACTGTTTATTTTCCAATCACATCTGTTAATTAACCTATGTAAATTTCATTTCATTATTTAAAATTGTCTGCAAAAACTAAAGAATAATTTTTTCTCACGACTTCATCCATGATTTTCCTTGATTTTTACGGCTTTTAGGTAAATTTCATAAGAAGCTACCTATTGTAATGGGTACCATGATTCGACTTCCGAAACATTTTGACATATCTTCGCGTTTCACATCCCCCAAACCCCAAAACCACCACCAGTTCAAACGTTTATATATACATTTATATAAATATATATATTTCACTTTCTTGTGGAAACGATAATTGTCATAATATTTCGTTAATCACTTTCAAATTGATACATAAAATATACCGACTCAAAATCTCGGTCGAGTTTGTTAATGGGCAAAATTTGATCATGGAGTTGGAAATCGGGGGGTTTTTCTAATAAACAACATATTATTCTTACTTTCTTATTAAGTAAAATATTGAATTCAATTAAAGTTCCCACTATTCTTTGGATAAGGGCCTAAAACTTATATAAGTAAATTTTTTTGATATCACCAACCATTCGCTCAGGGGTTGAAAAAATTGGGTTTCGAAGACAAAAAAAATCATTCCTCCCTTAATAGGCACAGTAACAAATCAGTTTAAAGTGGTCTTTAGTCCTCTAAACATTACCTTAAACTTTTCTCTGAATCAATTTTTGATATGATCAACCTTTATGGCAAGGGATGACCAAAATATTGCTGGAATTTTAAGAAAATGGGGCTTTTTTCCTGTTTAGCTTCCGGGAATCACCGTTAGGTATTACTTCAGAGGACGATTGAGGATATTAATGAGTGTAAGTGAACTGTAATCTTGTACATTCTCAGCTCGACCATTTCTGAGATGTGTAGTTAATTGAAACACAACCAACAAAGAACACCCGTATCATTTTGATCTAGTATTCAAATCCGTATAAAAGTAACTGCGTTTGCTAGGATTTGAACATTGGAACTTTCTACTTCAAAATCAGCCGATTTACGAAGCCGCGTTCACTAGTAGACCAACCCGGTGGGCAAGAAAATGGAGCTTGTCGTATGCTAAATATGTGAAACTTATTTCGCATGCAGCCATTGTCGTATTGAGTAAATTTGATCTTTTTCTTAACTTTAAGATTGATATCTTTTTTATCCCCTACTTTTTTTTTCTTTTTTTTCCTGTTTAGCTTCCGGTAACTACCGTTTAGATAATTCTTCAGAGGATGAATGAGGATGATATGAATGAGTGTAAATGAAGTGTAGTCTTGTACATTCTCAGTTCGACCATTCCTGAGATGTGTGGTTAATTGAAACCCAACCACCAATGAACACCGGTATCCACGATCTAGTATTCAAATCCATGTAAAAATAACTGGCTTTACTAGGACTTGAACGCTGTAACTCTCGACTTCCAAATCAGCTGATTTGGGAAGACGCGTTAATCACTAGACCAACCCGGTATTTATCCCCTACTTAGCTCCAGTGAATTACACCTCCGCCTTCCGGCGTTCCGAAAGGGATTTTTTGCTATTAACAGTTTTCCGGTTATTGATCATTTTTTAAAATCACTAATATCTCAATCGGGAATGATTTTTTTTTAATTGTTAAAGTGTTGTTACATTTGTTTTGATAATCTAGTAAATAATAAAAAAAAATCCCTTTCGGCACGCCGGAAGGGGGAGGTAAATTTCACCGTTGCGAAGTAGGGGATAAAAGAGATTTCCACCTTAGTTAAGAAAAATCTCAAATTTTCTCAATACGACAATGGTTGCGTGTTTAAAAAAAGTTTCACATGTTTAGCATACGAATGCCCTATTTTCTTACAATTCCAGCAACATTTTGGTCATCCCTTGCCGTAAGGGTGGGTCATATCAAAAATTGTTTCAGATAAAAGTTTTAGGTAATGTTTAGAGGACTAACGACCACTTTGAACCGATTCTATACTTATCTATTAAGGGAGATATGATTTTTTTTGGTTTTCGAAACCCCATTTTTCCACCCCCTTGACCAATGGTTGGTGATATCAAAAACCTTTACGTAGATAAGTTTTAGGCCCTTATCCAAAGAACAAAAGGAAACGAATTCGATATTTTGCTTAATAAGAAAATTAAAGCGATATTTTGTTTTTTTCGAAAAAGCCCCATGGTCCAATTTTGCCCATTAATGAATTCGACCGATTTTTGGGTCTTTATATTTTATGTATCATATCATATCATATATCATATCATATCATTTCATCATATGTTGAAAATGGTTGGCGCAAAATTACTGCAGTTGTCACAGGTAAGTGAAATATATATATATATATATATATATATATATATATATATAAACTTTTGAACTGACGGTGGTTTTGGAGTCTGAGAGATGAGAAACACGAAGATATGTCGGAAGTTTCCGGAAATCGAATCATGGTACCCATTACAATAGGTAGCTTTCTTATGAAATCTACCTAAAAAAAGAATTGTTATTACTTCGGGGATTTATTGATATTAGTAAATAAAAATATACAATAGATAAATAAATAACTCTTAGAAAAAAAAAACAATAGTGGCATATTGCCTTATAAGGATCATTTTACGTATTTGATAGTAAATGTATTAAATGTCGGTACAATACTTCTTCATCTCGATATTTTTTTTTTTTTTAACTGAATTTTTACGGGCATCGACTGCTAAGGTCATTAGCCCTCGTCACATTCTTTAAAAGAAATTATTATCTCCATCAGGATCGTCATATGTAAGGGTGTAAAGGGCCTTTACATTTTATTTAAAAACACAACTTCACAATAAACATTAAAACATAAAAGACAAGGACAATCACAAACACTTACGGGGTGTAAAGGGCCCCAATATTAAAATTTGAGATAGGTTCTCAAAAGACCATGAAATTAAAATTAAAATTAAACTTATCAATACCATATCTTTCTTTCTTTCTTCTACGAAGTCTCATTTATAGTTTGTTTAAGCACCCTCGGGGCGACCAGAACCGCCGTTGAGCAGTATATCAGTCGTGCCAGGGTGCCGTGGCATTTGAATCCTTCTTATATCAGGCCATAGGCATGCACGGCGTACACCCATAGCCTCGCGCCCTCAATCCACCCTTGAGGGTCCCCATGCCATCATCGGACACACACCGACTCACTGCTCCTGAATGCAGGTGAGCCAAAATGGTCTAGGCAAGAGGGCTACCTCCCGTCACTATACGAGCCACGCTTCGAGACTCCCTTATATATATATATATATGCATGCATTTGAAATTAAAATTAAACTTATCAATACCATTTTTTCTTTATATATATATTAACTACCGCTTAGAGTTTCTTTTGTCACAGCTTTAAACTTTCATTTTATAGACTTTTAAGAAGTCCACTGGCGTGTAAAAATGCAACTATATTTTCTTCATTTCCATTATCCAGATCAGCACTAATATTATTTCTAAGACAGAACCTCTTTCTGAGGTCCTCATATATGGTACACTCTTCTATTAGATGCTTGATTGTCAGTGTTTTATTACAAAAACCGCACATTGGTCTCACTTCGCCGGTTAACATATATAAATTTGTTAATCGCGTGTGACCGATTCTAAGTCTGGTCACCGCTACTTGTTCACGGCGAGTCAACTTAAAGTCGCTTTTCCATTTGTAAGGAGAAGTTTTAACTGAGTTTAATTTTGTATTTAAACTCCTCCATTCAGCGTTCCACTTGTTTCTTACTATGTTTGTTAGACGGTTTTTAACATCTGCCACTCTTACAGGAAATGCATCCAAGTCATCGCAGACTGTTGCCTTTCTGGCAGCTTCGTCTGCGATTTCATTACCTGTAATACCAGCATGCCCTTGAGTCCATACAAATACGCATCGCTGTCCTCGTTGTTTTAGTACGTATAAAATGGACAGGATGTTTGCAATTAGGACATCCTTAATGTTCTTGTTCCGAATTGCGACGAGTGCACTTAATGAATCGGAACATATTAGCACTCTCTCTTCGCAATAGTGTTCAGTGTAGCGAAGAGCTTGCTGAATTGCAGTGAGTTCTGCCGTGTAGACACTGGCCACATCTGGCAGTCTCCAAAAGTGGGCTTCTTCATTTATATATATCGAACATCCAACACCATGTTCGGTTTTAGAACCGTCAGTATAAATTCTAATATGTTCTTCGTAACTACTGACGGTTGATAAAAATTCCTGCTGGATGATCACTGCTGGTTTCTTTTTTATTTTTCCTTGAGAGAGATCCAAACTTGTATTTACCGCTGGCAAGAGCCATGGCGGTATTTCTCTAGTAGAAATTGCTAGTGTCTCTGGAATAGCAATTTCATATTTTCTTCTTAATTCGTGGTACCTAATTCCGGTTGGTCTGGAATAGGTAGCACGATGTTCATATACTGCAGCCATAGGATGATTCGTAAACAATTTATTATTTATGTGAGCAGGGAAAGCCCATACATTTGCTGCATATCTTAACAAAAGGATCTCTCTTCTATAATGTAGTGGCATTATTCCGGCTTCAGACATCAGACTAGCCGCCGGACTTGTGCGGAAAGCGCCTGTTGCATATCTTATTCCGCTACTATGAACTACGTCTAACTTTCTTAAGTGCGACTTTCTAGCGGATGAATATACAATACATCCTTAGTCTAGTTTAGATTCAACCAATGCTTTATACAATCTCAATAATGTCTCTTTGTCTGAGCCCCAATTTAAATTCGATAAACATTTTATAATGTTTAGGGCTCTTTTGCATCTATCACTCAAGTCCTGTATATGTAATCCCCATGTAAGGGATTTATCCAATACTAGTCCTAAATATCTTACGCTATCTTTATATTGTATTGGATTATCGTCAATTGTCCACGCAGGACTTTGATGAGGAATTCTCTTCCTACAAAAGTGTACACAGCACGTTTTCTCTGGTGAGAATTGGAATCCGTTATTCCTTGCAACTTCATTTAGAGCATTGATCGCTCGTTGCAATTTGTACCTCACCATAGCAGTCTTGTTGCTGGCATACACAATTGCCAGATCATCAACATAGACGCTTTTGCTGATTTCTACTGGGATGGCTAGTATCAATTTATTAATGGCAATACTAAACAAGGTACCGCTCAACGGCGAACCCTGCGGTATGCCATTTTCCAAGATTCTTTCACATGAATATTCATTGTTGACGCGTAGTTGGAAGGTACGGTCATTCATGTAGTTGCTGAGCAGTATAGGCAGATTGCCACGAATGCCCCATTCATGTATCTGGAGCATTATACCATGACGCCAGGTCATATCGAAAGCCTTCTGAAGATCAAAGAAGACTCCGACACAATGTTTCCTTTTAATAAAGCTGTTATATATAATGTCCTCTAAGCTGATCATTTGATCAGTGGTATAATGGTATTGCCGAAAACCTGCTTGATTCGGTGATATCAGGTTTTCTTTTTCCAAAACCCAGACGAGTCGATTATTAATCATTTTTTCCAGTATTTTTCCCATAGCACACGTCAAAGAAATAGGACGATAGCTATTGGAGTCTGTTAAATTTTTCTTTTTCTTTGGTACTGGAACAACATGAGCTTTTTTCCACTGCTGCGGGTACGTTCCATCCCGCCATATTTTATTATAAAGTTCTAATAATCTGCGTGTTGCAGTGGTATTCAGCTGCCTGATCATATTATAATGGATTTCATCCGGACCAGCAGTTGTGTTACCTGCTTTTTCCAACGCTTTTGCGAATTCTTCCATTTTAAATGGTACATTATATGAGTAATTATACTCAGTTCTAAAATTTAGTAGACCTTCGAGTTCTTCTTTTTTGGTTCGAAAACCTTCCTCGTAGTTGGCCGTTCTGCTGGCCTTTTCGAAGTGATTGGATTACAGCTCTGCAATTTCATATGGAGTGTCTTTTATTTCATCTTCATCTTGAAGGCTAGTTATGGGAGCAAAATCATTACGCCCACAAATCTCCTTCACTTTCCTCCAAACATCTGATGCAGTAGTAGTTTTGTCGATGGATGACACGTATTGCTGCCAGGATCGTTTTTTCGAGTCTATCATAAGACGTTTTGCATACGCCCTGTATTTCTTAAAGGCAACAAGATTTTCTATGCTAGGAAGCTTCTTAAAGGCGTTATACGCTCTTTTCTTTCTTTTCATAGCTTCACTTATTTCATCGTACCACCATGGAACTGGTTTTTTCGTAATTTTCCCAGATGTTTTGGGAATATATCTCGATGCCGACTCAATTATTGCATTTGTTATGGCGTCGACATCGTCTCCGATAACTAAGTTGTTTCCGGGAGTATCGTTCTAGCTGTGAAGCTCGTCCAGTCTGCCTTTTCAAATAGCCATCTTTTAGGGATGGGATACATTGTTCTTGTAACATCAGTTACAATTTACACCGGGAAATGATCGCTTCCATGCAGATCGTCTATGACATGGAAGCTGTACCTCGGTGCTATCGATCCGCTTATAAGTGCAAGATCTATACAGGACGTCGATCCATCTCTGGCATTGAAAAAGGTTCCTGATCCGTCGTTTAAAATAATAAGTTCTGAATTCATCAGGAACCCTTCCAGTTCTCTTCCACGGGGATCTACTCGATCTGATCCCCAAAGAGAATTATGAGCATTAAAGTCACCCACCAGTAAAACAGCCGGGGGAAGCTCGGAAATTAGTCTTGCTATGTCATTTTTATTCCAATCAAAATACGGCAAGTATATGCTGCAGACAGTGACCTGGAGCGGACGCTTCATTCTAACGGCGACCGCTTGTAGGTTTGTGTTTAGAACAACCGCTTCGGTGGTAGCTCTAGTCGATGTTAATATAGCTACTCCACCTCTAACTCTTATATTTGGCGGTTGATCTCGCCGAAATATATCGAATCCTTTTAATTTAAAATTTTCATTTCGGCGGAAATGCGTTTCTTGCAGACATATACAGATCGGGTCTACATCATGTACTAAGCGTTGGAGCTCATGGATGTTTGAAAAACATCCATTGATGTTCCACTGTACTATCGACTCGCTAATTTTAAATTAAATTATTACCTAGGTTTTCCTTTCGGCCATCCTTTTTTTCTCTTCTTCTCCATCCCACGAACAGCATCGTGTTCGCGGAGAAGGTCGTCGCCTGTAAGGCTTCCGGTCTCCGTACCGGAGACCACCGAAGCCGCCGACGACGACGGGCATTGATCGGCACCGGTTACAGGCGCCGATTGTGGGGCGGCAACTTGGCCGACCCCAGACACGTGGGTCGCACCGGTCACCGCCTGTGGAGGGGGGGCACTCGTTCCCCCTGTGAATTTTTTTGTGGCCTCTGAGGCTTAGAGGCCACTTCAGTTACAGGAGGCTTGGGAGCCTCCATAACAGACTCTGTAGCTGTCACTTTCTTTTCATCGACTAAAATCTCACTAAGACGGACTTGAATTTCAGGTTTAGTGTCCGTTTTCTTCTGTATTGGAGCGACTTTCTGCTTTGGAGATGTGTCTTCAGGAGGCTGTACAATTATTCTTGGCTTAACAGGTTCTTTAGTGCTGAGAGGCTTCATTTTGTTTTCAATTATACTTTCAATTAAGCCAGCCAAGGTAGGTGCGAGTTTGTTGATGATTGCACTCTCATCAACAGCAACTGGAGCAGGCGCAGGAACAGCAGCCGGAGCCTGAGCATAGGTTGTTGTTGCTCTAGGTCTGCGGGCGTTTACGATCTTTTTTGCTTCAAAGTAGCTGACTTTATGCAGGGTTTTTACTTCCTTCACAGCTACTTCGTCTTTGTAAACAGGACAGTTCCTGGATCTACAGGAATGCTGTCCTCTGCAGTTTATGCAGGTAGGAGGCTCCTTACACGGCTCTCCTTTATGAACTTCATCACCGCACACGCATATTTGCGGCCTCTCACACCTAACAGCGGTGTGTCCAAAGCGTTGGCATTTAAAGCATCGCATTGGTTGCGGGACAAATGCCCGCACATCCAACCGATGTATGCCCGCTCTTATCTTCTCCGGCAAAGTAGGCCGGTTAAATGTAAGAACATGGGATGCTGAAGGTAGGACTTCACCATTCCCTCTCATGTTCAACCTCCGACATTCTAATACTCCATGCGCTAATTCTTCTACAATTTCCTGCTCCGTACAGTTAAGAAGATCCCGACAGACCACAACACCCCTTGAGGTGTTAAGCGTGCCGTGGGGATCAATACGTACAGTTAGTTCTCCAACTTTTTTAAGACCTAGGATCTTCTGTGATTGTATATCATTTACAGTCTCTACTAGAAGTCCTGTGAAAGTTTTCCTAATTTCCTTAACAGGGCCTCCAGCACATTTTGTTATTTCTCAAGCGATGAGGAATGGACTCACCTTCGAGAAATTACCGTCTTCTTTTGTAACAACTAAGTATTTTGGCTTTGGAACGTTGCTTTTGAAGAAAGCTTTTTGCAAGCTTTTCCTAGCCTCAACTTCAATTTTACGAGATTCCGCGCTCTTTCTCCATTTTGCCTCAGGCGAAACGGCCGGTTCTAAACGAGGGTGTTTGCGTGAACCCTCTGCCACGTTTGGTTGTTCAGTTTGCATGAACAGTTCATCCTGCTGTAGTAAGGCTAGCCGCCGGGGTACACCCCCACTCCAGGGCTACCAACCCTGGAGGTCCGTTCCGGTACTCCGGTGGAACCGGCATATGTCCTGGCAGAGAGCGGATGCGCAGTCTCTGCACTGACTCCAGGCCCTTACACACCAAAGCTTTCAGGGCTCCCATGCTTCGAACATGGGCACCTTAACTACATGCTTGCCATCGCGGGGGGCATGTGGACGACGAAAGGTCTCCGTTACACCTGCAAATAACTTTGACCGTGTCCGCCACATCGCCAGCTCTAAAGGCGGTATTAATCCATTTCCATAATCATTAAGAATTTCGTATCTGCAGGTGGCCGCAAAGTCCAGTCCTGTAATTCGGCCTATAGATTAAAATCGGCCGAAAAAAGCATATCCGAGAAACAACACTCGGAACCCCGTTAGCCAGCTATATGTAATGTACTTAAGTACAGCTGTTGCCGCCCTGGACGTGGAACGTAGATGTTATGTTCCGGACGTGGGGATTACCTACCTCAGGGCATCTCGATATTTGAAGATATTTTAAAAGAATTTGTTTATTTTTTAAATAATACATTATGACTCTCTTAATGATGGTTGTTTTTAATTTTCAAATATCTTATTTCTTATTAGGTTATCAAATCATATATGCCAGTTCCTCTAATAATTAAAAAATAACCATTCCTAACTGAAAATTTTATTCATTTTAAAAACAGTCAACTTGAACAATTTTGTTAAAAAAAAATTAAAAATTAGTTTTATTAATTCCCTTACTGAAAAAATAATGAAAAAAAAACTATTATTATTATTATTATTATAATAAAACTTGGGAAAGAAGTTATTAACCATGCAATGTCGAATCAAAAAAACTTCTTTTATATATTAGACACACAATACATTGAAGTCACATTACTTATATATAAATAAATAATATATATATATATATATATATATATATATATATATTAGTTAATTGAATTTAATTTACGTTACAGCTAGCCTAATTTATTACAAACAAGAGTGTTTGCAGATGGCTTAACGCACGATTTACCCTCGAAAATTTAGGATCTGTTTTAGTTACGGTTTGCTTATTTCTGTAATTAATAACGACATAAATTAGCAAACACACGTTGGATATATACTCACAACCTATCATTTATGCTCACATCAATAACTGTAACCCTTTCGTTCATTATATTTCTCTTTATAATTTATAATGTCATAGTTGTATTAATAATTAATTGATGGTAATTGACTAACAATAATTATTATTTAATAATTTGCTATTGTAGTAAATTTATAGTTTTAGAAATACTGTATCTACTTGATGTTTTATAAAATTGCCTAAAAATGTACGTTTCAGCTGTAAACATTTATTGCAGACTTAATTTATCGTTGTCGTGAAAGATGGATTCCTTTTTCATCAGTTTTATATTGTATCAATATTAATTTAATGATAAATATCATTTATTTAATTACAGAATGATATTATTCTTTCGTGATATTTATATTTTTTCAAAACAAAAAAAAATTTACTTTTCTTTTGTAGTATTTAGGTTGTGTATACGGTTCACTTAGGATTAGTCTAGTTATGAATTGTTAATTATATAATTTTGCAAGTGGTTCAGGTTGGATCATTTCCGTCTAATAATTGAAAACATATGGATGCTTATATGACCAGAAGATAGACCTCTGGTTGGGTAGTTGATAGAATAAATATTTAAAATTGTTAAATTTATTTTACTTGTATAAATTTGGAATTTTTAAATAATAAATTAAAAATTTAATATTATTCTTTTTTTCTTTTTTAATTATAAAAAAAGCTGAATTTAAACAAATGGTTCCAAAAATATAAGTGTAATATTTGTTAAATTCCTTAAATTTTAACTTTTAGAAAAAAATTAAATAGTTATTAAATAGTTTAGTAAAATTAAATAGTCTTTTTAAAAATTAAATAGTTTAATAAGTATTATTAAATATAAATAAATATATATATAAAATTAAAATTGTAAATAATATAATAATAATATATATATTAGAAAAATTAAAATTTCAAAAATTTGTTCATTTCCCGTTCGTTGTTGATCCATTTGGGGAAAATGCAAAAACGATCTTCAATTATAAGTTGATGTGAGTGAAATTAATCAGTGAACTATACTGTATTAACATGTTTTCTATTGTTTTGATTTTTCTATGTTATTAATTAATATATTTATTTTTAGAAGCAGAAAATATTTTTTTTTAAACTCTACAAGTGGAGAATACGTTATGTTCGGGAGGACGAAAGTTTCACATTGCTTACGCGTTGAGTATATTTACCTAATTATTTATTCATTAATGTGCTTGGGTGAAGAATAAAACCAGGGTAAAAAAAGAACTGACACCTATTTGCGGTACCTACTTTATTATACGGGACTGAAATTTAGATTCGTTCGA
This sequence comes from Lycorma delicatula, assembly GCF_047948215.1. Classification (NCBI taxonomy): domain Eukaryota; kingdom Metazoa; phylum Arthropoda; class Insecta; order Hemiptera; family Fulgoridae; genus Lycorma; species Lycorma delicatula. The sequence goes on along the minus strand of NC_134456.1, from coordinate 179,459,041 downwards.
CTAAGGATGGTAGTTTGATTCAGACGTCGGAGATGAGATTCTTAAGAGCTGCAAACAAAGGGTTGGACCAGATCGGGTAGATTCAGGACTGATGACATACGGAAGGAGTTGGGGTTTTCAGCATCAGTGACTGAATAAGGGTGAATAAGAAAAGGTGGAGTATACATCGTCTTTCAAGATTGACAGAAGATGGGTTGCCAAGGGCGGCGTTTAGGTATCGACCAGTGGTAAGAATGAGTACAGGCAGACCAAGATTGAGATGGGTGTCGGAACAGACTTAGATCTAATCCTCGGAAGAGAAGATGTGTTTGGGTGATATATCTATTTATGCCTCTACAATTTTAAACCATTTTTCGAAGCGTCCTTTCTATCAGCTAAAAAAAAAAATCAAATAATTCTTCTCGATCGTACGATATGTTTATTCAAATAAACAATACATTTTTGACGATTTAAAGAAAATAATTTGACTAATGGCAGACCCCATTTTCTTTAAGCCGACAATTAGAACTTGCCGATATTTATTATAGGATTTCCTAACGATATTTCTCATGAAGAAAAACAGTTTAAAAATAGTACATGACATTACAATTCAAATTTGTACAAAAATAATTTGCATATTAATAAAAATTATTTAGAAAATCAAAATGTTCGAAAACAAATATAAATTCCCTTAGAATTAATCTGATTTTTTTTTTAATTTTTCAGGGTGTTATTTATTTAGTACGTGTAAAGTCGTTGTTCTTGTAGGCGATAATACCGCTGATAGAGATGACACGGTTTTCCAATGTAATCCTCTTTTTACGTTGTATATATATTTTATTTACACTTTCGTTGCAAGCGTTGACATAATGCAGTAATGATAGAGAGGATCCTGAGTGAGAAGTAACAATTATCACTTGAAAGTTTCATATCATCTAGAACTTCTCAAGGAGTAGAAAATCCAAAATTTAACCTTATGAAATAATTTATTAAAAATTAATTTTTCAAACATGGTACCGCTGATATATTAAATAAATAAATTAACAATTAATATAATCCACCTTACTAGCATGTTGATATGTTCTCTAGATCTTTCGGCTTACTTCGAAGCCATCAGCAGGAGTTAAAATTAATGCATTAAAGTCAAAGTTTAAAAATCGTAGTTAAAAATTAAAAAAGTAATGACTGTCCCGGTCCTGCTAGTATACTAGTTTACTTTCGGTGTGAGTATACTAGTAGGACCGGGACAGTCATGACTGTTTTTGAATTTAACTACGATTTTTAAACTGTGACTTTAATGCATGAATTTTAACTCCTGATGATGGCTTCCAAGTAAGCCGAAAGAACTAGTGAATGTATCAGCGTGTTGATAAGGTGGCTTATATTAATTGTTAATTTATTGATTTTTATTAAAAACTGAAGAAGTTTTTAATAAATATTGATAAAATTTAACAGAAAATGAATAAAAGATCGGATTAATAATAGTCAATTTTTAAAAAAATTATATCATTTTATATATTACGATTCTGTTTTATAAAACTTTTTAGTCAAACGTGTAAGTAAAATGATGGGAACTATATTATTAGTCGATTAGCACTTCTATGAAAAATTAATTATCAACGAATTAGTAAATTAAGTCCGAAAATTATACGCTTGAATATAAGTGATTAGTAAAAGACTTATGTTACAAAATGTTTGTTTTAAATTTTCGCCTATATTTAATTATGTTACTAATAAAAGAATGCGGAAAAATTACTTCGTTATGACAAAAATTTGTTGGGAGTAGTAATTAAAAATTAAATAAAAACGTTTTCGAAAGATTACTTGTAATTTATTTTAAAATGCTTATGAATAAAATAATACTAGCTATTTTAGTTGGGATTTTTAAAAATTGTTTGAAAAGAAGGGTTTTTTAGTCGATAAAAAATAACTTTGATTGATTATTCATAAGTTTCTTACTCTTTTTATGTGGATAATTAATATCAATAGAAATGTGTTTATTACTTAAAAATAGAATTTTAAAAACTCAATACATATTTTTTTTTAAGTATGAAAGGGACACATAATTTTATTATAGCTAACTTCTGTACTAATGCCACTAAAGTAATTTTAAATTTAATTTTCTGTACTTCATATGAAACTTTGCACTTAAGCTGCTGTTTATAATAATTATAGAAAGTTAAGCATTTTGTTCCATGTTGTGCTTTTTCATCATAAAATAAGATAATTTAACTAATGGTGTTACACATCTTTATGTTTGTACTTTTTTTTTTTTTACGGATTCATAATAATTAGGGATCTGTATTTAAAACGCGGGGGTGCTTTTTAAAATTAAAATTCATGTAGAATTATATTATTACGTATGCAATTCATATCTTAGAGCGATGATACCGGACCGGCATAGTGATATTGTTGTTGTCCGTGCTGGACCGACCACGACCCGGGCAGCAGCCAGCTTATGAAAAGGAGGGAGATAGCGTTTAGCCAGGAGTTTTGTGTTGTCTACGTGATCGATACTAAACCCCCGCCGACTGCAGAGCAAATAATTCGACAAGAACGATTCGAAATGAGATTCGAGTGGGTGAAGAGACAACAGCAATGCTTCTCTCTAATATTGCCTCGCTAAATCTACTACTGCAGTGGTAATACGAAGCGGATTCACAATCTACGTTATTCGTTGTAGGACTCACTATTATTCCTGCTCGATTCTTATTATTCAAATTAAAACATAACAGATTATCATTATTATTTTAAACTATTGCATATAATGATAAGTATCTGGGTTTATTAATATTAATTTAAAATAATATTATTATTTTATCTTAATTTTTTTAAATTTTAACTAAAGGATTAATTAATATTTGTAATTTACCCGCAATTCATCTGTGTGTTATTATTGTTTTTCATTGACGCATAAATGTACCGTAACGATTTATTATATCGTCCAGATCAGAAATTCAGTCTATTTATATGAGAATAATAAATAAATTACTTTACATTAACCTAAAATTAAAGGAATTTAAGAAAATTGATGTGAAAATTAGTTGTTAGAATTCGTGTGTATTAAAATTAAAAGTAGATTAAAGATAATAAAAATAAATAAAAGTAATAATATAATTGTAATAAAAATATTATAATAGATAATAAAAAAAATCTGATGCGGACACGACATGACTTCCTTGTACCCTATTAAATTATATTTACACATTTTAAAAGTTCATAAAATTTTATTTCACTAATAACTTCTGATTTTTTTCATATATTTTTTCTTTTATTATTGAATTGTATTTATTGTAAATCTATTATTTAATAAATCAAATATTTAAATTATAAAAAAGAAAGGAAATAAAGTCGGATTCGAACCGATGTGCCTTCCCCTTGTAAGATCCAATTATTTCATTAATTAAAATTTTATTTGGCTATAACTCTGGAAGCAATGATTATAAGTACAACTTATGATATATTGTTGAAAAGCTCTCAATGAGGGCTTGTTACTGCAGTTAAGAAGAAATCCAAAATCCAATTTTTTTTATTTTGGGCCTTTTTGACACGTGTGGTCGTCGATTGCAATCAAATGGGAAAGTGCACAACTAGATGTTACAGTCCTAAATCCAAAATTTCAACATTCTACAGCTAATCATTTTTTAATTATGCGAGATAAAAACGTACGTACGTACAGACGTCACGCTGAAACTAGTTAAAATGGATGGTCAAAATGGATATTTCCATTAAAATCCGAAAAACCGAAATTTTTCGCGATTACAATACTTCCTTGCAAAAATTTGAAAAAATTAAAATTTTCTGATGATAATATTTTTTTAACTGAAATTATAAATAAAAAGTTGACTAGTTTAGATTAGACTAGGACTTAATAATTTTAAAAATTTCAGAATATATGTGTCTAATACATACAAAGTTTGAAAATGATTAAAGTAACTAAAAAATAGTAAATAACGTGCTTTTATGTGCGGTTGACAAGTTTTGATTTTTAATAGAGAATCTGATACAACTGTGTATCTTCTCTAATGCCTGTTATAACGTTTTCATTCTCCTAAATCAGCTCACATACAGTAAATTTCTACTTTCTTTTGCAATTCCGCATTTCAGAATTCAGCATCTATTCATTATTTTCCTAGCTTTATTATTATTCGTGTTTCACTCTTCTGTTAAGCGGCTATAAATCTATAATTTTTTTTTAGATTTCAAAAAAGAAAATTCCTAAATCTAAGTTTGGGAAGGCTTATTTTCTGCAAAGGTTTTCTAATGTACGTTGCACAAGCCAGATTGTACCACCTAGCCTTTTATACGTTCATTATTTGTAATTTTACTACCAAAATAACAAATTTCTACGAATTCTGGCTTATTATGTTTTGTTATCAATCCATTGTCCTCTTTTCTATGGTATTTCGTTACCTTTGTTTACTGTCAGTCTGTTTTTCTCCCCCAGTAATAAATCTATATGACTTATTACTTAATTGTAACTCATTTCTAGTTTCACCCAAAATAATATTATCGTCAATAGATCTTTAAATATTCTTAATATGTTGCAATGGCGTTAAATATGTTAAAATCTCCTTTATTGATATTTTTATTAACATACTAAATAACTAAAAACATAGACATTTTAACAAATAAGAAAAGTAAAAAATTAATTTGCCTTCATTCATAATAAAAGACGATCCTTTTAAAAGTCAGACAGATATTGTTCATGTTACTTGTAGCCTGTTAATATTCTATTAATCATAAAAACACCTTTGTAATCGTTAACGCATGACGCCAGAATTATTTTGTTTTTAAATTGTGATTTTCTTGTTTTTAAATGTGGAAAATTATTATATCTTCAATAAGGGAAAATGAATTTACCGTTGCTTTCAACGTTGCATTTAATTACAGGCACTTACATATATTATTCATATTATATCGTTAATTTTACTATTTTTTTTAGTCTCTGATAAATTGAATCTTATTTCTGTTTTATTCTAAATTTCATATGTTGTGGTAGTTAATTCAAAGAAAATATTTTAACTTTTTATTCTATTTTATTAGATTTTGTTACCGTATTATAAAAAAAGTTGTGTTGAATTTTATTTCAACTAGCTAGTGTTATCGGGTTAAAATTTTTCAATACAATTTTGTTTTACTTAATCTCTTTTCCGTTATCTCTTTTATTTTTAAATTTCTCTTAATTTTTTGTGCGATTTTTTTAATATAATTACAGTATGAGTATACTTTGTGAGGTCATGCGATCTGATTTCCGCAGTTAAAAAAAATTAGTTCATGGAAATTATTTACTGGTAAACACATTTATCGTAATAACGATAAAAACATAATCTGCCTCAATAAAGTAGCAAGTAAAGGCAATTTCGCACGAGTATAATACATCTTAATTATTGACACATCGTAATTGCATTCGAAGTTTCGAAAAGTTTTTCTGTAATCTCTTCACTTACTAAAATTCCGTTTAATATCTAGTTTTCTGTAGATAAAATTTGTTATAGGACTATATGGAGTGTTCCATATTTGTTCCACGCTCCAAGATATTTTCCTCTATGAAAGTTTGGTGGAGATCTTGAATTTGGAATTCTGAATAACTGCCATTTTCAACCATTAACGTCCCGTAAAAATCGAGTTTTGGTGTAGTTTTAGTTTTGACTTTCCCTCCGTTGTTTTTATTTTCCAGTTTTTCCCCTTACAGTTTATTACTCTTTATTTGAATTGGTCATTTTATATTTCAACAGGTCATGACGAAAACGTTTTCATGAAATGAATTTTCCTCTTTAACTTGATAAGAACCGCTAGCGGAAGCAAATGTTTGAGAACTAGAGGCGTTGTCCAGTAGGTTGTATACATAATTTTTTTTACAAAAATCTTAAATCGTGTAATACTTGAATTTTAAACTCTATTGCAAATAATCAAAATTAAAATATTTATCTTTGATCCGTTCTTCAAAACGATTAATATTAGCTTTAATAAGAGAAATCTATGTGTTTATCGGGTACCAAATTAATTCATTTGCTGTTTATATAAGTTTGTGTTCTTAAAATCGCTCGATTAATAAGTGAAATGTGGAAAAAAAATCCTTGATTGGACGTAAACCATAGATATGCTATGGTTTACGGAACCATATTTAGCTAAAAATTTATTGTCATTTTTAAATGTGAAAAAAATTAAAGCCTTGACTAATATAGTGGTCTAAAATAGACAAAACATCACAAATCTGAAAAAGAATTTTATAAAGGTACAGTAGTCGCGGCTTACCGAAAGTCGCCGATTTTAAAAGATGTTTTTGAATTATAATTTATCTATATGACCGTCTACGACACCCCTTCCGTGATTGTATTGAAGTAATGAAGCAACGTTTGTGCACGTGCAAAACAGATTTGTTTAATTGTAGTTATATCGTCAATCTTATTAATTTTACTAAACTACAAAATCAAATACTTAAACTTCGTACTCAGATGGTGTAGTTCCCATTTTAATTCTATTTATTTTGTACCTAAACGCTAATATTCTTAGCTCTTTCATAGTAGCCATACTTCCAGCCATCTAACGGAAACGTTTTAATATTACAACCATTTAATGAATTTTGATTTAAAGTAATAATAATAAAGTATTTAATTTAAATACATCTGAAGTGATAATAATAGTAATGATGAATTTAAATAGCGAACAAGGTTCCTAAATTGTTGATTGTATATCTGCAATCTTCTTAAAAGAATAGGGACTTTGAGGCTTTTTGTGTGAGATAACTTAAAAACAATACTACATTGTATAATACTTAATTGGTTGCTAAGCAGTTGAATTTTATAAACTGAGAATTTAATAGTTAATTGTTATCGTTTCTCATGTATAAAAAGTTTTAGGCCATTCGCAAGCAGATTTACTATGTTTTGAGAAAAAAATGTTTAGTTCAATTCAATGTATAAGAGATCTCCAACATTTATGTTTTTTCCCATTCAATTTCAGGTACATTGTTCATTAATATTCGTGGTTTTGAGCAAGTATACTCTTATGTCAAATTTCTAAAACGCCGGGAAGCGCAGTTAATTAACGTTAACTGCTGTTTATTTTTAAATTATTTAATATTTAAAGCTGCATTATATTATATTTATTCGATAAGTCCTTTTAATAATATTTGAAATGATTTTCTGCCCTATCGCCTCCGAAAATCTAATGAGAGAAATTATTTTGTTTGCTTATTTTTTCTTTCAGATTTTTTTAACGGTTGGATTATTGGAATATTTATATTTTTCTCAAGCGAGGAAGGAAGAGCTGCAAGGACTACTTTGATACAATTTTACATATTTTTTACTATACCTCCGAATATAGATTTAGAAAATAAAAAACGATTTGTATATTTTGTTTTTCTCTAATTTATTAGTTGTGTACGGTGGGTTATGGAGGTTTTCCCCTAAAACATATGATACGTACTTTTCGAACTGAGAAATTCAGATACCGGAGATTAGTAACACTAAGATAAACTGTTTTCTATTATATCATGCGGTACGGATAAACCAATGAAAAATTTACCCGACTCTTTTTTAACTTTGTTGTTGATGTATTTTATTGCCTAGCGATTTATCACTTAAAAAAAGTCATTTATATAACTTAATGATTTTCATTTTGTTTTATTTATTCCCCTTTTTTAAAACCAACCATTGGTCTATCAATAACGTTAAATTTCTTTTCATAGAATAACATAAGACTATATAGACATTTATTTTACAAATGGATGTTAAGAAATAGCTGGTTGTAAGCCGAGTCTCGTTTGAAATAAGTGGGAGGGGTGGTTAGGAGAAAAAGAGAATCAGTGAGTCGGCAGTCTTGATCGTCGATCAGCGACGGTAATGGGCTGGAAGTTTCTACTACAGACAAACATTTTATACATTCCTGTTTCGTTCCATTTATTGTGTACTCTGTACGTCGTCGTCGTCGTGAATCTGTATTCATTTGTCTCTCTTTCTGTGTATGTACGTTTAGGTATATTATGTGTATAAATGTGTGTGGTTATTTACATTGTAAAAATCCTGAAGGCTTTCATACGTTGAATTTTGCTTGAAAATAGGACGGGATGAATATTGCCGTTAGTGTATATGTACGAAGCTCGAAATGCTTTCCAAATATTGTAATTACTGCACTGTATTTCTGGTTACCATTATGAAAACAGTTATATACTCTACCGATTCTGCTTTTCCTTCCCAAAACGTTTCTCTTTGTCCTCATACATATAATTCTATGTTGTGATATTCACAACGATTACTATTACAGTATACGAGGTATATATAAACCTTCGTAGGTATAATATATGCATAAAGATATAATAATAATTTATACACACATATATGTAATGTACGTACCGATGTTGCTGGCAGGTGTCTGTGTATATTTATATATATATACATATACATATACATATATATATATATGTATATATATATATATATATATATATATATATATATATATATATATATATATATACACACACATACCTGCCCCTGCACCCTTGTACCCTATTCACTGGTACCTATTATTCATGAGTTACCCAGATAGTGTTTATTATAAATAATTAATACCCTACGTTTATATAACCTTTTCCCAACACACCAGATAATTAAGTTCCTGTTAAATAGGCGTTTTAATAATTAATTTATCATGACATTTTGTTTTTCACGATATATTTAAATTAATTTTTTTCTTATTTTCATTATTACTATTTGCACATTTAGATCGTTCTGAAATAAATTGCGTTTCTCCCGACACTAATTTTTATCTATTACCTTGTAGGGAGCGCCGATAAAAAATATCCGAAAATTGTTTATTGCAGTTACCTAATTTAATTATTATTTTATTAATTTTTATTTCGTAATAAATTCATCCGGTGAATAAATTTACTGTACTGAACTGAAGCAGCGTACAAGTATATAACGGATGTCTCACTCCAAAAAGGGTTATATTAATTTGTCTTTTACATTATCTGTCTCAGCGTTTATTGTAGTTATAACGTACATAGAGTACCTAAAATACATGAAACAGCAGAATTGTTCTTTTTCTGAAAATAACAACGTCCATCTTGAGTCAATCCCTGTGGTGAGTACAGTGAAGGTATAATTTTTAGGGCTGAATATCACCTACATTTCAATAGACTGCTTACAGCTGATATTCAACCGTATATTTGGATCAGTAAGGAAGGCAACGGAAAACCACTTCATTCTTCATTTTTCCTAGTAAGCCTCCATGGCCTAGTAAGTACATGGGATGGTTAATATTTTTAAGTGTGGCCTCCTGGAAACAAGTTTTACAGAAGAAAAAACTTTTTCAAAAAAATTAATTATCATTTTTGTCTTATGTACGCTAAAATATATTCTCAGGTAGAAAGGGAATAAAAATATTTTGTGATATTGGACAATGTTTTTGTCGCAAGATATTTTCCTAGAAATTATTAATATTTAATCTGTTTGAAATATGTTTAAGCGTTTCTTCTGCTTTAAAATATCAGTTATAACCTTGTTCAAAATATTTTCAATTCCTCGGTGTAAATTTTTTCTACTTTAAGTAATTCTGGAAATGGCAGCATTTTTCCTGCAGAAACCCCATTTTTTCTTCAGCTGCTCTTCAATTTCCGATAGGAAATCATTTTTTAATGTGTTATATAATATATGTAATCTGACTAAGTTAAAATTATTAATCGTTAATAATAATATAATAATATATTGTTTCTATAGATAAATGCTCCGAACTGCGATTGTTAGCACGTGCTGCCGGATGAGGTCATTAACTATTCTTTGAGTGGTATTGTTTGTGTCACTGCAGTTTGTACTTGGATCGATCTTGTTTTCTCCCATTCACACCATTTTACGTTTTTCCATAACTTTAATCCCTTCTTTGTCATTCTATTTTGAATTCTTTTTGGTCCATGCTGAAGGTACTGACACGTCTGTGATCAATAGATTTATAGAGTAATTTTTTGTCCAGTGTCTATGCAGTTGTCTTTGTTTGAAGTGACTTATATATTATGTAAACCTAAATTAAAAGGGGTGTAAATCATAATAATCGTTTTTCCTACTACTTATTGCTACCATTAGTTACTTTACAAATTGTACACAGCGACTTTTCTCGCAATATATATGAAGTTTTTGACTAATTTATTTTTTCTTTAAAGAATTTATTACAGACAGATAATTTTTATTTTCATCAAATAAAAATTTATATTGTAAAATTAATTCACCACGTTCCGGATTAATAAACATTTGTCAGTTTAGTACATGACTAGAGGGATTGAATCAGTTAGGAACTAATTAAACAATAACAATCATGTTGATAACATTCTAGGAAACTATCCGTTATTGGAAGGGAGGAGGTTTCTATTTGAAACCGCCAAATTATTAGCGTTCACATCCATTATTTAGATTACCCGTAATTGAGAGGGGGATATATCCTTAATTATCAATGTTATTTTACTATGTTATTATGTTTCATGTTATTAGAAGATTATATTATAAAAGGTTTCTTAATAATTTATTATTATTATCACTTTATTTTAATTAAGATATTAAAAGGTTTTCACTGGTCATCTAGTTAAACCGTTTGATTTATTTTGAAATAATATGTATTGACCGCTATGCGTGTCAGTTGTACATTATAGTTGAATCTTTGAGCGTGTTGCAAAGTATTTTTTGATCGTCTACTTCATTTTGACATCTTTATGCATACTTGTGTTCTTTTGTTTGGGTCATTTTATTCGCGTTTACAATACTTACCTTTAGTTTTTATTCCTTTCCTTTTTTTCAGATCTCATACGCTCCAATACATTTTAATCAACGCTTTAGTGTTTATTTCTAATGCTACATAACGTATTGATCATTTCTAGTAAATTATTATTTATTGATGTACAAATTAATTTTATTTTTTATTAAAAATAGATTAAAGAGAAAGTATCACGAAATTTGTAAAAAATTTATTTGGTTTTTAGGATTCTTGAATCCAAAAAGTAATTTTTAAAAATGTTTTTTTTGTCTCTACGTATCTGTTCAGCAGTGTTAGTAGCTAAATCACTTCACCTATTACATTTTAAGCTACGATTGCACCGTAAAGATTGATGATAATTATTATAAAATTTAATCTTGGACAAGAATAAAATTTATAATACCAGGTTTCATTTTTAGAAAATGACTAATTTGATTTTAATTATCTTCTAACAATTATTCAATTAGGTAATAGTTTTTGTTTCTTTTTTATTTTATTTTTTCGTATTTATTTTCTTTAGTAAAAAAAATAACAAAAAAGAATCTTATTAATTTTTCAAAACGCCCTCTAATAATTATATTTAATTTATGAACATTATTTTTTTCCAGATTTGTTTGTGCATAAGTGTCCTTTGTCTAGTTTCCTAGCCGTGCATGTTAATACTGGATTAATTTTTTAATATATAGTCTTCAAGCTGCTTAAATTTTTTTTTTTAAATAAAAATAAGAAAAATGAGAAATCAGAATGAGATGAGAAATATACGACATAGCTTAAAATAAGAATCTATTTGAATTTGATAGGCTACGGTGTTTGACCGTGTGGTTCGTAAAACTTTGCTAAACACCGGTAAAATAATTATGTATCGGTAAAAAAAAGTAACTCAAAGAAAAGACTATAAATCGGTAAAAATATTGTGCACTCTTCGTAGTGAAGGTTATATGTATGTTGAGGGGAACCAAAAGGGCATTTGATGTTGTAGGAACAAACTGGTTACAGAAACAGTGGGTAGACATGACTGGAGAAATTTCGAGAGTACTGAATTATGTGTATTAAATGACTGGCTGGAGAAGAACATATATAAAGCGTGGCTTCTATCAGTTGGTGAATATATGAAATATTTTCTGAGAATTATCAGCAGATGGATTTTATGGTTCTTTATGAAAATTAGTAATAGTTACTGCTATGGTTTTATGTAAAAATATTTCTTGTAATAATATTCCCAAATGATTTTCTGATTGTATATTTTATATAGTCTTTTATTAGTTTATTTATTTATTTATTTTTTGTTAAACAGTCGTATTTTGTTTTTTCGGTGCCTTAATTGTGCCTTTTTTGGTGACCTGAAACGAGACATAAATCACTGAAAAAACACGAAAAACCCAGGTTTCTCTAAAACAACCAGCATTTCATCCTAGAGATAATAATAAAAATGGGTTATGAAGAACTTTCCAGTTGGCTTTTTCAGTAATCTCTATGTTGTGTTTCGTATCTACATACTAAGCCCACCGAAATTCAATATTCAGCTCTTCAACTGAGCCGTTACACAGGTTTCACCAAAGATATTGGCTGTGTAATGAATGTCATTACAGTCAAAGAAAAATGATATGCTGTTTGTTATTTGTAGCTCATTTGCTTTATATGCGTCACTCCTTAGGGAAGACTGGATAAAACTAATCTCTCCTTTAAATAATTGATTATGTACATTACATCGACAGTAAAAAGCGTTATTTTGGCAGTTGTGTTATGTTTATGAAACATTTTCTAAAAATTTATAAAAGATAAGTTTAAAATTCTAGTCGAAAACGCACCCAAATTCCAATCGTTAAAGAAGCAAACTAACTTTTTTTTGTAATTTCTATCTGTTTTTTCCAGTTTTGTTACATTTTCGGGAGAATTGTTTCATATATTTTATTTCTTTTTCAGAAACAAAATAAAAATAATTTTATCTTTTAGCTTAGGTATACTACTTTACCTTTTATTAGTTAGAGCTTGAGAACGGGATGTAAGTTGTTCATTCGTAGTTGATTATTTTTGAAAAATTCACATTAATTGAATCGAGTTGTAAGAAGAGTATATTGCTAAAATGGATGACGATCTGATCCATTTAATAGAAACCATACCTTGTAATGGAGGTTTTCCATCAGTGGTTCAAAAAAGCTTTTAAATAATTAATCTGTAATATTCTAATCGTTAGTCTAACGTAGGATTTGTTTTAACGATTTTTGTAGAATGTAGTAGAGGAAAAATATTTCCTTTTTTCAAGTCATGATCCTCCTTAAACATTGTTATATTTATCGACTTTTTGAGATTTCCTGAGTTCAAAAATACAAGACTCTTACAAAATTCTCTACGTATGTAATTTAACTTTAATGTTTCAGAAAACGTGTCACAAAAACTATTAAATTTACATCGTAGCTAAAGTAAACGTATCATATTAGATTTTTTTTGTTAATTTCTGATCGTTTACGGAAGAGTTTTAATTAATTAAGTTACAAGTAGGTTTTTTTTACCATCGGAAATAATATTTAAGATTTTACGTTGAATATACAGCGATGTAAAAATTCCCAATTTAGTCTACCTTTATCGGCAGTAGAAGAATTTTTAAACTATAGAAAAGACATTTTAAATTATTTTTCTGTTATATCGCTGGGTAGAATTAATTTTCAGATCTTTAAAAAAAAAAATCATGGGAATTTTTTTCTATTTCTTTTGAAAGTAATTGTTATTACTTAAGATATCTTAAGGTATTATCAAAACATTCAGTTAACTGATTGTTGATGTTAGATGTTTTACGTAAGTTTTGTAACTAAGAACACAGTAATTAAGGGTTAAATTCATGATCCGTATTCATAATTCCGTATTCATTATGAATGAATACGGAAAATTTTGTATTATTATTGGTTTATGAAATCTTTAATTAAATAAGGTTGTGCTGGTAAAACTAATTTTCTAGTTATTTGGAGACGAGTTAAATTTTAAGTCTTCTTAAATACTGAGAAATTTCAGCAATTCTATTTTTAGTTTTTTCTGAAATTATGAAAAATATATTTTTAATTAATCTAATTTCTATTTTCCATTTGCAATAGACGACCTGCGGTAAATTTTATGAAATGGTTAGTAAACTTAGAACTGATTTCACTACCCTTGTTGAAATGCTTCTATAACGTTGGACAATCATTTTTTTTGTGAATTTATCTATACTATTGGTTTTCTAGGATGGATGTACCACCTATGATTTCATTGCTTAATTCTTCTCTTTATTACTAAATAAACTGCTAATTTTCACCACCGACTACATAATTGAAGAGAACCTTAAGCGGAACTGGTAGTAACCGGGAAATCGAATAGTTCGGGCTTCTATACTCTAGAAATGACCCCATACGTCGAGAAAACCTAAGATTATCTTGAACACTTTCATTCATCGTTGCAATATGTAATAATTTTGTCTAAAGGCTTCTTTTTTTAATCGACTTTTTTAAGAAAAGTGCTTACGATATTACTTTCGGCCGCATGGTGGGATGGGGGCTGAAAATTAGTTTTCTTTACGTTTTGAGTTATGGAGAGTACGAAAATACCGTTCACATAAATTGGGGTTTCCTTTTATATATTTATAGGCCTATGTTTAAAATTTTTAGACTTAAAAATTTCCCTAATTCTATGATCAATTTCATTGAAATTTAGTCACGCTCTTGTAGTATATCTGAAGTTTTGCGTGTGAAAATATGATGAAAATTAGTTGAGTCGTTGTTGAATTACGCTCATTTTAAGATCGACAAATTTGAGCGGGGCACGTAAGAAGCCTGATTCGTTATGATGCTGCAATTTGGAACGTTGACGTTTCTTTATCTACAGTATCTATTGTTAGTAATATTATAACAAATTAAAAAAAAAGTATTAAAACCAAGTTAAATTAAAGAAAAGTAGATCTCTTGCGAAAAGTAGAACTGCGCAAGAGTTTTTTTTAATTGTACAGAACATAAATAAAATTTGACCAAATGGTTGGTTCTAACCGAAGGAGAATAATTATACCACTCATTAAATTTTTTTATATTATAAATTAATGCTAAAAATAAAAACCTCTCTTTTTCACGTAGGAGATTCTAGCAACTTTATCAAACTTATATTACAATTTCATGACTTTTTTTTTATTTATTTTTTTAAACCTTTCGATTTTTTTTGTGTTCGAGTACATTAATGTTGAAATGTCTGTAATTTTTTTTCGTCAGTTGTCGATGGATGTATACTATTGCATTGTTCTTCATCATTAGTGTAAACACTTTTTCCTTATTTTTCTGTATTTTGCCGCTAATGATTACACCATACCGTTTTAAAATTCTTTTTTGTTTATTTTTTAATGTACTCGCGCGCGCGCGTGTGTGGTTTATATACAAATTTATATATCAAATAAACCAGCAGTACCTGGAAGTTGTATGTAGATTAAATTTGTTATTTTTTGTAGTCTTTTTTAACTATTAAATATAAAATAATTTTAAAAAATGACGCAGACTAGACAGAAATATTGACTAGATGTAAATATCTGCGATTCATCAATTTTTTAAAACTTTTTTGTGGTCCCTTGAGCCCAGTCAGATGAATGAATTAGCACATCTATGTATATTCAATTTATAATCATTATTCAGCACGTTAAACATAATTTACTTAGTGTGTTTGACTTAAAAGCCAATCTATTGGGATTTAAAAATGTTCTCCCTGTAGTAGTAATAGTGTTTAAAAAAATAATAGAACTAAAACAGCATAATTAATGTTATTCAAATAGAATATAATATTCTATTATCTTTTGAGTCTGTATTCAGATATTGTTATTCGGTTTTGAATTTTTATTGTTATTACCTATAATTTTATTTATGATTTTTTATCAATATTCCTTTAATTTTATTTATGTATTTATATATATGATATTCGAATATCTTTTTAAAATAAAGAGCGTCTTCCCGCCGCGCACTTACAACCTTCTTTTACTTACTTATACTGGAATAAAATGATAATATAAACCATCTACTTACTTAAACATACATTAATACTTATCCTCTGTACCTTCGCCTCTCATCATTTTATATATATTTTCTTAACTTTTTTCTTATCTTGTTTTCTATGTAAATATTATATAAACAAATAAAATTTCCAATTTTTTAAATTATTATTAACCCCGCTGTCATTTTTAAAGATTTTTGTGTTAAATATTTTAGATTAAATTACGTTGTGTATGAAGTTAAACAGAGCTACCTTTAATTGTATCTTTCATCTCGTTTATTAAGTAGATTATGAGTAAAATATTTGAAAAAATCTTTTTTTTGAATATTTTCTCCTTTTATATAAAACTTTGTTTTCTTTGAATATATTTCTTTTTAATATACATTTGAAAACTAAAATTAAGTTTACTCAAGTTGATCTCTATTAAATAACATAAATTGTTAACTATTTATGATATTTTATTTATTGATATTATATAATAAATTTTATTTGATATTGAAAAAAAAATATGTTTATTGAACAAATTCATATTACTTTGTTCGTTGATAAATCATATATAGATAAGAAAACTCTATTTTAATTTCGACTGTTAAAAACAACTATCAAAAATAGATATAACAGAAATAACTAAAGTTAAAACGTTAAAAAAATATAAAATAAATATTGATAAACCAAAAAATATAAATACTAATAATATAATTAAATAAATAATGTTCATATATAATTCTTCATGAAATATTAATTTTTTTGAATAACTTTTTTTTTAATTTTACATTATACATTTTTTAATGTTTATTTTTGCTAATTCCTTGTTCTCGAAATTTCAATTAACGTTTAATTTTTTTTTGACAGCTTTTGAGCGATTTGTATTAATAATTTTATTTCAATAAGTCGTTCGATTTGTATTGCTTTCTTTCTTTCTTTCTCTTTGTAAATAAAAAAATATTTAATAATTTAAAAAAAAAAACGTTTTTTGGCTGTTTTCTTAAGTTAAGAGTTTTCTAATATTTATTACGAATTTGTTACTTGAGTATTAGAGAAACTCGGCATTTTATCACCGTAAATATGAACAAAGTTTTGTTTTAGTCATCTCTGTTTTAACAGATGTTAATATGTACGAATTGGTATTCTATATTGTTCTTTTAATTGTAACAAATATGTACAATTATTTATGAAGGTTGAATTAAGTAATTTTTTACAATAACAATTTTATTTTTCATACTTTAAAACAAATTTCTTTGAGTTACACAGTAAAATTAATAATTTATTTATTGATCATTACCATGATTATGTGCGTTATCTAAAACTACTACTGACATTGGTGGAAGATTTGGAATCAATTTCTCTCGCACCCATTTAAGAAATTATCTGTATTCATGTCGTCCTGGTGGTCGCCACTTTTCGAACTGGCTTTCCAAGTTAGTAATGCGTTCGGAATAAAACCGATTTCTCCTCCATCATGAATTACTATTAAACGAATCATACTATTAAAGAATCATGTACTTTTTCTCTTCCGAGTTTTTTAACCTGTGTTCTTGATATCCCGCAAGCATTTGCAATTCTTTCTTCGCATTTTGGAATGCCAATTATATGTTTGTTGTAAGTTAATTTACCTACTTTTAGAGCTTCTTTTTTCATAAAATCATAAACATTATTGATAATTTGCACGTTCTTGACTCGTAAGTTTTTTTTTCTTAACTACGGATTTAAATTCTGTCATTACAAACCGCACTAATAACACACGAACAAAAATAAAATAAAAACTAATATATTACAAAAAAATTTGCGAAAAACAGTGAGTAATTATAAAATAATATGACCACACAAAAACGCTATCCAAATACCTTCACTGAACACAATATAAACTGGACTAAATTTTGTTTCTTTATACACACATTGTGTATTACGAATGACGGATCTAAATATAATCGTGACGAAAGACTCTAACTGGATGTATAAATTTTTATAGGCCTGAACGTATACCAATCAAGGCATTATTCATTGGTTAAGGAATTGTTATTGTTTATAAGATTGAGTCATTAAGCATTTTTATACATGTAATCGACTCAAGTGGAAACAATTGAACACACAACAACATAATTGTATTGTTTGTAAGTCGAAAAATTAAATAGAAATAATAATTACGCTCAAAAATTATGTTTTGGAAAACAGTAATGTAATGAAATGTTAGCACGTGAGGTCACAAGCTCGTAGATTCGTGGGGCAACTATATTTTAATGAAAAAAGAGTAAGACATCAAAATTTAGTTAGTAATGTCATATATCCCAACCCCCGTAGGGGAAGACTTCCGCCTTATAACGACTCCGGTCGCCAGAAGTCGTCTTTTGACCCTCTAACTGATTACATATGATAGTCATCAGCCAGGCCTCAGTTGGGATGCCACCGATATAATGCCTCGGTAGACATTTACATCAGTAAGTTTTGACTCAGCCTTTCCCTTCACCGTAGGCTTTTTTCAGACATCTCTGTCCTATATCGTTGCCTCTGAACTAGCTAACCGAGTTCGCAAAAGCACGAACCCCGCGTCTATTTCAATACTTTAACAAGCTGTAAATAATTGTAAATGTCTCATTAATACGAGTCTGTTTTCAGTAATAATATTGCACACCACAAGAAATGTTTTTCGCAACAACGAAATTTAGATCTAATTCCCTTATCGATCTCAAAGATCCATTCCAAGCCTTTGAACTTAATTGCGACTACGGACTCTGTTCTGGTCTGGGTCCGGGCAGAGGCCCGAATCAACCAAACCAAATCTAGCCAAACTTTCCCTAATGGCATCGTTTGACAAGAGAAATTGTCTAATGTACCGATTGGGAGAAACCCATATAATCGCTCGCAAATCTGTAACATCTGGAAATATATCACGAGTGTATTGTCCAGTAGAACATTCATTCCACCTAACTTGCCAAGAGTCTTCAGTCTCTCCCATACGCTCAGGAGTAAGAAGGCCCTCTTACTTCTTAGAAATATAACGCTTGCTACGTTCCGTAGCCAGGATGTCAATTGGTTTCTGCGGGCGATTACAGAGACTCCCTTACGCAAGACATTTCTGTAGCCCCCAACAAAACAGCTAACAAAAGAAGACGGTGGGCTCGTAATAAAACATCCCTATAACACTGGAATTGCAGACGATGAGCCCAGACGGGCACAGCGTTTAACATTATGGCCTCTCAGACACTGTAAAAAACACGCATGGTAAGGAAATTCAACCCCCAATCCCCCAAATGAAATGCAGTCTCATCAGCTTCATTATGATCAGGCAGTAAATCGTTAAGTAATCAGTGCAATATCGGTCCGCATTTGAATTGTCCGAATTCCAACCCCAACCCGGTAGGGGAAGACTCCGTTCAGAAGTAGCCTTGTGACGATTTCGGTCGCCACCCACCCCCCCTTCATAGCCCTGATGGGCTTTAACGGAGGTCGACTTTTTACCACAGTAATAAGCCAGGCCTCGTTGGGATACCACCGATGTAAATGCCTCGGTAGACAAATTTACATCAGTGAATTATGGCTCAGCCTTCGCCTTCGCTGTAGGCTTCTTTTGGACACCTTGACTGTCATACTTTGATGCCCTCTGAGGTAGCTAACCGAGTTCACGGAAGCACGAACCCCCGCGCCTAGTTCTACATTTTAAGTAAACTATTGTGAGTAAATGTCTCATAATATTCGAGGCAAGAACTACCGCATCGAGATGGTAGTTCTTGCCTCGAATATCGAGGTTCTACACCTCACGGCTGTATGGGAATCCATGCTCTCAGTACTGCAATCACCATCCCGCTAACACAGCGATACTTGCTCATTCATAAAATGCCCTCGTCAAAACGACGCTACACCTCACAGCTGCATCGATAAGCATACCCTCGGCAGTACAGTCGTCGTTCCGCCAACAGCAAACATACTAATATTCACCATACTTTTTTCTAACTAACCGTGGCTCGATGCCAACACGCTTACCTCCGGCCATTCAACTGTCCAGGCGGTCGGGCTACTACAGTACTTATACCCCATCAGCTGATCTGCTCAGTGCAAGGAATCGGAGGAAGCCTGCTGCTATAGTCCATTCTCTGCGGGTCTCCCAATTGACCCGCAGATCAAGAAAGAGTTTACTATCTCGAGCTCCCTAACAACTGGTACGTTCAGTCTCGTACCGGGGACAAACTTAAAGGACATGGTCCACAGTATCATCGACCCTACAATGCGGGCATAAGCCCGAATCAGCCAAATTAAACCTAGCCAAACTATTCCCAAAAGCACCATGTTCATAAGGAAATGAGTTACGTACCGATTGAGGGAAACTCACCTAATAACTCGCAAGTCCCTAATATCTGGAAATATACCATGCGTATATCGACCAGTAGAAAAATCGTTCCACCTAACTTGCCACGAGTCAAAACCTTGGTCTTCAATCTCTCGCGTACCCCCAGAAGTAAGAAGGCTTCCTTCTTAGAGATATAGCGCTTGCTACGTTCTAAAATGTCAGTGGATTTTATGCCGGCAATTACAGAGATTGCCTCCCTCGAGACAGTTCTGTAGTCTCCGACTACATCTAACAATAGAAGGCGCTGTGCTCACAATACAGTGTCCCTATAACACTGGAATTGTAAGCGATGAGCCCAGACAGGCGCAGCGTACAACATTATGAACTCACAGGTACCTTTGTAAAGAATACGCATGGTACGGAATTTCAATCCCCAATTGGGGTGGATGATTCTACGAACACCAAAGAAGGCATCTATAGCCTTCCCTGCGTCAAACTGAAGGTCCTTTCTGAATTGAAACCTCTCGTCAAGGATTACACCCAGATATTTCTGAATGGTAATATACCTAATTGGAAGGCCGTCCATCACGACCCGCGAGTTGTAATACCGTACATCCCAACTCCGTAGGAGAGACACCCGCCTTGTGACGATTCCGGTCACCACCCGTTCACATGCCCTTCCCGTTCTAGTAATATCGTACTCGATTCCCCCCCGAGGGGAGAAGATCCTACCTCGTGGCGTGTCCGGTCGCTACACCACCCCCTCCGTTCCTAGCCAGTAGTAATAACGGAGTATTTAACGAAGGAGTAATATCGTACTGATAAAACAGCTTTTTGCATTATGTTAGAACTGGTTTAATGTTTGATTTTATGTTCATTTTAATATTCTTATTATTTTACTGTAAGCCGTGCCAGAATAATTGAATTAGGTAGGTACCTATATATGTTGTTTTTTTGTTTTTTTTTTTATTTAACGATATTCTATTGTTTTATTTGTTATGTTTTATTTTAATTATAATTTCTTCCATTGTAAATTGGGATTTGTGTTGGCATCGTTATTGATAATTAATTAATCCTCAGCAAACATATGACTACCAATTAAATGGAATTTCTCTTTTGTATTTAATTGGAATATTGAAAAAAATATGAATTTTACCAAATGTGATACAGTAATATTTTTACATCCTTGTACGAAGTAAAAGGAAGTATTGTGATGCGAAAGATTTCGGTTTACAGATTTCAAAGGAAATATCCATTTTGACCATCCTTGAATTAATTTTGACTAGTTTCGGTGTGACGTCTGTATCTATCTCGCATAAATTGAAAACGTTTAGCCGTAGGATGTTGAAATTTTGAATTTAGGACTGGTGTAACGTCTAATTGTCCGCCTCCTCATTTGATTGCAATCGACTGGACCAAGTGTCCAAAAAAGCTCAAAATCCAAAATATTGAATTTTGGACTTTTTTTAACTGTAGTAATAATAATAAAGCCCTCATTGACGGCTTTTGAACGATATATCATAATTGGATATATCATGAAATATTTGGATCTTACAAGTAAAGGTACATCGATTCAAAAGAGACATCTCCTTTTTTTTATTTATTTTTTTTTATTTTATGTATATTTTAACTTTTTTTTTTAATTTAAATATATTGATTTATTAATAATAATTATTAACCCGTGATTGTAAAAAATGTGTTACAACAAATAATAATTTAATAAAAATAAAAAAAATGTGAAAAAATCAGAAGTTTATTAGTGAAATAAAATTTTTTGTACTTTTACAAATGTGTATATGCAATTAATTAGGCGTTATTACAAATGTGTGAATGTAATATATTTGGTGAAACATCTGATTATTTAATATTAATCGAAAATTATGATTTAGAATCGTATTAATTTTAGATTTTCTAGTTTAATTTTATTTAATTATGCTTGGATTTCTGTATAATTTATCTACATTAAAGTCAACTTCAGAGTGACTGAAAAATAAATCCTCACAAGAACAACATATACACTGAAGCGTATATGCCCGATCTTTAATAAATTGCAAAAAATCGTTATTTTTTAGTTCATTACTCCTCTGATATTTTCGGACAATATTCTTTCTAAGTCGGAGTTGATCATCATTTCCTTTATTTGCTTTTTGTTCCTAGTAATTTGATCGCTCTTTGGTTTTATATAATTCTTCTGATCTTAATTTGTGTGATCACGTTCTCTAGTTTTCTAATTTTCTCTCTTTATAGTCATCATCCTGTCTTAATATTTTTATTCTTTCCTTTTTCTTAACGTTTTCTTCCGCTTTATATTTATCATCTTCTCTTAACCTTTTTATTATTTCTTTGGTTCTAACATTTTCTTCTTCTTTATATTTATCATCTTCTCTTAACCTTTTTATTCTTTCTTTGGTTTTAACATTTTCTTCCTCTTTATATTTAGCATCTTCTCGTAATTTTTTTTATTCTTCCCTTGTTCTTAACATTTTCTTCCTGTTCATATTCCTATTCATCTTCATTTTCTTGTCGTTTTCTTTCAGATATATTTCTTCATGTTATCTTTTTTTTCCCTGTATGTTTGTTTCTTTTTCATTTTGATTATTCACCAAATATCCAATAATAACAACTGAATATTTTACACCGTAAGGTTGAAATTAACATTTGTAACCGGTATTCAGGAGTTCACTAAACGGAATAGTTAAATTATTATATACTTTTATTTATACGACATGCCAGAAATCTGCAACATTTGTTAATCAGCAACTCACGAAGATATGAATTATACTGATCTAGTAATACGAGTAATAAAGGGACTTTTACTCTATCCCAATATTTGATGTAAGATTGTTGAATTAATAATTGCCTAAATATTTTATATTAATAAAAACTAATATTTCAGCAGTTGTGTCCACTTTATTAAAGAACTAGAGAATTGTATCTCACTTTCAAATAAAATAAGTTTAAATGAAGTGCAACAAAAAAGTGTATATGTAATTTAATAGGCGTACGAGGAAATCATGTGAATCCACATCAGATTTTTTATTAAATGTAAAACTAATGTTATACAACTAATTTGATTAAAACTGAATTACAATAATCACAAACAGCGAAATGAAAAAAAAATTAGATATAATCTCATAAAAAAACTCCATAGCCTGATGTTTTAAAAATACTCTTCAAATATAGTGCGTTTTAGAAGAAATTTTAAACCTACGTACCTCTACAAAATAAAAAATTAACTAACACAAATGGAATCATCAGTGTGCTAGTCATTAATGGAAAATCTATCTTTACAGCTTGTAAAAAACCTGTATAGGTTTTTATTTTTATTATTAAATGACTCCAAAAAAAGATCCATTGTATTTTCAATTTTGTCCGATTCGTCGTATAAATAATAAATTTATGCTATACTATTTATTTAACGATTTTTCGTATGATATTTATATATTTTTTAACATTTTAAATATTAATAACTTTTACCGAGCTGGAGAATTTACTTGTAGTACAACTTAGTTAAATTGAATGTGAATAAAATGTACACAATCAATGCTACGTAATAACTGTAATAACGCTGACTCGTAGGTGCATGAAACTTTCTGAGGCATTTTTGAACTGGGATTTAAAAGTAAACTTTGATAACCATCTGACCAATTAATTACATGAATTATTTATAGCGAAGAAAGATATTGAAAAAGTAGAACGTTACTTTAATTGAACGTTATTATTTCAGTTCAGTTTCAATTTTAATCAATTAAAATTGCGGGCACATTTTAATTTATGTCGGAAAGTGTAATATCTCTTTTTTTCTTTCCTTATGGAATTGGAGTTTAGTGATGAGAATGAAGATTACTGTTAATAAAACCAAAAGCGTGGAACTATAAGGATTGGAAATGTAGATGCTGAAAAAGAGACTACAGCATAAGTTACTTGTATTTGAAAAAGATTTTTTTAAAACTTTACTAAAATTCAGAACAGAAAGCATAAGAAAAGAAACGTTGAATAGAAAAACTTATGGAAGTAAAGAAAGTTATTATGGAAACTACAAAAGGTAATAATCGTATCCGAGTCAATTTGAGAATGGATGGCAGAAGCTTGCCAACGGTTATTATATAACGATAAAACTATCGGACATAGAAAGTTGTAATTTACGTATTTTAAAAATGACATATGCCTTTATGAAGAATCATATTAAAAAAATGTTCTTTCTGGACATTTTATGGTCATATAAATAATCTAAACACTGGCAACCTAATATCGTATACTCTTTCTATTGAATACTAAACCATTTTTTAAATTATGATTATTCTTACATTACTTTTTTTCTGTGATTGTGGCTTTATTACAAAGCTACATTCTATTTGGTCAATTAAAGAATGTTTTCAAACACATAACATGTAGATTTGACTTAACGACGAAAAAATATTTTGGAGATATAGAACTTCGATATAAAATGATAAATCTTCATAATAGTATCATAATATAATTGAAATGAAGTGAGTCTAAACAGTTTTATATTTCAATTCATTTAATTCAAAATATAAACAATCTTATAATTGTTATTCTTTTATACCGTTTAAATATTGATTACGTAAAAACAATTTTTATTTTTTGATGTGTAATAACCAATACAGAACTATGCGTAAAGGACTAGAACTATGTCCAACCCGCGGCACGTGGGCAGCATTGTTCCTTTTGTGTGGCCCTTATAGATTTTCCATAGATACTTTTTTATGCGTTAAAAAACTAACAAATGCTGTATTTTATACAAGTAGTTGAACATCTATGTATATTGGCTGTGACTTAACAGCGTACTACAGTTTTAATGGCTGTCTTTTATATAATAAAAAATTAAATTACGTACAAAATTCATGGCTCTTGTAGTTTTAAGCTTTTTAACTTATACACACTGTAAAATATTTTTATTTTTAAAATGATATGATTTAAAAATAAATTATGTTAGAAACAAAATATAAATAAATTTAGTTAGATTTGTGGAATTTGATGATCGATGAAAAAAAGCATTATAAAAAAAATATTGAATTATATCAGGTGGTCGACCCTTTATACCTCTCGTCTATGCGGCGTGCGGCTCACTTCACGTTCTAGTATTTTATTGACCAGGTAACGATTTTAGGTTGATCATAACTGCACTAGAATAAGAGAAATTAAAAATATTCAGTCAGGAACAATATATGATAAATCTACATAGAGATAGCTGTTTTAATGGACTATTGACTTTGAATCTAATGGGCGTAAGAAGGCTCTTGTGAACGTTCAATTTAAATATTGAACGTAATTTCCTTTGTTCAAATTTCCAATAAGTTTTTCTATTCAAAATTTATTAAAAAAATGTTACAGCTCAACGTAAAATCGATCAAGGTCTAAAGACTGATGTACTAAAATGATCTAATTCGTTGAAGAACTACTCGTCAAAATTTCAATTAGCTAAAGCCAATCAGTTCAGTTACGGTTAGTGATAATAAATTTTCTTTAAGATATTCCCCATTTCGTCGAATCCCTTCAACATTGTTTTGACTAAGGCCAGCTCTTAACATTTTGGGATTTTTAATTAAGCTCTTATATTTTGTTAAGCTATCTTAATATATATTAATCTCGGCGAGACTATAGGCGATCCTTTAAAGCCCAGGTTTTTCTAATACAACAAACCAATACTAAAATGAATATTGATTTCAGAACTCAGAATTAGCTGTTTTGCTTGGTTTAATTACACAAAAATCAGAAAACTATTTAAATGTTAGCTAATAGAGTAAACCTTGTTTTTCTATGATTGTATGTATGTATTCTGCGGTAACCGTAATGGTTGTAAGAAACTTCCCATGGAACGCCAGTCATCCATAAATATTAACTAAAACTCTCAGGAACAACAATTAATCCGTACCAGGCGTAGTAAGGAAACAGAGGGTGAAGTGGTTTCCTTGTACCTTCATTACTGAGACTAAAAGATGTTATGACGATAAACACTGTTGTATATCAGCATGCCAAGTACCGAAATGCAGTAGGTATCAACCAAATAGGTGAAACCTTCACCCTTTCACCACTATAACTGAATGTGTTATCATCATTACTTTCAGCGAAAATATTGACTGAAAGAAATGCACCTTTAGCATTACACGTGTCAAAACTATACGAAAGACTAAGACAGATAGTGTAAAGCGATACACCTTTCTGTAGGAAAATAAGTGTTACATACCATTCTAACGGGTTGGAGAACTGGTTACGACATACCATTCTAACCGGTTGGAGAACTGGTTACGATTACTTTCAATTTAACTAAGCTCTAATATAGAGAACCCACCGGACTGGTCTAGTGGTGAACGCGTCTTCCCAAATCAACTGATTTGGAAGTCGACAGTTGCAGCGTTCAAGTCCTAGTAAAGGTTAACTTTTATACGGATTTGAATATTAAATCGTGGATACTGGTGTTATTTGGTGGTTGGGTTTCAATTAACCACACACCTCAGGAATGGTCAAACTGAGACTGTATAAAACTGCACTTCAATTACACTCATTCATATCATCCTCTGAAGTAATACCTAAACGACGGTAATTCCCGGAGGCTACACAGGAAAAAAGAAAAAGAAAGCTCTAATATAGAATCCAGTTATATCTATCATTAAATCCTCTCCACTTCTATCATCATTTTCTGCTAATGATCGCTTATTAGTAGGCAATAAAAATTATGATCAGATTATAAAATTTAATGAAAACACAAACGTTACAATCTGCTATTATCAAAAAACCTAGGCAGCGGTGGGGTGGCGTATTAAGCTAAGTTGGTTGCTTTCTTTATTAAAGCCACATACACTAATGATTTGTGAACATCTAAAAACAAAGTGCTTTTAGACGTTCACAAATACCCCCCTCTTTTAATAAAGTATTCAATGAATTTTACATATGCCCTTCATGATCATCTACTAACATGATCCGATGATCTGATATTATCTATTAAAATAATAATTTCGTACAGGTCGTAAAACTACGTGGTTTTTTATGAATAATTTCCGGGAATATTTTCTTTCGATCGGAATGTACTTAGTATTTTAAGTGGTTGAAAGTAGTATTAGAAATTGTTAAGCAAAAATAAAGTTGGATCGGGGTAAGTATAGAAAAGGAGGGTTTGAAGTACGATTTTAGCATAATTCTGTTGATAACTCAAGAGATTATGCTGTAGGAAGGCCGCAGCACGATTTGCATACCGGTATACAGGAAGAAGAGGAGTGTAGTGTAATAAGGAGGGGGTCCATATAGCGTGATTCAGGGTAATACTCAGCCCGTAAATATACTCGAATGACTTTTTAAAATAAAGAGCTTCTGCCCGCCACGCACTTACAACCCCTTTTTACTTACTTACTTATACTAGAATAGAATGGTAGTATAAACCATCTACCTACTTAAACATCCATTAATACTTATCCTCTGTACCTTCTCCTCCCGTCATTTGATATATATTTTTTTAACTTTTTTTTATTTTGTTTTGTATAAGTATTATATAAGCAAATAAAGTATCACATTTTTTAAATTATTATTAACTCCACTATCATTATTATTAAAGATGTTACATATTTTAGACTAAATCACATTGTGCATGAAATTAAACAGACCAACTTTTATTTCTATGTTTTAGCTCGTTTATTTAATAGATTTTGTGTAAAATATTTGAAAAAAGTTTATTTTTTCTTGTTTGATGGAAGATTTTGTTTTCTTTGAATATATTTTTTTTAAATGTGCAAATGTAAACTAGAATAAATTAAAAAAAATTAAGTTTACTCAAATTAAAAATATTATTAATAAGTGGTGAAATCTACGGAATTAAAAATCATGAGTAAACCAGAGCCTTGTTCAATATTTTTCAAAAACTTGAATTTCTATTCCCAAGTTCAGAATATTTATCCCCTAGAACTTACCATATCTTCTTTATACGTGGCTGAAGAGTTCAGTTTATTATTTTCTTGTATAAAATTTACAAAAATGTAACCTATTTTAACCCTTTCAAAGTTTTTAAAGCCTGCAAGAGCAAACTTCAAAAAGTGTTATTCACAATATTGTTGATGATTCAGTCTTTCTTTTTTCTATTTGACGCTTTTGAATTTAAAACTTGTGTTTTAACATAAAGGATAAATATTTATTCCGTTATAATGATTTATTATTTCATAACTAAAACGGAAAACATTTATCTTAGTCTCTCTATCATTCAGCGGTTTATATCATTCTTTTTTACGGCAAAGGCGCACACAAAGGGCATGAAGTATTAGGGTCCAGTTAGCATTAATTTCTTTCAGAGTTGATGGTAATTATCCAGCACTTCCATTTGGCAAACAGAATGTAAGTGTCGCTTATTGGACTCGGGATTCTGATATGTATCTGCAAATTTGGCACAGTGAAAAAGATAACTGGAAAAATCACTTTAATCCTCATTTCTTTAATAAGTTTGTCATAGAATATTTATTATTTTTAAGAAAAGCTATCAAATTTTTTTTAGAAACCGAATATTTCTATTTACCTTAAAATTTCTTGTAGTTTCCGTAAAATGATTGTGTTTTTGATTAAAAAATTATACATCGATTACGTTAGCATCTATAATATTTACGGTTTTTAATATTGTCAGCTTGTTTTAACTGTGGTTAGTTTTTTGTAGTCTCTAAATGTTTATTTAATGATAACTAAAATTTACTAACGATAACATTTGAAAATTATTTGTTGGCAAATTTATACAATATTGTGGTAAAGTACTTTTCGATACTTAGATGTAAATCAAAAAGTATTTCAGCTAGAAAAATGAATCAAATAATAGTATTTTCATTTAAAAAAAGTAAATAAACGAAATAATAATAACAAATTTAGGTATTTTAACATCTAGTAAATTATGTATATATATATAAAAGAAAACTGTTGTAATACATCTTTAGAAAAAAATAATTTTCATATTCAAGCCAAATACAGTTTTAATTATTTGTATTATAATTAATTCAGTTAAAAAGTTGATCATTGAGATAATTTTAGCACATGTTATTTAACTTTTTTCCATATGTATATCTTTTTAGGCATAAAATGTTATCGCTTTTAAGGTATTACTTGTAGGCAGTCAAAATTTTGATTCATTGGTAATATCTTTGTTTACGGACACTCAGTGGGTCTGTATTTATATATAGTTAGGCTTAGAACTGTTTGCTTTTGCTGGTAGGGATGTGATAAAATTAGTAATATTTTAATAAATCATACTTTTGTTAGTGTTGCAATGTTCAGAAATTTTATAAATACTCAAGCTCTCACTGAATTACTTATTACTAATTTTTCCGTTTTCCGGGAAGTTTAGAAACTGAACTTAGGCTTATCGGTTTATAACGGAGGCTCTTTAAAAAATTTGCAGTGTTATTTTGATTAACCACTCCTAAGGGGTTTAATTAAAAAAACCTTGATAAGGGAAACCGAATCTAGATTTTAAATTCTTGAAATCTGGTAGGGATGTTCATTTTCAGTTGGTAACGATCGGTAAGAAGAAAATTTTTTTCTCGCTCGACTCGTAACGGCTGAAAAAATAAATGCTAACTATCTATTCAAACTAGTGTATATGCTTCAACTGATATTGTTATAAAATTTATTGGAAATATTTGTATCAGTTCTCAGAGTTATATTTAATCCAAGTTTTGAATTTCCCTAAAATCATCTAAGAGAGTTGAACTGGATTTAAGTTTTACCATATATGTAATATAAGCATAAAATTCAGCTTGAAGAATGACTCATGTTCTGTGAAAACAATTCTCGGGTTTTCCCTGTAAAGTACTTTTCTTAAGGATGAATATAAAAGAAATAAGGAAAGTTTTCGATTCTTTCCCGATCCAGTTACGTTAGAAACTAGAATTTAAGTTTGAAAATAACTTGAAAACAATATCTGGAAAAAAGTAGCATAGATGCTTAAACCGTTGAAACAGGATAACCAAAATTCTGAATAAAAACTAAAAATTAGGTACAAATAGCTAAGTGTTAAGTTTTATAACAACATATTTCGGGATTTTCCTTAAAACCTACCTTATAACGTTGAAGCAGGATGAAAGGCTAATTTATTTCTATTTTATAACACGTAATGACATTATAAAGACAATTTAAACTGTGTGAACGGTAAGACGTTAGTTAACTCAGGTAATATGAGGTTCGAATTACGAATTTAATTGACTGTGTTACAAATCACATACTGATTTGCAGGAACAAATTATTTTCTTGAAGCTCGACAGAACAAATATTACAAAAATGGAAGCTTATTCAATATGGGCTCATTCGATGTCCGAGGATTCAACTACTTTTTTATATACTAAGCTGTGTTTTATTTTTAGTATGTTTTCGCATTTGTAATTTAAATTTATATTACATTTTATGATATGTTTGTCTGATGTTTTATTTTTGACCCGAAAACGGAAGAACTAACTGGTAGCCGACGCATAATTATAGAGTTTGGTGTACTTTGAATAATCGGTTACACATCGAAGAGAACGTAAGTGTTAAGTAACAGAAACGTGTCTTAAAATATAGTAGGCCTACTCTGTTTTACGTGAAGTGAAATTTTATCTTTATTTCATTATTTAAATGGTTGTTTCCCTTAGGGTAGTTACTTTTGAACAATTGTTTTAGTGAAAGATAAGCTACTTTTTTTTTATTTGAAAGAAGATTAAGGGGAAGGTGTATTAACATTTCAGCTTTAGTTGTTACGTTACATTGTGAGAAATAAGGGCTGGTGCTTTTGTAACGTAACTGTTTATGCGGTCGGTTGTTGAGTGCTCTGTGCTAGATGAAACTCATCGTATACGAGCTGCACCATCTCATATATTCGTTTCTTGCGCTCATGCTATCTGTGCGTGCCTGTGCACTCAAAAAAGGATTTTCCACCCTGCCTTTGCTGCCATTAACGCTAATACCCGATCTTGTCCGCCACTCATTACAACAAATTGCCTTCAAACCATCTCTTCTATACCGTTAAAGAGTTTGCATGCTTTGAATTTATATTGCGAGGAAAAAATATACGTGAACGTTGTAGATGTTAACGAAAAATATTTTACTATTATATATATTTTCGTTTTATCTTGTTCATATAAACGTTTTTTATTCTATTTATAAACATTACGCGATACATATCAACTTTCATCGGCTTTATCCTCGCTCTTTTGAAATTCTATTCATAATTATTTTTGTATACGTTTATGCAAATTGGACCTTTAATTTAATTTTAGGCGGCGTAATTAAGTATGAATTTTATGGATTTTTGTATTTATATAAAATAATTAAGGAAATGAATATAAGTACTTATGGTTTTTTTCTATCATTGTTTTGAAAATATTTTATAATATAATGTAAGAGGTGATTTTTCAAAAGAAAGAATTAAACCGCTTTCATGCTTGTATTACTGCAAATCCCAGCTTATAAATATAGATTTTTAAATAAAAAAACTAGAATAGAACTATATACAAACAATTTATGCAAAAAGCATTCGTATATTTTATGGTAAAGAGAAAAAAAATTAAACACTGTATTTTATATTCTTACAGAAAAATTAATTTTACTTTTAACATGTATACACATATAATTTTAAAAGTTGTAATATGGGCGTGAAGGAAATTGGAAGAGATTAAGGGGACAAATAGTGTAAAAAAATTAAAAATAATGAGTCAACGAGAATAGAATAAAATCAATTTTTGTGTTAATCAGAACAATTCAGAATAGGAAAGCTAATTAACCGACTGCCACTTGTAACAAGAGAAGGAAGATTGATTAAAACAGTGCTAGACGGATAAACAGAAGGTGCACAAAAAAAGAGGCTGGAAAAGTGTAAAAATTATAAAGATATAAAAAGAAGTGGAAACTATTAGGAATCGTAAAGCTTTGGTAGAAATATTGGAAACTGGAGACAGAGCTGGTGCCTCAGGGGGTTTAACCCTCCGGATATACAAATATGAATTTTTGTAAAATGAAAAATTACATTTATTAATCTAAGTTATTTTACATAGTAAATAATAACAACGAGAAAAAGATCTGTTCTGGTTGTACTTTTTTTGTAAATTATAAAATTGCTATTTAAAATACGCGGTGTAAGAAGTACTCTATTTAAAATACGGAATATTAGATGTATTTAAATGGGTCCATTATACTTTTCTGGTTGTATCTTTCCAGTAATGTGTATTAATATTTTTGTTTCACATTCCAAAATTTTGACGTTATTGTAATCGTTTTATGTTGTATTTCTTTTGTTTTCTTAACGCCGTAATATCATTTTTACATTCTTGAGCATTTACAATAAACTCAGGAATAATTTTTTTTCAGATATTTGGACCGTTTTGTACCGTTCATTGCAATCATTAATGATTTTGCTTTTCTGTTACCGATTTTAATTTTGAAAGCATCTGTTATACTATTATACAAAAAATAATAAGGGAGTTTCAATTTGTTATATTATCTCTCTGATGACGTATACATTAATGATTTACGGCTAGAATCAAAGAGCAAGAAGGACACTTAATTGCGTGCATGGTCGTTCATTGATTTCCTATCTTTCCGTTTGACAGCGCCACTTGCAACTAAAGGTGATTTTTTTTGCTTTTAGTTATTTGACTGGTTTGATTAAGCTCTCCAAGATTCCTTATCTGAAGCCAGTCGTTTCATTTCGGTATACCTCCTGCATCCTACATAGGATGCATAAATTGTTAGGTATGTACCTAACAATTTGTTTTACATATTCCAAACGTTGCCTGTCTGCACAATTTTTTCCATCTTCCTGTCCCTCCAATATCAAAGCGACTATTCCAGGATGCCTTAATATATGGCCTATAAGTCTATCTCTTCTTTTAATTACATTTATCCAACTGCTTCTTTCTTCATCAGTTTGCCCCATTTGATTTTTTAAATTCTCCTATAGCAACACATTTCAAAAGCTTCTAATCTTTTCTTCTCAGGTACTCCGATCGTCCAAGTTTCTCTTCCATATAAAGCTACACTCCAGACATATACTTTCAAAAATATTTTCCTAACGTTTAAATTAATTTTTGATGTAAGAAAATTATATTTCTGATTGAAACTCGTTTCGCCTGTGCTATTCGGCATTTTATATCGCTCCTGCTTCGTCCATCTTTAGTAATTCTATTTCCCATATAACAAAATTCTTCTACCTCCGTAATCATTTCTCTATCTATTTTTACATTCAGTGGTCCATTTACATTATTTCGACTGCATTTCATTACTTTTGTTCTTGTTTATTTTCATGCGGTAGTTCTTGCGTAGGACCTCATCCATGCTATTCATTGTTTCTTCTAAATCTTTTTTACTCTCAGTTAGAATTACTATATCAGAAAATCGTAGCATCTTTATCTTTTCATCATGCACTGTTACTCCGGATCTAAATTGTTTTTTAACATCATTAACTGCTAGTTCTTTGTAAAGATTAACAAATAACAGGGATAGGGAACAACATCCTTGTCAGACTCCCTTTTTTATTACGGCTTCATTCTTATGTTCTTCGATTATTATTGTTGCAGTTTGGTTCCTGTTACTGTTAGCAATTGTTCTTCTATCTCTAGACTTGAACCCTACATTTTTAAAATGCTGAACATTTTATTCCAGTCTACGTTATCGAATGCCTTTTCTAGGTCTATAAACGCCAAATATGTTGGTTTGTTTTTCTTTAATCTTCCTTCTACTATTAATCTGAGGCCTAAAATTGCTTCTCTTGTCCCTATACTTTTCCTGAAACCAAATTGGTCTTCTCCTAACACTTCTTCCACTCTCCTCTCAATTCTTCTGTATAGAATTCTAGTTAAGATTTTTGATGCATGACTAGTTAAACTAATTGTTCTGTATTCTTCACATTTATCTACCCCTGCTTACTTTGGTATCATGACTATAACACCTTTCTTGAAGTCTGACGGAAATTCCCATTTTCATAAATATTACACACCAGTTTGTATAATCTATCAATCGCTTCCTCACCTGCACTGCGCAGTAATTCTACAGGTATTCCGTCTATTCCAGGAGCCTTTCTGCCATTTAAATCTTTTAATGCTCTCTTAAATTCAGATCTCAGTATTGTTTCTCCCATTTCATCCTCCTCAACTTTCTCTTCTCCCTCTATAACACCATTTTCTAATTCATTTCCTCCGTATAACTCTTCAATATATTCCACCCATCTATCGACTTTACCTTTCGTATTATATATTGGTGTACCATCTTTGTTTAACACATTATTAGATTTTAATTTATGTACCACAAAATTTTCCTTAACTTTCCTGTATGCTCCGTCTATTTTACCAATGTTCATTTCTCTTTCCACTTCTGAACACTTTTCTTTAATCCACTCTTCTTTCGCCAGTTTGCACTTCCTGTTTATAGCATTTCTTAATTGCCGATATTTCCTTTTACTTTCTTCATCACTAGCATTCTTATATTTTCTACGTTCATCCATCAGCTGCAATATATCGTCTGAAACCCATATTATCCCAGTCTACGTTATCATATGCCTTTTCTAAGCGTATAAATGCCATGGATAATGGTTTGTTTTTCTTAAATCTTCCTTTACTATTAATCTGAACACTAAAATTGCTTCCCTTGTACCTATACTTTTCCTGAAACCAAATTAGTCTTCTCCTAACACTTCTTCCACTCTCCTCTCAATTCTTCTGTACAGAATTCTAGTTAAGATTTTTGATGCACGAGTAGTTAAGCTAATTAATTGTTCTGTATTCTTTACATTTATCTGCTCCTGCTTTCTTTGGTGTCATGATAATAACAGTCTTTTTGAAGTCTGACGGAACTTCTCCTTTTTCGTAAGTGTTACACACCAATTTGTATAATCTATCTATAGGATTGAAGCAGTTGTCGCTTCTACTAGTTCAGACATCCTGGTTAAAGTTTGGGACGAACTCTCTTATCGTTGGATATGTGCTGCGTTACGAAAGGTGCTCAAATTGAATACTTATAGGGTAAAACTGTATTCATTACTGTAAGTCAAAATAAGTGATATTAAGCTTTGAACTCAGTACATTGTTTTTGTACACCCTTCATTTTTCGTATACGATATTGAATGTATTACTTTCAATTCTTTCAGTACTTTCAGATAATCAAACATTAAGTAATGTTAAATAATTTTTACCTCTTGAACCTTTTATTTTAATCTTATTCTGAATTATATAGCTTATGATTTTAAACCATTTTAAATTAGATTATTATATAGCTGTATCATTCGAAAATCATTCTGTATTTTTATAACCCGTAGATCATTAGTGGCTTATTGTTACTGATGCACAGATACCTTTCTTCCTGTTCTGTATGTAAGCTTTTTTTAACCATTTATTCAATTATTATTTGCTAGTAGCCTTTTTTTTTTAGTCATATCTCGATGTACTATTTGTGCATAACATATATGTGTTTTTAGCACGCGTTTCAGTTTTGTTATTCTTGTCATTAATTATTTTAATTGCATCTTTATTGCCATTTACTTCTTTTTTATTTTAGTAAAAAATCTGATGTGGACACCACATGATTTCCTTGTACGTTTATTAAATTACATATACATATTTCTTTTAAATGAGAAGTACATTAAATTTTATTTCATTAATAACTTGGATATTTTTACGTATTTTTTTTTCTGGATTCAAAGTAAAAATGTTTTTACAATGAGGTTTTTAATTATTAATAACAATAAAAAATAATAATAAAAATAATATATGTATATATTAAAATTATAAATTATACCGGTGAATTATATTACAATAATATTATGAATTATATATGTAATATTATATAATTAATAATTATGTTATTATTAATGCATACATACTTATGTACGTACGTACGTACGTATGTATCTCGCATAACTCAAAAACGATTCGCCGCAGATGTTGAAATTTTGAGTTTAGGACTGTTGTAACATCTAGTTGTGTACCTCCCCTTTTGATTGTAGTTGTATATATATTAAAATGTAATTTTAATATACATACAAGGTATGTATGTGGTGTCCACATGAAATCTTTTCCTATAAAGTTTAAATAAATTTTGACAAAGTAAACATTTATGTTTAATCCAGAAAGAACGGCGTCCTGATTAATTAATATTTCAAGTGGTATTAATTTCAGTGTTTTGTTGTATGCGTATAAAATAATTTTATTTTACAGGTTCGTTAGGTTTCATCGTTTACGCATAACCTTTATAAATAGAAAAACATGCAAGTGGAAGTTTGCTTCTATAGTTATTTTTTGCAGATTACATGAAAATAAAAATCATTAACTTAATGAGTAAACTTTAATTACTCATATTTATACTTCACGCAGAAAGTTCTCCATACAAAATATTACGTCCTAGAATAAGAATTTTATCTAATCTTTTGTTTACAAAGAGAACAATTTGATGTTAAAGAACAATTTAGATTCGGAGTAACAGTACAAGGTGAAAAGATAAAGATGCTACGATTTGCTGATGATATAGTAATTCTAGCCGAGAGTAAAAAGGACTTAGAAGAAACAATGAACGGCATAGATGAAGTCCTACGCAAGAATTATCGCATGAAAATAAATAAGAACAAAACAAAAATAATGAAATGTAGTAGAAATACCAAAGATGGACCACTGAATGTGAAAATAGGAGGAGAAAAGATTATGGAGGTAGAAGAATTTTGTTATTTGGGAAGTAGAATTACTAAAGATGGACGAAGCAGGAGCGATATAAAATGCCGAATAGCACAAGCGAAACGAGCCTTCAGTAAGAAATATAATTTGTTTACATCAAAAATTAATTTAAATGTCAGGAAAAGATTTTTGAAAGTATATGTTTGGAGTGTCGCTTTATATGGAAGTGAAACTTGGACAATCGGAATATCTGAGAAGAAAAGATTAGAAGCTTTTGAAATGTGGTGCTATAGGAGAATGTTAAAAATCAGATGGGTGGATAAAGTGACAAATGAAGTGGTATTGCGGCAAATAGGCGAAGAAAGAAGCATTTGGAAAAATATTAAGTTAAAAGAAGAGACAGACTTATAGGGCACATACTAAGGCATCCTGGAATAGTCGCTTTAATATTGGAAGGACAGGTAGAAGGAAAAAATTGTGTAGGCAGGCCACGTTTGGAATATGTAAAACAAATTGTTAGGGATGTAGGATGTAGAGGGTATACTGAAATCAAACGACTAGCACTAGAAAGGGAATCTTGGAGAGCTGCATCAAACCAGTCAAATGACTGAAGACAAAAAAAAAATTTAACCCTTTAAATTCGGAATTTCAAAAACTCTTTTCCTAGTGTGCACTTACACGGCAAAAAGAATATATATACAAATTTGTCTTCGGTAGTTTTTACTGGGCGTTGTTTATGAGTAATTCATGTTCTTTTACATAGAGTTTAAGGAAATTACATTTTAAATGAAAGGTATATTTTCGTGCTCTTTATACTTTAAAACGTAAAGAAAATTCAATTTCACGGTCAATCCCATCGTGCGACCAAATAAATATCGTACTTTTCTTCGAAAATTCGGTAAAAAACAAAACCGAATAACAGATTTAGCCTTGTACATGCAATATAATGCACAACATTAAATCGTTTCAAGTTATGAAATCATCATGTTCACGCAACATTCACATAAGATCCACTTAGATTATTAAACTATTTTAATCCAAATAAATTAGTTTAAATTTTGATTGTAATATGTAATGCGCTTAAAAAAGTTAAAATTCTTGGAAATAACTGAGGCATTTTTAGGAATACATTAGTTTCATGTCTGGTAGCGGCATCGTATAAGTATATGTGCGTGTATTATAATATACACATATACACTAGCAGACCCGTCACGGCTTCGCCCGTGCTGAATGGTTATTTGCGTTTTCCGTTGTGGTCAGGGTATGTTTAGCCGGTAAGGGCTCACTTTCATTCGTCCTTCCCGTCTAGCCAGGGGCTCTGCTCCCTGAACCCCTCTGTGTTCATTATACCTATGTTTGTGAGAAGAATAATAATAAATAAAAATTGAATCTTGTTCATTTTATACAAAACTATCAGTTTTTTGTAATTTCTTCACAACAACAATTTGGTGAGGTTGGTCTTAAATTTGAATGATCTACGAGTAAGAATATGGGTTTGAAAACCATCCATTTTAACCCTTTAAACTAGGTATTTCAAAAAATCTAGAAATTAGTTTTAAGATATTCACATAAACATTATACACACCAAAAATGGAGTTTGATATCTTCATTTGTTAGCAAGAAATTACAGAAATTGCAAATTTCATTGTCACTCCATTTTAACTCTTTAAAGAATATGTATACAAATTTTCATCAATTTATTTTCAGTATTATTTGCAGAGGGTTGATGAATCGGTCAATCAGTCACGACACATGTTCTTTTGTATATATATATATATATATATATATATATATATATATATATATATATATATACTTTATTTATTAATTTTTATTCATGTGAAAGATTTTGAATTCGAATTTCGATCATGCCGTTTTTCACTCGCCAGAATAGTCATTTCATTATGTAAGTAAAATAAACAGCGTGACTATAATTGAATATCAGCAAGCTTCAGTTGATGTAGTAAATAAAAAAAACTACACTTTTATGTATTAAATTATTTTGTTAAATTAAAATTGCAAAATTTTGTGACTCCTTAACTTTTTCTACTTATAAATTGTTTACAGCAACTTAAAACTTCATATAAAAGCTATTTTTCTCTTAGTTCTGTTCCGATTAGTTTACCGTGAATATTTGCTTGACATATATTTGTATGTAAATATTTCCTTGTTATCATAACAAAGTGCTTTATTTGTTATTCTTTTCCGGTTATAAAGTTTTTCCATCATTTATATGACTTGGAAACAAATTTATTTATTATATGACCAAGTCTACACTTTGTTTTTATATCCAGAATTATATTACTTATATTACTACGGTCAGTTTTGTTTATAAGCTTTTTACGCTTTCTTTTTTATTTTGCGTGCGATATAATTTTAAAACTATCATATTTTTTCTATTAGGTACGACTATAAAGACATCGGTGTTGAGTTTTAAAATATGTTCGCTATAAAATTACTTCCTTTTTTGCTCTTTATTTGAATAATCGAGTCTATTTTAGATCTTTTTAAAATAGAGAAAACTTTTTTATATTACTCCTTTGAATAATTTTAACGTTTATGTTAATTTCATGTGACGTTTACTTAGGTACGGTAAAAAGTAGCGCTACATTTTCTGTTGTTAAACTACTTAGCGGTTGAGGCAGTTAAGGTGAATAACGATGCTGAATAGCAATTGTTTTATTTAAAGTTTAATTTTATTTAGTTCATTAATTTACACTGAATTACTTTAAGCGCTTCCTCAACGTTCATTCAGATCCCTCGACGTTACGTTAAATTTGATAATTGCTGCAATCTTTCTTATTCCATGACAATTGTAATTAAAAATAATTTTATTTTATTTTACTTTTATTGTTATTTAGAAATTTTATGTTTCATTGATTCTTTTTAATTGGGTAAATATTTCTTTTGTATTTATTTTCATTTATTTCGTAATATTTTTTTTCGTAATGCTTGTTTAATTTAATTACCTTATATTTAAAGAACGAGACAACCGCTGAGAGAAACAGATTACTGTTTTCCTCGGGTTGTAAATTTGAACGACCTGCATTAACTTCAAGAAGTGGTAAACATTCCATCAGGAAGAAAAAATAAACGTGCAGATAGTTACTAAATAAAATTTTAATGGGGAATTATTTCACTTGATATATATATATATATATATATATATATAGGGAGAGAGAGAACATTATTGTTTGTATAACAAAAAATAGATTTGATGAATATTTCATGTTTTTATTGAAAAGATTATAATTAAAATCTAAAAACATTTTTCTTCAAATTGTAAAAAAACAATTTTATGTTTAATATTTTCTATAATTAATCCTTCGCAAATATCACAAAAAAAATCGCCACGTGTTAATTGGTAGATTCTATGTGAAATTAAAAAAATTGTTATTACTAATTCAATTCATTTTATTATTTCTGTTTAAAACGTATTAATTATTAAATAAAAACATTTTGCATAATTATTAAAAGAGGAAATATCTCCTACGTAAAGTATTTTAGGTAAAAAAAAGGTATAATTTATTTAAAAGACGGTTAAGATGTTTTAATTAAGTTTCATTAAATTCAGTCTCAATGTGTTGCGTGATGATACTAAAAAAAATGTATTAATATACTTTGGGTTAATGAGGTTTTCGCATCACGTTTGCTTTAAAACTTAAGGGTTTTAATTGTATTATGAGGAGTATAAGAATAAAAATTAAATCTTATTTGTGCAAAATTTTGTAAAATATTAATATCCATCATATTGAGTTTTACTTAATTTCGAGATAATAAAATTTTTATTAATTTAAGTGAGCCTGGTGGGCTGAGGAAGATTTTTACCACTGCAGTACCTCTTGTCATTTATTCTTAATAAACGCCAATTTTCGTGTAAATAACGGTTAAATATCCGTAGGATACTTCTATATTTTTCAAACCTTTAGGATCACAAATCCACTGCGAAGATGGAAATCTAATTGTTATAATAATGGTATTTATTGTGTAATATTATTATGTATAATATTACAAAAAATTCGAAAATTGCTTACATTAAATTTTAGAAACTCGGTATGTCGAGTAAATAAACATACGTTTTTTACGTAACCTAATGATACATTTTAACGAGACGGAGTATAATGATAACATAGCAGCCTACATAGAATTTTCTATCAAAATATTATGTAAAATGTGAGTGGAAAGTGTAAGTAAGTTTACTTTTCCTTCATAGTCTTGAAATCCGGACGTATGTTTGGAAATTAAGATTTGTATCTTTCTCCGTGTGTTTTATTACGGTCTGTATTTCGTTTTGATGACTGCTATTGTAGAAAATATTAGTATAAGTAAGATATTGAAAAAGGAACTAAAAATTTGACTCTCTTTCGTCTACAGCTGGATATTCTTGTGTCGAAAGCTCAAAAAAATTCAATCGTAATGAAAGAATGAACTTGAAATTTCAGATTTCAATATGAAATTTGATGAAATAAAAATATGTTTTTGTACACTGGTGAATATTGATAAGAATATCGTTCAGAATGTACTTGCACTTGCCAGTGTAAACAGTTAGCTGTTTTAAAAAACTGTTGTTAAAAAATACAAACGTTACTTTTAATACAGGTCTTCTTCTTTCTCTCTAAATTCTTATTACAAAGTTCTTTTAAATTCTGTAAATACTTGTCCATAGCTGAAAACCAATTAATTATATCTTTTTTCTCCAGGATTTTTCACCAGAGTAATTTTTTCTGAAAATCACTTTTCCCTGACGGTAGAAGAATATGACTTTCAGTTCTTTGCAGGTACATACTAATTTAATGAATGACGTTTTATAGTAATGAAAGTATCTGTTGGTAGCAA
Source organism: Lycorma delicatula (assembly GCF_047948215.1). Classification (NCBI taxonomy): domain Eukaryota; kingdom Metazoa; phylum Arthropoda; class Insecta; order Hemiptera; family Fulgoridae; genus Lycorma; species Lycorma delicatula. The sequence goes on along the minus strand of NC_134456.1, from coordinate 179,417,593 downwards.
ATTTATTTCATAGCTTATCTTATCTTAAGCATCTTACCTTAATCTTGCACAGCGCCTATATATCGCTATCCTCAGTTTTTCAAATGTTTTCAAAGAACTTGAATGATTTTTTCGACAACTTATTTTTTTCATAATTTGTATCCACTGTGGAAAACATTTTCGTGTGGAATTCAGCGAGAGTTACCAAAATATATTGGTAGATTGTGCTCAGCTCCCTTGTCAACGCAAATGTTTCAAACATTTTTAAAAAAAGTCATAAGAGGCCTAGTTTTGTTTCAGTTTAACGCTTCCATTTCTAATTGAAACCGTACTGATTTTGTTTTATTTAAGTTCTTCCCTATAAATAATGCATTGAATCCAGATGCGTATGGGGGTTTTTCCATCGGTCAGAGCATGCCGACCTTCACCGCGCACACATAACACATTACTCCCCGGTAATATTATTTTCTTCTATAAAAATGTTTAGAATTTTGAAATAGTCAAACTGGTTTGCTTTCAGTATAGGTTTTCGGAAAAGATACATCGTCGCAAAACTGGGTACTTCTCTTTTTCCTATTTAACCTCCGGTAACTACTGTTAAGATAATTCTTCAGAGGATGAATGAGGATGATATGTATGAGTGTAAATGTAGTCTTGTACATTCTCAGTTCGACCATTCCTGAGATGTGTGGTTAATTGAAACCCAACCACCAAAGAACACCGGTATCCACGATCTAGTATTCAAATCCGTGTAAAAATATCTGGCTTTACTAGGACTTCCAAATCAGCTGATTTGGGAAGACGCGTTCACCACTAGACCAACCCGGTGGGTTGCAAAACTGGGTACTGTCATCTGTAAATGTCACGTAACAAGTTAGGTGCTCATGATTTAGGTTACCATAGATTAATCTTAACTGTACAGCAAAATCACTTTTTATTTAGTTCTGGGCTTTGTACTTTGATTTTATATTGTCGATTTTAATTTGGTCAGCCTGCCGACTCCCCTATCATGGCAGACAAATATTCGTAGCTGCTGGATTTTTTTTTTATTCTCCGGGACCACCGTTAGATATTACTTCAGAGAACGAGAGGAATGACACTTTTTGTAGCGTGTGAAAATGCTATGCTTGACCGGGATTCAAACCCGGTGTCTGCACTGTTCATCTAACTGTAATGTTCTTTATTTATGAAATTTGTTCTTACTGACATTAGAAATATTGCTAAATAAAAGGACATGCAAATTACAATTAATAAACTTATACTTGGCAAAACTAGTACTAGAAAATAATCGTTTAAAAGCGAGTTGTTTTACAACAAAAAAGAATGCAATCACAAATATATTTACTAATAGTTCACGATGAAGACAGCATGTCTGATCGGGAAGCTGGCTCACTGTTTGACATCGCAATAGCCAGCTCAAATACATAAAAAAATCACCAAACGACCGTAATGAGTATCGAAGGGCTAAAACTGATGTCTTTTGTTAACCACCGCAGCGTTCAGTGAATAATAATTTACTTAAAGGAGGCTAGATGGTCAGGTTGGCCTCGGCATCTGAATTTATTTCATTTAATTAATTTTTTTAAGGTTTTTTTTAGAATTTAATATTAAAAGAGAACATATGTTTAAATATCACATTATTTAAATTTTTGTTAATTTAATGGAGACCAAAGAAAGCCAGGGTCTTACAATTTCATTCGGAACCACATATTTGGTTTTTTTTTTAAATATTAAGAATGATTTTAGGTTTGAAGTATTTAAAATATTTGTTAATTCAGGGGAATTAGAAGAGCTGGGGATGCTATAAAGCCTGATTGGTAGTTTTCTGCTAAAATAGATTTCTTTGTCTGTCTAAAAAAAATAAACATTATTGTTTTGGAAAAGAAATGTTCATATATCGCATTAATTTAATTTTCTCCGTATTAATCCAGGATGGTTTGGTAGTTTGTACGATTATTAAACCAAAAGATGATCCTTTCCTGCGCCCGAAAAATCTAATCTGAGTCGGCTATCAATAATCCATTCAACATTAATATTGATTATTATAATTTATTATTATTATTTATTTTATTTACATAATCTAGCTGTAAGACCTTATAAAAATAATATGGCTATCTAACTGGATATAAAGGTCGTTACATAGTAGATATATTATTGATTAAATACTATTCATTGAATATATAAAAGCAAATTAAACATGTTAATAGGAAATGCTCGTGAATACATATTTAAATCAATTATGCGAACGCATGCATGGCTACTAATCATTAATATTGAAACAAATTAATTATAATATTAAAAGTAAAATAACTATAATAATACAATAATACATGTGCGCGCGCTGGGTTTATGTCTATATATATATATTTTAATTCTATTAAACGAATTAAAATAATAATTATTTCATTTATTATTATTTTGTTGGTATTACTGATCAAATAATTATGAAAAGATATCGAATGTGGTAAAATTAGGAGGGAGCAGGTAGTAATGTAATTCTTATCCTAAGTAATAATTCCTAATTATATTAATATTATCCTTCATCTTACATCCTTTCATATCCTACATTAGGATAATTCTTATATTTCGCCTGGATAGGCGGTCAGTTGCATTTCCTTTTACCTTATCATTGTTTTCTTTTCATCACCAGCTTGGAAGCGGGGTTATTCGGCAAGAATATTTCAGCTGCGACACAGTCAAATTCAGTCAAGGTTGATATAAATCTATTTCTTACTTTTGTTTAGATCGTTTCATTCGTTCTTTTTCGCGTACGTATAAAGCAGTAAAACAATCCAGGTCACATGCTTAGTAATTGTTCTACATTCACTAAAAAATAAATAGCTTATAGGTTAAAATTAATTAACTTTATGTTTGTGATATCGAGTTACCTACGTTACTGCAACTGTTTACTTTCTGCACTGGAGACGAGTGCAGTCTCTGTTGACGATAACCGTTAATGCGCAAGCTCTGGGGACTGGTGTAGCTTACTTCACGAACATGCCCGATCAGGTACGAAACGATCGTTACGAAATCTCATTGACTCAGCGGAGTGTTTAGTCACGTTCCTGCTATTGCGTAATAATCTGTTGTAATTTAAGTTAATTTTTTTGTAGGTTTGTGTTTGTGTCTGCTAGAAGAAGTTGAATTCCAGGTAATTTTTAACTAATTCTTGATCGTAGTACTCGTGCAAAAGTTTTGGAATTTTTATTATATTACCTTTTTTATTTATTTTTATTTACTTTTTGTTATTTAATAACCAAATATTATTAATTTTAATAATAAATATACTATTGTTTACTTCATTTGCCACTTTTGGTGAGCCTTCATCCCTTACCTTATAGTTTTATCACATACGCTTCGCACGGCCACTATGTTATTTAATACCAAGTTATTCAGTAAGAAGAATCGATGCCCTTGGAAAAAATTATTCATAGCTAATTAAAAAAAAAAAGTTCTTTTAATTGTTTTTCTATTACGGATTTGTTTCCGTACTTTTATTTAACCGGCAAGTAATTTATTAACTTCTAGATTGTAATGCGTTGTAATTTGTTCACCTTTATATTTTCTTATACATTGCTCTTACTTCGTTTGTAGGGAAAGCGGTGAAAGAAATTAAAAAATGTTATGTTAACTAAACGGTATCTGCTTATTTACGTAACAGAGGGAAATTACGATTGTGCATTTACCAACATTTGAGTTCCACTTATACTCCAAAAATGTTGATTAAAAAATTGTTATATATAGTTTGTCTTTCTTATTAAAAAACGATTTATCGTAGAATCATGACATCTATATTATCTTGCGCATTAGGAGGTTTGATACTACAATGTTTTTAACAAAAACCGGATTTTGAAGTGGAAAAATATTTCTTCAGTGAGCCAAATATATACTAATAAGTATGGAATACATTAATATCCCGAAGAGATTGGACTTCATAAAAATTCCTGCTTTGTTTTTTAGTTTGTAAGGGGTCATTCAAATTGGAATGTAATTGAGAAACGGAGTTATAATACAGAAGGCTTGACCTTTACACTTTAACTTGTACTTTATCAAAGAATTAGAGGGTAACCTTTCTAATTTTTATTCATATTGCCCAAAATATTGTAATTTGAATTTTTTTTAATTTTGTTTTTAACGGTACTTAAAAAGGATTAGTTTAGTAGAGGTTAAATTTTTTTTATTTTTATAATGTTGTAATGAAGAGATTTAGAATTTTTTTCTTTATTTTCAAAATAAATTAATGTAAAAAATGAAATGTAAGTGTAGTTGTTACGTTAATAATAATTTTAAATCATTTTAACATTTAACATTTTTTATGTGTGCTGGAAAGGTTCAGTTATCCTTTTTTCTCTCTAAACTGCTCCGTGAATAAGACAACTTGAAACCTGTTACTTATAAATAGAGGCGTTGATCATCTAAGTTAGGTTTACGATAACGGTATCTTTTTAACCCTAATATTAAATTATTACAGTTGTAGCTCCTGAACCAATTTACCAATCGTCTTCGAAAATAGGCGCTGCACGCACGTTATTGTTAAGAATATAATGCAGGTTTTCTTAGGAAAGTGAGGAATGGAGTGGTTTTCCTTTTCTTTTTTTACTGAGCTGAATATTCTCTTAAACATTGGCATGTTAAGCTACCAAAATACAAACGATATTCATCTCTACATCTGACACCTTCATTTTATTCTCGAAAGGGACTGGCTGCATGATAAAAGCCCATTAGTCGTAGGGACAGCAGCTTTGATTGGGTGTTAGTTGAACCTGAAGTGGTTTATATACGTTTGTATAATAAGAAAGAGTGAGGTATATTGTAAAGCAACGAATTAATGTCACTGTGAAAAAGAATGCTTAATTATATACTGTCTCCATTCATTATGGATTTTGAATGTAGTTCAAACTACAAGTAGACAAACACAAAAATATTTTTAAAAATGATTCAAGCAATATTTACATTCAAGAAATAACTTTCCTTAGTAATCACTGAGAATCTTTCAATGCAAAATTGTTTTTTGTTTTTTTAATTTTATTATAATAAACATTAAATGATGTACATTATTTAAGTGTTTTCGAACTTTTATAGTAATTCGTTTTTTTTTGTTTTTTTTTTTAATAAAAATGTGTAATGCTCTTTTACTGTAATATTATTGATGGGTGGATAATGTGTACATTCGTAAATGGATACTATAAGAAAAACATTGAATTTAACGGTTTCTGTTCTATGAAAGTTGAAATATTTCATAACTTTATATTTTGCACAGAAGTAATTTCCTGTAAGGAAATTATTTTTAAAGAACAGGTTTTTTCCATTTTTTAAAAATAATGTGCAACCTTATTTCTATCCTGTACTAGTAAATTTTCTGCCCTTTTTAATTTTAAAATCGTCTGTTGTGTAATAAAAAGGAATAAGTATATTTGTATTTTTTTAATATTTTTTAAAGGATTTTACTAAAAACGTTCCTTAATAATATTCGTTTGTACGATTACGACATAAAATGTTCTTAACAGTTTGAATTTTAATATAATTTTATTTCTTTCATTTAAGTGTTTTTTTATGGTTATTTAGATTTTTCTTATTTTACTTTATGTTCAGTCTCCTTTAAAAAAAAAAGTGGGTAATCGGCACGGTAATCCCGACTTTTGATGCCACAACTCTAAATAGTTCATGGAAGTATTGTACTTGTTAGAAGAATTAGGAGGGATTATTTAATTAACACTTACATCCAGGGTAGGATTTTTTTAACAGTAAACAAATGGTTACAAGGCCTATCCATCACCCTTACTAAACCACTAAAATCCGAATGGCACCGTAATATAACTATTTCTAATCCTGGATCTAATGAACATCCAGGAAAACGCCTACCGAAAATTGCTCGAAAGGATAATCATTAATGATGAGGGGACGGTTGTGATAAAGGGACAATCTACCCACAAAGCAAGTCAAACCAATCTGGTGAGTATCTAACCGGGATGGAAATACAGTATTTCTGATGAAAGTTTTGTGTAGATCAACTTAAATGTACAACGCCACAGATTATTTTCCTTGTAGATACCAAGGAGCCACTGAAACGAAAATGAGGCTTTTTTAAGAAAATTCATCGCTCATCTGCAAAATTGTTGAGCGTGTAGAAGTATCCAATTTATCTATCTAAACCATTCTGCTATATCTCTTTTTTAGAGTAAATCTATTTTGGAAAATAGTAAACATTTATTCATTGTTTGGTTTTACTTAATATGTCTGATCATAAGAGAAATATAAAATTGAATTCAACTTAATTAATTTAATTCATCAGTTTTATATTATTTTTTAAACGAATGCTGTTTATTGTTTAACCGTGATATGAATCTTTTTTCCGTAACTATGTCTGCCTTGTGTTTTTCTTAGGTAATTATTTTTGGGAGTTACTAAATATCCTTCCATCTACATTTCATTATTGTTATATCAATTTCTTTACTCTAGTAGTAATCATTTCATTTTTTTTTTCTTTCGGGGACTCATTCTTTAATTCTTATATAAGTTAACAGTTCAAGGAAAATAAAACTCTCCGTGCTCTTTCTTCAGATCCCGGTATCTCATTCCGTAAAAACAGTTAAAAATATGTAATTCGTACAAAATTATGATTGTAAATGATGTAGATGGAGATTATAAAAAGCTTTATTAATTTTGATAACAATATTTTGAACTTAGTCTATTCTTGACTTCTAACAAAAATTTCCATTAATTGTACTTTTGAGGTTTCTAAACTATATCTATATTAATCATCCGCGTTTTCTGGTGTTAGAATTTGATTTTTTTTAACCTAAATCTAGTCTTATAAAAGCTTAGCCTTAATCTATATCCCTTAGTGACTGACAAATCTGCAAATTTTCAAGATTTTCCGTCAAAAGTAATTTATCATCTCAAAATTTAAAATTGTTTATCGATCTTGTATTTAATTTTATCCTTACCCTTTTCTTCTAGGTTATTTGAATTATTTTCTCCCAGTACTGGTTAAATTATACTAGAGAAAGTACATACTCAGTGCTCTTCTCTTATGTATAATTTATACGGGACATATGTATTTTCTTACATCAACTTCATCAGAAAGCTAATTTCTGTCTTTTATTACCGTAGTTTGTAATAAAGGTGAATTATAATTCTATTATCTTTCACGTCTAAATTGTATTTTCTTAGAAATCGAACAAGACAGTCATAACAAACTTAACCAGAGACATTATTGCAGTGTTGCAATTTAGAAAGCAGACTTTAAGGGAAAATATAGCTTCTTTTGTACCTAAAGCATTCTTAAATTTGAAATATATGTAACATATAAGTTTGTCCAATTTTATAAATTGGAAAAATTAGCTACATCTTAGTGACATTGTATTTCAGTATATACGAAGTTTCCTGCATAAAAGAGAAAATTAAATGATATCGGTCATGATAATTTAATCGTACTTTACCTAACCGACCGATTTGCAACATTCTTCAATAACACTATATTTCAGAAACCTGTACCAGTGGTTTTCTGTTATCCATGTTTCGTTATACAAAGCTTACTTTGCTTTTCAAAGACCTATTTTAATGGATTTCTTTTTTTATTCTTAAATCTGTGTTGTCATCTGCAGATTTCTTCTCTGGACAAAAGCTTTCTTGCTTTGTGCTACACATTGTTTATTTTTGTAAATCTAATAACTAAATTACAAAATTCTGTATCTTCTTGTCTGTTGTGTTCTTGTATATTAAACTCATCATTATCCTCGAGTTCCACCTCATTTCATGTGTTTTGTTTAATTTAAAATTGAAGTTTACTATCGTCAACAAATCCGAACTATAATGTTTTTCTTCAAATCGGATCTTAGCCAAAATAACGATATCATTGGTGAATCCAAACATTTTTAATTTTTGTTTCTACACTTTACTTAATCATTTTCTTCTTTTCACTCCTTTAGTTAGTTATACTGTACACAAATTAGAGTGTATTGATGAAATTTTTTCTATATCACAGCTTGTTTTTTCGTTTTTTATTCTTATTAGAGCAACCTGATTTGTTTGTGTATAAAAAACTCTTTAACATTTTAATCTAAATTATTTTAAAATCTTTGAAATAACATTTTATTTTGCCTTAAATATTTTTATTTCTTTTAAGTAAAATCATTCGACTTCAATTATTATTCTTAATTACGACTATAATAAAATCGTTAAATTTTGTTTTTAGTAATATTTTATTCATTCATTCTATGAAATAAGAATGTTGTCTTTCAGGTAATTTCAATATGAAACTTCACTTACTCTAAGGCAAGGAATAATTTTTACTTTAATAATGTTCAGTTTTGAAAAATAGAATTTAGTTCCTTATTGAATAATTTATGTTTTTTTTTTCGTTCTGTTGGTATGTTTATTTGTTGGAATAATCCGCCTATTAGTAACGAATTTATTTTCAGTCGTATTTTTTATATTATAAACTATTTAGTTGTTTCCGTAATTAATATTTCTTTCGTATGTTGAATGTAGGATAAATAACTGTTTGACTTTTATTACAAAGTGTTGTGCAAGCTGATTTAAATGGTAATTTCGCATATCGTTTAAAATTATGAATGAAAGAACTGAACACTATACTATCCCAGTAATTTTGTTACATGAAAAGTTTTTAAAATATCTATTATTAAATTTCTTTACAGTTTTCTTTTGTTCTGATATATATATTTTCATACATACACATAAATACATATGTACTTTATTAATATCATTAAAGGTACTTAAATTTAATATTTGTAAAGTGTATCATCAGCTGATGTAACGAAAAATATTATTAAGAAGTAAAAAAAAAAACTTTTAAACAATCTTTGTGTTTAGATTATCCTTAGGGTCAGAAAGCCTTCGACATTGATGGATATATCTCCGCAGTTACGAGGAAATAGGATTTTTCTTTTACTATAAAAACACGTTCAGATGATGTTAGTGACGGATTGAAGATTCGTTGTTTTTATTTTGTTCACTGCTTTAATTGGTAAACCTAAACTAATTCTACAATATATGATGCTGATTTCCAATTTCGATATCGTTTGACAATTATTTTGTCATTTCACTCGAAAAATAAAAGATTTGATAGATACAGTTTTTTATTCAGTAATTTTATTTCTGTAGATTGTAAATACATTATTACTACTAGGTATTTTAGGATTTTATTTTTTAAAGAATAAATTATGATATCGAGGATACTTGTTTTATTAAGATACAAGTTCGCCCCATAAAATAGAAACTTAAATCTAGCACTTGCCTCCAACAAGGAACCAAATATCTCGTCAAAACCTTTGTATTTTAGGAAAAATTTGGAGGCCCGGATTCATACGATTGGGTTCTTCAGCCATCAAGGTTTCTGTTATTCCCCAGTTCTTTTAGGTTCTGTTAACAGAACTTGGCTAGCAGTTTATTTTCATACATCGATGTCTAATATCCGTCATAATAGGTAATTAATCTAAAACGGTGATTAATTTAAAAAATTCTTTTCTGATTTTTTCAAATCAGTTTTTATGTATTTTTTTTATCTGTTTTTTACTCCTAAGTTCTATATTTTTATTCGTCCAATAGTACATTAGTATTTAATCTTTATTATTTAATTATTATCTGATTATTCATCTCTATTATTTTTATTCGTATTTATCTGTATTCAATAAAACTTTATTGATACATTTTATGAAATTATTTATATATGCAAATTATAGTAAGAATTTCATAATGTACTGTTTAAGTACAAATTATACAAATTTATACAAATAATTTAGTCAATTATAAAGCTAACAGGTAAATAAATTTAATGATTTTACTGAATATTTGAAAAATAAACTAGGAAAAGTTAGTACAATTATATTCTAAAAACTGAAGTCTAGATACAAGGAGCACAGTTCAAAAAAGTGACAGAACAATGGGATTCTAATTAGGCACAGTTTATTTGGCGAGTGGTGGATTATGAGCTGCGCGGACTCTTAGTTGTCTTGATCTAGTAACAGTGAGAGTTTCGGTCTGCAGACAGGAATATAGAGAGCAAACCATCTGCAATCGTAGTTAGTATATTTGGCTCCATAATTTCGCGTTTTCCAAAGTTCCTTACCCCCCTAATATATTACACTTCAACAAAACAAAGCTTGTCTTTGATCTTGCCTTAAGTCTGTATAATTTTAGTTCTATATTTAGCTATATGATCGTGAATGTGACATCAAACATATTAAACAAAACATACGCTATAAATCATCACATAAATCTTAACTCATTTGATGTCAATAGAATCTAATTTGTCAGTGAAATTACAAAATATTATATATGATGCTAACAGTAATGAAAAACTTTACTTTTTAAAAAACCAACCACTTATCGTAATTCCAGAATTAATCACATTATAATATTATACCACTTCCAAATTGTTTTCATAAATAAGCTTTATTAGACTCACTAAATTAACATATTACCGTTAACACGTTACATTTAATTTCTTTCCAAGTTACACTAATTCTTCAACTCCATTCAGTACATCCTTCTCTTCCTCATCACTGTTGTCCAAGGAAGTGTTGGACTGAAATAAGTTTCATGCACACAATGTTTTACAATAAAACGCTTGGAATTTTCGTCTAATATCGGTTCATATTTTTAATAATTTGTGTCACTATTTTCAACAGTTTTGCAAACTGCCTTCAAGAAGTTTACATTTAGTTCTCTAAATTTTTCTTTCGCCACTTCTATTTTGTCTTCTAAATTGATTGTTACATTCTTTTGGGCAACGCAATGTTTAACACATGCCCAGACATTCTCAGTAACATTTAAGCCGGGATAAGGTGGTAATCGGATAAGGGTATGTCCTTTTTCAGGATTATGTACTTTTATTAGCGTTTACAATTTGAATGTTTCATGTAAAATATTATCTTGTTTTTAATAGCCAGTTGATCATGTATTGTTTTTTGAATCGAATTAGGAGCTGGATTTATTTGAACATTGTCATACGGTGCGTTTGTCCATGACTTTTACAGATCTTGGTGATAGATTCGGTAGCAATTGAAACACAGCACATATTTGAAAATTATTAAAGTTCATTTTAATAATTTAAATTGTTTTGTAGCCCGACTTAAATATTAGGAGGGAATTTTCTATAAAACTGTCTTCTCATCTCGCAAATGCAACCTTTTATCTTGTATATCATCATTTTCAATTAAACTTTTTCTGTTGTTAACTTTTTTAACTTTTTTTCACCGGAAACCTAAATTTTTCATGACTACACAAAGAGCCCAAACGACCTGTTTGGGCTCTTTGTGTATTTGCTCTTTTACTAATGACAGAAGTTTCCTCAGAGAGGAGCGTTTCCCATGCCTTAAGTGAAACTCATTTATCGTCTTCCGAATAACACCTTTGTTGACATCGCCCAAGTTAGTTTTCAACTTCTTCCTTGGCCATTTTTTACGAGTAGTACTGAATTCACTTCCACTAGTTTCGTGTTGTACTTGTTGCTCTAAAATGCGCTGGAGGGATCTAACGGATACTCCATTCACTTTAGAAACATGAGTTTCAATTCTTTGCTTGCCCTTCTTCGGCTTCTTTCTTCATAAAATTGTAAATATTGAGAATAACTTCTCGAGTCTGACTTTTGATAATCTTCTTTCCTCCCACATTTACCGGTTTTTGCTGACATTATGGGTTTATGATTACATTACAATAAATTAAATTTAGGAACAATAAAATAAAATTAACTTTTCTTTAACGACGTTAACATTATTAATAATCTTATTAACAAATAACAGCTGCGAACAAAGGTCAATTATGTAAGTATTAAATCCAGTTATTGGTTATAAAAAACGTATGCATTGTTTCCAGGGAAGTAATTCATACGTTGTTTCGCGCTTGGAGTTCTGATCTCAACTGAGAAGTTGCTTCTTACTCCCACCTCAAACTATTTCTTTCTTTTTCCTGTTTAGCCTCTGGTAATGACGGTTTTAGATAATACTTCAGAGGATATGTATGATTATAAATGAAGTGTAGTCTTGTACAGTCTCAGTTCGACCATTCCTGAGATGTGTGGTTAATTGAAACCCAACCACCAAAGAACACCGGTATCCACGATCTAGTATTCAAATCCGTGTAAAAATAAATGCTACTAGTTAAAATAATGACTACTAGGACTTGAACGCTGGAACTCTCGACTTCCAAATCAGCTGATTTGGGGAAACGCGTTCATCACTAGACCAACCCGGTGGGTTGACCACAAACTATTGCTGCGATGCTACTGCGCATCCAATTTCTATCCGTATTATTTGGTTTGACGTAAGAGAGCGGGTGGGAAACTTCGTACGTCAACGGACTGGGTTTACAGTACTTTGCTAGAAATCTATTGTTGTACATCGAAGTTTAATATCTGTCAAAATAGTTAATCTAACCTAAAACGGTGGCTAAAGTTTTTAAAATTCTTTTCAGATTTTTTTTCAAATCAGTTTTTATATAGTATTTTTATACGTTTTTTACTGCTTCGTTCTATCTGTTTATTTGTCCATTTTATTCTTTTACAGTATTTTAATTATCATTGTAGTTTTTTGTATTTTTTTTATTTTTAAGCGTTGGCGAGATACCTCAAACTATGTTCTTATTTTGTAACAGTTCTTATCGTGTATTTTCATGCAGGGATGAACGAATCATCATTACATATCCCCCTACTTATGTTCTCTTTATGTTGTGTTCTATTTTACCCTTTGCACTATGTGCTCTTAACGTACATATTTATTCTCCTGGAGTTATTATTGTTATATAGCTAAGAGTATTTTCTTTGTAACCATTAAATAAATATATATGATTTTATTATAGAAGTACAAGACGTGGTAGTTATCATGGAAAAAAAGTTTATTTTTTTCATTGTTTTAAAGAGGGTTTTAAAAAAACAAGTGATTGTAATATTATAAGGTTGCAGTATTAATATTTCTTAAAAATATAGTATTTTTATTAAAATAATATTTTCCTTAAGAAATGAACTGAATTTAGTAGTTACGGTTATTTTATTGAATGAATAATAACTTAAAATTATTCTACTGAATGGATTATTGTAGTTTATACAAAATAAATTTATTCATATTATTTTAAAATTTAAATTAGAATGCACGGTATCTAAAAATGAATGCCATAATGAATTAATAATTCATGTTGCATAATAAATTATATACATATATTCTTTTTACGTCTTTAATAAATATTATTAAAAATAATACTGTTTATTACTGATAACAGACGGATTCGTAATAAAATAAAATTTTACAGTAAAATTGTTTTTAAGATAGTATCTTGGTTTACCATAAAAACTGACCGCTTAATTAAATCTTTATGCGATAATGTTAGTAATAAAATGAGATTACATTGTGCCACACGTTTTATAAGTGTAACGTTTGTATTATAAGGCTATTAAATATAGTTGTAACCACGTTTCGAGTGATACCCTTTATCCTGTTTATCTAAGGAAAGACGTTTTCAGAGGAACCCGAAATCAAAAATTTTACCTTAAGGTTTTTTTAAAATTTTTATTAAATTTTTTCTTAATTTGAATTTATCTTATAGCAAATAATATCGCTGAAATAAATATTTTTGCATTGCAAAATTTTAACCCAAAACTAATCGTTATTTGAAATTTTATCAAAATTATGTTAAAACCGTACTATTTTTACCACGATTACTACTGGACCTAGCCAGCAGAAAAGAGTGAAATTTCTTTCACGAGAAGGATAAGTAAATTCGTTTATATATACGTATGCATGTAGGGAATACCGTAAGGTGTTAGCCAAAATTAAGGGACTGATTCAGGACATTAAAATAAACAAAAACGTTCATTAACCCAATAAACAAAAACGTTTTATTTTCCCTTTGTCGCCATTTTGTTTTTTTCAATAAAAACTTATTTCTTAACAATGGATTGAGATGCTTTAACAAAATTGGTGTATGTCCACCCAACCGATATTTTTTATAAAATAATTAAGATCAAAAATCTTATCTTTGACAATTCCAGTATGATGCTCATTAAAATGTTTATTTAATTTTATTATATAAAATGTTAAGCCTTTTGAATTGTTAACAAAATGGCGACTCTTTCATTCAAATCGATTGATAAACAGCTGAGGTACTGAAATTGTTAAAGGGATCGCAAAAATTACGTGTCTGATAGTTTTGTCCCTGTTTTCACATCCTTAATTATATTATATTCCCTAATTATATTAAATGTAATTTCTATTATTAGCCGATAATATTTTTTTGTTTAATAATAATCAGCCAGTCGACTGATTTACTATTTTGCGCGATTCCTTTCTGTTCTTTGCTAATCTTTTGACCTCAATGTATTTACTGCATCTATCTACACACGCGGTTATTAGTTTTACGTAATCTTAGTCTACATCACCAAATAAACAAAACCAGGAAGGTACGTAATCTATCACTCAAATTTGTGTCTATAAGATTCTCCCACAAATTTCTGTTACATCCTACTCAACAATCTCATTTCGAATTTTACGAACACCTTTCGAGTAATATCACATTTAAAAGATCTCCTTTTTCTTTCTGTGTTTCCTATTTTCTATATTTCATTTTCGTAAACACAAAATATTGTACTCCAACAAATTTTTTCAAGAATTATTTTATAGTTCTAATCATATATTTAATTGCAGTCGATTTCTTTGGCGCATAAAACTGCTCTTGCTTGTATCAATCTGTTTTTGATGTGAATTGTTTGTAATGTTACTCGTTCTATGTAGATAAAATAATTCTGTCGCTTCAGTTATATCGTATTCTCGAATCTTCTAATTATTTCCGTACTTAATTTCTCATTAATCTTCTTTCTTGCGTATTTCATTATTTTTGATTTACTCATATTTATTTTCAGATTAAGTTCAGTTTCAGCTAAAATATTTTTGTTATCACAGGATTTCTTGATTTAACGAACAGACTTGATGTGCGGCTTGATGTAGCCGCACATGCATTGTTTATCATTGTCAATGTCTCATGACAAACATTGGTCCGCCCTCGTCTTGTCGAAATATATATATCTAAAAAAAGTCTTCGAAAAAATTAAATAAAAATGTTGTAGTATATACAATTATGTATTTATACAAAAGATGAAAATTTTGAAACAGAAATAGCAGGGAACGGAGGATGGTCACCATCATCCTCTTTTTGGCAAACCGTTTTTTATTATTATTGACTAGCTGAGAATTCATTTTAATAAAATCGAATAGTGAGTGATGAAAATCAAAACTAATGCACATTAAATATGTTTTTTTGTACATTTTTTTGAAAATGAATTGGAAGTCTTACCTTCCTATCTTGCGGGATTATTTTTTTCATGATAATCGTCGCTGATTATGTTTTAGTAAAAGATTTCAGCCGATATGAATTTTAAAAAAAACTACATAATTATGGTAAGAAACAATTTTTTTTTAAATTTATCCTTGAATTACTGTTTCAGGTAATAAATAAGAAGTGATATAATTATAAGATTTAATTCAACTTAACACCTTTAAAAACTGTAAAAAGTAAATAAAATCCCGTAACAGCCGTATTTTTTAGTGTCGTACAAATTTGTGATTATGATTATTATTTTTCAATTTGTTCAGTTAAATTGATTAAAATTTTGTTTGATATCATTTTGATTTAAAAATTTCAATAAAACAATAAATAAATTAGTAAATAAGTGTTGATTGATTTGTGGGAGGAGATAACCAACAGAAATATTCTGCAAGTAGATTGCTGAAAGGGCGTGGCCGGCTGTGTAACTTCAGATCTTGGAGACTTTTAGGTTCAACTTTGTTATTATAGCGTTAAAATTTTATTTTATTTCTACTATTTATTTATATATTTATTATTAGCTTTTTAGTGCGCAAAAAATTTAAGATTTATGACAGAATATATCAATGATTATTATTATTATTAAATTATACTTTAAGTTTTGATGACTTTGAGCATATTTTAAATTTAATTATTTTCTTATTACAAGCTGTTATTAAATGTTAAATAAACTAATTAAATATAAAAGCTTGGTGAGAAGTATATTATTTCATTATATTTTGTATTACAAATAAGTTGCTCCTCAAAGCGAAAAAAAAGTATAAAATTATTTGTTAAAAGTGAGATAGAATATTTGGAAAAGTAGATTGGGGAATTTGATTCTTTCTAGTTTGTTTAGCATTAAACATTTAAATTGTTAAAGAATAGAATGGAAGAAAAAATAACTTTTTTCTGTTAAATTAACCTGAATTGAGATTTGCTTTGAAAAATTGAATATAAAGTGTTACTGTAAACATTTATAATTGGTAATCATTATTGATACTTTATAATTTTTTTTTTTTAATGAAAAGCACTCGTTTCAGATGAGTTTAAGTGTGAAATAAATATATATTTGTTCCGTAGAAACAAAATTAAATTTAAAAAAATAATAATAAAACAACTTCTAAAAAACGGACTATGAAATAAAATACAATGCTTCAAAAGTATTTTTTAAACATTGCTTAAATATTATTTTAAAATATTACGTATTAATATTAAAATATATTTTTTTAGTGTTAATAATATTAACTTTTTTTAATTATTAAATAATTTTAAGTAGTTGTCCTAAAATGAAGGGTTATTCCTTAATAACACCTTTGTTATAATTATAATCAAAAAAACTATAACTTTTTATCTTTATTTTAATTTTGATTGTTTGATCTGGTATATCTACCAAAAAACCGTGTTCGTATGAAAAATTCTTCACATGAAACGCAAAGGCGAGAAATCCATGTGTTTAGTGCAATACGAAAACAATTGAAAAGAAACAATATAAATTGACTTCTACCGTACCTGACCTAATGTTTTCTGGAATGCAGGATCTTGTATTACTTTTAATTTACCAAATTAAATGCAAATATATGTGAACAGAATTGCCTTTTGTATCATAAAATATAGTTTTAACTCAGTTTGTTTTCATTTATCTATTAGTAATGGCAACTGTTAAAAAATATATGTAAAGGTAAACCTAAAATAACATTTTTGTGTAAGCTAATTGTTGCACATCTGGTAATCAGTAGGTGGAAAAATTTCAAAACCTCAATATTATTACTTTGATCAGTTGGTCTTGACGTTGGTTTTTTTTTAGGGTTTTATTCCTAATTGCAGCCATTATGAGCCAAGATTGAAATAATTCAGAAGAGTTATTGTTCATGTCTATTTTTACACCTATTTAACAAAATTTTCTTTGTATATAATTTAGCAGATTGCATCCTAAAATTATAATGTATATATATATATTTTGATATATATCTCATATTTCTCAGAATGGTTTTTATGAAAGAAATAATAATAACTACAGAAATGCACGTTTGTTTCTTAGTCAATGAAGTGAAAATCATCTCGATCAAATAGGTTGGCATGTTACTTTAAACACTGTTGTAAAATACAAGTATGGTTGTTGCAAAGAATCTTGAAGCTTGATGGCTAGTACGGTGTCTGTTATCCAAACTGAAAACATTCAGTTTAGTTTTCATGCGTAGAAGAAAATTGCTTTTATGTAAATAAAACCTAATATTTTATGTTACTGGATGGTATTAAGGATTACTTTTAAATATCTTCTGAGTTTGCTGTTTATACTTTTTAAATGATTAAGTATTTTGACATAAAAAAGTTATGTTTTAATAATGTAAGCCTCTTTTCAACAAATATTATAATTTCGTCAGCAGACAAACGCTAAATGATAAATTAACTAAAATTGTAATTGTCTAACGTATATAAAAAAGTTTATAATCTATTGTGATTATATTCATCGTAAAAATAAACATGGACAAGCCAATTATTATAACTCAGGAAAAGAGTAACCTTTCGTAGAATCATATCAAGAAACAATATAGGTGTATTGTTTGCTATCTGCTCGTAATTTTCAAATACAGCTAGGCCAATATAAAAATATAATAATTACCCATAAGCCTACGTTATTGAATGCTTTAATATAATCCAATTAACTAGTTTGTTGTTCGTTGTAATAGTATTTGTGCAAATTCCGTTTCTTTGTGTTCGAGTTTTGATTGAGAGAAGTAATCACGTTCTATAATCGGTTGTGTAGTTTTAGTGTTTTATAATTACGAGTGATCGTAAGTCTACCGTAAAAAACAAAATCTAAAACGCCAGGATCGAGAAGTAATAATAAATAGTGTGTACGAGTTTATGAAACAGG
Organism: Lycorma delicatula; assembly: GCF_047948215.1. Classification (NCBI taxonomy): domain Eukaryota; kingdom Metazoa; phylum Arthropoda; class Insecta; order Hemiptera; family Fulgoridae; genus Lycorma; species Lycorma delicatula. Next base: position 179,399,424 of record NC_134456.1, on the reverse strand, counting down.
AAGGTGATCGATTTTCGAAGTCGGAAAAATAAGGTAAGGATTCAGATTGAAGGATACCTGATTTAGATTAAAAAATGTGAAAAAAGAACAGCAGCTGCGTAATGGGGTGTCGCTATCCCAAGTCCAAAGAGTGAGAAAAGAGTAAAAGCGGTTGCTAGAAAAATTAGAAAAAAAATCCGAAGGACACTTCGTATTTTATTCTAGTAATATACAAACCTCGTGAAATGCCTGCAACGGGACTGGATGACTTTGACAAGAGTGTGGTGATACGGACTGCAAACGAATTTCACTAAATTCATAAAAAACTGCTGACGGTGAAAAAAACGATAGAGTTTAAAGATGCCATTGATTATTCAGGAAAAAGACGAATTTGAGAAAAATAATAAAAGAATTGATTTAATGTAGAAAATCCGAAAATAACAGGAGGCTCTCACTGAGCGCATGAAAGCGTATTCAATGTCTCACTGCCGTAAAATAATTTAGAAGCGAAAATAGGACGTTAGTGGTTTGATCTGAAGTTAAAGGATATGTATCATGTCATAATGTAACTTTTGATATCAAAAATGTTCAAAGGCTATGTGAAAATAAAGTGGCCGACTAGAAATGAAATAAATTGAAGGTGTATTGTGAATAAAGTTAAGGAAACAGAAGCTGGATATATGCGACAAGAACACATTATTACGAATATTACGGAATCATTTATTATTTCTTTACAAGAAGATAGTGAACGTAACAGTGATGATTCTGATGACCGTAACCTGGGAAATTCTAATATGTTTTTTGCAAAGTTGATGGCATTCACTCTCTTTAATTAAAATAGTTTTATTTTGTTCTTACAGTTAAAAATAATTAGTTTCAGTGTAATTTCCGATTCCATGATTTAGTATTTTTAATCGTTATCTTGCATTAACTTTTGAATATTTGTTTGAAAATAAAATGGAACACCAGCACTTAATGAAGGTAATACATTTTGATTTGTATGTTAGGCCACTACTGTACATTTCCCAGCTTCACTTAAGCACTGCTGTAATTCTTGTCACGTTTACCATTTTGAAAAATGCATAATATATTTTTTTCCAAAATATGGTCGGATGTTAATTAAAAGGTTTTCAATGAGGCAATTTAATTTGACATAACATATATATATATATATATAATTAAATCAAATTAAATTTTAAAAATCCTGAATTTAAACATTTTTAAATTCTGTTCTGCGATCCAATAATAACACCACAGTACATCTTACGAAGACTCATTCGTTGTTAGGCAATAAAGTAAATATTATATGCCAAAAGAATAGTAGAATGATTCGAATTGCGGCTGTCGCTAATGTGGCATCAAGCATCCAGATTCGTTGTTCCGTTTGTATCTCTTTATTTCTTTAAATAAAAAATAAAACATTTAAAAGTAAGGGAAAGCAATTAACTTTCACAAAATAATTAACTTCCGATATGCGTAGACATATAAAAATTATACTAAATTACTTTCAAAAATAAAGTTTATTTTATCATTATTTTCTATCTGGATGGGAATTGAAGTGTTACAATTATTTTACTTATCTTAAAAAGTGTACTTTTACACACAAAAAAAAACAACCATATTCTTTCGTATAACCTTCAGTGTGTCACCAAGTCATACGTGTTTCTCGGTTTAGCGGTCGCTGGAGAAACCGGTCGTACGAGAGTGGTAGCATAGTGTGTTTATTTTTTACTTCCCATGTTTTTAAAATATAAAATATTGCAATTAGGCAATGTATTGTAATTGTTCAGTATTTTGACAAACCGGTTTTGTTTGCATTTATCGATCTTTTGAAATCTTTGAATTAAAAACCTTCCAGTATTTTTATTAGAATCGATGTGTGTGCGTACTTGCGTGCATGTGTTACATATAATTTAGCTTAGTAACTTTGAAAAAAGTGAAAATGAAATCCTGAAATTCGATTCGTTAACACTTGTATGCGAGGCATCAACAGATTATCGGGTTAAAGACAATCTGAAAGATTTCTCTATATTTTATGCCTTCTAACTTTTTACGTATGTGAGAAAAAAAATTATTGTTTTGGTAGAAGCTTTACAAGAAATGAAAAATTAAAACACAGTAACAATCTAAGAAGCCAAATAATATCCATTAATGATAGAAATGGGGTAGAACTGAGAGATAATCAAGATATTCTGAATAAAATTAAAGAATATTTTATAGAGCTGTGTTGGGATGAAGATAATAATTTTTTTAGCTATAATCCTAAGACAGCAATTTAAGCATGTCTTGGAACCAAAAATTTTGATTGAAGAAACAGAATATCCAGCAAAATCTTTGAAAGAAGGAAACGTAACTAGGTTAAAAACGAGATATCAGCTGCGTTTGTTAAACTAGGAAGACGTAAGTCAGTTTATTCTAACTATCTCAGCTCTTCAACATTTATTTAACTAAAGCAGATATACCTAAAGAGTGAGCATATTCAGTACTGATAGTTTTTTTTTTTTTTTAATGAGTAAAGACGGGATTTAAAAAAACCTCACACCAAACGCCTTCCTTTAAACTATTTACAGAATATCTGTGAAAGTAATCATTAATAGACTCAGTAATAAGCTGGACTCCATTTCTGTAAATCAAACTATTGTACGGCTGACTATATGTTTATAATAAATAGTTAAGTTGAAGAATTCTAATGATTATCAACTCTCCATCTACCTTTTATTCGTAGATTTCAGGAAAGAGTTTTATTACATAAAAATAGAAGGAATGATTGATGTGCTGACAAATATAAAAGTGGATTCTAGAATTATAAATATTATTACTAGACTGTATATGAATGCAATCGCAGTGTTCTCATCGGGCGGAAACTATACTGATATTAAAATAAATAAAGATGTAAGGCAGAGAGAGTAAGCCCTTAGATATGAAAAATTTTCAGTCTAATTTTACAGGAGCTCTTCAAAAAACCAGACTGGTTTAGTAAATGGATAAGAAAGATTACAACGTGGATTTTGCTGATGATTTGGTGTAATTTGCAACAATTATAGTGGAAATAAAAGAAACTTGTCGGTGTTCTGGGTGGAGAATGTGAGTTGGTTTCAACTAATCTCATTAAACTGCTTACCAGAACTTTTAATAAAGGGGACCTTCAACGTTGGCGGAATTGAAGAAACGGTCCATCTGAGATCACACTATACTTATTAACAGACTTCAGAAATAGATGTACAGGGTGTCCCATATAAAACGCAACCCAACCTTATATTGGTAGGTATTGAAATAATAAAAAGGCCTGGTAAATGTAAATGTAATTTTTATTATTACCATCCATTACCTTACATTTAGAGTAAATGTTGGAAGTGGCCGCCGTCTTCTTGAATACAAGCTTCAATTCTTTTTTTAACAGCGTTTCTTGCAACTTTTTTCAAAGTTTGTGGCTGGATATTTAATACAGCTTGTTCAATATTGACGTTCAAGTGTTCGTGGTTTGTTGCTGTAGGCTTTTTCTTTAAGGTAACCCATAGAAAAAAATCCGCCGCAGTCAAATCTGGAGATCTTGGTGGCCATAAGCCTCGACCGATAACACGATTTCCGAAGAATTCCTCAACGAAAACAGAAGTTGAACCTGCGTAGTGCGATGTCGCACCGTCATGCTGTAGCCAGCAGTGTCTGTCTTCCTCTTCCAACAGTGCAATGAACTGAAATAAATATCCTGATATTGTTCTGCATTAATAATGTACTCGAAAAAAAATCGGACCTATTATTTTCTTCCACGATATCGCGCACCACACGCCCAACTTCTGCGGGTGTAATTGTATTTCGTGATAAACGTGGGGATTTTCAGCACTCCAAATTCTACTGTTTTGGCTGTTTACGTAGCCATCCAAATGAAACCGTGCTTCATATGTGAAAAATAACGAATCCATAACAGTAATTCGCTCACGCAGAAATCGACGGAACCATTGACAATATTGTAGCCATTTTTCTTTGTCGGGCTCAAGAAGTTGATGAATCGTTTGAATGCGATAAGGTCGTAATTGTAATTGTTTGGTCGCCAGATGAACAGTTGATTTAGACAAATTAATTTCAGCAGACAAACGTCTGATCGATTTATTTGGTGAGGCGAGTAATCGGTCTTTGATTTCAGCGACTGTATCTGTATTCAACACTGAAGCAGATCTTTTGTGTTCCTTGTTATTAACAGAACCAGTCTATCTAAATTTTGCAACTAACCTTAATACTGATGTTTTGTTAGGAGCTGGTTTATCTGGCTTCTTATGGCGAAACAAATCTTGTACTGCAACCACTGATTTCGTACTGAAGTACGACTCAACAATGAAAACACGTTCATCTAGCGAAAACACCATCTTCTCTCTAGCAATACACTGAACGTTATGACTGCATTGTTGTTACTATCGGTAGTGTTCTACTGCGTCGCCGCGATGTTCAGATGTGGACGAGTCCATTTCAGTAACGTGAAGGGGAGTATGCTTGACGTTTGAAATTTCATGGATGAGTGATTGATGGGTTGCGTTTTATATGGGACACTCTGTATCTTGGAATGGAGAAGAATAATCCAGGGAAAACATTTCTTCAGTTATAATGTAAATATTACATTAAAGTCTAAATATTGGGATAAAACGGAAATGTGTGGTCATGTTATAAGAGTAAACATGTAGATATTATGTTGTATACATGACATATAGATATTATGACATACATACGAGAGTAAAAGTATAGATGGGTAAAAAAGACGATCGAATACAAACCCTGAAAATGAAAGAGAGAAAGAGGTCATCCAGAAATGGACTCGAATGAGAATGTTTGCGGAGAAGCCTGACTGGCTAAGAGTGTCACGGGATAGAAAGTAATGGAAGAGAATGACGGAAGTGTTCTGCATAGTATGGTATAGTAAAAAATAAATAAAATAAATATTTCGATTGGCTAAACATAAATTGTAAATATTTCGATAGGTAAATTATTTAAATAATATACAAAAGAGGACATTTTTTGATTAATCTAAAAATTCTATTTCATTTTTTCTTGTTTAATCGTTTATCATTAGGCAACGTAGTTGAAAACTAGCCGTGACTGATTTTTTTATTACTTACACAAGTAAAAGTTTAATACTATAATAAATAGGATTTATTTTCAAGATGTTTTATGAAATTAAAATTTATAGCTATATTTGATGTAGTATCAAAGACAATTTTATATAATGATGAAAACGTTTTGATTATGAAAGGTATTATATTTAACTACAGCCATCGAAGTAAGCAGATGATAATCACGTAAATGTTTTTCTTTTCTTCTTTTTTTTTTGAATTTACTTTCCGTAAACTTTTAACTACTATGTACTGTTCTTCGTTTCGATTGGCTGTATCTCTCTGTAATCGATAACAGGCTTCTGTTTATTGGGTGTCGCTACCAGTAATCAAGTCCAATCACGCACCATTAAACCGATAAAAGCTATCAAATCCGGCCTTTCTTCAACTGATCAATTTTACCGGTAAAAGAAATAGAATGTAATCCGTAATCTAACACCTCACTGTACGTTAAACTTTCCCTTGTGTATATGGCTATACATACCACACTAAAAATGTTATACACACTATCATAGGAATATATATATATATATATATATATATATATATATATATATATATGTATATAAACCGCATAAATATATAGTTTCAATATTTAAAGATAACTTAATATAAAAGTTATTAAAAAAAATATCCGATACCTGGGAAATCGGGGTAGGTCCAAAATTTCGCAAATTAGCGATACCAACGAAAAATAATTAATTTTATGAACGTTAATATTTAGAAATAACAATTTTTTTTTGTGTACATTTAGTACAGACGGAAACAAGTTATAAATAAATTAATCGATAAAAGGTACTTGTTTTTAGTTTCTCTCCGTTGGTTTTTATTTTACTGATATTAAATTGCATTGATTTACAGAAGAGTGGTAGAGAATAAAATAAAACCGCCCTTTCTATTTTATCTTTTATTATGAAGGGATTTTTTATTTAGCTTCAAAGTTGTCAGAAGAGCTATAACACAACTTGTGTAGGGGTGTATATATAGTTTAGATGTTATCTTTTGCAGATTTTATCATTGCATTAACTATTCAGTAGTTTAATCTATATTTTTAGCATAGTTGTATAGCTATGTAATTCAGTGCCCGATATATTCTAGAAAAAATATCGTTATTTAAAAAAAAAAAAACGTGTTATATTTATATTTTGTTGAGTTGCAGTTATTTTATTTAGAAAGTAGTGCTTGCATGATTTTTCTTCATTGATCTGATTAATTAATGCGAAAATATTCTTTATAGCTAATTTCTATGAGATAATTACATTTTTAGAAAATTGGAAAAAATCTCGTTTTTCATATTCTGTTCATATTCTGACATCATATATATATATATATATATATATACACACACAATTTTCTCCATTGACAAGTTCTTTTAGTTTGTAATGATTTATTGTCACCTGACAGCTTAATCTTACTTGTTAGAGTAGTGAAATGTCATTAAAAGGGCAAACAGCATTGAAAGCTTGTAAAGTTTGTTTTCCATCGCTTCATAATTGACCTAATTGTCATTTTTAATTAAATATTTTTTATTTAATACCTATTTATAGAATTTAGCCTTCTGAAAGAGTTCTAAAAGTATTTATCACTTCCGTGATAAATCAGTAAATTTAGTTACTTAAATCACTTATTTTTTGTTTTTTTCTAATAAATATATATAACGAGTTGTTATATATTTTCTAATATATATATATATAAATAACAAATATGACAACGAGATGTCATCTCGTTGTCATATTTATTCCTAGTCAGGTTGAAAATTAATGTATTATACGAAAAATAATTAATAAACACTCCTTTGATCGTAAACGTAATTGTTGTCCTCGATTTTACATGATGACAGTTTGCAAAAAGTCCATCAAACACGTCGTGTTGGAACCTTGGCATCAACAAACTTGTTTTTCATAGTTGTTTACAATGCTAGGGTTTTTAAGAGATGACTGTAGATCGTTTACACATTTCGTTCAAAATTCTGTGGATTTTTAAGACAGTGAATTTTTATTCAGATTACGGATCATTTTTTATCATTTTCTCCATATTCATTAATAGCTAAGAATATGAAGTTCCATGATAACACTGATCAATATGATTTTTGTCTCTGAGTACCATTAGGTGTACTTAATGCAGTTTTTTTATCCTGTTTTCAAATATGTATTCTGAATTTCTATATCACCCAAAGGTTTTTTGTTCTTTTAATTTTTTTAAATAATTTAGAACGTTTTTCTTCCATTTGTCCATTGTCAAGTAAGAGCTCGTAGAGCATTGTAAATATGATGGAACCAAATAAGCTAACTCAAAGGGTAGCGTTGGTACTGTTGTGGAGGTTCAGACATGTATAGACAAACGTTATCTAGTGTAGCATGCATTCATCAGAGCGATGCCAGTTGTGAGATAGTAGTGAACCAGTAAACTCGTCATTGTGAGTGCTTTGTGTGTCTGAAGTATTGTGTATTACATATTTACAACTTTATTTATTTTTATTAGTTGTTACTTACAAAATGCCTAGAATTTGTTTAACAAATTCATCCTAACAATTTTTGTTATGTATCTGGTGAAGTGACGCTCAAGTCTCAAAGGATATCTTACTTCATTAGTAAAAAAGTATTATGAACTTATTTTGAGTGTAAATTCGAGGACGAAACAAGGGCCTGGGTCCCACATACCTGTGTTTATCGTGTTCTAGGCTTCTCACTGAATGGAAAAATGGCACTTACCACATGCCATTTACTATCCCTACAATTTGGAGGGAACCCAAAGATCACTCTTCTGATTTACTTCTTCTGCTTAACAAACATTAAAGGGATTACGTCAAAATCAACCCATACGGTGGTGTACCCTAACTTGCAATCTGCAATGAGACCAGTTCCACACTGCGAAGAATTGTCCATACCAAAACCTCCAGAACACATTCTTTGGTTTGCTTGGCATTTCTCCTGCCACCACCCCATTCGGTTGCCCTAAAGCATAAGACCGAATAAATGTCTGTGCCACAAACGGCAACTGAGCCTCGAACAGTTAAGCGACCAGTATCCTAACATAGCTCCTAGAGAATACCTAACAGCGTTAGCGGACTAAGCGTGGTGCCATACACCATCGGCTTACGTGTCCCCCACCGCTCACTTCTCATGTATTTGATAAAATGGGTAGGTGCACCCCGTCAGCTACTAAAAATATATATGACATCCATAATAAAATTTATTTCATCTAGGCATCAATTCGCTGCCACGCCTAGGTCGCTGAATCCCAGCAAGTACCTGTCCACCATTTTATAGCTCTTGGAGTTATAATAATTGGCTGGGGGTCAGCCGTACTCAGGGTTAGCTTCACGGCAATGCGGTAAGAGTCTTTCCTTTAAGCAAACTACGGATTTCGGTTGAAAAAAGCAGTCGCATCTAGAACTCCTACACGGTCCGACAATGCGGCTCTCGCCACAGACTCGCAAGCCTCCAAAACATGTGGCATTAGATGAAGAGAGAGCTCAGGTTCTGATGGAAGTAAGGAAAAAGAAACAGATTCTGGTGTTACAACTTTTGAACAGAGCAGTTTATCTGAGCCTCATTTACTGACTGAAGAAAATCTTAACGATCTCATACGAGTTTTAAGTTAACAAAAAAAAATTCTGAAATTCTTGCTTCCCGGCTAAAAGGATGGAATCTTCTTGAAAAGAATACAATGATATGTACTTATCGTAACCGTCAATCTGAATTTAAAGACTACTTTTCTGAAGAAAATGGCTTTAGCGTTTTGTAATGACATCTCTTCTCTTATGGAGACACTTTGTAATGAACATAACCCGACAGAATGGCTCTTGTTCATTGATTCTTCTAAAGTTAATTTAAAAGCTATGCTTCTGCATAATGCCAATAAATTCCCATCAGTACCTGTGGCTCACTCTGCTAGTATAAAATAAACATATTAAAACTGTAAATTTATATTGGAAAAGCCTCAATATGCTGTGTATGAATGGAATATTTGTGGCAGTTATTGTTGGACTTTCAAGAGGGATGTTCCACAAGCGAAATATAGCAGAAAATCATCATTTCTTATTTTCTAGGTGTCAAATATTTCAATATTGTGTAGTTAAGAATACAGAAAGTATTAAAATGTAGAAATTATAAATGCCTGTCTCTCGGAAACCTTGCGTAACGGGGAAAACCCGATATCATATCTGAATTCAGGATAAAAACACTATCAAAATCACATATTTTTCTTCCTGAGACAAAAAAAAAATTCTGTGAAAACTTTGCTAGTTCAGTAAATTTTGTTAGGTAGAACTTAATAACCAAGGAGGAATAAAAACTGCATTTAAAAATTAGAATCATTACAATTTCACTCAGTTTAGGCATGATTTGTTACCCGCCATATTAAATTAAAAGTTTTTGTCAATAGAATATCCTTAACCGAAGAAATATTTATGCAAGAAGTTTTTTTTTGTATTTATAAGTTTTTTCAGAATTAAAGTAATTAAAAAAAAATACAGTTTATGTCAGTCTGTTAATTGCACATAATAGTTGGTATAGTAAGATGTGCATGTATGCTTTTTTCTGAAATAGTTGGTGTTTATTTCCTGTCAAAATTCCACAGTTTGATAGGTAGTAGTGGTAAATAAATTCGTGAACGAGCGTAGGCGTTTATTATAAACCTTTCATCTATTCTCAGGTGGCTGTTTAGTATCTGGAGGAAAAGTGGATCTTTTTGGAGCACAAATTTAAGCAGAATTGTTGATAAGTAACGTGCTGCTTCTATCCTTAGAGAAAATACCCGATATTCCTAGAGGCTATGATTGGGATAGACGCTAAGAGTTTGGAGGGAGTCTTCAGTTGTCCTCTAGTTGAAGTTTGTTAAATGCTGTTACTCATCCGCAGATTGAATTCGTCATTACACACAATCCACTCTTTTCCTTATTGCTGTTTCTGTCTTTCTCTTTTTTCTTAGTGAGTGTATATCGGATCCTGTTAGTTCCATAACGAAGATATAGGGATCTGGTACGGCTGCCTTTAACCTGATCCTGCGTCTGCATTTCCTAATCGATAGCTGCACAATTAAGCATAGTGGTTAAATTTACTATGATGTAATGCCGTATCTCTTCTGTAAATACAAAAAAATGGTCACGGCAGTTGGTTGACGGAGATAAACGCGGAAGTTGACTACTATTTTTTGTGGTGCAGTTACCAAACATATTAATTATTTTTTGTGGAAAATTATTCTTCTACGTCGATAAATTTAAGTTTAAAGACAAGAAATAATGTCCCAGAAATTTGGGACATTATCCCATTATACATTACATGGAATTTTTCAAAATTCCATATATTAAAATCTAACTCCCAACTATTGATAAGGTGAAGCTTATGTTACGTTTACAATACTGGCCTACTTATACAAAGAAAAATAAAAAAGTTATAAGTTGTCAAGTGTTATACCAGTAAAATATATGAAAAATTACAAACATTAAAGAGAATATTTTGGAATATTAGATTCGTTTTAATATGTTAAAAATTTATCATTTACACTATACTGTAGGTTGGAATTTGCTTACCCGTTCGTTTCCTTTGCTTTGTTTAAGGAAAAAAAATAAATTATAGGTTTAAAATAATACAAAGTTAGACAGTGTTTTAGAATTATCATTCTTTGGACTTATTCCGTGTAAAGGATTGAAAACTATTCCAAGTTGAAATAGTTTTCGAAAGAAATAACTTTAAGTCTATACATATTCAATAAAGATGGAATCATATTTATTTTTTCAAAAATGTTTTCAATCTTAATATTTCTAAAGGTACTTCCGTTGATATAATTTTTTTTAAGCACGTATGAATAAAATAATTTACGAGATATTTTATAGCGGTAGTATCTTCATATCATCGAATTCGGTTTATAGAATTGATTCTGTTACATTTTTGTTAGGTATAATGAACCCTCACCAGCGACGGTTCGTAGCTAAAGTTAGTTGGGCTGCTGCTCCAGAAATTTTTTTTCTGATCCTTTTCAAGACCGTGGTTAAAGTTTTCTGTAAAATAAAAGAACCAAAAAAAGAATGAATCAAATAGAATTGCTGGAAGCAGGTAATTCTGCACTTCATCACATTCAAGAATATGCTATACGGGTATTAAGCACAACACACGCGGAGTAAAATGAAACTACCTTCTACCAGCAAGCCAGGGTTGGCACTGCAGGAGGGACAGTACTCTCTCTACCTCGTAGCCTTGCTTGCAACTTCCTATGTTTGCATGCGCACAATATCCAAACACCACGCCGCTGGAACTGTGAAGTGCACAGTTCTATATACAGATTTTTGTATATTTTTCATAAACTGGGAGATGGCTACTGACATTAAGCTTAAGGATTACATATTGTACAAGTATAAAGAAAAAAGGACTAATCATATTAAATTTTTTCGATAATATCAAGTGGAAATAGGGGATACTGCACTTCCATATTACCTATACGCGAGCCGCTAATGACCATCACATTATTATCAGATGTTATTACCCGATCTGTACCCAAATATTAATGTAGGTTGTATTGTTAATAAAACAGAAAACCAAATCGCCACCGACATATATATGTATTCGCATGGAATTTTATATAAAAAAAAGATGTGTATACTTAAGATACTTAAATTTATAACTTTCTTGGTAAAGTCAAAATAATACCTATGCTCTTATCTCAATATAATATGGATGCTATACTTTGTTTTTAGTACAGGCGTTTGAAATAATGAAACGAAGCAATTTATTTTAATATGTATTTGTTTTAATAAGATTTTAATTTTATTAACTTATAATAATTTAATTATGAAATAAATGTGAAAATTAATTTTGTCAAATTTTTAATGAGGATTTTAATTTGAAAATAATATACCAGTAACCGATTCTCATTTAATTGCATTTTTTAAACAATTAAAATTGAAATTCTAATTAAGAATTGAAGTTAATATATGCTTAAGAGTTAAAGCGTTTTTTTAAATTTCATTTGTAACTTTTTTTTTTAACTGATGATGTTGAATTTGATTAAGAATTTATTCTTGTAAAACAAATTCTATTTTATTTTTTTAAATTAAATTTATTGATTTAAAAATTTAATTAAAATGTAAAATAATTCAAGGAACCCTTCTCTTAATTTCTTCCCTTAATATAATTCTAATTAAGCAAGGGGATTCCTTTCTTAAACAAACACAAAACAAACCTTTTCTTGTGTATTTTAATAGAATATTTCTAATTTCAAAGAAAATTTATTTAAGTCTTATTTAAATATTAGCGTTCTCATTTAATTCATCTTCCTCTGTATTAAAAATTATTAATGCTAGTAATGGTATTGTAACTTAGGTCCGCTACTGGAAATTATTTGCTTGCTTGTAGAGGTCTATAAAATATGATTGTTTTTTCTTTGTTTTACTTGGTGTTATTTCCAGTGTGAATAATTAGTAATTATTATTTTTAAAATAAACCTCTTTTTTTAAAAAATAAACAATAATCCTGACATTATTACATAATAATAGGTAATTTTGGAAATAGTTAAAACTTACTACTTTATTAAAAACGTAATACCTTAATTTAAATTTTTTCATCACACAGAAAGTCTACTCCCATAACTACTTTAATAAAGATTGTACAGTAAATATTTGTTTATTATTATTTTTCCGGTTGTAATATTTTTTCTTCAAATAAATCATAATTATTTTTTCCTGTATATACCAATTCAGTTCACTTAATTCAGGCTTAAAACTCAGAAACCGCTGGACCAATCGAAATGATTCTTTTACTGTTAGGTTTAATTAATTTTGACAACCGTTTGCATAAGGATACATAAATTTATTCGAAAAAAGATTTTTTTTTTTGTCTTCAGACATTTGACTGGTTTGATGCAGCTCTCCAAGATTCCCTATCTAGAGCTAGTCGTTTCATTTCAGTGTACCCTCTACATCCTACATCCCTAACAATTTGTTTTACATATTCCAAACGTGGCCTGCCTACACAATTTTTCCCTTCTACCTGTCCTTCTAAATTAAAGCGACTATTCCAGGATGCCTTAGTATGTGGCCTATAAGTCTGTCTCTTCTTTTAACTATATTTTTCCAAATGCTTCTTTCTTCATCTATTTGCCGCAATACCTCTTCATTTGTCACTTTATCCACCCATCTGATTTTTAACATTCTCCTATAGCACCACATTTCAAAAGCTTCTAATCTTTTCTTCTCAGATATTCCGATTGTCCAAGTTTCACTTCCATATAAAGCGACAATCCAAACATATACTTTCAAAAATCTTTTCCTGACATTTAAATTAATTTTTGATGTAAACAAATTATATTTCTTACTGAAGGCTCGTTTCGCTTGTGCTATTCGGCATTTTATATCGCTCCTGCTTCGTCCATCTTTAGTAATTCTACTTCCCAAATAACAAAATTCTTCTACCTCCATAATCTTTTCTCCTCCTATCTTCACATTCAGTGGTACATCTTTGTTATTTCTACTACATTTCATTACTTTTGTTTTGTTCTTGTTTATTTTCATACGATAGTTCTTGCGTAGGACTTCATCTGTGCAGTTCATTGTTTCTTCTAAATCCTTTTTACTCTTGGCTAGAATTACTATATCATCAGCAAATCGTAGCATCTTTATCTTTTCACCTTGTACTGTTACTCGGAATCTAAATTGTTCTTTAACATCATTAACTACTAGTTCCATGTAAAGATTAAAAAGTAACGGAGATAGGGAACATCCTTGTCGGACTCCCTTTCTTATTACGGCTTCTTTCTTATGTTCTTCAATTATTACTGTTGCTGTTTGGTTCCTGTACATGTTAGCAATTGTTCTTCTATCTCTGTATTTGAACGCTAATATTTTTAAAATGCTGAACATTTTATTCCAATCTACGTTATCGAATGCCTTTTCTAGGTCTATAAACACCAAGTATGTTGGTTTGTTTTTCTTTAATCTTCCTTCTACTGTTAATCTGAGGCCTAAAATTGCTTCCCTTGTCCCTATACTTTTCCTGAAACCAAATTGGTCTTCTCCTAACACTTCTTCCAGAAAGAATTTAATAAAATTAATTATTAAAAAAGTATTTGTCAGGGATTTTCAAAAAAAAATAATTCCATCACTAAAATATAGAATATGATGAGAGTTTTAATTTGTTTTTTGTGTATCCGAAAAAGGGGAATTTCATTCTTTTGATACCTTAGATTTAATAGAATATTTTACCTTTTTTTATTTTTCTTAGCAAGGGCTATCCATAATATTTAATACATATTTAGAATTTTATTTGGTAATCGGTAAGGAATAGAGTTATTTTCATTTTATCGTAGTGTTCTTTACTAAAGTGAAACAAAAGTTTGTGTATGTATGTATTAGTTGTGCCTAGTGATCAACTAAACCTCGTGATTAACTTGTTTAGCACGGATTTATATGAAAAAGCCATAGGAATTTTAATGACTAAAAATACCTTTCTTAGCTTAACCTTTTTTTTATATTTTTACGAAAGGGCCTCGCCTTTTAAAAAAAACGTTTTAGCATTAATTCTCTCAGGATGTACTTTAAAAAAATAAAATTTCAGGATTGTAAATTTAAATTCTATTTTAAAAAACTTTTTCATTTCTATAACTGCATGAATTTTAGTAAATAAAAAAATTAACAGCCTAAAAAATTTTTTTTTTACTTACTAAATAATTTTTTTTTTTAACTTTATTTGGAAGTTTTTTCTTATTTCGAATGAAATTTTGACGAAACAGTTTTTTTACAGTTTATAACTGCGTTTTCATGAAAAATGTCACGCGCTGAAAATTAATGCTAATAGAATGGAGGTATAAATTTAAAAGTTTCAAATGCTGGTTTGGTCCCCCCATCATATAAACGACTTGTTAGTCGTTTGCTTGTTGGGATTTCTATTGGTAGGAATTACATCAAATAAAAGTTGAATGATTTGTGGAAGAAACAGTAGTGAAACTGTTGGATATTTTTTAAACAGTTTGTGAAAGTTTGACTTCGGATATTCTGTCCAAAAATAATATCTTTGTTAAAAAAATTCTGTAATATTTTTGTGTGTTTCTTAGTGCGCGCGTTTATTTACGTATTTCTTTGGTTCTACTAAGATCTGTAACTCAGGATTTGTTTTAACTGCTAACATGAAATTTGGTGTAGCAGTTTGTGTCCAAAAAGGATTGATTTTTTGTATTATTTTAATAAATTAAAGGATGGCATGGAGGACTGGTGCTATATCTTGAAGAAGTATATCTTAATGAAAATCTAAATCGTTTTTAATTAATGAAAAAATAAAATAAAAAAAATTCATTGTAAATATAGTGAAAATTTTTGAAATCATAATAATAATAATATTATTTCCGTCCGTAAAAGAGTTATTTTCATAAATTTTTTTGCTTTTGATTTTTCAATTTATTGATTTGAAATATTTTGTTGTTTTATATTTTAAATGGGGTTTTTTAACTCTTATGAAAAGGTTATTGGGTAATAAATTCTCATCCTTAAGATAAGAATTCGTTACAATTTTGTGCCGAAATAGTTTTCAACCATTATCGTGGTGGCAAAGAACCAAAATTATTTTATCAAAAGGAATTTTTTGGCTTTATTTTAACTAAATTTATATTAACAGAGGACGGTAAAATTAAATTAGTGCAAAATACAATTTTTCTAATTAATTATAAATTAATTTAGAATGTTTTAATAAATTTTATAAAATATAAGAAAATGTGTGAGGTTATAAGCAAAAGATTAATTTAACTTTTTCATTCAGGATTAAATTTTAAGCTCTATTAAAACTTCCGGAAAATTTCTGTGAATATATATATAGAGAGAGAGAGAGTTTATACAAAATATTCCGGTAGAATAAATTTTAATTATTTAACGATCCAATTTTTTTTATAGTCTGAAATATTTTCTTAAAAAAAAAAAAAAATTGAATCGGTAGTTCAGAATCATTTTTTTTAATGGTGTTTTTTTATATATACATCGTTTATTTTTTTCTTATCCTCAAAACAAACATTTCCGAATAATACTTGTGTGTAAATCCTTGACAGTGGACTCGTATGTTTCAAATTAAATAAAATTTTACTTAGTCGAAATTTTGTTTCGAAATTATTCAAAATGAATAAATTTAATATTCTGGGAGACCCAAATAATTATTTGGTTATGTTAGCGATTATAACATTCATTTGCATGTGACTGAAAAAATATCTAATTGTTATTTTCATTATAATTAATAATGGCTTGATGATATCGCCACTTAAGCTTGAAGCTTGTTTGTGGGATATGGAAAGGGACTTTTTTAGCGTCTGAAAATTGCCTTGCCTGACCGGGATTCGAGTGCGGAACCTTCGGATGAAAGATCGAGACGCTATCACTCTGCCACGGAGATCTGCTTATTTTGGTTTATTTATTTACGAAAAAAGTAACTTTAGTTGTAATAAATTTGTTGAGCGTAATGAAAGCGCTGGAAAAATATTATTAATATATATACTCATATTTATTAATAATTATGAGTATATATATAAATAATATGTTTGACTAATATGTTATTAGTTAATTAGCTTAGTAAACTAAGCTTTACTGAAAATTCTTTTGTTACATTGTGCATAATAGCTAAAACCTTTTATCTGGCCTATTATCTGATTATCACTTGTAAAAACTCTCATTTGTAAAACCTCATGTCAAATATATCTGTAGATTTCAGCATGTTCGCCATTTCAGGTATAGAAGTATTAATTATACACAATTGCTGAAATTATGTATTTAGCTTTTTCGTCTGTTTTACAAATATTAGTGCTACTCAACAGGGAGTAAATATATATAATACGTTTTTCGAACTCGGTTATTTTAACAACTCATTCATTTAGGTTAATTGTATTAATCTTCCGTACTTTCAATATAATTTCTTCCTGTACAGGAGAAACTTCCAGAGGGTTATTGATTATATTTTTTCTTACAGGTACGACCTAGTCTTTTTATGGATTCATTGCCAATCTTCTATCAACAAAAGTAGAAGCTCACTCAGAGTTACGTAAATAATACTTGATCATATCCAGTACAAGATCATCATCGTAAAATATTGATCGGATATAGTAAATCGTTCTCGTTGTTCAATTTCCAAAGTGGCTGCTGCTTGAATGCCGATTTAGTACGAATGTATGAAGTGCATCTTCCTTCTTTCGCAGCCTAATAAAATTAGATTAGTCGTCATGAAATGATGGGATATACCAGAATTAGGCAAATATAATGGAAAGGATTGAAGACTAAATATAAAAATTATATGACTTTTTTGCTTAACATAACCATTCCAAAGGATTTGGAGGTGACTTGATTGATACACAAGAAATTTATACTATTAAGGGTTATTTGTTATCATAAATATTGTTTAAAATACGCTGTTCTACACTCCTAGGAAATATTTGTTTTTAGAAAATAAACTGGCATTTAAGGTAGAAGAGAAATAGGAATACTAAGAAATTGATTTCTTATTTTCGTATTTAATTTCTCAACAGACGCCTAACTTAAGAAAGAACATTAAGAAAGAGTAAATGTTTGTTCATTGTATTCTTCTACTTAAGAGTTGGGTGTATTAAAATCTCATGAGAAGAATTACGGAAGAACTTGGTTAATATAGCAGTTCAGATTCTCGATTCTCTTATGAGAAAGTTTAGTAGTTTGTTTCTGAATGTAAAACAAAATCGTCTACATGACGAAAAAAGAGCAAGTTAATTTATAGTGAATAGTGGGATTGATCTCACACTTAGTCGTATTTTGCTGTCGAATCAGGTCATGAAACACTGTAAGCGGCATCCTAACAAGCCTTTTGGAACATCAAGGTTTGTTTACAACCAGTCTTCGATGGATTTATTGTGCTGGTCACGATCAAAAAAGATTTATCTGATTGCTGAGTGGGATTCTAGAAACCTAGTAGACTTCTACTTTTATTGATAGAGATTTAGCGATGAATTCTAAAAAGGTATCGTGCGTGTAACAAACAAAAACAGTCAGCACATTCTGATGTTTTATATTGTGTGAAATGCTGCTGAAAGTATACTAGCTTTAATACTCGTGTTCTACAATAAATCCAGGTAGATGTGTTGATGAAGAGATTAATAACCGTGTTCAAAAAGCGAATCGTATACTATATTTTTGGTTGAGTGGCACTCAAATTTATGTAACAGAAAAAATAAAGAGGTTTAACCTTTATTTTATATTTGAAAAATTTAGAAATGTGGCATAATACAGTATTGCAGTAGCGGAATGAAGAAGGTAGTGTACAACACAATAATGATAAAATACTGAATACTACAATAAGAAATCAGTTAAAGGATGAACTTCTGTTGCTGGATTTTGAGGAAAGTGCATGATTTTGATTTAATCAAATGATTGGACTAGATGAGAATAGAAAGTTAAGAATGACCGATAGAGGTAGCCTATGACAGAGTAGGAAGAGTGAATTGTATAAAGAAGGATATTGCAAACATTTTTACTAGTAGTTGAAGGTAGAAAAGTATTTTAAAAAACTGCTGAAAATAATGTATTCCTAAAGACGAAGGAAAAAATATTGATTTCACAGTAAAGAAAGAAATTTCTTAATCTGTATTAATCGATCTACTTTATATGAAGTATTTGCTATTTCCAGGATAACATCACAAATTTGTCTTCCGTACATTTTCTACATCAAACTCCCTAAAATATGTAAAAAAATTAATTTTTTTATCCCCTTTTACTATTAATTGAAATGCATCAGAAATTTATATTAATAAAAGTAAATATTAATTAATTTTATTTTTGCGTTTTGGATTGTTGGACTTCATTAGTTTAAGTTACCTACTTGTCCAAATTAAACGGGCGTCTTAACTTTTTGAATGACATTATATAAACTTTTAATTTAGTTTGAATGTATAATATAATCATAATTCTCATGACAATGTGTAAATAAATATGAAATAAGTTAAAATTCTGTTACGAATATAAGGGGAAATGTGGCTTAGGTGACTTACCCACGAAACCCTTCGTTGCGTGATCTTTCAGAGAGTTTTTCATTATTCATGATTGAAAAAAATAAATTGCTGTTATTACTTTTTTTACCGTTTTCTATCAAGTGAAGATTAACTCTTCCTAAATTATTCATTTCATTTAACACTTTATTATTTAAAATCACTAACTATTTCTTGCGTACGGTATAGTAATTAATTTACTTGATTTTACTATAAGATGTCGCAATCGTTCTTTTAAATTCTTTTGCAATGTGTTTTCCGTATGAATTTACGAACATAGGTATTTAAAGATTAACTCGTTTTCAATAAACATTTTGCCCAATATTTTGTTACGAAAATTTTGTCAATTTTGAGCTGTTAAGTAAATTATGTCCGAGTTGTTTCTGCCATTTGATTTCTCATTATTATATTACTTTCCTATCTAGCGCTATAGGCAGAACTTTAGCTTTAGAAGGGATGTAATCTGTCCAATTTGGGCATATGCAGTTTTCACCCGATCTTGACTTTTGACATCTAAGGTATCCAGAAAACCGGATGGAAATTTGCCGGATGTTCGTATACATGTGTGTATGTATTCGTTGTTGCACTTCTTATATCCCCAGAACCACTGGACCGATTTTGACCAGACTTTGTAAGATTACTTCTATAAATATTGGGCATTGATGCCATTAAATTCTCAACTTAAAAGGTCAAGTGGGTGAGGCTGTAGAACAAGTTTACCCTCAGTTTCTCTAGATTTCGCCTAATTAAGGTCTTATTTTTCTTAGGCACATTTGTTAACAATTAAAAAATAATAATATTCGCAAAAATGACTTTTGAAAAATCGCACTCCAAACCCCAAAAAATTATCTAAATAAACTAGCGGCTAAGTGGATATATAGTACTCCCTCTCGCCACTAGGAGCGCCAGTATATCACTGACTTATAGCTGCTGTAGTCGTCTGCTATGTTGTGACGTCACAGGTGAGCGGTAGAATTAAATAAATGAATATATTTAAAGTGTAAAAAGTATTTAAAGTGGCCTTTAGTACCGCAACACCCGTGCGAATGAAATACGGTATGCGCGCGCGCGTCAGTTAGAACATAGATTAAACACCGAGAATAAATACCTAGAAGATATGTCAGGTTTCTAGTACTCCAACATAGGTACTAAGCTACCGCTACGTAGAACTTTTTTTACATTCACTTTACTTATGTGTTGTTCTATCATCCCAAAAAATTTAAAGATTGGAATTTAATATAGTTACTTCGAAGGCTGTCCTAAAAATTATTTTATTTAAAAAGGGTTGAAAAGAGGTCGAGAGAATGTAGGACCCGACCCTTGAATCCGGGCTATTTCTTTACGTTTTTAAACTACCGGTAAGCTTTTCTCTCGCTCATTCCTAATGAGAGTAAAAATGCTACTATTCGATTTATCAAAACCAACCTATCGCTCCAATTGAGATACTACTAAAATTTGTCGCGAGTATCTAATACAAAATACTTAATGCAGTCTCTACTTCAAATTTTTTTTTTAAATCCTCCTTATGTGGATTAAACAGCATTATATTTTTATTTTTCTTACATATATTATTGTGTTTTTATGTATTCAAACCTGTGGTGATAAAGACTTGAAATTCTGACTGATGATGACTAACTTTCATCAAAAGCATACTTTCAGTTTTCCCTTTAAATTACTTTTTCTTTGAATTGGGGAAATTATATTTAGGGTGAATTTCGTAATATCTGTTTATTCTGCATTTCAATTATGTTAAAAGCTTTAGAATGTAACTCTGAAAGCAATTTTAATAAAATTAAAAAAAATTAAGGTTTCCTTTTTTACCGCATTTAAATGAGTGAAACAGGAGAATAATGGATATTCCCCATTTCCCGTACATATTTACAATATTTCGAAAAACTCAGATTGCTTTAGAAGTAATTACAGTTCTATGGAAACTGTTTCGGGAATCGATTTAAACCATCCTTTAGAAGGAGAAATAGTGAAAAGAGGTCGAATTTAGTTTTGGAAATAAGTACATCGATTGTTATATACTACTGTTGTACTATTTCTATTGGTAATTATTTCTATAAATTATTTAGATCATTTGTGTTATAAATGGGAAAACTACTGATTTATACATGGATATTTTTCTCATTTGGGTTAGCTGGAAGCTGAAATTCATTGTAGTTATTCCTGTTTTAGGAATTAATTTAAAGAAGGAATTAATTGAAGATCTGTAGAAGTATTCGTTTGAACAATAATCCCCAGGGAATTAAATATTAAGGTGTTTCCCACACGTAAAAAATCAGTATTTCCTATGCCAAGAAATACTTCATCTACGATGATGGTGCACCTTTTATGATGTATATTGTTTATCTTACGTAGTTTAAGACTTAGAAAATTGAAAAATTGAAAGAAAGGTAAAATATAATTCACTAATCAAATTTTAAGCCTTTTAAAAAAGTATATATATATATATATATATATCAAAAAACTTTAAAAAAATAAATATATATATATATATATTTATTTATTTAAAAGTATAATTTTCAATTTTTGTTTTGTTTATGTATACTTTTGTAATGTGGTATAATATATTATAAATTTCCATAGAACTAAAACGAATTCTATTCTAATCAGATGATGTTTGAAAACACAAACTTTGCAGTCACGTTTTTCAAGAGCAGAAAATATTTCCGTTTCAGTGAACTCGATTTTACTAACGTTTCAATGTTATAGATTTTACTCTCTCTCTTTCCCCTCCATTATCACCCTATCCCTTTCATTCTTTACTCATTGTTACCCTCTTTAACCGTACTTCTTTTGTACGACAAAGTTCTTTAGATATTTTCTTTGTCTTTTGATGAAATTTTTATTCTTTCTTTGTCATTCCTAGTCTCTTTGAAAATTGTATAAATTTAGCTTTACATAAAAGTAATAAGTACTATTAACATTTTTATTTTTTGTTACTTTCGGTTTAAATATCAGATAGAGATATTGAAATTCTATTCTTTTAATTACATTTGATGTTAACTGGAATTTATTACTTTAATCATTAAAAATAATTATTTTACGTCTGAATTAAATACTGGTAAATTAACTAGAAATTACAATGAGTAAAAAGGGATTAAAGGTATCGGTTAATTTTTTTATTTTAAATTTAGTTTCAGTGTAAACAACAGTAAAGTAAATAAGAGCTAACAAAATTTAAAAAAGTAAAAGTTTTTATTTTTTTATATGAAGTTTTTCAAATCAGGTTGGATACAGTCTCTGTAATGGATTGTTGTTTAACACAGTCTGTTCCATTCATTTTTACAACTACAGTGGATGTAAAATATCCAAAGCTAAAAGTGGGATTAACAGTTTTTGATTTTTCTGAGAGTAATGATATACATTATGCAAATGAATGCGGCTTATTCGTAAAATCGTTGTTTGCATATTTTTCGGGGTGTTGTGTTTACATTTGGTTACCTACAACCGTTGATTAAGGATAAGGAACGAAATAAATAAAAAGCTAAAATCTTATTTATTGGAAGATGCAGAATTTTGTTATTTGGATAGTAAACCTGCGATGAAATTACGGGTGTAAAATTATAATTCTATTATATAATTCTTCTTGCCACATAATTTTTGGAATGGTTTTCCTTAAAGATGATTGATTCTGTGCTAGGTTGTTCTTTTTTGTATCTAGAATAAAATTAATTTCTTACAGTGTAAATTTGTGTTGATCAACTAGTGATGATATAGTGTGCCGTTACTAATCTGGGTTAAAACCCGGATTTCTCAATGAATTGGTGGAATGGGTTCTCACTATCTAATTGGGAGAACTCAAGGTGGAGCCGGAGTCTTAAGTATTATACACCAATTTTCTTTTTCATCCCCTTTTTGCTCAAGGTGTTCTTAAGGAACAACACTTTTCTAGACGCCTATCACTTAAGGATTTAGAGAACAGTATTGTTTCATTATTTTTAAGGTTTTTTTCTAAGGACCACAACGCCTTTGGATCTTTTCTTGGACTCTTATTTTTTATTCGGTACTACACAGAGCTCAACCGTGTATTTATTTTATTGAGTGGTACCTAGCCTCTCCTCCGCCTAATTTTTGTTAAAACTTTACAGTGGATAGGGAATATATAAAATTTATTAAAACGAGACTGCCACAAAACTGGAGCGTTATCATTTCGGAAATAAATTCTCAGGAATCGGGCACAGATTTAGATAAGTTATTTTGAAATTATTAAGTTATCAAATGATTTTCTTTTACATAAGTCATTCAATTCTGTGGTTAAGCCTACACAATATTTTCTATATTGAGGAGTTTGAAGAGATTTACCTCATCTTCAAAAATAGATCATCGTCTTTTAATGAAATCGTGTTCAAAATATCTAAAGTACAAGAAACGACTAGCACTAGATAGGGAATCTTGGAGAGCTGCATCAAACCAGTCAAATGACTGAAGACAAAAAAAAAGTACATTTCCCTGTTTTTCATTTGTGTAAAACCTTAAAGAAGATGTTTCAAAGGATATTTATTTCCTTTTGTATTTCTTCAAATTTTGTATTAACACACCAGAAATTGATATAATTCTGTTAAATTTGGTTTGCATTTTTAAAGAAGCAAATTATTCAGACTTTCTCTCATCGTAAAAGCCTATATTACGTTACTGAAATATAATTTTCAATGTTGAAAAACGATACTTAGAAATCTTGATTTGAAAAAAAAAACATTATATTGTAATTAAATAAATTTTGCGAGTGAAACTTTTTGATAATTTTTCCGATTGTTCTAAAATATTATATATAAAGAAAGATGATTATTACGGTAGTTTACTCATTCAGACTTTTGTACTTTTTTAAATTCTTTTGTTCCTTGCCCTACAATTCAACAACAAGGTTATTATAATTCTGTATATTGTTAGCGTCTATTTTGCTTTACATGTTAGTAACGTTTTACCCTATACAATCATGAAATTTGGTATGGAGGCTGTTGCTATAGGAACATTGATCTTTCATATTTTTTTAAAAATGTCGAGTAGGAGCTGGTTAGACATGAGTTTTTAGCTTATTTAATGATAATACCTCGGTAACAAAACGCATTTTTAGAAACACTCCCTAGTTCTAAATAACGTAGTATTTATTATTATTATTATTTTTTATAATCCATATATACTTGGGTGAATATTTTACAGTTATTTTCACTCAAGATGAATTAAAATTAAACTTTAAATACCGGTCCACCCACGTTGTTGTAACTTTTATTTCATAAAAATTAATTTTAACGGACCGTCTATGGGATAATTATGGCAAAGTTACGCTAACCCTTTAACAAAAATTGAATTGAATTTTATTTATGAAATGATGTACTTCAAAAATTATTGCTTTTAAACAAAATTTAATTTCGGTTTTATAAATGTATAATTTCTGCTTTGAAATGAAAGTTTCCAACCTCAAACTTTATCTTTCTGTGAAGAAAAGTTATTATTGAATAAATTAAATTGATGAATAAGTGAAAATTATTTTTAATAGCAGTTTAATGGAAAACTTAATTTAAAAAATTTATAGTCAGTTTTTATCGTGCTTTAATATTAATCTTTCCCCCCCATTTAATTATATATGAGGTGCTACTGTTAAGTAGTTTAACAGTTTACATATTCTGATGTTTAGAAAAAATTATGGTAATCTACCTCAGTTTTTTTTGTAATGAATTTATTTTCATATTAATTTCTTATTGTAGATTAATTTATTGCATTTCCGGTTCGTCACATATTTATATTTAATTTTTTTATTCATTTCACTTTTTTTATTTAGATTATTGTAATGCAAGCTGACGTCATTATGGAAAATGTATGTTGAAGGGAAAACCGTAACACGCAATAAGCGGACTTTAATTTATACATTACGTTACTGTAATACTTTAGTATAGAAAACAGTGGAATATATTTCAGAAAGAAAGAATATTTTACCCCAAAAGGAACTGTAAATTATTTATTAATGCAAAGACTGTTTCATAGATTAGGCTAGTGCGTAGCAAAGAGTCGCGTGCTGGTTTAAAACCGTGATAAGAGATAATTAGTTGGAATTATCGTTTGGGGCGTTCCTCTGCATACATTTAAACCACCACGTATATCCAAACTGTGAACATAAAACACTGGTAATACTGAAGTTTGCTTTATCGATAATGTGTTTCTGATTAAGAATCGATTGTTTTTTAGTTAATTAGTTTTTAGCATTTCTTTTTGAAGTAACATTAATATTATAGTAATAACCCACAGATCTGAAGGTGCCGATAACTAAAACCTGGGTTTTGTAAAAACCAATAAAAAACAAATTAAAACCAGAATTTGTATTAAAAAAAATCATCTTCCTCTTTTAAAAGATAAGGGTACATAATGGAAGTATAGCTGCAATCGATCATATTTTCTCTTTGTAAAGTATAGGTATATTAACCTGTACGGAGAGATATCTTTACTGCTGCACAAACAGCTACAACATGAAATCCTTTCTCTAAGAGTAGTGATATCCAGAATGTTTATTTAAAAAGCAACTGCTTTTTTATGGGATTGGCAGTATTCCCGCGCCTATATTTGAATCCTATAAGTACTTTACTACGTGTTTAATTCGTTTCTCATAGTTTCTCTGATTACTGTTAATTGATAATAAAATATTCTAAAGTTTAGTTAAATAAAATTTGTTGACTATTTATTGCTTAAAAAATATTAACTTAAATTGTTTTATTTATATACATCACTTTATTTATTGTTTACTTTTTTAAATTATATCTTATGATGATAATATTTCAAAAATTTCTAAATTTAGGAAAGTTAAATTCGCAAGAGATTTCCGTTATCTAAAAATAAAAAATAATTAAACATGTAAATATTCGTTTAAAATGAATAATGTAATGGAAAAAAATAAAAGAATTGAAATAAAATCAATCTTTTTAAACTAAAAGTAAAAAAGTAAAATTACAACCTGCAAAAATGCTTGGAGTATTTTAATACACGAAACAGTATATTACCACACATTTCAAAAAATTAAATGTAAATATACTCCCCGGGAATATAATATATTCCCGATGACAGTTGTTATCAGGAAGTAAAATAGACTTCAGTGATTCCCAAACTGTGCGCCGCAGCGACCCGGGTCGCCGCGGCCTCTTCCCAAGGCCACCGCCAAATATTGTAAAAGCTTCATAATTAATTGAACTAAGACATTTATAATTATTAATTTAATGTTAATAAAGTAAAAAAATAATGAAGATACACGAGTTTTATTTCTTTTTATCTCTTACTTACGAGTAGTCATACTTTTGCTTCGGGTAGGACGCCATGGAAAAACTTTAATTGAAAAAGGGCGCCGCGACTCGGAAAAGTTTGGGAACCACTGCGCTAAACCATTACTGAGTCAACATACTTGTATTCCCTTCTTCCGCTTCATCGGGCAAGACAGTGTTCAAAAAGTTTTTGCGGGTATAGTATGCTGATGTTAAGATTTTTAAATATCTCATTTTTCCCCGGATAATTTCAGAAAAAAATTGTGGGTAGCTATATTATATAGGTTATTTTTAAAAAATTCTTTTGATTGCGTTTGTTCTTTCGTTTCTTTTTTGTTCTTTGTAATCGATTTTTTTTTTTTTTTAATACCCATATATGTATAATTTTTTTGTGATTATTTTTAATCATGTTGAGTACTTCTGAAATCATCGAAGAGAGCTATGCGATTGGGTGGAATAACGTTGTGTTTCCTATAATTGTAGAATGGTTTTACCGATTTTCATGAAATAGATATAAGAGTTGCTTAATTTTACAAATAATATCGGGTATTTTGCGATTTGAAATATATATATATATATAACATTTTCTTCATAAGTTTCTTGTACAATTTTTATAGTACTTTTTCTCTCTAATAGATTGGATTACTAGCATACCTTGGATTTTACTCTAAATCATTAATCCTTTCATTTAATCCACCTAATTTTCCTTGCAATTGTTTGAAATTTCTCGTGGAGGAATCAAAAGTGATTGACAATCGATTTTATATATATATATATATATATATATATATTGTTTTACGATTCCTTAACATTGTTATGATTTAAAAAGTAAGTATTGAAATAATTATCAAATTTTTAATAAAAATTAATTCTGATATTATTAAAATAATATTTCTAATAATTTGAAGAGATAATATAGAAATTAATTATTGGAAATTCTTGGGATGGTTATGCTCCTAGTACAGTACGGAAGATGAAAGTTTGGCCCTATAGTAAACTAGAACTTCCGTTCTAGTTTACTATACTGTATGTAAAGTCTAAAGGCGGGTCCTCCCTACAAGCTGCCTCTACTTGCCTTCTCTACACTACTCCTACAACCCGGTATGCGGAACACTTGCGTACCAGTCTTGTTATGTTTGCATTATATATACAAATGTGCCATGTTATTAGTAGTCGGATGATGTCATCTGGTTAGATAGTACAACAAACCCCGCTCGACCATCCCCCAAAATCAACCCACAGTTCAAAGACAGGGGAAAACCTTCAGCTCACTTAGTGTACTTTCAAATGTTCCAGAAGTTTTTGAAACTTCTATAGATATACTCGGACTTAAAAATCTCGCCTCAAAGATACTTGGTTTTACTGATTCACGAGTCTAAAATTATATACTCTTTCAGTAGATGTATAGACATCATTTTATAAAGATGGATTGTAATTTTTGGAATTTTTTTCGCAGTCGGATTTTTTTTGTCATGTAATATTTAACATCACACTTTTTTCTTCCGATGATATTCAAAAAATACTGATAATTTGAAAAAAAAAGTTGAGTCGAAATCTTTGCTGCTTTTTTGCGGAAATTGTTTAATTAGTATTCTTGCATAAAAATCTCTTAACTTTTAAGTAAGATTTTAAATTTTCCCTGCTCAGAATATTTTTATATTTATGGAATATAATATGTGGCTTTTTCATTGATGTTATAAACAGAAGAAAATATTGTTGTTGGCTATGATTTTTTTTTGTATTTCACAATGTTTTGGCAACCTCTAAGACCAAAACAATGATATTTGATTAAAATAATATAAACTCTGATAATAGTAATTAATAATGGTTTTAATAATAATCTTTTTGTTAAATCTGGATTACTGCGTGGAAATTAGGAGCAATTGCTACATCTTGAAAAAGATTTAACTTTGTCAAATGTCATGAAACTCAAAGCTAAAAATTTTAAGCATTTTTATATCTTACTAAAAAATAATTAATACTCAAACATTATTTTAATTTTCCCAAACACACCCCATAATTTGATTTTTAAAAATGTTTCCAACTTCTTTTGGCTATCATGATCTATTTTAAGCAATTTATTTATTTTTTCTCTAAATTGATCACTATCAGACTGAGAAAGGTTTTACACTTTATCGCAATAATATGGTTTAATTTACCACTTCCCGAAAAACGTTTACCTCATTTCATTTTAACCTATTCTTTTGATTTTCTTTTATTTATTTTAATTGAACTGTTATTTAGGATGAAGTAGTTTATCAATCATTATATTTTTTTATAAAGAGAACATTAAAAAATGTTTTAAATAGAAATATATATATATGTTTTTTAATTTTACGAAAGAGTACCTAAGCTTAAGATTCAGTTTTTAATGTTTTACTAATTAAGTAAAAATTAAATAAGGAGTTGAGAAATGTATAATTATAACATTTTTTATTGGAGGTTGAGATAAAGTTTTAAGCTCTAAGCCAATACCCATAATGTTCAGAAGTATTGTTACAGGGTTGTTTTTATTCATGTTTAGTTTGCTTCTATCTTATTCCTTCATTTCCGTATTATTTTTATTTATCTTCCCGGGTAAATTCTCTTCAGTCTTCATTCCATCAAGACAACTCTACAATTTTTATGACGTGGCAGTCCATCATCCTAAGTTTTCTTGTGTTTTATGTTTTCGATTTAATTTATTTATTATTATTTTTGGTATTTCTAGCCATTCTTGCCATTTTTTTCTAACCAGCTCTCTTTTTTTCTTTTTTTTTTTAACGTAACCGCTTTTGTTTTATTCTGCACAGTTAAGGAATATATTTCTTTCTCCCCGGTTTTCGTTCACCCATTTCTTATGAACTATTACTTATGTAGGAACAATTCTTCTTTCCTTAAATACTATTTTTTTTAATTCCCTTGCTACTCGTCAAGAAAAGAAAAAAAATAGTTGTAGTGTATTTTGTTAAGTTTTTGTTTATATTTCTGTACGTATATTATTGAACTAATCTTTACCGTATTATTATAGTAAATTATATCGAAATCTCTACTATAATAACGATACCAATTAAATTGAAGTTTTGAATAACTTCATTGAAATATAAAATTATAACAAATATAAAATTATACACTTTAAAGAATGTTGCATTCATCAGCTTTTCATGCTTCTTGTATAAAACTCTTATTGAACCATATAAATACTCTCTCGTACATCGGTGCATGATATTACTATTTATGAATATTTGCCTCTTTGAAATTTTATTGCTACATTTATTAAATTATATACAGCTACATTTCATTTCATTAAATGATAAATATAATATTTATGAACATGATAAATAAAAGTTGAGTTTTATGAAAAATTATAACTCAAGTTACTCTTTTCTATTCTCATCACATGGTCTCGTATTTCCCTTTTTTAATATTAAAACGTTCTCTTTTTTATATATTAATTATTTTAGTATCTACATGTAAGAGAAACAACAATCTACAATTTTCAGAATAGTCAGGAAATAAAGGGGCAGGCTACCTCTAAGAAAGGATTGATATTCTCACACATATATAAACGGCTAAAAAGGGATGAATGCTTTTTCTCACATTATATATCTCTTTCCGGTCGAGATGCATCAGTAAAATTTATCAGGATTATATATTCCAATACTTTTACAACATTTAAGAAGTTTTAGGAATTTTCCTTTAAACCGACATTAAAAAAGTTAAATGGAATTAAACTTGTACTCCGTTGTTAGATACATTTTCTAAACCTATTTGTTGTGAAACTTGAAATTTAGTACAGATAATAATTCCGAAGTTCTATAAAAACCTGTTTCGGTGGTTACCACCACTACTAAAATGGTGAAGCTACGTGAAGGGTAGATTGGCGTATATTTTATAAGTCAGTGTGATAGAAGCTGGAATCAGATACCTGAAATAATTACGATTTAAAAAAATCTTTTTTGTTAGCATCATTCCTTAGTGTTGATAAGGTTACATACTATAATTGCCAAGCATATTTTTAACGATTTAAATGAAAACAAAAAAATTGGCACTGATGTTAGCTGTGAAATATTATACGTATGAATTTTTAAAGGATCGAAGAAAGAAAAAGTGCAAAAAAAAATCGAAAAATGCAAATCGATTTAAATTTGTTGAGTTTTCATACAAAACATAGATTTTGCAGTATTAATAAACAATATAATTAGATATTAAGAAGCTAATAATGAGAATATCTGTATGAAGTATAAAGATGTTTTTAACGAATAAATATATCAGAAACTCAGAAAGATGAAGAATTAAGAAAATGGTTGAAAATTTAGATAAATTTTGAAGATATATTGCACAAATGAGAAAATTATAGTAGAATTTTATATGTATAAGATTAAGTTATATCGATGGGACACGAAAAACTAATGCACTCTGACGTAGTAAGCGCAATCTGTCTGACAAAATCAGTCTGAGTACTTTCATTGAGTGCTCTTATTTTATACACATTGCAATAAATCGATGTTTTTTTTTAGAATTTGTTTAATTTGTTAGAGAAAGAAAAAGAAAAACAGATTATCTAAAATTTACATTCACTCAAGTGACTTAGTGGCCGATTACTGTAAATCGGTGGACTGTATTTAAGGTATTTTTATTAATTTAGAACTCAAGGATTCTTAAATCATTACGGATTATGAAACGATTTTAATTAAGGAAATAAAAATTTTGATTAAGGATCGATCGATGGAATATGAAATAGCATCGAGGAGCCAGTTAGATCTATATGATTAAAAAAAAGTATTTATATTTGCCGACGTAAGCACATGTTTATTCATGTTTGTAAGCACATACTTAAACTAACGTCGGGAAGATAAATAAATGAATTGACAAGCTTAATGTTTTATTGTTGGTGCTACTTGTGTTGACCAAAAATCCCTCAAACTTATTGCAAGAAAATATGGGAAAAATGTTTTTCAGATATAAAAAAAAAAAAAAAAAATTATTATTATTATTTTTTTTTTTTTTTTTATGCCGATGTAATATTAAATTCCATTATACGATTTTAATACCAAACGAACAATTAATATTAATTAATTCCACGTTCATCATAATAATTAAAATTTAATTAGATTGCTAGATGTAGTTTTAAATAATGAAAAATTAATCGTTAATAATCTGGTTATTTTGTTAATTTTGAATTCAAAACAAATTTCATTATTAATTTATATTGAAACGTTTTTTAGCATTAGTAGTAGTATGCAGCAACCTATTATAATACAAGTAGATATTTTATTTCTATATAAAAACCTATAATATGTTAATGAATAATTAAGACAAAACATTTTGTACAATAATAAATAATTTGAACATATTTAATATTTAAAATAAAATAACTGAATTCAGAAGGTATAAAATGTAAATTGTGTAATATATATATGCGCGCGAGCACACACCTACACACGCACATAATTGCTCATAATTTATAGATTTACAAATTTTTATGTAAATATAAACATTTTTTAGGTAAAGAAAAAACAATTTTTGGCTTTACACTACTTTCTTAACAGTCTGTCATAATCATTGACTCGTAAGAGTCTTCTTATATATATATAAAACCTAGATTGAACATTGTAATATGTCGGTTCAAGCAGAAGACCGGAAAATCATTTTTCTTTTCGATTTTACCCACTTAATAAGCGTGGTCATCCCGTCAGTTTTCATCAAATACTACAAAAACGGGTGATGAAGTCGTTATTATCACGCTGCACTTCTTTTTTTTAAATTAATTCCTTAGCTAATATAAAGTATCTGTTACGGTTACGTTTCAAATTATCTAGTTCCAAATTTTAATCGATTAAAATCTGATCGAATTTGTAACCCTTAAATAAGAAAAAAGAAAATATTGCTTCACCATTCAGCTATTTTAGTAAGGGAGAGTCTTATTCTAATATTTACCTAGTATAAGATAACTATAGTGTAATGTAATTTTGGTAATTAATGTATGAAATGTAGTTAAAATAAGATCGACTCAGATAATTTTTTTTTTTTTTTTTTATAAAAATATTACGATTAATTTTTAATTAATTATAAAGCTTTATAAGAGTTTACATTAACTTTTTGTAAGTTAAATTAAGAAAATATTTCATTTGTCATAATGTTATAGTAAAAAAATGGTGTATCATTTCTGATACACCATATGAACCACGCCCGTCTAACGTTAGGTTTAAAACTAAAAGAACCAACAAAGTTAAATCTAATTTTTCAGCAGTTTCTTTTCTAATCAGAAACTTCGTTTTTTATTACCTTTATTATTAGAACCTCAGCGTGATCTCTTTGAGTTTTTCTAATTTATTAAAAATTGATTAATTTTACAAGTTTTATATACAATGAAATAACTATTATAAATAGTATAATCAATTATAAACATGTAATACTTATAAATACTTTGGTAATTATTTTAAATAAAAAAAAAAAAAACATCTTAACTTAACATTCGAATGAAAATTTATCAAATTGAATACTAAATTTTTTATACTTTATTTACTAAATACATGCCAGTGTTATTTTTATCATATGAAATAATTTTTTCAGTTATTAACACAAAATTCATTTTTACAAATTTCCAGTTATAAAAAAACACTGACTCTGTGTATTATTTTCATTAAATATATTTTTTATATTTATTCCTAATGTGTACGTTGCAATATATTCAACCAGTGAACAATAAGCGACCCCCCCCCCGCCCCAATGAGATGAGAATGATATGTATGACATGGAATAAGTGTACATGTTGTCTTGTACAGACCCAGGCCGACTATTCCTGAGAGGTTTGGTTAATGAACCCTAACCACCAAAGTCATCTGGAGGTCCCGGATTCGAACCCCGATCAGGCATGACATTTTCACATACGCTACAAATCATTCATCTCTTTCTTTGAAGTAATACCTAACGGTGGACCCCGAGGTTAAAAAAAAAAAAAAAAACTCTAAAGTACACCGGCTCCACTGTCTAGTATTCAAAACCGTATATAAAAGTAATTAACTTTTACTAGGATTTGAACCTCATAATCTTCGTCTTCGGAAAAATCAGCTGTTAAACGAGTGATTTGTGACGACGAGTTAAACACTAGATCAGTTCGGTGGGCTAAATATATATATATATATATATATATTTAAAAATTTTTTTAATAACTTTAATTGAATAACTGAAAATGTGTAAAATTTTCTACAATTTTTAGTTTTTAACTATTTTATTTACACTACATTGATATAAAAATGTACTGTATATTCTTAATTTCAATATAAAAATTCGTATTTCTTTAAAATATAATTTTTTAATTTTATTTATACATAAATAATATTTATAATAATATTAACAATGATGATGATGATGAAAATGATGTTAATAATAATAATAATGAATATTATTATTTACAAATATTTAAAATAATATTTTTACAATACCAGGTGGTTGGTGACGGATGTTGGTTAGCAAATATCCTGATTGGCTGTTATACGAAATAGTGATGTTACTGGTTGATCGGTAGACAATATGGTGAAATTTGATTGGGGGTGTAACGCTGTCTTGAGTTTTGATTGGTTTTTTGGTTACATTCTTCAGTTACTTTGCCGAAATATCGATGCTGTAGCTCGTCGTGCCAACTACAGCTGGTTGAAGGGGACCAAATGTTATCAAACATTGTTACAATTTGGCCCGGGTTCAACCAGCTAAAGCCTAGCACTACGCCTTCGATGTTTAATACTCAGTTGCAGTAAGCACAATTCATTTTTTCTATAAAAAAAAATTTAAATACGCACTGTAGAATTGTTTTACAAAACGCACTGTAAATCACAATTTTTCACATTTCACCACTCATTTCACTGTTATATATTACTGTAAAATAAAGTAACTGAGACTAAAAAAAATAAATTCTAGCCTTTTAATACACTATTAATACATTCACATATTAAATAAACGATTCAGTGACTCATTGATAAATTATTTTTTTTTATTTTTAATTCATGTTCTTATTAAAAATAAGCATCTCTTAAGACAAATCTGGGAACCAAACGTCCAGGACATTATTGGTAATAACGTTTTTCAGCATGTGGTGTTTGTTGTACCTGTAAATTTAATTAAAAAAGTTTTTATTAGACAGTAAGTTATTAATTAAAATGATATGTATGATCTTAAGTTACTGTTACGTAAAGAAAAAGAAATTGTGCCATGAGAAATAATTTACACGATAAATAATAAAAATATATACTTACTATTTATTATTTCCAATTAAATCATTATTAATTTACTAATAACGAATTATTGACGATCTTATTCGCTAAAACAAGATAGATACATTTACACTAAAAACAAATTTTTGATTATTAAATTATTGTTTTTATAAACAACTGAAAATAAAAACGTAGCCTTGAATAGAGTAATACATTAATATAACTTTGTAAAAAAATCGATAAAGAATTTCCGTTTTAGTATTCATTCTTATACAGTGTTTTAGTTAAAAAAATACGTATTTATTCTATATTATTTTTTGTCATGCAAACTTATAAATTCTTCAATCAGTTAAGCTAAATCAATTAAATATTTTTTGTGTGTGCTGTTTAATTTTTTCTAAACTTTTTTCCTCTAATTTTTGTCATTTAATTTTAATATTACAATAAATAGAAGTGAATTATAGTTTATGTTTTAACGATTAATTTTCTGGTTATTGTGTATATATTTATAGTTACGTATTTAAAAAAAAATTATCGCTGTAATCAGCAGTATATTTTTTTAAGCTGAAATTGAAATTGCAGTAGGAAGGACAACGGATGTTGAATCAATGCTAGGGGCTCTGCGACGCCAATGCGGCCTCTTTTACCCTCTCTCTCTATTCGCTGTGTTTTACTCTAATCTGCGTCACTTCGTTCAGGGATCTCTCTCGCGCTCTCTCTTCCCCTTTCCTCGCCACCAATTCCACTATTTCTCTCCTTCCCCTATCATTCTCTGTTACTGTTCAACAGCCCCCTATGTACGACTGCAAATATTGCATCGCTTGTTGATGGCTCCTAACTAATATAACCCCCTTGGTACTGCGGCTCTGTTCTATATTATGATTATTATTATTACTGTATACTCCCTATCTCCATCTATAACCTATAAACCTGAAATATATACAGTATGTTAATCTGAATTATATGTTCAGTTAAGTTGTGAAAGTTTAATTATACTTTATAAAATTAAATATATATAATAAACGTAATAAATATAATATAGAAAAGTGGTAACATTCGTGATTTTTAAATTAGTGTGAAAGGTGATTTTTTTTTCATATAACAATATTTTATTTTTTAGCGAATTTTTATTTTATTTGAGATATAATATATGGATTTTAGAAATAATCTATTTATTTTTAAATTCAAATATTTCAATTCCTTAATTAGGTACATTATGAATATTTAGTTTTTGATAATTTAAATTCCTCCGTATTAAATTATTATATTATTATATTAGTAATATTAAAATAATAAGTAATTATGGATTGTTTAATTATTTTACTTGAATACTGATTCTTATTATAATTGGTTGGGTTATGTAATTAAACTGATGATTGTCTTGTTACTTTCGTTGTATTTAGTAATAAATTACAGAATTTTATTACTTAATATTTCTGAAAAAAAAAAAAATATATATATATATATATATCTAAGAATACAGTAATACTAATTTATTTTTAATTATTGGGTTGACTAATTTTTTTTTTTTCTTTATAGGTAAAGAAGTTTCATCTAATTTCATGCTGTAGGTTAATGTAAGTATTTAAATTTGTTTATTATTTATATATTTATTTTTTTTTTTTAGTAAAAGCTGACTAATATTATTATTTGAATATCTTAAATTTCTTTTTATTTATTTTCTTTTAGTTTTTTTTACGTTAAAAATGAAAACGCTTAAAAGAAATCTTTTTCCTAATTTATGACCTACATCATGCGAATTTAATATTCTAATTTGCATACTAGTTAAACAAACAGTTTTCTCATTGTTAATTAGAACCGAGTAAGAAGCGAGCATAAGAGCCCAGAGACTATTATTTTAGTTAAAGGGATCTGTTTTCTAGTCCAGCCTACTTTGTGTGTGTGTGTGTGTGTGTGTGTGTGTGTGTGTGTGTGTGTGTGTGTGTGTGTGTGTGTGTGTGTGTGTGTGTGTGTGTTTCCTCATCATGAAAGTCAGTATTGAGCAGGGGTCATACGGGTGCCTCAGTATTATACTAAGTGTATATAAAACAGTAACCGTGCCGCGCTACTGTACGTAATCCTAAGGCTTACATACATTGTGTCCCCGGACTAGAAATGTGAGAATTATTCAAAACAGCCCTTAAATGATTCTTAGATGAATATGCATCCCGAGTACAACATCGCACATGTACAACCTTACCCCCTACCCCTCTTCTTCTTGGTTTGTTTCCTTCCTTCCTTTTAAGCCTGAAATTACCCCCTTAAATTGTAATAATAGTATCAGTAGTAGCAGCAGTTTTAGCTACCCTATCGTAAATATATTGCTTATATAATGTACATATATTATACACATGTTGTCCTATAAATTATCATCTTTCAACCTGCTAACGTTCCGTTATGTTTCACCTTTTAACAGCAGTAATGCTAATATATTACGGTTAACCGTTCAATGTCAGTTGTATTTTAACCTATAAACCATGTTGTGTAATCGTACGGTTTAAATGATATTACATCATAGATTACATAACGTGTTTTCTATGTGCGCGCGCGATTCTGATAATGTATGTACACTTCACTTAGCTTAGTAACTACTGTTTTAACTTTGATTTATTAATGTTTGTTCAGGTTACGTGAAGTAGTTATATCAGCTCATCGCAATATTACCTTCCTTCTACCCTAATCAGCAACCAAACTACCGCGAACTCCTTTTTCACGGGTCAGATTTTATCTTTCTGATGTTATTGCAATAATCTGAAAACCATATTCATACAGCAACTTATAATTTTATCATATATATATATATATATGTACGAGTATGTTTAGCTTATAAAATTAAATTATATCACTTTTTTCATGTAAAATGTTTAATCTTCTATATTATACTTTTTTATTATAATTGTTAACCTAGTTATAGTTGATCTATTTTTTAAACAGTGCTGTTTATTTAATCCCGACCATTCTATATTACAGTGATATAATATTTAACCAAATTATATGTATTCACACGTAATTGTTTTAAGATTGTGCTTCCTGCGCGTTGAGCTCATATAATGCTATTTAAGTTTTTTTTTTAATAATAATTATTATTACCTTAAATAAATTCAAAACATAGATGAGCTTAATTGTATTTTAAACTATCGTTTCATTATTCGATTTTGTATGTAGTTAAGAGTATTAATGGATGAAGTTTTTTTTGCGTGTTACAGAAAAAAACAAGGCTATTTTCATATTATATAAAATATAAGCTGTTAAGAAACCATTCAAAAAACAGATAAAACTTTTTTAAATTATCTATTTTTATTTGATAATATTCTTCTTAATTAAATTAACAAATTTAATATGATATTAATTTTTAAAAAAAATAGTTGTAAAAAATAAACATTTTATAGTTGTTTTTAATTTTAGTTTATTTTAACAATTTCTATATAAATGATGAAATGCCATTTCATATAAAAAAAATTGTTTCCTTTTATTTGATAGGAAAGTTGTTATTGAGATATAATTTTTTAGTTTGTATATGAGAGAGTGAGAGAGAGAGACAGAGTGAGAGAGAGTGTGTGTGTTGCCAGAGATGATTATTTCAGTGGGATAGACGATATATATTATAGCTACTGTAGTTTTTGAGCTTCGCCAAGTATTTTTATTCGGCCTGGTCTGAACAGCAATGTTCGGATTCTCGCCACCGTGCCAGGACTTATCAAGCCACGAAAACGATGCTTCTTCTCTTCTCACATAACTCCTCTCCTCTTCTTTATTTAACACTTTATCTTTCTCTGTCTCCCAATCTCTCTCTGTTTCTATCGATCTCACGCACACCCACACATACACACACACACTCACACACACATAGTATACCTACCTATCTATTACTCACTTGTACACACGAGATTATTCTTTTCCGAATACGGTGATATTTATCTTAATATTCATTTTTATCTTTGGCATGTAAGTATAATGAGATATTTTTATATATATTAGGTTAGGATTGTTTTATTTTGAATGTTATCAGATATCTTTAAAAAAAAAATTATACATATTCCAGTATATATACTAATATTAGAAAAATAGTCTACATTACATTAAATATTTAAAAAAATAAATTTAAATACATAATGTAGTGTTTACTTAATTTATCACCAGATTAGTGAACACACTACTATTAAATAAATTTTAAAATACATAAAATACCGTTGAACTAAATTTATTGATTTCTAATAAATGGTTTTACATATCAAAACAGATTTTATTTTAGTTTTTTGTACATTTTTATTTTTAATAAAAAAAAATTGAGATACCGACTTTAGTTTAGTACATTTTTGTATGTATATAAATTATAATTTATTTAATGAAGATTAAACGTTTTCCCTTATTTGTTTTATTATTTATTATTTTTAAGATATCTCTTGTTAAATGTGTTATCATAAAGCGCTTATATAATTGAATTTTTGTTATCATTATTATTTTAATTGGTAATTGTAATATAAATGTAGACGCAAAAAATGTTATTTGTATGCTAAACTTCACCGCACTCTTCATCACATTTATCATTCATTCGTTCATTAGACAAGCTAGAAAAATCTTATTTTGAATAATTCATAGGGCGGATGCGTAAGAAAGTTGTTGAAATTTCAAAGCGGAATGAGAAAGTAGGATTATGAAAGACTGGAACAGAGAAAGATATATGGTTAAATAGAATGAAAGAAAGCGATAGCGATACACTTTGATAAATTGTCTGTACTCGTCAAGGCGCAATTCCACTGAATATATAAACCGTATTGCCAAAATAACCGCCAAATTTGTCTTCTCTTCTGCTTATTCAGCTCATTCACTTATTTCATTTCTAAAACCCTCTTTGTTTATCATTTCATTTATATCTCTTCATTATTCGACTTTATTGTCAAATGATACGTTAAATATTGTATAGACTTACTTAAATTGTTATGTCATTCTATTATACATTTCAATTCATAATAATTGTAATTTGTTGATTATAATTATTTTATGAACACAAATAATTATATATATTTTTTGTTAATATTATTTAAATTCATTCTCTTAATTTAAATTTCAAACACTTTATAAAAAAATTTAATG
This sequence comes from Lycorma delicatula, assembly GCF_047948215.1. Taxonomy (NCBI): domain Eukaryota; kingdom Metazoa; phylum Arthropoda; class Insecta; order Hemiptera; family Fulgoridae; genus Lycorma; species Lycorma delicatula. Next base: position 179,359,836 of record NC_134456.1, on the reverse strand, counting down.
TTGCATTTAATTTAAACGTAATAAGTAATTGTATTTATTTTACGGTGCAGTTATTGAAATAGAAAACGATTATTAATTTCAAATAAAGGAAAAATTTGTTAAATTCATTACTGTAATCGAAGTCTTTCCCTTTTAATAATCGTAATTAAAGTGAAACAATTAATATTAAGGGGAAAATTAATTTTATATTAATTTCTTATGAATGCGACTCATGTAAAGCATCCAAGGTAAAACCAACGATCAGAATTATTTTCTTTGAGAATTATGATATCCGTTAAACAACCGGTACGTGTGGTTAATACTTGAATGAAGATGTCACTTGTAAGAATGAATATTACCTGAAGGTTTGGCGTGATTATATGCAACTCGATTCATTGTTGAAGGCAACGGGATACCGCTTCACTTCTCATTTTCCCTGATGAGCATGGTATGGTGGCTATTGTATATCGTCTTTAATTTTACAGTTTAAAAAAAGGATAATTTTATTTTTTTTAAGTTAAACAAATATAGTAACTTTTTTTAAATTTTGTGTAAAATTATTAAATTTTCTTGAATTGCTTTTTCTGTTACAATTCGAAAAATGCTAGCAAGTTTAAGTAATTCCGGAAGTTGTACCATTTTCGTTGTAATATGAGAATTTAAATTGGAATAATTTTGGTACTTAACATGTTTTTTATAGTGTAACTTTCTTTTTGTACGAGAGAACAAAACAGTGATCCTACGCGTTTTCAGTGTACGCTTTAAGAAATATGTAGCTACAAATACTTCATCGTTTAATCAATAAAAATTTATGTGAATATTATTTTAATCGTATGTGTATGTTTCTATAAAAATAAATAATTTTTAAAATTAATACAGCATTCTTTTATTTCAGGTTTTTTAAGTGAGCAATATATATATAAGTCCACAACTACTTACTAAAAAATGTATTAACGATAAAGAAATTTTATCTTTGAAATTTTTATTCGTACAAATGGTAAAACTCATTCTGTTTGTACCTTTAAAAAATTTTTCTGTAGCTCGTTACTTAAAATTAAAATATTTTCTACATTCAAAAAAAAAAAAATTGTTTTATATATCTTAAGAATAGATTGTTGGTAAGTAGGTTTTCTTTTCAATTTATAACTTAACAGATAAAATGATTATTAGCTTCATTTTTTATTAAGGTTCGTAAATTTTTTTCTGCCGTAATTTAATACTTTTTCTTTAATTTCATGAGATCTAGTTTTTCTGATTCGCTTAATAAACGATACTGAATCAGAAATGATTAATTAAGCATTTGTACTAGAGATTTACTTTACGTTAATAATATTACATAAAATTAAAAACTTCAACAAAAATGTTAAGAGATAATTATTTAATTTATTATTAATAAAATGCGGTTTTTGTTGTTATGAAAATAGTCGTGTTTGATATTTTTTTATATTAATTCTTTTATTTTAAATTGTAAAAAAAATTCTTTCATGTAACACTCATAACTCTACTTTTAACTCTAATAAAATTTTATTACCTTTTCATAACACTGTAATAGAATTTCGTGCATTTTTCTATTACTTTTATTTTATATGATTTTATTTTTAAGGATTTCTTCTTTCTTTTTTACTTAGAGATTTTAGTTACATGAGTAAGAACTCTTTTTTTTTTTTTAAGGAACCGTGTTCGTTATTCATGCTAGTAACGACTTAGGGTGTTGGCGGCGGGGTTCTACTCATACAGTAGTGTAGTAGAATTGGATGAGGGGGTTGGATTGGCTTGTAGTCATGCAAGTTTGCCATCACCGGTATCCCTTCTTTTCACTGATAAACCGCACCACATCTTATAATATTACTTCAATAAAGTCGCCCCAGCTTTTGTCGTATACATACCCCTAACCATAGATACCAAGCCAATACATACACACATACACAAACACACAAGAACTACCTCTCTTTTTTCTCTCAGTCTGTCTCTCTCTTTTCTCTCTCTCTTTCTATGTGCTTGAGCTCTTGTAAACATAATAACTTATCGACAAATGGCCTTTTTGCTACTGTTCCTGTGCTACGGCAATTTTTCAGATAAAAGAAATTGAAATTTCTTTGGATTGCACACGCAAATGTACACTCACACACATAAATAATTTCTATTACTAGAGAAACATATATTTTCGTTGTAAATTTTTAATTTTATATAACAAATATATTTTTATGCTTACGGTATAATTAGGATATTTTCCTAATTATACTTTCATACGATCCTTTTTTTGTTAAGATATTCTTTTTTTTATTCATACAAGGAATAAATTAGTAACTCCGTTACCGCAGGTTTGTAAAATTAAAAAAAAGAAAATTTTATAATTGCATGCATTGTTGTTGCTTTCAATTTTCGTGTCACATTATTTTGTTACTGATTTATTTTTATTACGTTTATCGTCATTTTACATTGATTTTATGTAATTTTTAATTATAAGTAATTTAAATGTATTAAAAACAACACAAATTATAGCTCTTTGTTGAAAAAAGTAAAATATATATGAAAATAATACGAAAGTTTAAAAAAATAGTTTTTAATAATATGAAGTAAGTTGTTATCAGTAACAATTTGTTACTTCAGTTATTTTCCTATTTGTTTTGTACTGTTTTTTTAAAGCGTTTTAGCGGTCTTGTTTGTTATGTGTTGATACATTGGAATAAAGGCTCACTGTAATTTCTGTATATATATTATTTAACAGATGAATAAATAAAACAAATATGTAAATATTAAGTAAACATTAAATGCTTGAACTCATAAATAGTATTATTTTTAGCAAAATTATATACTGTAGAAATGTTTTTTTCGACCTTAAATTAAATTGTATACCGTTAAAAATATACTTATTTTTTCTTGTTATAATATTCTAAATTAATCAAGTCCTTATGTTATGTAAGTGTGTGTGTGTGTGCTCGCGCGCGCATTGGAAATGTGCACACGTGTTTGTTTAGGTATATGTTCTTATAATTAGAATGAATGCATTAATGAATGCATCGTAGGAATACATACAACTGCATTATAGTTAATAGCTAATTATAAACTAATTACTTCAAATGAATTACCAATTTAACCTTCTAACAAGCTTGTGTAAAAATGTTGTGGCTTAACACTTTTTTTTATTATTATTAATATTATTATTGTCAATACTAAATTAACTTTGTTCAAATATGTATTATTCTTTTTCATTATTCATGTATCGATTTTTAATAATTTTCATTAAGTTTATCGGAATATATTTTCAACTATTCATTCTATTTTTGTTTTAAGGTTTTTAATAATTTATTTTCCTTTTTTTTTAAATAAAAAGAAAATAAATTGTTCATGCTTCATATAAATCAGATAAACGTTAAGTGATAGCAAACATTTATTTTTAAATAAATCATAAAAGGGTGTTGAAAATAAATAGGTGTATTATATTATTTTTATTTGAAAAGATTATAGAGTGTTTTTGTATTCGGTTATGAATGTACGTTTTATTGTGGTTGTATATGTATATTGCAGCAGAAATAATTTATTATAGGTAAATTTATTTACCGCAACATTTCTCTCACCGTTGAGCCGAGTTGAGTTGCGTTGCGTTGTCATAGAGTCAACGCCGTATCCCTGTATGCTTTTTGCTTCTGCGCTTTCATATCCTTCTGTCAGTTTTAATGAAAATTGTAAGCATATTAATCTTGTTTATTAAGTTTCTAATACGCCATTTTCATATTTATGACAAACTTTAAGTTTTCAATTAGGTTTTAATTAAAACCTAATCGTCTCGTACAGGTTATGGTATAAAACGTAAAACTTATTGTTTTACATAAACAATTTAGTTTTTTTTTATTCATTATTTTAACTAATATAATTTTTTATTTTATTATCACCGACTGATAGTAAAAGTTTTATTATTTTGTAAAATGTGAGTTGCACATTGGTTTTTGATTTATAAGAAATATGTAATTTTTTTTATTTACGTGAACTGACCGCAATGTAAAATTGGGTTCGAATTTTATATTAATAACTTGTTAAATTTTATAGTCGATGAATTTTCCGTATAATCGAGTTATATTTGAAACTTAATTGGAAATATATATTTAAATGTAAGGTGTATAAACTATGAATGTGTATAAATTATATTTATTTTTTTTTTTTTTAACCACGAAAAATTAATTATTTTTCAAGATTTTTATTCGCTTTTTTATTATTAATTATTATCTTAAATAACAATTATAAAAATACTTTATAAATTTTTATTTAAAATTAAAAATCATTTTTAGTTTTTCTGCAGTGTATTATTATTTTTAATTTTGTAGATCACACGGAAAAATAAATTAATATAAAATTAAGTTATTAACATTTTTAGAAATTCTTTCTTTTGTAATTTGTTCCAAAATAATTAAATAAATATTTGTTAAATATCAAAATAAATTTAACGTTTTCTTAAAAAAAAATCATCTAATTTTACTGCATCGTAATTTTTACGAATCTCATTCGTATATTCTTAATAAATTACGTACAAAAAAAATTAAACGTTTAGGTAATATTGTTCAGTTTTTTTATTTGCTTCATGCATTTTTTATTTAGTTTCTTTTATTTAAATAAATTTTTACTTTTTTAACAAAATTTATTTTATTTGGGCTTGTATCACTATTATAATACATAAATGTATGTATATGTGTATATATTACTTTTTTTTATAGTTTTAAGTTGCAGAGTAAATTTATTTTAGGATTTCGTTTATTGTGTTAAAAGAATGAAAGTATACGAAAGTATAGTGCTACGCCAATGACGATGTTCCAAAAATAGCATTGCTATTCCCCCCTCCCAGATATATACGTTAACCGCCCCTCTCTTCTTGATCTAGGCGCTTCCCGTTTATAGCAGGTTAAAACGTTTAAATGCATTTACATTTTGATTTCATTTTAGATAGCATCAAGTAACTAACCATGTTTATCTTTCTAGATCTCTAATTAACGATATCTTATTTACTTTTTTAAATTAAATTTTTAAAGAATGTATTTTTAAATATTAAAATTTTCGCAACGTTTTTATTTATTTTTTGTGAATATGTTTGTAATTAATTTTATTTATTTTTAACAGTTTCTTAATTTTACGTTTCGGTTAGTGTCGTATATGATAAATTATTTACGTAATGTAAGTGATACTTCTGATGTAGTGGTTCCCAGATTTTATTCACTTAAATAAATATTTTCTTAAAAAAATACTATACAATAACATTTATCATTGAGCATTACATTGTATAATATCACTATTATATTATTGAAACTGTACATAAAATTAAGTTATGTAATTTACCTTAAAACACTTAAAAATTTTAAATATTTGATGAAGCTAGTTGTACATGTATTAATAATATATATTTTTTTTATACGGTGATATACCTGAACACGGATCCGTAAATCAGTTTCGTAAAATCTTTTCGGATAGATTCCGTTTATTTGATCGTATATGATATAGGATTGGTGCCTGACTGTCTAACAATGATATTTGTGATATCGCGTTTATTAATAGTGATAATAATTATATTAAAAAAAAGACGCTTTTAAATGGACGCTGTTGTACGCTCGGTTACTACACTTACTTCCAGCGGAGAAGAACTGACTTGAGTTGCAACCAGTTGCCGCGGCCTAGCACAAAGCACTGCGACGCACTGGGTACTACACTGAAGGGAGAGAGACGCCTGCCGCCGGGACGCCGAGAGCGGACTGACGCGGCCTGGCCGGGCGCCGCGGCGCGGGGGCGTGGCCCTTCCCCTCCCACCCCTTCTGAGCGCCGCGACGCTCTTGCTCTGATATTTCATTGTCGACACAACCCAGTGACCCCATACAGCTCTGACTCTGTAATTGATCCTACACAGTATTTCTATTATTGCCATTATTACAAATAACATCCAACAATTTTAAATTAAAATTCGTCACAATATTAAAAGATATAATATATTGTAATTTAAACGATTGTAAAATTTTCAAAACGTTGCGCAGAAGCGACTTCATACTATATTACAACTTTTCAGCTACAGAGTCTGTGGATGTGCATGTACGTATACGTATATTTGCAAACGAAGTTTAGCTATTAATGAGAGGTACTTGATAAAAATAACATTATATTTTATTACTATTATTATATTTTAAATAGATATTTTAGCATAGGGTGTAAGGAAAGAAAGTATTACTATATGTGAAAAAATCTCCCTGCATTTTTTACTTTTCAAGTTTTGACGTTCATGTAGTCCAAAAATAGTAAATCGTTATTGTAAAATATATTTATTTTTTTTTTTTAGTTAAGCTCAAAGCGTGCCTAGGTGTATGGATGTAAAGTTTAAAACCTAGTTTCGATTTAGAAATAAATTTACTGGATGAAATCTTGAGAAATTATCGCTCCGCTTTGGTAAACGGTTGGCTACAGCCGTAAAATTTGACACTATGTATAAGAGGAATTGAATCTATGATTCTATTAATTTTTGTTATAGGAAGCGGAAGGGAGAATTGTGCGCGCGCGTGTGTGTGTGTGTGTGAGTGTGAGTGTGTGTGTGTGTGTGTGTGTGTGTGTGTGTGTTTTTTAGTTGATTAAAAGTCAATTTGTATTTGGAATCGGCCTACTAGTATTGGAAAAAGTACTATTGACGACTAGTTGAGAAAAAATTCCAAAAAAGTAAAAATTCCTTTCCTAAAAGCAGTGATATTACAGTTTTTCAATGTTTTTCTGTTTCATCCAAATGGATTTGAGTTTTTAAGATTATATTGGTGTACAAAAAAAATTTTTTTTTCTGTTAAATGCGTTCGGTAAGGTGAGTCTAATTTTTTCTCTGATTTCTAACGTGCAAGCCACAATTGAATAAAGAACAGGGTTTTTAGTAACACGGATTTAATGAAACCCGATTTTTTTTTAAGGAATTATATAGCCAATAGTGTAATGTTATCTTAACTACAGTGTGATATTACCTATTATCTTATTTATAGTCTGAAATTATCTTAGTATCTTCTTTTCTTTAGGTTTTACCTGTATTCATACCTTGAAATGTCCCCTTTCAGTCTCCAACAGGAATCGACAGTGATATTCGGGTTCCATTTTTCCTGCTCGCATGTTTTAATCAATAATAGATCCTGATAAAAGTGTTCGTTCACTGAGCTCATCACTTACATCGCCAAGGTTAGGTGAAAAGAAGTCCAAATGTGTATTTTTAGACAAATTACATCCCTGTTTTTGTATACTTTTTAAGATGAAGATCACTCACCAATTCTACATAATTCTCAGCTTTCTTTTTGCCCTGGATTGATTTAATAATATTTTTAAATGATACCCATGCTGCGTAGTCACATTCATTCAGAGTCGGAATTAATAATTAGTGTACGTATCTGTTATCCAACAAATATTCCTTTCGATTTTTTAGTTCTCTGATCGTGGGAAACTTACTCTTAAGGTATAAGAAACCTTCGCAATTACGATTCAATGCTTTGACAAAAATTTTCATGAAACCGAGTTTTATTTATAATGGTGAAGACACACATTCTTTCGGATTCTCAAGAGCTTGAAAAATAATTTTTTTTCTGCCCGGGTATGAGTGGTTCTCTATCAAACCAGTATTTTTTAATACAGTGGCTTTTTGTTTTATGTAGTGTCTCTATTGTCCCACTCTCAAAAGAAACAATAGTACTTAGATAACCGAGCTGCAGTCCTAATGAAATGGTTATCACCTTTTCGTATCCACATTTGTCCAAAGAATAAATAAGTAAAATTTCATTTGTCATTAGTCTCCGTTTGTACTTCGTAAGCAAGAAGAATTGTGGTTTTTCAATTTAATTTTGAAGAACTTTTTTCAAAGTCGTTTTAGAGGAATAAAAAAAAATCTCCATTCGTCGGATTTTGATGCTCTCCTAGTAATTCCAATAAAGAATTTACATCGTTGGAGTATACTGCACTATCTTATAAGGAGAACAGGTGCTGAAATTCTTGCTGCCTAATTCTGAAAAAGAAAAACAACTTATTTTAATGACAGTTTTAAGGAGTTTTCAGCCTTTTAACCTTAAAGCCAATCACTTTTACAGCATTTTAGACAAATTTGGATTACGAACGAGATCATTAAGTACTGTTTGATGAATTTTGTGAGGTTCAGTGCTCTCAAGTTGGAAATTTGGACCTCTTCTTCTTCATTACTTTCTAAATCGCCATAGCCTTCTTTTTAGTGAACAGTTAGTATTGAAGTCAATCTGTAATGTAATACAGTATCAATAGCCTGGTCATTCCTCCAAATTATCCCACTTTGAGCGTTTAATAAATATGTTCAAACATTCATATTTCATTATTATTAAGACTATTTGTGTTTTTTATTATATTTATATTATTAAAATTATTCATATTTTCTCTATTGAGATTATTTAGTCTTAGTAGAGAAAATAAATCGTTAATGGAATTTTCATTTTTTTACCAGTGACAATTAAATAATAAATGAAGCCTTTAGGACAAATTTTGAGGTAATATTTTAACTCAGCGTCAAAAAATACATTAGAATAAGCTAAACCTGTGTAACAAAACTCTTGTAGACCAGTGTTATTTCTCTTTAAATAAAACATTTGGATATGTACTATTTTTAATCCTCATGAAATATAGGTAAAAGGTAATAAATCTTCCGCCCATTAAAACTGGAGTTCTTGAACTTTTTTTTAACTTTTACGTTACATTATTGTGATGAAACTTTGTTTAATTAATTTATTTTAAAAGAATCGATATTAGAATTGGAATAGTATTAAATTAATCAAAGGGGTATAGGAAAAATTTTTAATTATTTCTTAAATATCGAAGATTATTGTTTCAAGTATTTTTAAGTAAAATTGGACATGAAATTTATATTTTTACTTCCTTGTACAGCTCAAGGAACTACAAGTATTGTAATCGCGAAAAATTTCGGTTTTCAGATTTCAACGGAAATATCCAGTTTTACTAGTTTCGGCGTGACGTCTGTACGTATTATGTATGTGCGTACGTATGTATCTTCCATAACTTAAAATCGATTAGCTGTAGGAAGTTGAAATTTTGGATTTAGGACTGTTTTACCATCTAGTTGTCCACCTCCTCTTTTGATTTTAATGGACTGGACCAAAAGTGTCCAAAAAAAGCCAAAAATCCTAAAAAACCTAGATTTTGGACTTTTTCTTAACTGTAGTAATAAGCCCTCATTGCGAGCTTTTCAATGATATATCATAAGTGGTACTTATTTTCATTGGTTCCAGACTTATTGCCCAATAAAAGTTTAATTAATGAAATATTTTGATCTTACAAGGGAGCATATCGGCGAGAATCCGACTTCATTTCCTTTTTTTTCTTTTTAACTTTTTCTTTTTAATTTAATTATATTGATTTATTAATAATTACTACCTGTGATTGTAAAAAACAATTTACAATAAATGATAATTCAATAATAACAACAAAAATGTAATGAAAAATATATGTAATTTAATAGGCGTACTAGGAAGTCGTGTGTTATCCACATCAGATTTTTTCTTTTTATATATACAAATAAGGAAAATAAGAAGTGAAAATAATTTCCAACATTAAAATTGGGAAAAGCTCCTTTTTATATTTTTAATTTTTTCTGTAAAACTTTAGAGTTCAAAAAATTACTGGCCTTTTTAAACATACGCTACACACATGATCATATATGATACCACTGATTATTTTTATTTCGCCTATAATCTTACAACTTTTTTCACCTATTTATCCATTCGCTACTTTTCTATAAAAATTTCCGTGAAATTCTATCGCCTCGATATAGGACGACATCTTTTTTTTATAGTATTAGGACTGATTTAAAGAAGACTGCATAATTAACAAAAATTCCAACACCTAAATATATGTTCATTATGGAAAACCAATTAAAGTTAGAAAAAAATCATACTTTTTTACTAACTGTGCTTATAACACTTTAAATTTTACTTCTTTCTCAGTGGTATCGATGACATCCTATACGGGTATTAATTCGAGCCAAATTTTTGTAAATTTTCTATCGTCCATATTTAGCTAATCAAGTCTCAAAAGTACCTTCTAATAATAGTAAAGTGTATCAAATTGTGAAACATTTTACGCTTTATTTTCAATAATGGATTCATCCAGTTTAAGATCGTGCCAAAAATATTTATTGTGGTTAATTAAATATTAAATGGTTATCTGTTATGAACAATAAATGAGCAGTCTACGAATTTTTGATGTCGTTGACCCCGAGTAATGAGATATTTGAAATCTGAAGTAGTAGTAAGAAATCAAAAAATAATGAATATATAGGATCGATATTTACCTGAAAGGAATGAAAAGGGATAGTTCCCCTACTGAGAAAGGGGAGAAAAGAGAATGTTTTATTTTTATTCTTTAATACTATCTATCTCGATATATGTTATGGTCATGATGCATGTAAAGTACTTGCATTACAGGATGCGTTAGTTTCTTCTCAAAGAGTAATTATTGCTGATTTACAGACTGTAGTGGGTAGAATGAATGTATCACTCATAGGACTGCCTATTTTCTACATATTGATGAGCGTACAAATTTACATTCTGTTCGGCTCGGTAAATAAGCAACAGGAAACCACTTCACAATTCTTTCTCTTTAGTAGGAGTAAACTTGACGTGGTATGGTTATCATTGTTAACTCGTATTAGTTTTTCGAAATCACGTTATGGGATTAATAAACAATCAATGAAGTAAGATATACGTTATTAACAACATACGCTACTGGACAAAATGATCGGATCGAGTTCAAAAAGTTTTGAGAAATTGGTGATTGATGACTATTTCATGCATTCTTTTAATTTTTAAAAACTTCAGATTGCTTAATTAGGAATATAACTGATTATATCAATATCAATAAATTACGAAGGAAACTCGTCACCGCATCACAATAAAGATAGTATACGTGAAAATGTATGTTATAAGTATGAATGCAATAAAATATAAATAATTAAGAAATAAGAAAAATAAATAAATGAGAACATAGTAAAGGAAAAGAAAAGAATGCTAACAAAACAGTACAAGAATAATTCTTAGATTTAAAAACATGGTCGTGCATGCAAGTCAATGGAAGTTCCTCAATTCCTATCATTAACCTATCTTATCGACCAATTTTGAGATTATTAAAGTGGGCACGCAGATCTGGTTGGCGCTAACTATGAACCTTTTTCTCATGAATTATAGGTTATATCATTTAAAATTTATGCTTCTCGTTGTATGTAAAAAAGAGTGGCATTGCAATTTAGGTCGTCAGGGGTACGAACTAAGTAGAGTTCACTAAGGGAACTAGGAATAAATTTCGTTGTTGTGAACATTTTGGTGGATGTTATTTATTCAGTTTGCCTCCAATATTATGAGACATTTACGCGAAATTGGCTCTATAAAATGTAGAACTAGACGCGGGGTTCGTGCTTCCGCGAACTCGGTTAGGTAGTTCAGAGAGCAACGATGTAGGACATTCAAGATGTCCGGATGAGGCCTGCACGGAAGGCAAAAGCTGAGTTTTAAAATTACCGATGTAAATGTCTACCGGGGCATTTACATCGGTGGCATCCCAAAGAGGCCTTGCTTATTACTATGAGATGTAAAAAGTCAGAGGGCGAAAGACGACTCCCGTTAAAGTCGTCGCTAACTTTTGAAGTTTTTTTCGTGACTGGTGTGTTACCTTATTTGAAATATGTACTCCTTCTCGTTTAAAAGTACATATTCCTCTTTGGGTATCCCCTTTATTCCCGATCTAGATTATTCGCCAATAAGACGATTTATTTTTTTTTTTTTTTACTTCGAAACTACGCATTTTGCAGCAAGCAAATTAAATTATTAATGTATAGTTACGTTAACCGAGATTTAAATTGCCGTATTTGTACGTACATTCCTGGTGATAAAAATCAATAATTGTCTATCATAAAATTTAAAAAGAAGTGGGAAGAGAACGGTGACATGTTTGCTCTAAATATTAAATTAATTTTGATTCTAAGCATAACCACTAAATAGGCTAGGCCTGTTTCGTTTTGTTTTTCAGAGGGCTTTTAGTTTTAAAATTTACGTATGGAACAACGCAGCAATTCGTTATTTTGAAGTGGGATGCTTTTATGATAGATATGCTATTAATCGTAGATAATGATGATGAATCAACGATTAAATCCTTCCTTTTTTATGATGTGTCATCTTGTAATGCGTGATACAATATGTGAAAAAACATAACAATCGTGTTCACACTTTTATTACATCGTGTAATTTCATTATTTATCAAGAAATAATAATAATAGTAGCAGCAATACGGACCGTATCCATGATATGGCCTGTATTACGCAACCTGGTTTGGGCAGATATTAAATATATAATACTGATATATCTGAGGACATGATTTCCCGATATTAAAGTACCGAAAAAATTGTTGATTACATATAAACTGGATAATTACTAGTAAAAAGACATCGATCTACCGTGGGATTATTTACAATATCGATCCTCAATATCTTGAGAGAGCTTGAATTATTCCTTCAGTTGGGATTTGTGCTATTTGCCGGTCCCTGTCTGGGTATATCGTTCTTCATTGCCATTCAACCCCTTTCCTTATTTTCTATCCCTTTTATTTTAATTTTTTTATGGTGTTAAGGATTTTTTAATATTTTTATTATTTTAGGTGGATAGGTGGTTTAAGCTTTGCTCATGGCCAGATACACAAATTTCTATGATTACTTTTTTAGTTTTGGGGAGGAAGTTCTATTGATGGTTACGTAGAAAGTTTTCTAGATTACTTCAGATGATTTTTCAAATGAAAAATTAGATGAATAAAAAAAACTACATTGAATTTTTTGTAGAACTGGTTTGTTATAGTTAAAAAAAATTATCATGATACTCAAGATATTCTTACGTGATATTCAGAAAACTTGTTGAAAAAGTTTAGGTAATATAAGTTGTATTACATATTTTTGCATTATTTTTTAATTTTTATCAGGACGCAAGTGTCTAGCCTTTTGAGTTTTATGCCAATATCTTTTATTTTAATGTCATTTTTCTTTGAATGTCTATTCTTGTTAAAGAAAAATTGAAAAACTAACTAAAAAAGAAAAAAAACAGCTTTAATAGATCTATCTATTAATAATATATATATAGTATAATATATATAATAAAGTACACAATTTTTCTTTATTATATATAGTATAATATATATAATAAAGTACACAATTTTTCTTTAAATTTTAGTCTTTTAATTCGATGATTTAGAATTACAAAATCCGTTATAATTTTTAGTTAACTTAGAAAAAATTGAAATTTAGAGTAGCATCTACTTGAGTAGCATCAATTTGTATTTTTTATATCCAATCACTCCAGCTGGAGATTTCAAAACTAAAATGTAGAATGTACGTTTTTTTTATCATATACGCTTTGATTTTCTTTCATTATTTTAATGGAACTCAAAATAAACGATGTAATGACAGAAAAATGTTTTAATAAAATTACTTCAGGGGTTGTGAAGTTGACAGACGGACGAAAAATGTTTAAATTGTTAAAATCAAAATAAAACAAATCTAATAAAGATTTAAAAATCTAACTAAATAATGATAACAATTCTTTATTTGATAAAATAAAATAAAAATTATAAAAAATAAAATTAATATCTAGATAGTTACTACAGTTAAATGAATTAAAACCAAATTGAATTATACGTAATATAAGTGTATCCCGTAGTATGATGTAAAGTTTTTTTTTTTTTTATTTCAAATAATTATATTAAGATTACGTAAAATAATTTATGGGTAAATAATTTTCTGTTTAGTTATACAATATTTGATTTCCTGATACCGTCTATATGACAGATTCGATTTATTTATTACGTAACTAACTATAAATTATTCTGGAAGTAGTCATAATATAGTAAAAAATAAATTAATAAATAATAATAAATTGTATGGATTTTGATATTACAAATTAATTATTATAAATGATAATACAGCATTATATAATTTAACGTCAGCTTGAAAATTATTAATACTGTGTTTGGTTTAAATTTGATAAATCACATATGAAGCTCGCAATACTTGAGTTATCCGTATAACTCAAGTATATATATATATATTTTTTTTTTAAATATAAAATTAGTTTACTTATATGATGTCCTTTTTTTTAGAAGGAAAGTTTACCCTGTAAGTGGGTGGTGTTCTCTGTCGGAAATTCTTGGAACTATGGTCTTCTCTATCCTGTACGAAAGAGTTTTAGTTGTTATAATGTAGATGATAGTGTTCAAGCAATCTTTTTTCAAAGTAAAGAAATATTTTACGAACGTGTTATTTAATTATAATAATATTAATAATTTGATTATATATCTTGAAATCGTATTATAAAGTATAATAATTTAATCTAATAGGTTGAACAAAATATAGTTGAATTATTTTTGTCGGAAGAAATTATCTTTTGCTTTAAGTCTGTTTATTTTTGCGACTAAGACTACTTAATTTTCCTTGTAGTATAACGTATACTTGATTTCATTATTTAAGATGCAGTAGATTAGAGAAGGACGAAAAAAGAATGGACTATTCTTTTAATCTATATAAGGTCTCAACTTTAAAAATGACTGTGTGGGTGTGTGTGTTTAATATTCTAAATTCACAATTATTGATGTTATAGTTTATGGTTGAAAATAGCTATCATGTAACTATTTTAATTTTAGCTTCTAAGTTGAAGTATGTACTCTTACATATGAAACAAGTAATAAACTGTAATCTTCAGAAGCGATCCGGGATCATAGTCCCAAAATTCTTTTCTTTTCCCATTTTTTTGTGGTTTACTTTTCTGAATAGAAATTCATGTCTCTAAAAAGATATGAAATGTTTTACAAAATAAGAAAATCGCGTTATTTATGTTTTTTAAATGTCAAAATGGAGGCGTATAAGTTGAAACATTTACATCTGTAATTATTACTCCAATTACCAGGTAACTCTAAAGAATTTTATTTTGAATACAGTGATAGCTCAGTTATTCGGACAATCGAGTTATGGCGAAAATGTTTTAGTATTAAGTCGATGTTCCAGATTAAAAAAAGAAGTCAAAATGAATTCTATGCGTTTTCGTTTACTCTTGTACAAGAGAAATGAAAAAAGTTATTAATTAACAAGCTGTTAATTTTTATTGCTGTAATTAAAAATTAATTTTTTGTAGGCTCATATACAAAATACATTCACGAACATTATATTCAAAAAAGTACGCAAATCCCATTATCTTACGAGAAAAGTTTTATAATATCGTAAATAGCATGAATCCTGATGCTACATATTACACAGACGACTTTAAACACGATAATTCTGTTGGTTGTGCTTTTGTGGTTGGCAATAGAACATACATGTCTGGCTTTCCCAGCATCGACATTGTTATTGTCGCGGAGCTGTATGCTATTAATAAGACCTTAAATATAATTACTCCAGCATTTCGACACGTACTTGTTTGTTCAGATTCCACACGAGTGCCTTGCAGGCGATTAGTGACGTGAACTACAAGTATTGGTTTTTACACCACTTCCAGCCTGTTTGGGCCTCAGCCCATTGATATCCGGTAATTTCGGACTCCCTAGTGACGTGTACTTAAGATACCCTGTCGTCTATGACATATAATCTATTAGTTTTGAAATGACAGCTTAACATGTCTATGAGCATCTACTAGATCCCCAGCCATGTTGGTATCTCAGGCAATGAGCGCTCTAATAGTGCGGCAAAAGAGGCTTGTTTGCAGTTTCCTTTCACTAATCGCGTTGTTTTGAACGATGTTGTATGTTTTCAGAAGAGGGTGGTTCGTGATGAGCGGCAGAATGAATGGAATGCTACCATCGACAACAAATTTCGTCCAGTTAAGAACATTGTGTCACTGTGGAGCTCTTCATGCAGGAACAACCGACGAGAAGAGGTTTTTAGTTGCCATTTGCGAATAGGACATACTAGATTCACTCATGGACATCTCACGATTCAGACCGATTCTCCCGCTGTGTTCTCTGCGACTGCCAAATAACGGTACATACATCCTTGTGGATTGTGTCTGTTATGCAGCATTGCGTCGGAAATTTAAATTAGAGTCTAACATCCGAAATATTTTAGGGAACGTTATGACGATGTAATTTAATGTCTTACTATTTCTTAAGGCCGTACGTCTGTATTCAAATATTTGATTATTACTCAAATTTCGTCTATTTATGCCATTTGGCGTATGCCAGATGGTAATTTTATGGTTTCAAGTTAGATTTTTAATATTGTATTTCATTGTGGTTTTATTTAGCATACGGCATAGGCAATTTACATTTATATTGTATTGTGTGATTAATACCTTTCGTTATGATATTGCGCGTTTTAATTGTTTGTTTTATATTCTATCATTTAATTTTTAAGTTTGGTGCTGTTGAGTAAAACTGTTTATTATAATATTGTGTTTGGACGCTGATAAGGCCAAAAATAACTAGAAGGTATATTCAAAATTTACTAATATACTAATTTATACTTAAGTATAAAACTGTCCTCGAAAAAATTGAAATTATATTTTACTTAAGTTTTATATCACTTAAGAAAGTTCGTTTTATTGTATGAAGATAAAAAATATTACGATATCTATTATATAATTAACTATTATAATTAGATTTTAATAAAAAGAGATCTTTAATACAGTAGCTAGTGGTGTATACAGTTCAATTATTAATAAAAACTCTTAAAGTATTCATAATGTAGGAAACGAAATCTAAATGAAAATTCATTGTCACGTTTTCTCGATGTTGAAACTGGAGTGTTGACTTCGTATGTGAATTAATGAGTTGCCACTTTGGCAAAATTAAAATCGTATCGATTTTACCAAATAACATGTGAACGTAATTTCACTGGACTAATACTTACCGAGCTATATTTGATTTTATTCAGAAATTGTAATGGCCATTATTTTAAAATTTGTTAAATATAATTATTTCGTTAAAATATTTGGGTTAATCTCTATACCGAATCTCCGTGCAGTTTATCAGTCCGTTATTGAAATATTAGTTTCTTTTTGTAAAGGTAAATAGGTAAAAAATACAAAGCTTGTTTGGCCGTTTTCTGTGTGCATTCTCATACGCGTATATGTATAGGAAAATTATCTTCGTTTATTTATTTCATTGTCCGGAATCACTTGCCAAAGTTTTGCCTTTATTTATGTTCTAATATACCAAAATATTTATAATTTTCGATATTGCAAAATCAATATCGAAAAATATTCAGAAATATTCTGTGAGTTCAGAAATACTAAAATTTCAGGTTATTACTGTGTCTTTGAATATCTGTTTCAGGCTGGTTTCTCAAAGTAGATATAAATAAAATAATCTAAATTAAAAATATATTTTAATTTATTTTACGGTTAAGCAGTTGTAAATTTTAAATTAAAGTGTTAATGAAGAAAAATTTTTAAATATATATTAACAGATATTTTAATTTAATTAAATCAGATGTTAAAAATAATTTTTGAGATTCATCTTTTTCCTGATTCAGGCCTTCTTGATTTGAGGAACTTATAGGATGAATTATAGTCAAACTCCTGCCCATAAGCTACAAAATTCCTACGACTAATACTTGTGGAAATAGTAAGGTTATGTTAATTTAATTTAAGATTTTACTTTACTGGTTTCGAGTAAGTATTCTAATTAATAAAGAATGACGACCTGGATTTTTATATTACTTGATGCCTTAAAGCCTGATTGAGTTCTATAATGGTGATATCTAGGTTACAAAATTCTGTAGTATTCGGATTAAATTTACATATTTCCTTCTTCCTCTTTTAATGTACTTCTGTAAGTTTGGGTGCTGGGCCATATTTGATATTATATCCCATAAAAGTTTGACAGTAAGGATAGTAACTAGTTTGTGATTTCGGAGATTGTTTACGTTAAAATATAGTATAGTAACCATTTCTTATTGAAAAATTCGATGTGGCAAGTTGATATGATATTTGCAGGTTAGTTAATCTCGAATATTCTTGGTAAAAGTATCACAGGAAATAATAAAATTGTAGAAATTTTGAAATTGAAACTTTATAAAAAAGCATTTTCATCCTTAAACATTTTTATATCTTTTAAATGTACACCTATTGAATATTTAAATTATTTTAATTATCATTCTATAAGTGAGATGTCATCAGGATGTGAAGACTATCATTATCAGAAGGTTGGGATGTAATAATCAATCCTTACGTTTAAAACAGAAATTCTATTAACCTTTCTTTTTCTGTTTAAATCTATCGACTTCAAACCTTTTTTATTATATTTTTTTCTAGATGAGATCTCATCAGCATGATAATAATTTTTATTCTTTATAATTATATACAAAGGTAGAGAAAAAATTAAAATATTTTTAAAATTAATTTTGCAGAAGTAATCCAAAATGCACAATCCAATAGTATTTTTTGGTAGCTTTCTAAACTACGTTTTATAATACTTTATGATAGTGTAACTTAAATTGTACGTTCGAGTTTTTTCTAATTTTACAACTGGGTTAACCGAAATCATTAGAGTTTTTTTGTTATTTTTTTGCCTAAAAAGTGAAAAAAAAACCAGATCATTATAGGTTTTTCTTTCTACAAACGTGATCAGTATTTTATTTTGTTCAAACTGACGTATATTATTGTGTTTCATAATTATTCGTATTTAATTCGATGATGTTAATATTTAATTAAGTGAATGAGTGGTTAATGGTATGAGAAATCGTTTATTTTTATATACTTTAATTTGTTGATGAATTGGTTTTTGTCTGTGAGGGGTTGAACACCAGTATATTGGTGTATTTATAAAGTTAGAAGTTATTTTTTACTGTTAAGTGTAATTTATTCTAAAGGCTGTAAGATTAAATAAGATTTTATGGGGTAATGAAACGAATTTATCTTATGTTTTACTATTTCTTAGGGCCATCCGTTTATATTCAACTATTTACATTACGTATTTAAGCTATTTATGCCGTAAAGCAGAAGGAATTTTATTATCTTATGTTTCCTTTTAAGATATTGTCGCGTTATCGCGGCTTGATCAGAATGTCGAGAGATTGACGATTGAAAATGTTTATATAATTAAAATGTATTAGTTTATGAACATAAGTAAAATAATAATAAATGTCAATAATAAACAAATAATAATAGTAATCACAAACACAACAATAATAATATTAAACAGTGATTACATTCAAAACAGAATTTAAAGTAACCGTCAGGATTTATTTACAGGTAGTTAAATATTGAAAACCAGAATTTAGTCCCATTGACAAATGACATTAGTATGACCGCTAATCTTAACACTTTTAAAAACTAGTCTTGAATTAACAACAGTAGTACAATAAATAAGACAATTATAAAGTTCTTTTACTGCAAATACCTTTGCTGTTCAGAATTAAAAATACCCTTACAGTTTACGAATGAAATTTGGTACATTATCTCTTTCAGTTATAGTCTAATAGTAATTCGCCGAACCATTTCTTGTTTTCATGTACTGGAATTACTTGTGATGTCACCTTAATCACGTCAAACTTGTATGCATTAGAAATTCGCATCTTCACTGACCTCCTTCCAGAATACTCTCGCTTCAAACTCGTAATACTAATAACTGCTCGCTTAGAACTCTCTCGCAGAACTGACCGTCAACTGGTCTTCCCCGGAGTATTTATACTTCTATCTTTTTATAGGCAGGACCGGACTCAACTCGAAGCGTTCGAATGATCGTCCGCCCCCACATTTTCCCATGAGATTCCTACCCTGGTCCGATAACTCGTTTTCATTGAATAACATTTGTTTTGGTGTGTAAGAGGGCAGCATTACAAAGGACGATTGTTAAACAGACCTGTTAGCTGTACTAAAAAGGTTCCTTTTAGCTCCTTTCTGGATACCTCCCATTATTATATTTTTTACTTAATTGGCAGGAATCCGTTACTAAGGTCCGTTATACCGGACTTGATACAATATATTCTTTTTTTGTTTTTAAAGATGTTTTTGTTTTTCATTGTGAATTTTTAACTTTTAATTTCTTAAAACAAATACATCGCGCAAAAAAAAAAAATGTATATACTCGTATGTATGTATATATATGTATATTGTTACCACATATATGCCTAATTTAATATCGGCGGGCGATAACGGTAGCAACGATGTAAGCAAGCGCACAGTACACGGACGTACTTATACAAGCACCACTTCCACCACGCACTTCTCCCACCATAGTGACGCTGCAGCCCCACCATTCCCAGGCTCCTATGAAAGAGCGTGCATGAGAGTGAATTGGCAATTCATCGTCGACCACCACCTGAAAAAGAAGTTGGAAGAAGAAGAAGAAGTTCTCTGGCCGGCTCAACGTGGGACCTCCCGGCGGATGCTAACATCCCCGCCGGAGCAGCAGGCTTGACCGGCCCGCCGAAGGAGCCGCTGGACGCGGACGATACATTCTCGCTCCAGCTTCAATCGCCCTGGCCGGCAGACTCAGCCGCAGGAGCCGGCCCAGCGTGGGATCGCTCGGGGAGATCCGCCTCGGCCGCGCCGGCGAAGGACGACCGACGCCGACCCGACACTGCGGGGCTCTGGGGGCCACCGCTGCCACGCTGTAGTAGGGACCCAACTGCCGCTGACGGAAAGCCCTGTCGGACTTCAATGGACGAGCCGCAGCAACCCCCCGACTTCGCCGGAGACCACCTTCCGGAAACAACAGCTCTTCTCAGAGCTAATGCTAAAAAACGGCCCTTTTCAGGGCCACCGCAAGGTTATGAATTGCCTGCCGTCGAAGCCATTCGGCGACAATATACACACACGCACAAAAGTATAAATAAGATTAAATATTGTTCTGTTAGTGACGTACCACGACACACCGGTGAAGATTTTTTATGTATTTCGCTTGAAGTATTTAAAAAATAGATGACACAGCCGTTCTCCCAAATCCTATTCTGTACGTCCAGACAATCATAATAGTTTTAATAACTCTTTCTGTTTTATTTTTAAATTTAAAACTATAATTACATTGCTAAACCGCTTATGAGATGTAATATATAGAGCGTACGAAGAAGCCAAGAGAATTCATTGATTCACTTCCATGATGACATGGGATTTTGACTTAAACCTCTTATTGATGAAAGGACAGTTTTTATTTAGTTAATGAAAAAATGTTAATTTGCATATTTTATTGCATATATGTTAATGATGGATTATAGAAATTAAAAGACTTAAGGAATGAGAGAGATTTTTTTAAAAGTTTTTGCACCAGTTACGTTGTTATCCATCCTAATTGCTGGGAATTGCCTGAGAGTCGATTGACTTATTGCTAGAATATTTGAATGTTTTTATGAGACGACTATGGAATCTTGTTTAACGTAAGTTTACTCTTTTCTTTTTACTTGAAGATCTGAGTTAAATAAAAGGTGGTTTGCATAAAAGCAGGCATCATGTATTCTTAAATTTTTTAAAGAAAAATATGAAAAAAAGCTAAAAAAATTGAAAGAAAAAATGCTAAAAAAAATGTTTACAAAAAATAAAAATCTAATTATAAATGCACATTCCGGTCGTGAAGTAATCGTGTAAGTCGATTGAGGAGGAATTGACAGATGCAATAATAAATATAAAAGCATATTAAAAATATAAAAGCATAAAATAAAAAAACAAGTTAAGCCACCTTTACTACCAAAACGTTCTATGTGGTTTTCAATTCAAAGTTTCGTTTTTAATAACTATTGATTTTTAGACTGCCCAAGTTGCAAGTTATATTTTTTGCTGAACCGGTTTAACTTCTCACTAAAATTGACCAGCTGAAGGTTTGTTTTGTATTTATTTTTTCTTTTGCTAATCCCCCTCTTATGTCCATCTATTATTTAAAAGTCAAAATCGCTTCCAGTTTTCGGTTTTTATTTTTATATTACGAATTGAAGATATTACCGGATTGATTGTAAACTTCTGTTTTGTCTTCCCTATTTTATTTAAATAACTGTTTGGTTAGTTCATTCTTTGTGCTTTAGATTATTATTTGAAATGATTATTTTAATTTTAGGCTCGTATAAGAATCGAATTTTAGACTCGTATTGGAATCCAGCTATAATAGCACATAGTTGGATTCCATAGATCTAAGTTTTATGTTACGTTTTTTAATGTTTTTGAAAATTCCGGAAATGTTTATCATGTTTGTTGTTGGTTCTTTATCACTGATCGTAGGAAAAGCCAGAAAACATCATTTTATTCATGTTTGTCATTATAAAATGTTGCTTGAGCTACCTTTTTTTATTCTGGTTTTCTAAGTTTGTAATTTTTATTTTTTGAGTTTAACTTTGTTCTTTAAATGTAAAACGAAAAGATAAATCAAATAAAGAATTATATAAAAGTGTAGTAATTTAGTAAGAAGTATTATTACAAGTTTTTCATTTAAGTTGAAATTCGTGTCAGTCAGATAAATTGAAGACATAAATTTAAGAATAATGAAGTTATAAATGATATATATAAATTAAAGTTTTTGATTATTTCGCGAGATCGTGAATGAAAAAAGGACGCAACTGTAGAATTTACACACTATATATCTACCCTAGCCCTTACGGTATAAAAAAAGTTTTAAATGGAACTTCTAGGCGGAAGGTGTGACCGCAGGTAGACGAACGGTATCTCTTTCGGTTTGTTTATATATTTTATGTATTAAACGTATAATATTATGAACTAAATATACGAATGGATTGATTCTATCCTTTCGCCTCGCCTCGCTCGCTTCCTTTATTTATTAACTGTTCGATCAATATTTATATTTTATTTTCTTCTGCATTGCAGTAGTATTTATGAATTCGATACCTTGTTATTTTGACATGATAATCGATTATTCAACTCCCTTTTTCTTTATTACTTTCATATCTATCTGTATATCAATTTTCTTTATATCATATCGTTGTTATGTTTTATTGTTCATTTCGAATTCAATTTGTACGCTGTAGGTTTCTTCTTTTTGAATTCCTTTTTTTATTTAGTAACGGTAGAAAGTTAATTAAATAAATAGTTGGTCTATCATGCGATTCTTATATTCGTTAATAAAATGTTTAATTTATTTTTATAATATCTGATTTAATGCTATCTTATTATATTGTGAAAACAGAAGTGTGTTTATTTTAATATTATTTTATGTTCCTTATTTTAATTTCTTCATGTTGATAGGCAGCTAAAATTGTTTATTACATTCTGACTTTTTTACCTTTTTTTTTTTTTATATACTACATTATATTATTAATTTAGCGACGTTTTTTCACCATATACTTTTTAATAAATAAATGTTTGTTTTTTTTTTAGTTTTTCAAACGATTAAAAAAGATCATAAAAACTATCTTATCAACTTTAAATTTTACTTTTTTTCAAAATAAGATATTATTACAGTAGAAATAGTTTTCAAGTAAATTTATCTTCGGAGGTGGTGAAAAATTATTAAATTATAAAAACATTACATTTTGTTCAAATCGTTGTAACATTTTCATTTTGAGGACTTTTTAACTACACTCTAACAGCTTTATAAATTATATGTTACGTTACCATCTTTTGCCATATTTTCTGATCCAAAGTAAGATTATTTTTGCTAAAACATTCTTATGCCCAAATCAAATGTTTTTTTAAAGTACACAAATACGAGGTGTGTGAGAAAAGTAATGAGACTGACTTTTTACTTACTAATGCTTTTATTTTTTTCAAACAACAATATTATCCCTTTCAAAGTAGTTCCCTTGCTTGGGCAGCTATACACCGGCGTAGTCGTTGTTCCCACTCAACAAAGGCGCTGGTACCAGCGCTGGAAGGCTTTTAACTGGTCGGTCACAGTCTTTTGAATGTTCTCCAAAGTTCCAAAATGACGTCCTTTTACGACATGTTTCAATTTCGGGTAAAGGAAAAAGGCACAAGGACTCAAATCAGGTGAATAGGGGGTTGAGGAACCGTAAGAATGTGTTTTGAGGTCAAAAATTCCGTGATGGAAATGGCCGTGCGACACGGGTCATTGTCATGATGAAGCATCCACTTGTCTGCAATGTCTGGTCTCACGCGAATCACTCTTTTCCTGAGCCTTTCAAGGACACCTTTGTAAAACACTTGGTTGACAGTTTGTCCCGGAGGAACAAATTCTTTATGCACGATATCCCTACTGTCAAAAAAGCAAATCAGCATGGTTTTGATCTTTGATTTGCTCATTCGACATTTTTTCGTTCGAGGAGATGACGGAGTGTGCCACTCTTCGCTTTCCCGCTTTGTTTCAGGATCGTACTCAAATATCCAGGTTTCATCACCTGTCAATCCTGACAATCACATTGTCAATCCTCTCACGAAGATCAACGCACACGTTTCTTCGATTGTCCTTCTGTTCCTTTGTAAGGTTTTTCGACATCAATTTCGCACAATCCTTTCGCATGTCCAAATCGTCTGTCAAAATTTGATGTACGGTGAAAGTGTTTAAATTTAACTGTTCACTCATCATCCTTATTGTTAAACGACGGTCTGATCTCATAAGAACACTCGCACACTCAACGTTTTCGTCAGATTTTGAAGTTGAAGGTCTCCCTGAGCGAGGTTGATCTTCAACGTGTTCTCGGCTTTCCAAAAATGATTGGTGCCAGCGGAAAACTTGTGCTCTTGATAAGCAATGTTCCCCATAGGCCTGTTCCGACTTTTCAAAGGTTATACTCACGGATTCCCCAAGTTTAACACAAAACTTGATTTCACAACGTTGCTCTAAATTCCGATGCTCCATTTCGTAACGCACAACAAAAATACGACTTCAGTCATGGCGCTGTCAAAAATAATGCGTTGGCTGAACGGAGTTGAAACTAGTACTGAACTTGTAGAAGGGATGAACAAACCGTTCTAGCACAGACCGGTAAACACAGCGTTGCCAGATCGCTCGCAGTGTTACCAATTTCGCTACTTTTCACACACATATCGTATATATACATTTCTGGAAAGTTTTAGCCTAATCCTTTCCACTCCTAAAGAAAGTAAAAAAATAGCTGATATGAAAGTAATTCATAGGTTCTTGCTCAAAAAATCCAAATTCTTAATTTTAAATTACTTTTTACTTTGTAAGAATTAGCAGTTATGATTTAAGGATTCTTTTTTTAATACTTGTATGTTAAGATCTGTATTGCTTTTTGTAGTTTAAATAATACTTGAATTTAAATTTTTTAATATTTTGAATTTACATTTGTTACTTTGGTCTGAGTACTTTTACATTATATTTTGAGCATATATTTCTATTTTTATATTCAATATATGACTTACAGTCTTCTTTTAAGAATAATAATATAACCATAGTTTCCCTCTCTCCCCTTTCTACCACTATTTTTATTTTTTATTTTACACATTCTTTACGGAGCATGATGAAGTCTTTTCTTTTATATATTTTTTCGTATACTAATGGCCTTGCTATTTATGTATGTATGCCGCTTCCACGATCTCCTTTATTCATGAAATTCAGTGGGAATGTGACACTACCACTCTTATTCTCTTCTTTCTCTCATTTTCTCTCTCTAATTTCCAAATATACTTGGTTCATTTATTCTATTTTCTTCAAGATAAAATCTTTCTTTTACTTTCTTCAATTTTGTATGTAAATAACTAGCATATTATTAAAAATGCTCTGTTAGATTGTTTTTTATTATTATTTTTTTTAATAATTATTATTTAAAAATGAAATTCTTACCCCTCGAAGTATACATGTTTTATTACGTTTTAAGCTTGACCACTATCTATAGATACATAATAGTGATAGAATGTAGTGATAATTTTCATATCACCATAAATTAAAATGTCTTTTGATTTCAGTTGATATCAGTCTTTCTTGAGGTATGTCATATTCGTATTACGAATAACGATTTCGCCGATTTAAAGAAAAGTATGCTTTAAAATAATACGACGAAGTAATTAATAAGACAAAACAGAACTGAAACGTTAAGCTGAAACAAACTGTATTTAAATCATTAAGTTCGTCTGCTCCCTTGGTTTATCCGTATTGTTTCCCTGTCCCCCTCACTTTGTGTGTGCGTGCGTGCTTGTGTATGTACCTTTTTTTTTATATATTTATAAAATTAAATTTTACCGGTTAAAACTTTTTTTTTTGTATTAATTACTCTCAAGGCCGTACATTATATAACGCAGTGTAGCTATTGATTGCAATCGATAAAATAACATACCCATCCTCAAATTTTTCTTTCTCTGGACGTTTTAAAATTCCTAAGAATAAGAAATATTAAAATGTACATTACAAAATTCTGTACGTTTGTACATGTATTGATTTTTTCGTTATATTTTACATAATGCGTATTAGAAGGAAAGAATAGAAAAGTAAATAAAAAAAATTTGCTGAAGACGTCAAGTGATTAGGAATAAATTGAAGGAAGTTTGACTTATAAACTTTACAGTTTTATGTTTATTAGCTTAAAAAAATAAAACATTATCAGTATTATAGTATTTAGCGTTTAAAAATTCTTCTAAATATCGACTTATTATGCTTGAATTCGATATGAACGTATCGTTTTTTAAATACAAGGTATTATTAGAATGAGATCATTTCCAAATTTTCAGTGTTAATAAAATTCCGGCCTTGAAAATATTACTTTAAAAAGTATTTTATTTAATTGTTCTGTTTATCGACATAAATGTTTTTATTTATTTTTTCCAAATGACGCGTGGTTGATTGGAGATAGCTTTTACTACTTTCATAGAAAAAAATGATAAATTTTAAATTGGTTTCAATTATTAAGTTTTTGTTTAAACCTCGAATGTATTGTTGTTTGAGGTGTTTTAATTACGTTTTATTATATGTAATAGTATATAATTCGTTATGATTGAATTTGACTCATTTTCATTAATTTAACGCATTATTCATTTTTAATTATTTTTCTGTGTTGAAGAAAATAAGTTACTAAGAATCAGAATAATTTTCTCTGGGGGAAGAGTTGCATTTTAAGCTCTCTAAATATTTTGGAAAAGTTCAACATCATTTCAGATATTTTAAAATTTGCTTATTGTTATGTATTTACATTTTAAACTTCGATAAAAAAAAAATGGGTTTCAATCTGACTCCTTAATTTTTTTTTATGATGTTAATGAAGTGGCTGTTTGGTCCTTAAATAAAGATTTTTCTGCATCTATATATATAAAAATGTTAAGTTCGTTTGTGTACGGCTTCAAAAACTCAAAATGTTCTGCACCGATTGAGCTCAAATTTTAGCACGATATATAACCCGCATCAAAGATTGTTTTCATCTATTTTTAATAAATCTATCTATCTATTTTTTATTTTTACATTTTTAATTTGGAAATGTAAACAAAGGAAAACCAATCAGATCAATGCAAGATGGCCGCTGTCAAACACAACGACCAAATTTCTTTGAATTATATTTAACAGCTAAAACATCTGTATTTTACAGTTTTTTTAATAAATTAGAAGCTAATAAATCAGATGGAAATGTAAACAAAGGAAAACCAATCAGATCAATGCAAGATGGCCGCTGTCAAACGCAACGACCAATCAAAAAGAGCCCGTATGGCCGTTGCCAATGTAAACAAAATCACCACTGATTAAGTATCAAATTTCTTTGAATTATATTACACAGCTAAAACATCTGTATTTATTAAAAAAAAAAAAAACAAAAAAAAAACACCAAAACAAAAAGAAAAGCCACCAAGAAGGACAACCGCAGTTGGTGATGATATGAATGATTTATAGCGTATGAAAATGCCATGCCTGACCGGGATTCCAACTCGGAACCACCAGATTAAAGTCCGAGACGTTACCACTCGCGCCACGGAGGCCGGCAAACATATTCGTTAGGAGCCGAATAAAAACACGACTTACCAATATGACGTTGTGTGTCAAACCAATTTTATACGGACTATAATTACTTTTAATACGCGAAACCCTTTGCAATGATTGAACATTAACTTAAACCTCTTCAAAAATTATTCCTTTTGAACTAAGCCACATTTTGATATCATTGTTTTCCTATAACACGGCTGGAATTCTTTTCGTTTAATGATAAGAAGCGTTGTCGAAGACAATAACTGAATTCTCTTCCAAAGGACATAATACACCGCTAAACTATTTCTAAATAATACAAATTCGTGTAATTTTTTTACGAATCGCGTTTTTATCAAAATCTCACCTTTTTCGCAATTGACCTGCGGGGTTTAGTTTTCTTTGGAGACCGTAATTCTTAGTAGATTCATATTCGAAAATCACGTTGTACACTGAAGCAGCACAACTTCTACTTACGTTAGCAGTTTATTAACATCTGAAATCAACGCCGTTTGATTATTCTGTAATTTGTAGGCATTTAAAATGATGTGTTTTTTCGCACGACTTAAGGGCTTTTTTTCGCAGCAAACAAATCTTTATATATAAAAATGTTAAGTTCGTTTGTGTACGCTTCAAAAACTCAAAATATTCTGCACCGATTGAGCTCAAATTTTAGCACGATATATAACCCACATCAAAGATTGTTTTATCTATTTTTCGCATCAGTGACATACCCGCGACCGCGAGAAAACAGTTTTTTTTAACGGTCAGTTGTGTACCAGTGACCGCGCCATCTGCCGGAAGCGAGGGGAACACTCGCCATACTAGCTAACGACAACCGCAGTCACATGTGAAACAATACCTGTTCCCAGTTACATTGTTTATTAACAAAAAAAAAACGTATCCACTTGCTTCTGATTCAGATTATTATACAATCTGAATTAAATATTCACTTTAATCGAGGTACTTTTGTGTGATCGTGACGTGATTGAGCTGCGCCTTTCACCCAGCTCTGAATTTATTAGAAAACGACCAACAGTGGGATATATGTAGTAATGATGCGTGCAACACTGCACATCCAACCAAATTCGCAATTATATTGACCGCTTGCTTCCCTTCATCTCCCGCAGAGTTATGGGAAAGATATCGATCGTATATGGCTGAGGATATTTTGCATAGAGTACGCCTACAAAATACCAATATGACCATGGAATTTACAGAAGGCATTTACAACGAAGCATTGATAAATATTGAAGATATTTATCAAGTGCTTAGCTATTGCAAATAAAGTTCTTAGTCAATTGGGAATGCCAGCACCCACCCGAGCTGCGATTGCTTCATTTGATGTGGATTTACGCCGTGAACAGAGTTACAATATTGGTGATCTTCAGTCATATGTCCAATCATACATTCCCAAATTAACGCGTGAACAGAAAGGCATTTATGATCGCATAACGCAAATGATAAATGACGGAGTTGGGGGGACCTTCTTCTTGGATGCTCCAGGAGGAACTGGGAAAACATTCCTCATTTGATTGATTCTAGCAACGGTTCGATCAAAAAATGACAATTATCCTGTTGCGGAATATTAATCAGCCAAAACTCTGCAACGGCACGCGACTTGCAGTTAAGAACTTGATGAATAACGTAGTGGAAGCAACGATTTTAATGGGGCCTTTCAAAGGTGAAGATGTCCTCATTTCTCGAATACCCATAATCCCGACCGATACACCATTTTAATTTAAAAGATTGCAATTCCCAATTCGATTGGCATTTGCAATCACAATCAATAAAGCTCAAGGTCAATCTTTAGAATTGTGTGGTTTAGATTTAGATGCTTCTCACATGGGCAGCTGTATGTTGCGTGTTCCCGAGTCAGCAAACCAGATAGCCTTTATATCTACGCAGACAGTGGAAAACAAAAAAAAGATTCTATATCCACAACTATTGCAAAATTAAACTTCTGTGAAACGTATGCTTTGTTTTGTTTCTTATTTCTCATCCATGCAGCAACAATGTGCCACAGCGAAGCGTGGCGACTAGAGCTAGTTACTTATAGATGAAAAATATATGTGAACAAAGATGATTTGAGGATGATTAATTTTGTTTCTTAATTTATTCCTGTTTCGATTATACTAGTCTATTTGTTATATTCCATAATAATATTTAGAGTTTTGTTATTCTGATTATTAAATTAGTTTTGGGTGAAAGCGAAAATCCAGTAATTCCCGCATTCTAGTGAACGGACTATATTGTTTTTACAAATTCATTTTCTGAAATGATCTTTTCAATATACAGGTTTCTCATGTTCGCATTTCTTTCGAACAGCTTTATTTTTACTTGCAGAGTTTTTTGATAATAATATATTTTAATAGAAATAAAACTTCAAAAACTTGGAAATAAACCTATTTAAAAATATTTAAACCGGTTTTAAGAATCTCTCAAAAAAACGATTAAAAAATGTTTGAATTATTCTTTAATTTCAAGTTTTTGAATCTGGCAGCAAATTAAGAATTATTATGTTGTTATATGTTATTATAGCATGCCTTCGATTTCATAATTTTGTAATTTTAAGAACTGAAAAAGTAATATTTTTTCGATTTTAAGTCTGTTTTATATTATTATTTTTTAACTGTATTTTATTTCTGTTTTAGTAAATTTTTTATTATCTGTACATCTTTTAACGAAAAAAAAGATTATCTTTTCAATTCTAATATTCATTCAATTAAATCTAATAATCTTGCTGTTGTCATAATTTAAATTAATTTTACTAAGGGTTTTCAAATCTCTTCACGGTAGGCATTTTTTACGCGCTAAAAAAATTCGTTTCACATCATAAACAAAAGAAAAGGACTGGAGGAAGATAATTCTCTACTCCTTTTAAATTAGGAATAATTGGGTTCAGCCTCTCTAGTTGTCGAATTGAATAAAAAATAAGGTAACACAAAAACATCAGTTACTTACTTTCTTTCATTTAATATCAGTGAGCGCAATAAATAACTGAAAATCTAATACGGTTACAGAAAGTAAAATATAAAATTACATTTCTAAAAGTTGAAATAACATTTAACACTTCGTATAAGTTATATTTTATAAAGCGAATTCCGCTAAATTGTATTAGAAATCGAAACGTTACTTTGTTATATATTAGGAGACCCCCTTTTTCAAGTTACCTCTTCTTCTTGTTTCCAAGGACGGTTGGCATTGTTCCAGGGTTACATTGGCATTATGCCAGTTAATGTCGACAACCATGCGACACTATTTGCTATATAAACCCCACTGACCAGGATTTGCTATAAACCTTGTCACATTGTATACATATAATATTTTATACGTAAAACCAGTATTTCAAATTCGTTGTACATTTATTTTAAGCTTTTGTTTTTATTTGTTTGTTTTATAAATTAGTTTCATTTGTTTAAGTTTCATCAAATCGTTTTTATAGTGATTTAATATTATAAAATAAAATTTTACTTTATTATTTTTTTTAATTTAAATTTAAAATTATAATATTGGAAATTTTTCTTTAATCGAGTTCAGTTTTAGAAAACAATATATCCTAAATCTCCTGAATATCTCGCATTGCCTCCAAAAACCTTATATTTTCTGTTATCCTGATAGTAATAACATACAAAATTCTAACAGAATAATCTGATAATTTTTTTCTATTACGTGTGTTTTAATTCCTGCACCTTCCTTGTGCCAAATTATACATTAACGAATAAAAAATTATCTTCAATAAAGCTGGCAACGATATTACTAAACGTTCATCTTATTTTATAAAGTTTCGGATTTAACTCTTGTCCAATTATAAGAGTTGAAATTATTCTAATTCTTAACGACCTTATTTATTTTCTTATTAAAAAAACATCTGATGTGGACACCATATGAATTCCTTGTACGCCTATTAAATTACATATGCACGTTTTTTTTGAACTAGTTTCATTTGAAAGTGAGATACGATCCTTCAATTCTTTAATAAAGTGGACAGTTACAAAGTTGCTAAAGTATTAGTTATTAAATTAAATATTTATTCAATTATTAATTTAGCAATCTTACCTGAAATATTAGGATAGAGTAAAAGTCCTTTTATTACTCTTTAAATAAACGCATGTCTTATTTGAATCTAATACTATGTTTTTTAAATTATTATGACGTAAACATCAACAAAATGAAAACAAAAACGAGTAATCAGATGTTTCACCAAATCTGATGTGGACATCATATTACTTACTTGTACGCCTATTAAATTACATATACACGTTTTTTTTAAAATTAAAAGTACGTAAAATTTTATTACATTAATATCGTCTGATATTTTTTCATTTTTTTTATTATTATTTATTGTAACTTTTTTTTACAATCAGAAGTCAATAAGTATTAATAAAGATCCAAATATTTCATAAATTAATATTTCATTTGGTTACTACTCTGGAACCAATGAAAATAAGTACAATTTATGATATATCGTTGAAAAGCTCTCGATGAGTGCTTATTACTTAGTTAAGAAATAGTCTAGAATTCAGATCTTTTTGGATTTTGGGCTTTTTTTGGATACTTTTGGTTCATTCGATTGTAATAAAAAGGGGAGGGGTACAACTAGATGCTACAAAAGTCCTAAATCCAAAATTTCAACATCCTACGGCTAATAGTTTTTGAGTTATACATACGTACGTACGTACAGTCGTCACGCCGAAACTAGTAGGGATGGTCAAAATGGATATTTCCGTTGAAATCTGAAAACCGAAATTTTTCTCGATCACAATACTTACTTTACTTTGT
The DNA here is from genome assembly GCF_047948215.1 of Lycorma delicatula. NCBI lineage: Eukaryota > Metazoa > Arthropoda > Insecta > Hemiptera > Fulgoridae > Lycorma > Lycorma delicatula. The sequence goes on along the minus strand of NC_134456.1, from coordinate 179,327,283 downwards.
ACAAGAAAGTAAAAAATAGTTGTATTATGGTTTATTTAACAGTTACATTATACAAATCAACACAAATTTATCCTTACTGCAGTCAAAACAGATATTGAATAAGGAACCAATTAGGGGCTGTAGGTTTCCTATTTCTGTATCTTATTATTTTGTGCCAAAATATAACATTAAAGAATAAAAAATTATCTTTTAAAAAATATATTTTCTTACAATATACTCTTTGTAAAACGTTTTATTTCGTTATTTTTACTTGTAAGAAGTAAACGGTACTGTGATCGCGAAAAATTTCGGTTTTCAGATTTCAACGGAAATATTCATTTTGACCATCCCTGAATCCATTTTGACTAGTTTCGGCGTGACGTCTGTACGTGCGTATTATATATGTATGTACGTACGTATGTATCTCGTGTAACTCAAAAATTATTATTATTTATTTCATTCATATGTTCTTAAACTGTGATCTTACAGTTTTGCGTATTTATGAAACGAAGAGTGTATGCTGATATACACTTAAGCCTAACAAGAGACGAATATCTGCACGTCAGATCATCATCTAAAGTGATCACATTAACTGAACACGTAGACCTTCGATCTGGTATGTCTTCATAGAATTCCAAATCCGATGGTTGCTGTCATTTGGAAGGATCTGATAATCTCGTTGGCTTATGCCGCCATAATGTTGACTTTAACAACTGTTCCGCTAAAACCCCTCATGAAGCCATATCAGCAGGATTTTCGTCACCTCTTACTTGATTCCATTTATTAGGGTCTGAAATTTTTTGAATCTTTTTAACGCGGTTTGCTACAAACACATTCCAATTGGTTGAAGATGACTTTGTCCATGCTAAAACGATTTTTGAATCTGACCAATTGTATAAATTGTTTAAGTTTAGTTTAAAGATACAGTTGTTTTGTATGTTAATTCAACAGCCAAAGCGGCTCCGCATAATTCTAACCGCGGTAAGGTTAACCTTTTTAAAGGGGTAACTCTAGACTTTGAACATACAAAACTTTGAACATTGTTTTGACATTAATTTGACTTTCTTCACTCCTGAGACATACACATGCACCGTAACCTTTTTCTGATGCATCTGAGAACGTATGTAACTGTAAATTGTTATCTGCTCCGGCATGAGTATATCTAGCTATTATTAAATTGTCGAATGTGTAAATGAATTCCTTTTAGTTAGCCACTTGTTTTGTATATAAAATGGTACACTTCATCCCAATTTAACTTGAGCTGCCATAGATCCTGTAATAGCATTTTTGCAGTTAAAACTACAGGCCCAATTAATCCAGCTGGGTCGAAAATCCTGGAAATTTCTGAAAGTATTAACCTTTTTGAGACATGTTGACAGCTTCTGTCCTCAAGGTGCATGACAAAATGAAACCCACACTGTGGGTTCTAATGTAGTCCTAAAGATTTTACTGTGTCATTCTAATTGACATTAAACCTTTTCTGTTTCTATTTCTTCACTGGAGAGAGTCTGTAATAGTTGATAATTGTTAAAGTGCTATTATCTCAGCGTAAAGCAACAATTTTTAAATATCTGCCGTAATTGAGTTTGTATTTTGATAGCTTCTTCAAGAGACTCTCCTCCAGTCATGATATCATCAAGGTAAAAATCAGATAACGCCGCAGATGCTCCTTCAGGATAAGACTGGTTATTACCAATCTCTGTAGCAAGTAATTGCAATGATTTCGTTGCCAAATATGGAGAGGCTGTTCCGTATGTAAGTTTAATTAATTTATGTGTTTAATAGGAGAGATGGATCACTTCTCCAAAAGATAAGCTGAAAATTTGCCTGTTGCGGATCTACTAATATCTGGCGATACATTTTTTCTACTTCTGCACTCATAACGATTTTATGCTTTCTGAATCTAGTCATAATAGAAATTAAATCGTCTTGAACTACTGGACCGACGCTTAGACAGTCATTGAGTGATATGTTTGTATCAGAGTTGCAGGACGCATCAAATACCTCGCGAAGTTTTGTTGTTGTACTGTCGTTTTTTGTAACAGAATGATGTGGAATAATATATAAAGGACTTCTAATTGTATTTTCGCTAATTCTTTCCATATGGCCAAGTCTTATGTACTCTTCAATAAAGTCTACGTATTGATACTTGAGCGTTACTTCTTCTGCAATCTTTTTTCAAGCTGATAAAGGTTTCTGAGTGCTCTGTCTTTCGAATTTCCCAGATCACTAATGTTAGATTTTACAGGTAAAGTTACGACAAAACGTGGTTCTTGATTTCTGTCACAGTCTTGGAGTAGTGTTCTTCACATAAGCATCTTCACCCGTAAAGGACGTTTCCTATCTTTATGGTTTATTTCTTCAATTTCCAAAAATGACTGTAATTGTTTGTCAATGTTTTCAACAGTAATATACAACATTTGGCTTTTTTATTATTTTTTGGCTTGGCGTAGCACCAGAGATTACCCAACTAAGAGTGGTTTTCAGAAGTGCTGGAGAACCGTGTTTCAAGCGAAATTGGCATACACACAATAAGTCGTAAAATATTTCTGCTCCAATTAACACGTCAATTCCTTGAAGTTTATAGAACAAAGGATGAACTAGACAAATATTTTTTGGCGGGTTCCAATGTGAGAAGTTTATTTTTGTCGTTGGCAATGGTCGTGTCATTTTCGGTAGAATACGAAAATCTAGTTGAGCCTTAAAATTTGAGTAGCGATATTTTATCACTGTTATGACACAATGACTCGCATTTTCATTTACTGAACCAACCACTGATTGGAGTTTCACTCTTAAATTTTGGAAGTTTAAGTTGTTGGCAAAGAGATTCAATCATTATATGAATCGAAGAACCTGTATCCAGAAGCGTACGACATGAAATGTAATTGCCGGATTTATCAGCAATTTCTACAAAAGCTGTGGAAAGTCTATTTTCACTTGTCATTGTATGATTGTATGAATGGCTTGCAGTTTCACTTGAAGAGTGTCGTTTAGCGTTTACTACTTCCATATTACCAGGCATTTTCTGTTAATCTGATGATGAATGCAGCAGAGAATTGTGAGTTTTATCAAATTTTTATTTTGCCTAGTACTTTGCAATCCCTTTTCCAGTGTCCAGGCCGAAGAAAATTGATGCATAAGTTTAGTCTCTTAACTTGTTCCTTTCTTTCATCTGTGCTCATTTTAGTGAAGGTGGGTCAATTGAATATCTTGTGTTCTAATCTGCATATTACACATTTAATGTTAGTGAAATTTGATTGTTTCTCAGCGATGACATAAGTATATTTGTTGTCTGGTTTGGGAAAAATATGATTTTTGTTCTGATTTGACTAAGTGATTTGATGATGGTTTTGCATTGGTAAAGGACGAGCCCTGGACCGGTTTCATGTTACTACTAGCCACTGCTTCTAGCATCTGACATCTCTTATTTAAAAAGTCAGAGAACTCCTTGTATGTTGGAACCTTAGTTGGTTCTGATTTTAATTGCCATTCCTGATTAGTGCTGTAATTCAATTTCGATGACAATAAATGTATTAATAAAGTATCCCAACTTTCTACTGGTTGTTTTAAAATGGATAGTGCTTTCAAATGCGCTGTTGTATCATCGAGAAGATGTCAAAATGAAGCGCTGGAATCCTTTTCGATATTTGGTTGATTAAAAATTGCCTTTACTTGTCGATTCATTATGACCCTTTCGTTTTGGTATCTGTTTTCCAGGAATTGCCAATCCTGCGTATAATTTTGAAACGTCAAATTAACTGCATCAATGATTTTAGCCGCATCACTACCCTTCAATGACTGACGCAGGTAATACAGTTCATGTACAACATCTAGTCCACTGTTTTTGTCAGTAGTAGCAGAGAACATTTCCTTGAATGGCAACCAATCTTCCTACAAACCAGAAATGGTCGGAATCTTCATTTGACGAAGCCTTGTTTGAGTAACTGTTTGGGATTCTACTGTGGGTGCAGCGCTATTAACACTGGTATTTTGGCGGATGGAGGAAGAGATTATGTTTTCAGCCTGACTAATAACGTTATAAAATCTATCTTCGAAGTCCGCCCTTTCGGTTCTGTGCCTCTTTTCCATCTTCAATATAGAGGTCGTCAATTTCATCTTGAATTAGGTTAAACTGATCAATTAGTTACTTTGATTTGCTTAATCGTAAATTTATTTTAGCCATTGGTGTAGGGTTTACTATGTATTTGTTAAACAATGTTTGAAATCTTGTTAGATTTCCCTTATTCGACCCTTTGGGCTGTCAGTGTGTATAATTTAGTAATTTTAATTAATATTTCAGGAAACAAACAAAACTTAAAATAATGATATTGTTTATACCCGTAAAAATGAATTTAACAATATGCATAATATGTACACAATTTTATTAGAATAAATTGTTTAATAGACACCAAGTTGGAAATAATATCGATAACATATTAATTTTAGAGATAAGTATAATTAATTATGATTCATCTGTTTATTGTTCAGATACGAGAATAATTATCAGCTTTACTCCTTATCTCTATTACGGATGAGGTTTGAATGCAATAAGAAAGTATAAATGTTGCGCGTAAGTGTGTACGTTATCTTTATCTGGCTTACAGTGCTAATGACTTTATTTATTGAAAATAAAATTTTTATCTCTTTCTTCTTGGAAATCGAATATTTTAAATTCCAATAGTATATACGCTTCAATTGAAAATTACATAAAATATGCATACAAATAGAATAAAAGTTGAATGGCAGTGTGTAACATAAATTTATAAAAAGGATAAAATTCCGAATAAAATGAAATGATTGAACGGAAGAGAAAATGAATATGTTTATGAAAGGTGAACAATGGGAAACAAAATATAAACGATTGTAATTATTCATGGAAAGGTTGGAAACACGTTTTAGGAATATATAGATAAGTAATAAATGGATAGTATACGAAAACTGGGCATTTCAATGTATAATATCACAGTCACTCACTACACACAAGTCGCCTGCAGACGTCACGTGGCACAGAAACCTAGAAGGCACTCTGGATGATGTGCGATGATGTAAGGAGAATGACCATACGATGAATGTCCGAATTTTCAGTTGTGATATTTGATTTGATATGTTGTGAATTTTCTAAAACGAGACGAATCTTCCGTTCCCCGGTTTCAGCACCAAAGGTGTTAAGGAATGAACTACTCCCAAATAAAGTTCAATTGAATTTATGAGATAATGTTTTATTTTTCTGGTATAAAAAGACTTGAATAACGGTAATTGCACTGCATAAATTATAATCCTGTCTATTGCATATTGATTTCTGCCCATTGTGTAATAAAATGCATAAAGTGTAAAAATATAAATTATATAACATGTATCAACTGAATACTGCAGTTGCACGCACGCTTCTTATCAGCAGCTCGACTTGAAGCCGACTGACTTATACTGTTCAGTCCCGACTACAAGTACACACGTAACGAAACTATATGTGTACTCTACAACAATGTACTTTTCATCTTAATTCAAACATTTTTTACAGAGGTTAATAATTATTAATAAATCAGTATATTTAAATTTAAAAAAAGTAAAAAAAATATATGTATATGAAGTCGAATCGAACCGATGTGTCCATGTAAATGGTCTCACTTACACCACATAACTACTTGAGCGACGTTAAACAAAATTAATATATAAACTAATATAAAATGCTTATATGGACACCACAAAAAATGTGATGTTATGTGGTGTCCACCACAATTCAATTGCATGACTGTCCACTTTATTAAAGAATTGGATGATCGTATCTCACTTTGAAATGAAATAAGTTTAAATGAAGTGCAGCAAAAAATGGTTATATGTAATTTAATAGACGTACAAGGAAGTTATGTGGTATCCACATCAGATCTTTTTTATAAGTCTGCATATGTTCTTTTAAATTTTGTATTAAATATAAAATATTTTTTTTTTGTAAAAAAACTTTTTTTACTTTGTTCAAATTTGTATCGCTATAAAATTTCATAATAAAAAATAAGATAATTAAAAACTATGGTATATGATAATTTTCTTTTCCAAAACTTTGTTTAACTACATACTAAAGTATGTTGAATGGTACATATTAAAGTATGTATGAATGGCGTTTCTAAAGAACGTCATTCAAACATACCAGTGTATTTACAAAAAAATAATTTACAGCATTACAAAGTAAAAGTTAAAAGTTAGCTTTTTCATAAGAAAAGTGCATAAAAATTTATCTGATAAATGATGAAAATTATTTCCATCTTTATAAGACATCATTTAGAAAATTATAATTTAAAAAATTTCAAGTAGCTTTACAACAATTAAAAATTGAACATTTATTTTTAAGATTGGTCGTTCCAGTATTCTCAGAATTCAAGTTTTAGATTGAAAAATAATAAAACTGGAAAATGTAGGACTAGTTTTTTTTAAAAATTATTAATTTTGTGGAATTTTTTTAGCCTCCGGGTTCACCCTTACGTATTGCTTCAGAGGATGAGATGAAATTGTAGTTTTGTAGCGTGTGGAAATGCCATGTCTGACCGGAATTTGATTCCGGGACCTTTGGATGAAAGGCCGAGACACTCCCACTCGCGCCACGGAGGCCGGCAGGATTTTAGAACCTGGGGACGTTCTAACTAAAGAACAAAGCTTGAACTTTTCCTCGACTGATAACGTTCACTAAATTAAAAATAATTCAACAAAAATTTTTAAATATGTTTAAAACGAACTGTTGAAAACTTTATAGAACTCATTTTTTTAATGGTGGATGGTATTACCCCCGAACTTTCCGATATGGATAGAAAATACTACCTTTTCACTATATCGTCTCATTACAAAGATTGATAAAATAGAAAAAGATGTGGAAAGTTAAAAATATTATGGGCAGTCAGTTTCGTATTTTTTTTTTCAAGTATAACCGGAAGTAATTTTAGTTAATGCTTACCTAGCGTGGACCAAAATTATGATAATAAAGGATTATAAATCCTCTTAGTGGATAGCGTGTTACATCAATTAAAAGTAACGCTTATATTCTAATAGTTACAGAGCCCAGCCCTAACTCTAAGAATCACTTTAATAAATTTTATAGGTTAATTTTAATTTAAGAGAATAGTACGGTTTTTTTTTGTAACTCCAATAAACGCTACTGCAGATTATTTTTTTACCTAACTTCCAGAACGCAATCTTCTCTTTATTAAAAAATAAATTTTTTGCTTTTATCCTAGCCCATTAAATACTTACAAATAAATACCTTTATTAAAATATATCACCAAAGTTTGTTATAGTCGCTATTTAATGGTATTTTCTGCACGCTGATCCCGGCAGTTGTCTGTCTTTTAATCCTTATTTATTTCATTTGTTTTTGGTCGTATGATTAAAAATTAAGTATTTTTAACATATTTATGAATCCCAATTACAAATGCATAAGGTACAGGGATGATATAGAAAAACTTACCCTGTTAGAACTTTTTTTTTGTGATCACCGTGATCACCGTTAGGTATAACTTCAGAGGATGAAATGAATGACAATTTTTGTAGTGTGTGAAAATGCCATGCCTGACCAGGATTCGAACCCGGGACCTCCGGATGTATGGCCGAGTTGCTGCCACGAAGGCCGGCACCCTGTTAGAACTTACCATATCTAGGATGTACAGATACAACGGAATTTTCGTATTGGTGCATAAATTAACAGCTTTTTTCTCTTCATCCCCGTATTATTTTTCTTCTGATAAATGCGAATTACGTGTATTTTGTTTCTGAAACATTCGTTTCCTTCAAAAACCTCTGCTACTAAAGCTATAAGTGACTATTATTCCAATTTGGTCTCACTTGATTAGAATTAACCAAAATTTTCAATAGTAGCTGAGAGTCAGACCTATTTACGATACGTTCCATAACCGTATTGGTTATAAACGATATGACATTAGTTACAAATCACTCCGGAATATAGTGACATTGTTTTGAAGAATTATAAACCTTCCATACCAGACTTAAAGGGAACGAGAATAGTTAAGAGTTATCTTGTTGCCGTCTTCGTCGAGCTAAATATACATTTACAAGTATTCAGCATGCCAAGCCCGCCAAAATTCAGGAATTAACAGAATTGAGTGTTAAACTTTAACTACATCTCTCGGTTTGCCGACCTTCCACATAGAATGACAAGTACTTAACCTCTGAGTTATCCGAACATCAGTAAAAAGCTGGCGAGTTGATGTAGTAATAAACACACTGGCTTTTAAGTCAGTCGGTTTCGAGTCTTGCATTTCTTCTTTTTTTTTTTTACCTATCACTTCATCCTTCTCGTTAAATTGCGTACAGAAGCGTGTTCGAGATGGCAATTGAAAAGAGTAAATAAAAATATGCTAAAAAAAAATGATTTTTTATTATTAAGTTAATATTTAGTATAATAATATTTCTACAAGTTTGAATTCATTTTTCATTGAATTATAAATTAAATTTCAAATAGCTTATTTAAATTAAAGAAAAAAATATCCCTACATTGTTGAATATTCAGAAATGGAAAGCGATTTTTAAAACCTTCCGGTGCAATTTAATTTAATATTAATTTCTTCTTTTCTTTAATTACGAAACGTAAAAGCTTGCAAGGGTTTTACTGATTTTTGTTTTTTAATTTTTATACAACTTAAAAATTTAATATCTCTCCCACTGAGATAAAATTAAAAATTGTTTTTATCCTTATTCCTTTAGATCTATTCATTTAGTTTATTTTTTCTAAATATAATAAAAGAAAAAATCTACATTAATTTTTTAACTTAGTTAATAATTAATGAAATTCATACAAATCGAACCTTGCATTAAAAACTTTTATCCACTGTATCGTATAATATAAACTATGAAAGAAATTGTATACGGCAGTGTTTTTAGTTAATTCCGGAAAAGTTTAACGAATTTCAAAACCAGTTATTATATTCTTATTGTTATTGTTTACTTTGAACTATTATGTTGTTGAAAAGCGGTTCTCATTTGCTATTATGGGGAATCGTATTTATAGTTGCAATAAATTAAACGTAATGTAGTGTTAATATGAAATGTTATATGATAGTTCGTGCGGTAATGGCAGATAGATGTTTTGTTGTTCTATGCTACGGTTAGCTTATATACAGATGGTTACACAAGGGGATTAATATTAGTATTGTAATATATATACATGTTTGACTCGCTGCTGATAGTATTCAACGTAACAGCATATGTACAACGTATTTTGTACTGATATGTATTATGTATAAGTAATGATTTGTGTAATAATAGGTTTCATGACATTTAATGCTTTAATTCTACAACGATAGTGTGTTCGATTTTGCTATGATGCTATTTATCGCTCTCTAATGGGCACCATCATTTCACATGGTTAAGTTTTTTTTAATATTATTTATTATGTTATTTTTACGTTGTTTTAACTGAGAGGTTTTGTCAGTTATTTAAAAACAATATTTGTGATTATTAATAAATAAAATTTGTTTCTATTCTAATAAGAAGAGACAGTTTATGTAATGTATAACCTTAGAAAGAGGAAGGTACTACATTCAGTATCCAATCTTTAAAAGAAGATACTATACTAGGCTTTATTTATGGTTACGACTACCCTCTAGTTTATTGCTCCAGAATAATTATCACATTATTCTGGGAAGAGGAGGGAACTTTCACTTTTGAAACTTAATTTCTTTTCTTAATATCTAATTAATCTATGGAGAAAAATTTTTAATACACAATCTCAAATTTCTATAAAAAGAAATCCCGAGGGATTGTGGATGGGAAGGGGTTTTACTGGGTGGATGACTCGAGTTGTCTATGAGTCGGATTATTCGTCCCATACTTCGGTTATGGTTGATAGATCATCCCTCTCACCAGTTACATGATCTTTTCTCCCTATTTTAGGCTGTGTAGGTATGTCAGATTTTGTTAGGATGTCAGAAGCCGTCTACCTTTGTTGTGATGTGTGACTAATCGAGCCGAGGATTTTATTTACTGGCCTGAAAGGTATTATTAATCCGATAGACTAAAGCCTCGCTTTAATATTAGAGGGTCAGGTAGAAGGAAAAAATTGTGCAGGCAGGTAACGTTTGGAATATGTAAAACAAATTGTTAGGGATGTAGGGTGTTTAGGGGGTATACCGAAATGAAACGACTAGCACTAGATAGGGAATCTTGGAGAGCTGCATCAAACCATTCAAATGACTGAAGACAAAAATAAAGACTAAAGCCGCCTGATGGAGCATCCTAATCCTTTAAAGGAATAAAGTTGAATGTAAGGATTGTTACTGTTTTCTGGGTTAATTGGTGCTATGACTAAGCAAAAACTCACTCATTTAGAACTTTTCTTACTATTACGGCTAGGTTTGCTTTTCTTAGTAATCCTGGAATTAAAAGATAATTATTTTTAAATTCAAAAGTAACGTGTTATTGACGGCTGGTTCCTACAACCGCACGGTTATGGAATGTACAAACTTATATTTGCTTTAATAGTCATTAATGTTTACAATTACCTATAATATTTATGTTACCCATATTTAACTGTATTTATATTGTAGTTGTCTTGCTAATTACACTAAACACAGTCCTCGTTGAAAGAATTTGTTATCAGAGATGGAATGAGTTATCATTAAAGTGTATACTTATTGTAAACATTATTGTAAACGAGCGCGGCAAAACGGGCGAATATTACTTTGAATTATTTCCACTGGATAACGTGACGGAATTGACGTATTGTATTAAGCAGAATTAGGAGATCCTGCCTTAACCGGTAAATCTCTCAGCCTTAGGTTGGTCATTTCTTTGTAGCCATTAAATAAGTAACAAAATTTCAGTGTAATCCATAAGCGAAGCCGCCTCCCTCATATAACAGGAATGAGTATCAAGAACCCAATATCATTAAATATTAAGGTCCCCTATATCCTCAGTAAGTGTCCATAAATGTCCAGTGAGAGTGTAGCTAAATTACATAGAAACCCGTACCGGCGAGAAGGATCAGAGATCTGAAGTGGATTGTTTGAAAGGATCGATCAGAGAGACCCCGAAACGAGAAAATACAACAAAATCAAAAGAGTACGTGAAACTTTTCAGTATTCAGTAAACGTTCATTTTAATCATTCTGGAAATCTGTATAAATGTACACTATCTTTATGCGGATTGAGATCAGAAAATTACCAATCAACGATTTTGCTTTCACTACTTGAAATATATGCTACAAAGAAATTCCTTTTCGTACAAAAATAAAGGAACCACGTGAGAGCAGTTACATCATTACTAAAAGAACAAATTTATCCATTCACAGAATTTTGAGGTATTTGAAAGTATTCAACAGCCAAATGCAGGATATATTTGTATTCATAAGTATCACATTTTGTTTTATTTTATAAATATACGGTTCTGCTAAATCTAGCTAAAGCAGAAGTTTTAAAGAATCCCACTAAAGGTTTGATTTATGGTGCATGACCTGATGGGAATTCATTCATAAGTAGGAGAGTACATAATGACTTGAAAATCCTCTTCGATAATTACTGTGTTTTTGCGATCATTCAGACACAAAGACTGGTTATTGTTTTGCGTATCCTAAATTTTTAATATTTTTATTTCAAAATCAGCAGATAGTTAGCAAGTAGTTGAATAACATATCGATAAATTCGATAATTAACAATTATTTAACATTTTGTTACTTTTGTAAGCGTAAACAATCAGGTAATGTTCCAAATGTTTGGTAGAAATATTGTGTCTTCGATCAGTCAAAATACTTTTATAAGTGGAAAAGGATCACCCCACATCCACTGAGGTAACTGGGCACTATTTGAATCTGGGAGCTGTGTTAGCACTTATTGTTTCTGGCAAAAGTTCACCCGTCCCATTAATAAAACTATCAATTTGACACAAAGGTTCAAAGCCTGGGTTGTTCAAAATGTTTTCAAATTTTTCTTTAAGATTACACCGGAATACCTCTGGCAATACGAAGTTCATCTGGCGAATTTTATTCATTAACTGAATAGATTCAGACAACGCCAAACCTTGTTTCAAGCTTTATGGTACTCGCAGGTATGTGGGGAAAATAAGTGTTAATTACAGCTAGTTTTTTTTTTTATACTAGAATCGTTAAATACTTCATTGAAGTGACAAACTACCATAGCCTCTGCTCTATAGAAGTCGTTTACTTCACCTATGATGGCCTCGAAATGTTCATTGTTAAACAGCACAGCTTCAATCCACGTTTCCCATCGAGTTACCACTAGTTCAGGAGGTAAAGGCACATTTAGCTTTTTTTTTATAGGTCTTATTGCGAGTAAGTGCCTTAAGAAACACTTTCTTTGTGGATGAAAACAGTTTATTTACATTCCCAAACGTGGATCGTACTTCTTCAGCGAGTCATTGTACTCCGTGAGCAAAGCACGTCACATGAATCAAATTCGGATAAAATAATTGGAGAGCTTTGGCTGCTTTGATCATATAGGGAGCAGCATCTGAGAGAAATATAAACAGTCTTTCTTCTGCAGAAGATTCAGGAAATATTTTTTTAATACCTTCATTCACGAACCTGGCGATCGTAGACTGATTTGTCTTTTCAAAGTGTTTGCAGGCCACTGAATAGGAAGAAGAGGGCTCTAGTTTTAATGCACCGACAAATAAATTCGCAATGTAACGGCTACAAGTGCCGGTAGTTTCGTCAGCTGAAATCCAAATAATGCTATCCACGAAGAGAAACTATTTTTTTCGGGAGGCATGGTACACAAATAAATAAAAAGCGAAACTGATACAATGAACGCGTCAACAATTAAATGAGTAATTTAATTGCCTAGTGGGAGAAGAGCTGCAGTAGGCATCGCGCAGAACGGTGTCGTCCGTCCTTGTCTCGCGTAAGTTTGTGTTTTACTTGTTCTCATAATAATATAATCCTACCAAAGGAATAGACGCGCGGCTGCTAAGTGCGCTGTAAGAACCGTGCGGCTAATAGGTTTGGCCGGCTACAATGTAAGACTTCATTTTTTTCGGGAGTTACCCTACCGAAAAATATTGTAATTATAGCGAAAATATGCATCATTCCTAGATTTTAGGGAAAATATGCAATAACCGGTGAGAATGGGCATAATGTACATATGCATATGCAAAAATGCAAATGCATATAATCCAGTGTCTATACATAATGCTACTCAAGTGCAACCTGGACGACATTTAACCGTCGATGTGGTTGTTATATGCCATAATCATTATCTTTTTCTGAATTTTTTTATCTTTTTTTTGTCCGTTAATAATCCGTTTGGAGTAACACGCTAATCTTTCATTTTATTTAAATATATAGTATCATTTATTCAAATGAAATGGTTGTAAATAAAGTTATAAAGTAAAATAATATCTTGGAGTTGTGTTAATTAACGGCTTATGAATGATCAACTAGACTTATTTAAAAAAAAAATTATAATTTTTTTCACATAGTGTTTTTTTTTTAACAGGGATTGAAATGTTTATTATAACTTTTTTTGTTGTTTTATTTATATAAGTCTTTCTATTGCATTATTATCTATCATTATGCATGTTTTCTTTTTTTGTCATTAGGTAATGATTTATAAGTACGATTTGTCTTAATGAGAATTATTTAAGTGTCTGATGTTATTGCAATGATAAAAAAATCTGATATAGACACCACATGACTTCCTTGTACGCCCATTAAATTACACATACACATTTTTTTTAAAATGAAAAGTACATAAAATTTTATTTCGTAACTTCTGATATTTTTTCATATTTAATCTTTATTATTATTTATTGTTTTTTTTTAATTTTTACAATCACAGGTTAATAATTTCACTAATAGACAAAAAAATTTTGTTGATGTTTCTCTAAGTGTGATACCACTTCTTGAATTCCTTTTTTGCGTACTTTACAAATCTGTAAATACAATTTTTCTACCACCCTTAGTTTTAAATAAATTACGCTTCGAAAAAAGTTAAGGGAAAATGTAGTGAAAATTTGTAAAATTTATGATTTTGCATGGCCTACCTGTGTTAGAATGATTTCGCTGATGCTTTTCTTTTATAAATAACCTCAGGCAAATGCCGAATTAATGTCCAACAGTAATCGGCTAGCATGTTAGCATTCCATTTCTCTTTATAGCGGCTTTCCATCACCGAAATGTCTTGCTGGAAACGTTCACCGTGTTCGTCACTTACGTCTCCGAGGTTGTCCGGGAAAAAATCTAGATGTGAGTGGTGGAAATATATTTTCAGATATTATATATATCTATATATAATATATATATATATTACATCCCACAGCTCTATATGAAGTAAGAAGTTGATGAACAGTGTCGTGATAATTGTCGGATTCTTGTTTGCCGATAAAATTTTTGCAAACGTGTTTAAATGAAGCCCAAGCTGTAGAAAACTTTCTACATTAGTTAAAATTTAGTTAAATACATCATCTTTGACCAACTCTCTAATTTGAGGACCATCAAATATTCCTTCTTTAATTTTTCCTTCACTTACATTTGGAAATTTCTGCCTGATGTACAAAAATCCACGACTATCTTTCTTCATTACTTTTACAAAATTTTTCATTAGTCCTAGCTTGATATGGGGAGGGGTAAAAATAATTTTTTGGGTTCAACTAAGGGCTCATGAATAATTTTTTTCCCATTTGGAGTTAAGTTGTCTCGTTTCTTCCACTCTTTGGTAATATAATGTTTATCCTTACCTCGGCTGTCCCATTCGCAAAGTCACATGTACTTAGTTCAGCCTAACTGCATGCCTAACAAAATAGCTATAACTTTATATGTTCCAACTATGTTTTTTATAATTTATTTTTTCAAGAACGTCGTTCATCACATCGTATGTCACTTTCAAATTAATACCATAAACGGTTGGTATCAAAGGATATTTGTTACCGTTGTGTAGTAGAACCACTTTTAAACTATACTTGGACGAATCTATGAAAAGGCGCCAGTCCTCAGGTTTATGAACTTGACCTAAGTGCAACGTAAGCTCATCAATATTTGTGCAATAAACAAAATTATTTTCATCAATGAAGTACTGAGGAAGTGCTTTTTCTCGGCTTCGGAAGCCCGACATTTTTGAATTTTTTTTGAATTAAATTCAATCTTGCAATTTTGATCCTAACAGTTCAGCTTGATTTTTTGATAAATTGAAATCCCTACCCAATTCATTTAATTCACTTTATGATATAAGATGTGGCTTATTGGAAGATAATTCAAAATCAAAATCATTGTTGTTTTCTTCAGTACTGTTTGATTCTTCATCGCTGATTTCGAAACATACATTCACAGATGGCTCAGGAACTGGATTAATTTCACTGTGAGAAACAGGCCTGATTGCAGATTGCAATTAAGGATATTTTACAGTATGTTTACATTTTTTAGAAATTCCAGACACACTTGTTAAACAAAAGTAACAATCGGTTACATGATCCTTTGGTTCACGCCAAACCATAGGTACAACAAATTGTAAACCCTTCCGTGTACCTTTCACCCATCCACTTAAATGTACAGAACAATTAGTGCATGCTATATGAGGAGCCCACGTGTTTTCCTGATCACCAATTTTATACTAAAAATACAAATGATATGCTTTTTTTATTAAAGGTGTAATGTTTTTCTATTTGGTTATACGGTAAACTCACAACATACATAACAAAAGGCATCCACATCATTTACATAATTTCGAGGCAGTATGACTCTGCACTATTAAGACAAACTGCACGCTGCACAAACTTAAGACGGCAATATGACTGAATTCAATCCTAAATTAACTCATTCCTAAATCCAGTGCTTAATAAAAAAAACACAGCTGTGTTTTCAGGTACATGTTTTAACCTGCACAGACATGATAAATCTTGTCCATGAAGGCTCACTCTTCAGTATTAGATTTGATGTTATAATATGTGACTATGATAACAAAGTTAAACAATAAAAAATTAACTAACAAAATACAATATAGGGGCTTTTCAACTATAAGTTGAAAAATGAAAAAAAATCCTTTAATTAAAATTAAAATATTCTTAAAAATTTGTGGGTGATGTAAAGATTCTGCGTTTATTCGTTTTCCGCATCAAAAAACAGATTAAAATCATGTATCGCATGTTAGGAAACAAAAATTATGTTCACAGTGTTATTAATAAATCAATACATTTAAATTAAAAAAAAAAAAGTTAAAAAAGGCGATGAAATCTGATTGAACCGATGTGCCTTCTACTTGTAAGATCTAAATATTTCATTAATTAAAATTTTATTTGGCTATAACTCTGGAACCAAACAAAATAAGTACCACTTATGATATATCATTGATTTCTGCAGTTAAAAAAAAGTCCAAAATTAATTTTTTTTTTATTTTGGGCTTTTTTGGACACTTTTAGTGGAGTCGATTGCAATCAAAAAGGGATTGCACAACTATATGTTACAACATTTCTAAATTCAAAATATCAACATCCTACAACTAATCATTTTTGAGTTTGCGAGATACATACTTACGTACGTACAGATGTCACGCCGAAACTAGTCAAACTGGATTCAGGAATGGTCAAAATGGATATTTCCGTAGAAATCCGAAACCGAAATTTTTCGGTTTCACAGTACTTTCTTTACTTTGTACAAGGATGTAAAAAGGAAAAATAAAATTATAATGTAAAGATCTTTTTTACATATTGTATGTCATTATTTTTCTACGTTAATCAATTTCTTTGTGCTATGTAAATTGCGAGTTGGTTGATATGCACAGTATGTGCGGACATATGTACATTGTGTGAAATATTGTACTATTTATTCATATTTTGTTTCGCTGTACATACTTAACACTGTATGTAAGTACATTACTTTCAGTATTCTGTGTTTTAAGTTCAGTACGAAGAACTGAATTCATATTTTTAAATTACTTCATGTTTTATTTCTTTTTTATATTTAAATTTTTTTATTTTCATTTGCTGATAAACGTATGAGTAAAAACGTAACGGTAAATTGAGAAACCACATTCTACATATATTTTTTATATTTCGAATTAAAAATGTAATTTCAGTTAAATTTATTTTTTTTCATTTTTTAAATTATGAATTGTAGGAGAAGCTATAAATAGATTACTGTTATGAAAGGAACGTAAGTGTTATAGAGAAGTACTCCCCAGCGGCTCGAATGTTAATTAGTACTAGCGCCCCTAGTGGCCGTAAATGTAATTTAAATTGTATTATATTCTAAATCTGCAATCATATCTCTCTTTTGTTTAATAATTAAATTTAATATTTTTTCTTGTTTTACGTAAAATATTATTTTACTAACAATTTACGGGTATATTAATTAAACTTACATAAGAGAAATGATAAAATTCTATTTTTAACTTTATGTAGTAAGAATTATATAATTGTGTACTGGCTTCCAATTTGAGACATCAAAAAAAAAAACTGTATCAGCTTTATTTTATTAATAATAGAAGTATCGATAAAATTAAAAAATGCCCCATGTTTTCAAAATTTCATGTTCTTTTTTCGGAATATTTTAACAAAACTTGATTTCTTTTTCTTCTTCCTTCATTTGTTTTTGTATTTTTTTATTTGTACATAGTAACAATAATGAAAACCTCTTCAGGAGGTTTTAAAATTCAAAATGAAAGACAGAATGTGAAACGAAAATGTTAGTTAAAATAATTGAGGTTAGCAAATAAACAAATAAATGTCTTCACAAAGAAAACCCAAACTTGAATAAATAAAACGGTACAATTGTTTTGATATCGAGTTAAAAGAAAACTAAAAGCGAAAATAAGGAAAAACGAGATAAGTTACGGAAAAATTTAACGGAAAGATAAGTTAGTACATAATAAGATGGAGGTAGATTTGACGTAGCGAACTATGAATTGTGTTTTGCGTGTACCTATGTACAGATATTCTAAGCAAATACAATAAGAAAAAGGCAAAAAGAAATACTGGAAGAATTACAAATAAGGGCATGGAAGTTGGAGAGGTTTGACTTGAAAAAAGATTAAGAATGAAGAAGTAATGAGAAGAGTTAGTAAGAATAGAAATTTAATCAGAACAATACAGAATATGATAAAGGTTAAGGTTATACAGATCAGTAATAAGCACAAAAAAGAGATGATGGAAAAGAGTAAAAATTGTAGACTTACCTAAAAGGAATTGGGAGCTATCAGAATATTAAAAGTTTAGTTGGTAGTAGAGGATAATGGAAAACGAATTATGCAAGGGACCTGCCTCAAGGCAGATATCTAAGTATCTTATTACGTATAAATAATTATTAAGCATCTTATTGATAATAATTAAAATTATTATTATAGATCAAAATTCAAGAATTTTTCGTTGGCGTGAGAAATAATCGCTTGTAAACTATAAATCAATTGCCAATCCGTGTATTTCTTAATGTACCTTGGTAAAAATGGAACAAAACTTTATACGAAATGTTTATAAACCAATGTATATGTAATAACTAAACTCTATTCTTTGGTTAGACAAATATAAAAAAAAACTAAATAAGTTAGAAAATTAATAGAAAATTTTCCAGTACAATTCATTAGGTCAACAACCAAATAAACAAAATAACAAAAACAGAAAACCTCGAATTTTCGTCCAAGATGTAGGACCTTATCAAGACAAATCATTTTGTGATTTGTCTTGTGATATATATATATATATATACATATACACACAAATGCAAATATAATATATAAATAAAAATAATATAATATATAATAAATATAAATAAACATTATATATATAAGTACCGGGAATTGTTAAATGAAAGGCACTGTTTTTATTTATTCATCACTATTTATTTTGTCACCTTCAAAGTAGGCCCAATTTGATGCAACACACATATGCCAGCGTTTTTTCCTCTCTTCGAAATACTTTTTATATGCGCTTACTGGTTTGGCCTTCAGCTCCTTCCTCGAATTTTGCTTTGTGGGTTCAGTCAAGTCAAAACGGGTACCCCGGAGCGGCAATTTTACCTTCGCGTACAGAAAAAAGTTACAGGGGGCCTGATCTGGTGAATACGGTGGTTGATCGATGGGATTTATTGTGCTTTTGACCTTAAATTCGATCACAATTGTCGCTCTATGCGATGGCGCATATTGTTGCGTAAAATCCACGAATTTTTCTCCTACAAATCTAGCTGTTTCTGACGGATTTTCACACGCATACGCTTCAATACGGCCAAATAGTATTTTTTATTGACTGTCTGTCCCTCTGGAATGAATTCGTGATGCACTAAACCACGAATATCGAAGAAAACAATGATCGTCACGTTGACTTTTGAACGACTTTGACGTTTTTTTTTCGGTTTCGGCTCGTCTTTTGTCCTCTATTCTGATGACTATTGACTTGTTTCCATGTCAAACTCGTAGACCCATATTTCGTCACCAATTATGATGCATTGCTTGAATGTGTAATCAGAATTGGCGACATCCAGCATGTTTAAAGAGATCTGCTCACGGTACTGTTTTTGAAGAAAATTGTGGTCTTATGGCACAAGCCTTACGGCGATGCGTCTCATGCTCAAAATGTCCACCAAAATTGAACGAACAGACTAGTGAGCTATCTCACTCTTAAGTTGGAATGGCGATTATCGAGCACAATATCCTTCACTTTTTCGATGTTTTTATCGGTTGAAGAGATCAAAGGTCGTCCAGAACGAGGCATGTCTTCGACGATCTCTCGATTCTTCTTGAACGCTTCGTACCACTCGTAAGCATGTGTTTTTGATGAAAGTCATTCACCATAAGCCTTTTCTAACATATTTAGCGAGTCGCATACGAAGAAATTCCGTTCACAACACAAAATTTAAGGAAAACTCTTAGTTCAATCATTTTTTCATTGTAAAAATCGTGATGCACTGCTGAAGTGGATTGATTCAGCCAGCTAAACAAACTGGTAGACAGATCGTGCTAGATTTGTGCATATTAATTAAATATAGTACTACCATCTTACGGAAAGAAATATTTTTAAAAACTTACTAGCGCGGCCTTTTTAAAATACAAATTCCCGGTATTTTTTTTTTTTTTTGACAGAATTCGTCTTTGTAGATCATTTAATTATTTCTTCCGATAAAGTTAAGTAGTTTCATTTTATTTATCTAGAATTAACTTAATACAAGCCTAATAAAGAAAAGGATAATCCAAATTACCGGATTTTTAAAATGTAATAAGGCATGAACGTAGATTATACTAGCTAAGAAAAAAAAATTAAAAATTTTTAAATATAAAGTATACTTTTTCAATTTTTACTTTTTGTAGTAGATGCTAAATTAAAATAAAAAAAAAGAATTTTTAACTTAAAACTTGATATACTGATTTGGTGCCGATACTTGAAATTTAAAGAAAAATTGAAAAAAGTAGTGGTTAATTTTTTTTTATCCGAAGTTGGTTAATATTTATATATATATATATATATATATATAAATAAACAAACCCTGCCAGTATGATAAAAAGGAGATCATAAAAAATGTAAAAGAGGAGAGATCTGCTATTTCTTGATAAAAATAAAAATAGGAATCCAGAGAAACAATGAAGTAGGAAGTGTGAGCTAAGACTTCTCTCTGGAATGCAATAAATATTTATTGTTTTTGGCAATTTCATGTAGTTTTGCAGTTACTGTTCGTTTTTTTTTACTTTCAAAATGACTTCAGGCTACATTTAATAAGAAAATCTTTAGATATTCTAAAAAAAAAAAAACATTTTAATAAACTACCAAAGAAACTCTACTTCAAAATAAAAAAACACTTTAGTTTTTTTTTTACTTTGACTTTTATTTAAGTTTTTTCTTTTAACCTGTTTAAAACGAGGCTTAAAAGTACGAAACAAATACATTCGGGTCTCATCGAGAAGTTTCGTCAATTTTTTTTTTAAATCGATTAAAAAACTCTTTCATATTCATTATAAGTCCTCAGAGATACTGGATATTAATTTCTTATAATTCGGTAAATAATATAAAAATATTAATTTTATTCTGCGGTACAAAAATTGATTCTTTAAATTTTTATCAGGAATAAGGTAATTTTAATAATTTTATTTAGAATTATAAATAAATTAATATCCAGTATCTCTGTGGGCTTGTAATGAATATGGAAGGGTTTTCTAATATTTTAATGAAATTATTTATAATTATTTTTATCTGCCCATCGGGCTGGTATAGTGGTTAGTTAAATCGTTGTCGCATATTGATTATTTAACAGCTGATTTTTGAAGTCATAGGTTCTGAGGTTCAAATTCTACTAAACGTTAGTTGCTTTTAATACGTTTTTGAATACTAGATAGCGGATACCGGTGTACTTCGGTGGTTGGAGTTCAATAATCACACAATCTCAGGAATGGTCCGCCTGAATCTGATAAATTTATTTATGTGTTTTGCATGTTGTAATCCTAATCTCAATGGATCATGGGGATGTTGCTTATTGATAGTTGAACAGATTGTGCAACGTACGCATTCGGAAAATAAAAGATAATTTTTGTCTGATTATAATAAAATAAATTATCTATAAGAGTAATTGAAAAATTTTATCTTGGTTCTTGTAACAGCAAATTTTATACTAATTATTTTTACAACCGACGTTAGTACTTTACTAGCTATTTTTTCTCTGTTAAATAAATAACTCATTTATTTCAATCGAATAAAACGTAAATTTACTGTATATTATCTCATGCATTCAGTACTGACGTAAACTTTCTCAATTAAAGTTAGTTAATCCTTTTTTTTTTTATGAGCAAATTAACGCTAAAGAAGTCAGAAAATCAATCGGTCGCTTTAATTGTATTAGTAAATTCCTTTTGGATGGATTTTTGAAATTTTATTTTATGCTAATCTTTTTCTGATGTTTGTTTTTAACCTTTTTTTTATTCACTTCATATAGTTTTTACGATCTATTAGTATAAATGTACGGAATTTTATTACGCAGTTTCATTGTTATTGTGTTTTTCATTCTTGTTCTAATGAAAGCTTTTATATACTTTAAAAGTTGTTAAATTCAGGTATTATTGCAGTTTATAATATCCAATATAGGGTATGTAAATTAATTTTAATTTTATATGCACATTACATCTATTGATAATTAATTTAATACTCTACTATATATAATTGAATCATGAACTCTAGAATAGTTAATTAATTTAATAGATTTTCAAACGAGTTCGTCATGTTATACAAGAGATAATCTAATTAATGTCTGTTATATTCAGTTATGAATAGAATTATGTATTTTTTTTTAATTTATGTGAAAAAAGTGTATTGTCTATATAATCGAAAATTTATTTTTCATCTCAGTTATGATGTTATGATTTACTGATTGTTCACGTGTTCGTATTATTGATGATTGAAAATAACATAAAATGTATGCCCTAATGGTGAGCGTATTCAGTTTCCTTATGCATTTCCCCTAAAAGTGATATTTTATTTATTTGTGATAAACTAAAAGTGACTGTAATTTGGAATCTTTAACGCACCCCAGAACTCATTTTGCCTGGTTGTTATTGTTGCTTTATGAGTATTATAAAACTCGACTTTTATATATTCACAGTGCAATTAATAGGAAACGTATTTTTAGATGCTAAAGAATGCTAGGTATTTGTTTTAAAAGTGGCAGAATATTTTCTAAAAGATAAGAAAGTGTAAATTTTCCTTTAGTTATTTTACAACCTACATCTCTATGTAATTATTGTTTTTTATCGTTATTTTTTTTTTAAATCTTAAGTGTTGCATCATAATTGTGTGTGTGTTTATATATATATATATATATATATATATATATATATACACACGAGGTGTGATCAAAAAATACGGTGAATAATTTTTTATTAAAAAAAGTAATAAGGTTACATAGAATTCGATTTAATCTCCTTCAAAGTACTGTCCTTGGCTACCAATGAACTTATCCCAACGTTGACTCCATGACTGAAGGCATTTCTGGAAGGCGTCTTTCGAAAGGGCTTTCAGCTGATCGGTCGTGGCCCTCTCAATGTCAGCAATGGTGTCAAAACGTTTTCCTTTAAGCACAGTTTTAATTTTTGGGAAGAGCCAAAAGTCGCATGGTGCTAAATCCGGTGAGTATGGCGGATGTGCACAGACAGGAACAGTTTTTTCGGCCAAAAACTCGCGAATGAGAAGCGAGGTGTGACACGGCGCGTTGACGTGGTGAAGAAGGAAGTCATTGGTCCATTTTTCTGGTCGCTTTCTTCGTACGTCGTTTCGCAAAATGTTTTGAACGGATCCGTACGAGATGTTAAGGTCTTCCGATAGCTCTCGAATAGTCATTCGCCTGTTTGAACGAACCACTGTTTTCACTTTTTGCACATTTTCAACTGTTTTTGAGGTTACTGGACGTCCCGCACGGTGTTCGTCTTCAACAGACTCATTTCCGTTTTTAAATTGGTTATACCACTTGTACACAGTCTTCAAAGTTACCACATTATCGCCGTACACCGATTCCAACATTTCGTGAGCTTCTTTGGCACTCTTTTGCGACTTAAAACAAAACTTAATGTTAATGCGTTGTTCAAAATCCATGTTGCGCGACAGACACGATAAACACAACCTCACTCTAGCGGCTCTGGCAGCTGACTGGCAAGCTCGAACGTGTTACAACTTGCCCCTGCCTGTCTCAGTTGATCACACTATTGGACAAATTACAGCATATGGATGTAGCGTCGGCAGTTGCCGCTATAAAAATTCATTCACCTTATTTTTTGATCACACCTCGTATATACACAATTATGATGCATGTGTCATAATAAGTATTTAACATTACAGTAATATTTCTACAGTTCCCGATTAGAAATTGAATTATTAAGCGAAAGTTAGAGTACGAACGTATCGTCGATTGTCTAAGATTTAACTGAGGCCAAAAATAATCTTACAAATAAACTTCTCCTTACTAAATAAACTATTTCACAAGTTGGTCGCAAGTCCATGAACACCCGATATTACTGATTGGAGGTACTTAACGCCATAATCCCGTGCTATTTGTATTAAAAATATATTTTCTTTTGTGTTTTTGAAATTTTTTAACTACGATATATATAATAAATAAATACACAGCAATGTTAATACCTACAAAGTGAAATGAGTACAAATACCATCCTCCCGATCCCTTCTGATTATATTCAACGACTGATATTGTAATAATATTCAACAAGTGAGGGTTAACAATCTTCCCGAAATCTTTACTAGTCGTTATGTTGCGACCGAAAATCTTATGAAAAATCATTGTATAGATGTCGTTCCACTTAATAGCAAGGAATGTTTTTACAAAATTTCATATTAATCAAAAATCGTTTTTGGCCTAATACATCACAAACAGAAAAAAATGTCAAAAAGTAGAGCTAAATCATAAACTCGTTTCACTCGTCGATCAATATTATAAAGATTTCTTCTTAATAATTCTTTTAATTATTATTTTTAATTATGCACTATTTTTTATAATGAAAAACAGTTTGTTTATGTAGTGAAAGAAAAATAATGTTAATGTAGGTAGTTATTTCATATATGAATTGAATTTTATATTTGTCAAGAATACACAATTTTTGTTGATTTATTTGTCGATTATACACGATATTTTAAATATTTGTTCAGAGTAATTTAAAATAGTCTAACTTAATCGGTCTTCCTCTTTTTGCGGATATTTATCTATTTCTCGGAACATGACGGTTATCAAATAAAAAAACCAAACATCTATATGTATTCCTCTGAAAATTAAATCCTTTATATTTCTATTTGGTTTATTTATTCCCTAAAATGTTTTAACTGAAATGAATTCCCTGAGAATAAATCACATGGTGTATTTTTCCAGAGGTAAACGAAGCACTTTTGAAATTTCATCATTTTTTTCTTAAGCCGATTAGAGACGTTAAAAACCCAATTTTTAAATATTCTCGGAATGCTGTTTTAATTTAAATTAATAAAATACGACCAACCATTATATCATGGTTTGTGTTTTTGAAGAGTCAGTCAAATATTAAAAAATTTTTTACCCAAAAAATTGGAAACGAAATAATAGAATAGCTAGTTTACTAGTTTATATATTGTTAGGTTCTGGGTTTGAGGTTGTTGCATTCTTATTACCATTTATATTTCCATTTAATTTCCCATGCAGTATGTTTGTAAGTGTCATCCTGAAAAAAATTTCTGTAATTCAGAATAAAATGCGAAATTATCAAAAAATATTTTTTGAATATGTGTAAGTTTTATTTTTATTCACAAAATAAATATGAGTAGTCCAAGCGGAAAGCAAAAAATTATCTTGATAATCTAAACTCTCCGCTTAAACTGGCCACCACGTCCGTTCGACTTCCCTTAAACATGTAAAGAATGATTGATATAATAAAATTAACTTTATCTTAAGGAAAACGTTTAGGAAAAAATCTTTCAGTTGTCATAAATTTTTTATGAGTACCTTATCTTTACAGAATTAAAACAAAATAAAATTATCAGTTAAATAGATAGGATAAATTTCACTAACATTTTTAAATATTTGAAATTTAAGTTTGTATGATTGATCTCCTTTCATAACTCATTACTTCTATCATTGATCATTTTTATTTATAATTATTTTATGACTAGCTTCCAAACAATTTCAGACCACGGCCGATTTCTCTGTTAAAATGAATCACTTAATTAATTGCTCCTTTATTCTGACACTGATTTTTCCTTTAATTTTCACTGTTTTAATAAATAAATAAACTTAAAAAAAATCAGGTGTAATATGATTAAAA
This sequence comes from Lycorma delicatula, assembly GCF_047948215.1. Classification (NCBI taxonomy): domain Eukaryota; kingdom Metazoa; phylum Arthropoda; class Insecta; order Hemiptera; family Fulgoridae; genus Lycorma; species Lycorma delicatula. The sequence goes on along the minus strand of NC_134456.1, from coordinate 179,301,601 downwards.
TAAAATGATAAATAATAGAAATAAACTTACTATAATAAATATAAGTTCTTATTTTTACGTGGTATTTATGATTATGATGGATTGGCATTTGTATTTAATGTACATAATATTTTCAAAAATGGCCTAACATATTGTAAAGAATCGATAAATAAGTTTTTTTTCTAACTTACATACATCATAAATTAACTATGAAAATCTATGTATTTCGAATTTTTGAAAAAGTAGCAGAAATTTAATAATAAATAAAGAAAAAATGAATTTCCTTTACAAAATATAGACGAGATATAAAATTGAAAAAGTTAAATGGAGGAAAAATACTAGATTTAAGTAAAATAGATAGTTAAGAAATGATATGTTACTAAAGGATATAAAAAGAAATAAAATACTTGAAGTAGTAAAGAAAGTTAAAAGAAATGTTGGATAATTCATGCATTATATGGAGACGGTTTGTTGAAGTTGGCTTTAGAAGAGTTTGTAAAGGAAAAAATAAAGCAAGCCGAAAACGGATACAAATGATGGGAGATATAAAGGAAATAAAAGAAGTTAAAGAATGGAATTGACTGGTGTTGCTACTGCTGGCCGGCCTATTCAAAGTAAATATGCTGATTTTTGATAGAATTTATAGAACCGACAGAAAGCAGTGTATTTATAACGTCTTCGTCTTAAAATTTAACCGGACGTCGTATAATTCTATAAATTGTGTCCTTGATTTCTATTTTAAACAGTTTTGAAAAATTTCATAATTTTTTTGAGTTTAAATTCTGTTTATTAAAAACTATAACCGTGTATTTGTCAATCAACAAATTACGTTTCTTTTTTGATTGTGCAAGAAAGCTTTACAGCTAATTTTGAGATTTTTTGAAAAATGTATTGATTTAACAAACATTACAAGTACTAATTAAATAAATAATTTGTTTTAATAATAAAGATTTATGGTATAAATAAGATCGAAAAAGAGCAATTGGTGTTATATTACAGTTTGGATAGTTTAAATAATTTTAATTAGAAAACCTGGTTTCCTAATACTTGAATAACATTTGGTTGCTTATTTATATTCTGTGTTTAGTGTTAAAGAAATCTTTTTAATAGAATTAAGATCATTAGCCTGCAAAAAAGGTGGTATGAAAGACTTCATCCACTCCTTTTTTTATAACCCCCGTTATTACGTCTTACGTACTAGTGAATTGCAAGGTGTTATAATTAGAGCACGTCGTCTGGAGTAGCCTGTGTGAGCATTCATTTTTATAGGGTAGGGATAGAACTCGAGTGAAGATATTGAAGGGTGGGCCAGAAGTGGTTCACGGACGTCCTGTACGTATGAGAAGAAAAGAGAAGCAGTGACGGCGGGAACGTAGAGTTCCGTGATGTTAGAGAGAGTATAGAATCGAGCCAGCAGCCGGTAACATTGATGACATTATTACCCCGCACACCGTAAACCACTATTTAGAGTTAGATGAACGAGCTCGGCTGTTTCACCGACCTCACCTAATGAAGACGAATCTAAACAGCGGGAAGGAAAATGACCCCAGAACTCTCTTGTTTTATTCAAAAGCATGTGTATCCATCATTCGCCCTTCTTCCACCGCTATTTCACAAAACTTTATCATCAACGAGTTTTATAGGCGACCGTGATGAAACAACTTGGGCGCTCATACATTTAGTCAATCTTCTGGACAATGGAAGTTTCAACTTCTTATTCATTCCATATTTACCGTAACGATTTCATTAAATTGTATCATTTAAAAAAAAAAAAAACATACATTTTTCTTTGAATATGTAACAGCATCATGTTGGTATGTCTTCTAGATTTTAGTTTTTAAACAAGCTAGTTGTGTTTTCTTAGTTTCATCATGTATTGTTATTTCTTTCTACTAAACAATGATATGCTTGAGGTATTATTTCTGATAATGATCTAAGAAGCTTATTTGATTTATTATATACTGTTATAATAATAATAATATACTGTTATATACTGTTTACTGTCGTAACAGTTGACAGTATTGTAACAAGTATTGTAACTCGTGAATTTGTTTAGAAATTTTTCACTTTTTTGTAAGATAATAATTCACTACATAAGCGCAAAGTTTTTGATGGATAATCGATGCGATAATCCTTTTTTTAAATTAATAATTGCGAAACCTTGCTCATGGATTCAAATCCACAATATTCTGTATCAAATAAACGGCAAGGCAAGGAGGTTAACATTCCACCACAAAGTTTGGTTAGGTAGTAAAAGGTTTTTTAATACATTTTTAGTTAAAAATACTCTTGATTATACATTTTTTAAACTGACGTAAAAATGAAATGCAAGGCACTGCTGAAAATATTTTGGCCATTCTGTAGAATAGCAAGCAATACTAGGCGTATTAGGGGATTAAGGGATAAAGTAGTTTCCCTTTGAATTCATAGGTATTGTAGGAAAAGTCTTCTTAAGTAACACATTTTATTTACTGTTGGTACTGGCTGTATAATGAATATACATTCAGAGATTACTGTTGTATCCTTTTTGTATCATAGGTGTTTTACACGAGCCTCAACAGCCTTAATGAAGATTGATATAAATAGTTTAAAGCCTTAAATTAGTACCTCTTTATGTCGAAGACAATACACTTCATTCATTTCCTCAGATCAGTAAAAATATGTACGGTGAAAATAATTTATTTCGTCAAGATATTTATTCATTGACACGTATCGATCGTTTTTCAAAAGTACCCGTCCCATGTTTCACAATATTTAATGTATTATCAGGTAATATGGACGGGTAAACAAGGGTACCCAGAGTAGGTGTTTCTTGTTGAGCTGAATATCACGTGCAGATCAGTGGCCTTGGATCTGTTATGCAGCAGTATAATAGGTTCATTAAGGAAACCACTTCACTAAAACACTTTTCCTAATGTTAGAAATCCTAGCACGAGTTGTTTGTGTTCTTAAAAAGGTCTGTACTATTTTTGTTTGTGTCAGGAGGGATGTGCAGAGAGGTTTGCCTACAATTTACAATTATTCCACCTGACTTAAATACTAGATTTACATACATTTACGAAGTATTTTGGTTGTAAATTAATTAGCATAAAAATAAGGATTTTAAAATCTGTTGAAGTGATGGACTAAAACGTTTTTGTAATTTTTTTATCATTATTCATCTACTATTTATAATGAGATGGATTTTACTTTCATTTTTTTTTAATCTTCTACATTAGTAAATAATCGTATGTAAAAATAATTATCAAAATTTAAATTGCGATAGAATTGACCGATATTTGAAGCCAGTTTCACGAGACCACTGAAAAGATGGAGATAAGATGTATAATACAAAGCGTTCATGCGAAGCGAGGTACAACAGGCAGGCTATAATATTGTGTGGTATATGTGCTCTTTTTAGTGCGATACGTTACTTGTAGGGTACGTAGGCTGTATGTAGGCAGTAAGCTACAACTCGGGTCTGTGTATATGTTAATTAGTTTCTCGTTACGACAGTCCGCAGTGTTAATTGTCACGTGATTTAGAGGTAAAGTTAGTTCAGTTGAAGGAGTGGGAGTAGCAGTCGCTTAAGAAGTGCAGACTACCTAAAACGGGAGAAACAAAACTCATAAGCGGCTGTATTACTGGAAGCGTCTCCAATGCACTCTACCGTAACACCCTACTACTCCTTTAGTACAATGGTCTCTTCTTTGCACTAACTATCTTTGTCACTCCATCATTCTGTTGGTTAAACTTTACTTATGAACTTTACAAACAACTTACTTTAAGTGAAATTGGGAGCTTCTTAAACCAAAAATAATGTCGCATGGGAAATAAAAAAATTTACTTCTTTTTTAATTTTATTCAGATTTTTATTGTTATTAATTTTATAGTTTATATTCTTTTAAATCACAAATGGCCGAAATAATTTTATAACATTGAGACAGTTAGGATTTTGGCACCTCTCCCCTATTTATTTCATAGTTTATTAGGGTTATTGTGGGCTGGTAAAATATATTAAAGCGTTTTCATGGAAATATTGTACTTAAAAATATTATCTGTTAATGAATGTGTATAATTATTTTATTATTTTAGAACTGAAGCGTTGAAAATTTGTCGTTTCGATGTAGTTAAACATTTTTGGTAGCGCTTGGTTCAATCATCCAAAAAAACGTATTTTTAAAACATTTGATTTTTAAATCATTCTATAAGATTACAACTATTTTATGATTTGATAGTCAGTTAGTTCATTAGCTAAAACAGGTTTGATGTTGAATATTTCGCAGTATTAAAACCACTAAGCTCCAGTCAACTTCCAGGCAGCAAGGCTCGATCCACTCGCAATCTCTTGGGAGACGATGATATTTTATCTAAAACGGGTTTTGCATTGACCAACTCATACATATGCCGTAACAATAATTGGTTTTTCCTCTCCGGTGTAAGAACCACCGGAGCATAAATAACAGGTTTTTATAGAAGTAGCCTGGCTCTTAACTCAAATTTTGTGGGGCATGGAACTATAAACTGCTTAAACAGTTCTGCCAGATCTCTGTTCGATGATACGTCTATTCGAGTTTACTAGGGAATAATATTAGACGTGGTATAATTGTTGGTATAAGCTTTAAATAAGTATAAATTAAGACCTTTTTCCTAATCAGTGTTGGGTCATTGAAAACGAAACTGATTTTGGCAGAACAGTTCAGGAACACAAATCTTCCAGTTATGTTACTGATTTTTTTTTTGTTTTCATTTTTATGGTTTGGTATAGATTTTTCATTATTTAATTTCTGCAGTTACGGAATTTTAATTATGCGTTTTGTGGTAATAGTTAAGCAGTCACAAATTCTTTTTCGGATCGAATCGTAGCCGAATAAATTTCGACGAAGTGAAATAGACTTTTTTCTCTCTCTTGTTTTATAAATCATCAGTCAGTTGACTAGTGTTGGCAATTATCTTTCCCTTTTCTTTTTTTGTACGAATCTTTTTGTCTTCAAACTTATAATTCCATTCCCAATTACTTGTTTTATGCATTTCAAACTTTGTCATACTCTGCAGTTTTTACCTCCATAACAACTTTTATGTAAACCCATATACCCTACTATTTACTTTACTGTTTAATATTTTAGTTACTTCACAATTTTTTATGAGTTTTATGCAATTTTTATGAAGATTTAGAAACAATAGCTTTCCGTTAGTCAAGTTTTATATAATGCACGTAGGGGAAAAGTAGAAACTGAATGTACATCGTATGTAGTTACTGAAATATTATTTTACGTAAATTAAAAAAGTAGGTCTAATATTCTAGAAAATTTAAAAAAGTCCTTCATATTACTCTTAAGTTAAAAAATCCATTTAATTTTAGAGTTAATGCATGTATTAGTAGTTAAGATAACAAAAAAAAAAAAAAAATAGTCCGTTCTGTAGTAGAAACGGGTAGAACGTTTTCGCTGAAATGTATTTATTCCATTCTCTATGTTGTAGTACCTTTTTTTTTATTTTTAAGAGAGCTAAACTAACTTGCCAGTTTTACGGGCCAGCTGAGACTCAAAAGCTTTTGCTCCGGTTGGAAAGAGAGGCGGCGCCATTATAGAGATTTGTGCGTTGTTTTGTCCTGCAAAGTTTCGATTCAGGGTGAAAACCAACGAGTATAATGGTTTATCAGGGAAAGATGGATCGTTTAATGTACCTACAATGAAACCCCCTCTACGCTTTATCTACCGCACTGGTTATGACATTTATTTGTTAAAAAGAAAAGATATGCTTTTATTATATATATATTTTTCCATTCTGCTACATGAATTGTCCATATCGTTGTCCATAGTTTATCGTTATTTCTTTTACTATTATAACTACTTATTATTGTATTACATTTTCAACGAATAGCGTATTTGTTTCATTTATGAAATATGCAAGTTATTTTAATAAATATGAGTTTTAATTTTTCCTGTTAAAAGTTATAAAATGTATGATAAAAAGATTTAATGTTTTATATCCGCAGTAGATATGTTAATGTCATTTCAGCATTAAGCAAGAGTTATTTGGTTCAGTAATTAAATATCGATAAAAACGATATATTAAAAAGACTAAAGTTTCGATACCATATCATCGATATGTCAAAAATACTCAAAAGTGCTATATTAACTCTAAAGGCCATAAAATTATACTTTGCCCATAAAATTAAATTATTTCTGGGCAAACTCAGAACAATATCCAATCTAACTTGTGCGGCATTAAAACTCATTCCCCCAATTTCTCAGTATTTATTTAATGATTATTACAGAATGGCTGAACCGATCTTTAAAAATCCTGCTAAGGGTTTTTTTACAATCTAAGGGATCTACAATCATGAAATATGGTGTACTGGTTTGCACATTAGCAGGAAAAATTCTTATAAAACTTTGAAATATCGAATGAGGAGTTGGCAAATAGTGAATGGGTATTATATAAAAGAGGGTATTATATTTATATATTTTTTTTCTTTTTAATAAAAAATATTATTAAGAATTACTACGAATTTATTTTTAAATATTTACATAAAGCAGTTATTTCCTTTTAAAGATATTAAAGTTGTATACGTCCTTTACTTTTTATTACCTGAAATCTCGACCTATCGATTTAACTACGAAAAACAGTTACTGTGTGAAATACGATGTTAGAATCGATTCATGTATTGCTTTTAATTTTACAAAACGTTTTTTTGTAATATTAGAATAGTGTCGCGTGTTCGCAGCTCGATCAGGATATTGAGAAATTAACAATTGAAAACGTTTATATAATAAAACTTTATTAGTTAAAGATCATGAGTAAAACTGACAAGTCAATAATGACAATAGTAATAATAATAATAAGCGACAATGACAAACAACTCGCAGTAATAATTAGAATAATGACAACAATAAATAAACAAATAACGATCGTGGTAATCATAACCAAAACAGTAAATGTCAATAATAAAAAAAAAGGATTGCATACAAAAGAGAATTTAAGGTAATTGCCAGGATTTATTCACAGGTAGATAAATAATATAGAAAATCAGAATTCAGTCCTATTGACAAAAGACATTAGCATGACCGCCAGTCTAAACATTTTTAACCACTAGACTTGTATTAACAACAATAGTACAATAGATAAGATAAGTATAAATTTCTTTCGCTGCAAATACCTTTGTCGTTCACAAATAAAACTACCCTAACAATTTTTGAATGAAATTTAGTACATTATCTCTTTCACTTTAGTATCACAGTAACTCACCGAACCATTTGTTCTCTTGTTTGTTTCTTGTCGCATCGAGAAATTAATTCACTATAAATTCGCTTCTTCCCTGACCTCCTCCCAGAATACTCTCCAGACTGACATCGCAGACTCAGATCTCGCAGACTGACATCATAACGTCTCGCCGGACTGATTTTTAATTGGTGTTCCCCGGAGTATTTATATTCCTATATTCTTTATCTGCCGAACCAAACCCCAGTTGAGCTTCAGAACGATCGACCGACCCCTTTTGTTCCCATGCATTCCCTACCTTGGTCTGGTAACTCTTCTCACGGAACATCTGTTTAGGTGTGTCAGCGGGCAGTATTACAAAAGACAATTGTTAAACGGACGTGTTACCTTTAGTAAAAGGATTCCTTTTAGTCGCTTTCTGGATTCCTCCCATTATTATATTTTCTACTCCTTTCTTATTAATTGGTAGAAATCCGTTACTCAGATCCGATATTCCGATCTTGTTACTGTAGTTTTTATTTTCCATCTAACACGTCGACTCATCTTATAAAACCCGTATGATTTTATAATTTACTGCTTATTTTTGCTTGGTGATTTTATTAAAATCCAAAAATGTTTGTCCAAAAGATGAATAATACAATTCTAGCTTACAGAAAACCTTTTTCATTTTTGAATAAGGGGTTAGTATAGGGGGGAAAGAGGACCTGAATATAGTGAACACATCGCTTCAGTGACGCACGTGCCGAGAGAGGAGCCCCTACTAATTTATATGCTACTCAGTTATACTTCAACCGGCGCTAGCATTTGTTATGTACAGGACATTCTGTTTAGTTTTCAGAACGTATATATATATATATATATATATATATATATATATACTCTTTCTCTTTCGACGTCAGCATATAAAATATTGTATTTATATTATGTTTATGTAATACGTGTCATTTTAATTATACTTTGTTGTATAAAATTTTCATTTAATATAACTTTTTTTTTGTTTTCTTGTATTATGAATTATAAGATAAAACATTGTCCGTGTGCACAAAATATATTTATTTCTTTTGAATGTATTTTACACGAAAAATATTTTTTCTTACCTTTATGGTTACAAAAAAGTGTTTTATCCAAATTTCTAGGTTAAATTATATTACTTTATAAATGTAACATTCTAAAATACTTAAATCGTGATTGTTATACAAGATGTAGTAGTGTACAAGTAAAGGGGAAGTAAAGGGTGAATAACATTTTTAACCAAATTGATTTAAAACGTTATGTAGATTATAGTATATTCCAATAATGTTATTAAAATTACATTCAAGAATAAAAAAGGCAAAAAATAAATGTTTCTGAAGATGTAACTGTCAGTTACATCTTCAGAAACATTATTATTTCACTTGCCTATTCTGTTATTCTCTCCTATTTTAAGTACGAGTAATTTTTGTGTACAATAGTATAACTTGTCTCAACGTATCAAAAGCTTCTTTTTATTAAAAAATAAACCCAATACTTGGCTGTATTATTATTATTATTTGTGCGTATCTTTAAAAATAGATTTTGCAGCGCAGTTTTCCTTTCTAGAAAACATTTTTATCACTGAAAAAAATGAGTAACAACCAGACATTCCTTCATAATTACAATGCATAAAACTATCCTTTAAAATTTACAATAAAATTCCGTCTGTAGGATATTTATTTTATATTGATTATTAATCGAAATGTTTTAAATTATAACATCATGAGACACAGAACAAAACAATTCTGTTAAATACAATTGACAAAATAATTAAACTAAGATGGATATTTATCCTTGTAGATTTTCTACAGGTTCCGGAATAAAACACTGAAAATAAGAGAAAATAAAAAGTGATCAAAACGATTTTTGTCGGAGATTTTTCAGTGGTTAATAATCCGAACTTGGCCTGTGGAATCGGATCTGGGTAATTACTTTTATGCACCTTGGTATATAGCCTAAATTAGTTGTTTGTTCAGTTATATTTATTTATTAATAGTGCAATATTGCGATTGATTTTTAACATTGATCCACTACAGAAATTTGCTAGAAGGTAGCAAATCGGAAATCGTAAGTCGGAATCGTGATCTTAACCTAAAAATCCCAATGGGATAGGTACCGAAAGAAGAAGAGAAGATATTCCATTATTATTATTTTTTCTTCAGGCTTGATATTACCACATAAGTATGAAGCTTGTGAGAAAGAATACGGAAATGGAATTTTGTAGCGTATGAAAAATGCCATGCCTGACCGGGATTCGAACCCAGGACCTCCGGATGAAAAGCCGAGACGCTGCCACTCCGCCATCGATTTATTTATATATTTTTTAATTTCAAAGTTTATTTACAATATGTTGCATTTGTATAAACCTTGAATAAATAGGATCACATTCGCAATCGCGTGACAAGGAGTTCCCAGCGAAACTTCTAAAAAATTACATACTAGTATTACAAAGAACTTTTGTGACAAGCAGCACACACACGAAGTAATTATGACAACATTTAATACCTAACAGTAGAACAAGAGAAAGCAAAACAAAAGAAGTCATAAGTTAGTGTTTCATCGTTTTAGGTAGAAAAACGATGAAACAATAAGAATAAAAATAAAAACAAAAGAATACAACACAATAAATTTGAAAATAAAAATCAGAGATAATGCACAGCACTCACAGCTGAAGTTATACTTAATACAGTATAGACATTTAGGTTCAGAACGTGTAGCCGTTTTAATCTTCTAACGTCATTACCGTTATGTAGGAGGTTCACGGCTAAGTGATTCATGTGGTTGTGTTAAGTCGCAGTTCGTACTATGAACTGAATGTTGTATTTCCTCCGGACGTATCGTAAACCTAAATATTCATGTATTTTACTGGTTTTTTTTTTTGCAAACTAAGGTGTCTCTGCTATACATCTCGCTAGTTTATTTGAAACCGCTATAAGATTTCAACATTAGACTTGCTCGCAGTGCCCCAAAGTTGGATCCCATAGGTCCAGATCGGTTTTAGAATTATTGAGTATACCAGCAGCTTATTAGATAAGTTTTATCTCTCTTGAACTTTATCTCAAGTTGCCATCTCTTCTGACTTAAATGAACTTTCCACGTTACTCACGGTCGAAGTGTAGATCGAGATACCTCACACTCTGTTTGCTGAATTACAACGCCATAAACGTGGACCTGTTGGCAGTCAGTTCTCATCGTGAATTCATGTGAATTTTTCTGTGTATTTTATTGGATAAAGATTTAATTTGTTTTATATTTATCAGTTATATCTTTTGAAACTGATAATTTTAAATTGTATAACCTAAAATTTGTTTTTAAATTTTTTAATAAATTTTATTATTTACTAAGTAAATCTATTTTAACTTTAAAAAGATATACGTTTGGTATACTTATAATTTATTTCTGTATTTGGTCGAATATACAAAGTATAAAATTAATATCTTTTATTTTACATTTACGAAAGGCATACGTAAATTTATGTATACCTGTTAATATTCAGTCTTGTTATTTAATAAAACAGAATGTATAATATAATGTTTACAAATATAATATTCAATATTGTATATTCTATGTATAACGTCGAAGGGGAAGAATTTCACCGCAGACTTCTACCATTTCTACCGTATGTAACTTACTGTCCTTAATGGTAGTCAACTTTCCTCTTGGGACATCTTTTTTCCTTACAATATTGATCCTTTTAGGCGATTATAGACAGATCTTTCGGCTCTTAAAAAGCATTCCATGCCACACATACTAGAGAAAGTGAGAAATAAAATCGTCTTCGTTTATCTGAATAAACTGCTTATGTCGGTGCACAAAGTCCATTGAAATTTAGTTGATATTCAGGTGTACAAACCACCCTCCCCCTTTAACAGAGACGTGCTGTAAAATTAACATGTTTACGTTCAGAAAAACAAATTTTTAGAGTTGTAACTTAATGCATTACAGCTATGTATAAAGATGCATCCTTTCATTAGGAAACAAGGTATTGTATGTATTTATTTATCTTCAACTCCAGTAGAAGTAAATAAATATGAAATATTCTCACTGCAGTCTTAATCCATATTGTAGATAAATTTTTATTGAAATTTTAATCCTCATAGCTAACGTAAATATTAGCTATTACAGAGTTTCTTTACAAACTCGCGCGCTTCCATGCATATTTATATTACATGTTAAGTAGAAAATTTTCGATGTATCAACTTTTTTTTTGTTTAGTCTTAAAGAAAATTACAGGCTTACGAATTAAAACTAGATTACCAAAGGTTACTGGCATTTAAATTCTTTTTTTCTTATTTTGCTTTTGCATATTCATTTAAATGAATCAGTTTTATTAGATTTGTCTTAGTCAATATTTGCCGGCAGACTGCAGAGTTCAGAAATATTAGGATACTGCTCATCAGTAATGCAATTATAATTCAAGTAAAAACGAAGTTAAAAAAAAACAACAAAAAAAACGCAGGGTTGTACATTGTCCGATATGTGTTTGGAATGAACTGGCGACTGACTGCTTGATTCTCAAACGGTTCTAATTAGGTTTTGTTCAGGTGAAACAGAGAAAGTTTGCTCAGGAAATTAGTTGTAATTGTTAATTAATGCATTCACTTGTAATATATTTTGCAATAATTAAAGGACTAATGTTAGTAGATCATGATTTTTTATAATTCTTATATTTCTATGTACTCCTGATTACTCCTGTCCTTCCAGGCAACTACAACGAAAAAGCAGAATACAATTAAAATTTTATTTTATTTTTAAATGTGAACATTGTATTTCTTTGCCTTTTTTTTTTTATTGATTGTTTAGTGATTAGTCTTTAAATTTTTTTCCTTTAAGGATAAAAAATTATTTGTATTTTACCTGAGACTCTAAATCATAATTAAACCGTTCGTATAAACATCTGAACGGGCCGTAAAATATTTCGAAAACATTTTTCAATAAGTTTCTTAAACTTTTTTTGGGTTTTTGAATTAATTTCTATTTATTTTTCGTAAATATTTTCAAAAAAATCTTGAAAAGTTATTTTTAATCAGGTTGGGACTGGTTACTTGTGACTATTTTAATTCAAATGTAGCCTTCAATTTATAAATAAATTTCTTTTGTACCATGTGTTTTGCAAAGAAATTTATTATTTATACTGCATACATTTTATAATCGTAAATTTGATTGTTATTTACTGTCGTTTAGCATACGAGTACTTGATTAATAATCTGTTTTATAAAATAATTATTTACAAAATGAAAAGCATGTTATTATGTGTTTATGCATTAGCCATAAGGCTACATTTTAAAAATTCATTACTATGGTATTTTTAATATTAATATCATGTTGGATGCTGGATATTATTTAGGTACATAAATTGCAACCCTCTTGCTTATGTGTATTTTTTTTTTTTGTAGGAAGAAAATCTTTAATAAATTGATAATTGTTCTATTTTTTCAAACTAAATTAAATTATAGATTATATTAATAAAGAATCTCATAGTTTTTTATTTATTGTTGGGAAGTGATTTCTGTATTCTGCTTCTTTATTACATTAATTCTTCCAATTGTAAAATCAGTAAGTAATAGTAATTATATAAACTTCATGAACGAAATATTTTACAATATATATAAAGCTGAAAGTTTGTCTGTGAAAACCAACTTACCGATTGCTTTCAAATTCGCAATATATATTCGTGTCATCTCAGGGAAGGTTTTAAGATAGATCGATAGGTAGATCGAGGCACTAGCACTCTTTGGGGTAAAGTTGTAATTGAAGGTACTCATTAAAAAATATTACTCTTTTTACTTCATTGTTATATGTCTGTCACCATGGCAACAGAAATAAGTTGGGAAGTTTTCCTCGTTAAAGGTCCATGTACTTCAGTTACCTTAGTTACTAGTATGTCTTTTGTAATTTTTTTTCAGGTTTTTATAAAGCCTGAATACTTTAATTATTAATTATCACATTTTATTGTTATTTTCACAATCATGAGAGTAAGAACACTGCGGTGGTCCAGCGGGGATATATATATCATCATTATTAATAATATGAAAAAATTAAATCAATAAAGATATTAACAAACTGACTTTTTTTGTTACGTTTGGCGGTTTTGTGTATATATATATATATATACTATGCTTCCAACTGTCGAGAGGAGGTTATTATTTGCCGTTTGCGCATAGGGCACGCTAAACTTACTCATGGTCACCTAATGAATCAGACCGATGCAACCATTTGTGTTCGCTGCGATTGCCAACTAACGATATATCACATCCTTGTGAACTGCGTGAGTTATGCGGCATTGCTTCATAAATTTAAATTAGGAGCTAACATCCGAAATATTCTAGGAAACAATAGAATGATGTTATCGAAGAATATCTAGTTTCTTAAGGCTGTGCCTATTCGACTATTACTACTATTATTGTAATTTGTTTTTGTTTTTTTTAAATATTGTATTATGTTTGTTCCGGGCGATGATAATGCGAAAACGTTTTTAGCCAGGGGCCCGCTGAACCCCCAACGCGTTCATTATCTTCATGGATGTGAGAAACGTTTGCATTTATATACTCGTTCAACCTCCAGGCGCTGATATTTAGTTGTGTATGTGAAAAATTTGATGAAGATCGGTTAAGTCATCTTGAGTTACACTCAATTTAAGGTCGAAAAAAATTGAGCGGGGCAAGTTAAAAGCGTGGTTTGTTATTATGCTGCAATTTAGAATGTTAACATTTCTCTGTTGACGCTTTTTCAATTTTTTTTTTATTTTCGTTAGAAGTTATATAATCAATCACTGTTTGAAATCAATTTTATCTGTTACTTTGTACATATAGAAATAAAATTAAACGAAATTTAAAAAAAAAAAATAGGTTAGATTTATTTTATCCTTGTCGGATAAATTAAGGATGTCTTTAATACATTAATTGCAAAAAAAATAAAAAAGTGAGGTAAACTTGAGTTATATAAAATGAGCTATGCTTTTAACAGTAATTTAAATAAAATAGCAGAAAAAATAAAAAAAAGAAATATCACTGAGAAGTAGTTGAAGAAACGTTACAAAACAAAAATAAACATTTAAACTAAATATACGTTTTGACTTTACAATCATCTTTAATAATTAGAAAGAAATTAAATAGAATAAATCAAATCAATAGAAGTTAATAATTCTTCTTTTGTTGTACTTGACAGTTTTGTATATATACTCATGCAAGTGTATGTGTGTGTGTGTGTATATATATATATATATATATATATAAATATATAATATAATCAGGTAATATAAGGCGGGGCTTCCTTGACCACCGACGTGTTCGTTATCTTCATGGCTGAGAAACCTTCGCATTTATATAGTTGTCAACCTCCAGGCGTTGATCTCTTTCCTCTTGGGTATCTTGTTCTCGTGAAACACGGCTACGCTTAACGGCACTTGATTAACGTCCTAGATTAGATTACTTCTTAGAGGGTACAGTGAATAAGATTGAAAAAATGACATGGAAGGAAGAAAAAGAAAAATGAAAGGGGACGTTATGTACAAAAAAAAGGAGTAGAGGAAATTCCCGAAGAAAGAAATATTCAGACTTTACAAATACTTGAAGAAAAATAAATTACATAAGAGAATAATAGTAACTGTAGGAGTGTGAATATTAAATATTTTATATATATTTATTAAAGAAATATAAATTAGCCATTTTACTTCATTATATTTTTGTTGCCATGGTAACAGAAATATAATGGAGTAAAAGAATTAATTTTTCTTTCTTTATTGAATATCTTTAATTCACAACTTAACCCCCAAGGGGGCTTAATCTATGACTTAAAATGTTCCCTGGGATAACACAAAATTATCCTGAAAATCTGAAAGCAATCGGTCGTTTAGTTTTCGCGTGATACTATTGGAAACAACCAGACAGACAAACTTTTGCATTTATACGTAAGATATTTATATTTTTAATTTATTCTTCCACCTCCTGATACACATGCAGTGGGTTCGTTAATCCTTTAAGAAAGAAAGTTAAACCTGCCATCAGGTGGCTGTT
This sequence comes from Lycorma delicatula, assembly GCF_047948215.1. Taxonomy (NCBI): domain Eukaryota; kingdom Metazoa; phylum Arthropoda; class Insecta; order Hemiptera; family Fulgoridae; genus Lycorma; species Lycorma delicatula. The sequence continues at coordinate 179,286,392 of NC_134456.1, read as the reverse complement.
TAATTCCTGAAAATGTTTGTTACTGTATATGCTCTGCTGATCAAAAGTAAAATTTTCTACAGATTTTCTTCTCTAAGTTTCCCCTGCGCATAAATTCTCGTTTCTCATCATTCACTTCTTTTTCATATCTATAATTTTACTTTCTTTCCGATTTAGAGGATATATCGTTATAAATGCGATTATGCTAGGTTCTCAATGATGAAAATGTCACGTGTATAACCATTGGTGTTATCTACTAAGGGGTGTAAACTGACTGGGGAATGTTTTCTTATCTAGTGGATAAATGATAAACGATAAACCTAAAGGCTCAGTTATCTAATAGGTAAAGCTGAGCCTTTTAAAATGCAAAAATTTTTTACTGCAGATGATAATTATTTTAAAGGTTAAAGTGGGGATCTGGTTGTAGTTGTTACGCTTCTTTTACACTTTGCTTCTGTTTTTATTTCCAACAGTTAACGTTTTACTAAGAATAAGTAACTTTTTTCATTTAATTTTAATTATTACTTAATTTTCCAAATTGTGATCTTTATAAAATTCTCTTTTTAATCTTTTAACAAGTTCTCGGGAGTAAAAATAAATGTATTAAAATTAGTACATTAAATTAATTTGTTTTAAATATGCACTAGAAATCTTGAGCTCTTCGGAATGTATGAATTAATTTAATTAGTATATTCTGAACCGTCTGAAACAAGAGGAAAAATCTCAATTTAAAAAAATTTATTATGTTGATAAACATAATAGACCACTGTTTAATAAAATTATTTCTTCGTTCTTTATCCGCCTTGCAATGATGACCTACCTTTCATCAAGTGTGTCTACCAAATTTCAAGTTTCTAACAAACAGTTAATGCTCTTTATGAGAGGGGGGGCCTACATCGTAGTCGGATAAACAGAAACAGTAATTTTAAGACAATATTAAAAATACAGATATGAAAATGTTCATTTACTGGAATTCTATTACGTGTTCGGTGCTCGTTTTTATTATAATCAATTTTTCTTAGTATTTAAATATATCTGAGGTTCAATTCTTAATTTGAAAGTGAAAATAAGTCATTCTTTATCCGTAATAGAAATATTATTTCGGACATACAAATCCGCTTAGATTTAATTCCACATACTAGATGCTTTAAAAAAAATGTATTCCTGACTTAACACCGGATGACTTGTAAACCGGATGAAAAACTTAAATTATAAATTTGTTTAATTCTTTTTAATTTTTTTGTTTCAATGCCCATTTTTCCAATTTTCTGGAGTTACATGTGAGCGATCTTCAAGGCCGAATGTTCCTCTTGTCGCGTTAATCTTATAGAGGAATAATTATATGAACATTGTTGTTCCCCTGTTTATTTCACCTAAATCTCAGAATTAAAAATAAATTTATATATTAATAATTAATTACACAATTTAAATGAAAAATATTTGAATAGCTATTTTTATTTTCTAATGACAATTCTTAAATAATTTTTACGTTTATTTCTTTAATGGGCTGTAAATTATTAAAACATCACTGAAGAAGTAGTAAATTATTGTTTAAAAGATGAAAGCTTTTTTGTAAATATTTAAGAACTAATGAAAAAATAATATCTCATCGTTGAAATCGTTGGAACATTTAAAAAGAAACGGCTAGAAAAATACTTTTCTCATCTTAAAAGCATTGTTAAGCGTTGCTGTTGTTGGCGGCAAAATTGTTCCTCTATCAAAACAAGTGGAGAAACTTGGAAATCAAAACGTAGTGGTGTGAGGATGAGGTATAGAAGACGACATCTGGATTGTGTATGGTTGGATTGGGGGGGGGGGTGTTGAAATCATCCCCAATATCCGGCAATCACACCCCCAGCTGCTTCTTCGCGCGGAAAAGTTTCTCCTCAAATTGCAGTTTGGGGACCGAGCGTGACAAACCAGATATACAAGTAACAAAAGAATAGAATGAGGTGAGAAGAATTTCTCTTATCATTTTGTCTGTCTGTTGTGGTCACTTCCTACTAAAATATAAATACCGCTTTTCTTAGAAAAACCTATTTTTCGTTTTTATATCAAATCAAAAGAAAGTTACCTCTGTAGTCTTTTCCTGAACTGTAGGTTCTGTTACTGTTCTTTCTTTTTTCAAATAACGATAATTTTATTATTTCACCTAATTATAACTCGTAATGATTAATTTCCTTAATAATATTAATAATAATAATCGAGTTTATTGAAACCATATAAAATCAATTTTAACTGTTCTTGAATGCTGTCTGCTTTTTAGTCGATCGTGTATTAATTATTAGGTTTGAAACTTATCATCGATTGTATTTTTGAGCGATTGAAATTCTTTTTATTTTCTGTAATATTATAATTTTTTTTTTGTTTGTTAGTATGAAAATATAAATTTTAATTTTAGTTCAATTTTCTTAGCGTATGGCACCGTTGGTATTATACAATTTATATAAATATAAAAAAGAGTATCTACATATCAACAATTGAGAGTATTGACTATCCAAGCGCTGTCCTATTATTCCCCCATCTTCAGGGATTACTGATTAATTACGAATTTTATAGTTGTGCATATACATTTTTATAAATGGGAATTAAAATGAAAATAAGATTTAAAATTATTGTGTTCGTAATAATATTATTATAACAGCTGTAAACATCTTACTGACAAGACTTTTTTTTTAACGTTGACTTATTTTAACTGTTGACAATCATCTGTTATTAACATAATTTTAATCTTATTTTCATTTTAATTCCCATTTATAAAAAATTATATGCACAACTATTGAATTCAGAATTAATCAGTAATCCCTGATGATGGAGGAATAATCCGAAAGCGCTTGGATAGTCAATACTCAAAATTTTTGCTAAGTGGATACTCTTTTTTTATATAAAAAATATAAATTTGTTGATCATATAATTTCTTTTCGGATTTTTTTTATATTTCGAGGGTCATTGATTTTCACTACCTTTCTTCTTTATGCTCTGTTTTGGATTTCCATACAACAATAAAAATTAATTTGGAATGTTTAATTAATTTTAGTTATTGGAGATCTCATTATCGGAAGTGTATTTCACAAGAATGTTTGAAAATTCCTGCGAAGTCTATATTTTCTTATATTTAATGAAGAAATGACTTTTTCTTTTTGGTTATGTTTAGATTTTTTTGAGTAACCGTATTCAATGATTAATAAAATATTAGCCTCAAATTACTTTACTTTAAGAATTACAATAAAGAAAAAAATAATTTAAAACGTAAAAAAAAATAGGAGTATCCTTTTGAATGTTTATTATGCTTTTTTGAATGTTTTCTGAAATATTGGGTAGATCTATCTCTGTAGAGCTGTTTTTCTAAAAGAAATAAATGTTTTCTGCTCAAAAACGTGCCATAATATTGTATTTATATTAAATTACTGAAAATCCTACCAACGATTGTTTAAAATTAAAAAAATTATTATGTAAACACCGATATACGTTCTAGAAATAGCGTATTTATCAAAATATTGGTTCTCCTTTATCATTAATTTCATACGTTTTGTACACCAAATTGAATGTTCGTGATTAACCTAAAGTTTAAAAAAAAAAACAAAAAAACTATAGTTTGGTGTGAACTATATAAGAAATTTTTATACCAATTTCTGTTAAAGAATATTCAATTAATGTGGCGTTCATGAAAAAAGTAAAAATTCGTTTTTATATATTATACAATTTAAGATTATTACTCATCTATACCTATTTGATGTGTATCTCAATTGAAATATTTTTTTGTTAATTATAAATAAATTTATATATGATAATAGAATTTCTTTTTTGTTAAAATCTAATTTAATTTTAAATTAATCAGTTTTAATTTAACTAGAATGTAACGAAACGGAGATAAGCGATCTTCATGATTGTTTGCTTCATGAAGCAAACATTTGCTTAGTACAAAAAAGTTATTCATTTTGATTGCGCAAACATCAGGTGTTATATGCTACTGCATATAACACCGCACTGGTACTACCAGTGCGGTGGCACTCAGTCAGGGTTAAAAGAAATTTGAAGAGACTGGTTAGTACTCATAGGAGGCTGTTGCTGGGGGTTGTTTCAGCTTACAGGACGGTCTCCTATGAGGCGTTGTGCGTGTTGTCTGGGGTGCCACCAATAGACTTAATGGCCCTAAATAGAATCGAGAGGGCGCAAGGCCTCGAAGCAAATGAAGCAAAAGATAAACTTAGACATAGATGGCAAAATAGATGGCAGGAGGATGGACCAGCCAGACGCACGAAGGAGCTGATTCCAGATCTTACACTATGGTTAGACAGGGAACATGGTGAGTTAAATTATCATATCACGCAGTTTTTTACAGGTCATGGAAATTTCAATGAGTACCTCCATCGTGTTGGAAGAAGGCCAGGTCCAGAATGTATGTACTGTGAGAGAATTGACAATGCAGAACACACATTTTTCTGCTGCGAGAGGTGGGCAATTAAAAGGAGGAACTGTGGCATAATAGGTATGAGCCCAGCAGAGGTCCTAGAGCACATGTTGAGGAGCGAAATAAACTGGAAGAAGGTTACGGAATTTATAGTAGCAGTATTAACAGAGAAGGATATAGATGAAAGGCGACTAGGTTACTAGTGTAGAATAGGGTAGGGTGGACAGCCTCAGTGGTGAGAGACGGCACGCTGAGGTGTGTCGTTCTCAATAATCCACTGAGGACTCCAAGGGTTTAGATAGGTTCCGATGAAGAAGAAGTGTAAGAAAAGACCCGGTGCCACGGGTAGTCGTGGGTATGTCGTGGTTTCCAAATGGGCAAACAGAAAATCACTCAAAAGAGCTGACACCGGCGAGCCGACCTGCCATGCCGGACGTTCAGCCGGTAGGCGGAGAGGCTCGTTAGAGTTTACCAGACACTCCCCTGGGTGGCGCAATACCAACCAGTCGGACCGGCCCGGGGGAGTAGAGTGAAAAAAAAAAAAAAAAAAAAAAAAAAACATCAGGTATTTGATACCTTGCAACATATTTTTCTTACATCTCTAGAATTCAGTTTTATAAATACATTGTTGATGAAAATAGATTTAAATTTCCAAGTTACAGTAATTCATTACAAATAATTTTTAATATATTAATAAAATTAATTATTTAAAACCAATGATTTTAAATTAAATCACTGAAACTGCCTTAAAAAAAATATAATGTACAGTTAGTACAAAAAAAAAAGAAAAAGAGGCCGGCCATCGTCATAAATTAAATTAAGTCATGCTTTGAATATTGATTTTATAGCATTAAAAATATCTACATGTTATGAATAGTTTCAAAGTTTATTTTCTCGTCTTTTGAATTTTAATAGGTATTTGCCCATTAGAATAAAAAATAAATATTAAATAGCTTTAAAAAAATAATTTAATGTTTTTGAAGCATAGCCATTTCCGCTGAAGTCTGGAAAATCCTGCTAACCGTTGTATTGTTTTCTACTTCACTATTGCTTTTATCATTATTGTTATTATTACTAAAATAATTTATTTACATTTTCGGCAGATGTGTTCACTTAATTTAGTAAAGATCGCCTACTGGTGTTATATAGTTTATACGTAGGGGGTTCTTTCTTTAAATATCCTACTTGTTATAGGTTTTACAAAACAGTTAATTACTTTTCTGTTGATTAGAAAAAAGAACTCGTAAATAACTAAAATAAGAGTAAAAATAATCTTTTCTTTAAACTGGGAAGCTTAAATATAAATTTTATGCAAATGTCAAAAAGATTCAGCCGATAGGTCCCCCAGTTTTAATTTTTTGTGATTTGTTTCAATTATTTTTAATAATAATAAAAAAGAAGTTATCTTTGATTTGACAAACAGCTTGATAAACAAAATAACAGGAATATATTTATTTTTTATTTTTTTTAGAGTTAAAAAAGAATGTAGCAGAGAAGAAGCTTGAATTGAAACAAGATAAGAAAGCAAACGTGGATATATTTCACATTTTGTGGTTATGTTAGTGGACTACAGTGTAGAATGAAAACAAAACAGAGGGAGTCTGTGCTTACCGGGGTTAGGGGTAAACTTTTATATCTCATTTGTTCGGATTCTGGTGTGTGGCGGTGCTGCTTGATTTGTTTGCTAGGAAAGTTGCTCCAGGGAAAAATGAACTAACATATCTTTTAGACGGAAAACAAAAGTCTTGTCGTTGAGGTCGAAATCGAATGTTATAATTCAAAATATTTTTCGTTTTCTATATACTTATAACTCATGCCTTATGATAGATTGATTTCATTTCTTTTCAATACTTTCTTCTTTTACATTTTTTTCCCCCTATTTTATTATTCCACATTTTTTTTTATTTATTTTTTTATACGTTGTTTCTGTTTGTTAAACTCATTTGTATAACACAATATGTATGAAGCACGAACTTTAATTTTTCTTTTGTCTGAATTGGGAAATATTAAATAATTAAATACATATTTTTTTATAATGTATAGATTTCTATTAATTATGATAATTTATGAACACTATAAATTCTCTTGCTCTTACACATGAACGCGCGGACACTGTACACACTCCAGTAGCTACTGCATTTACAAGTTTTATAAATTTAGTATAATTAAATTGTGATACTCTTCATTAACAAGCTATTCAGTGACTAACCCCTTTTATAGCAATTTAATTATTAATTTCCTGTAACTGTAATATTGTTATCAAAATTGTAGACACGTTTGTTAAGTTCTATAGCCTGTATGCAAATGCTGAAGAAAGTATTTCTAACTATAACGAAATTTGTTAAACCTGAAATTTGTAAACTTTTCTATAACGTAATTAATAACACATTAGCATTTATATATAAATTTGTTTTCTAAAATACTGTAGTTTAACTCTTTGGCACTTATTTAATTAAAATCAATTTTTATGATGATTGGATGAACTATGAAAATATCATGAGATAATATATTTATTGAGAACCGAATCCCGGGGCCAGTTGTTTTATAGTAATATAAATTTCTTAGGTTTTTATGTAAATAGAATGTTATTTTTTGAAATCCTCCTAATTGAAGGATAATTCCTTGTAGGTAGTAAAAGAAAATATTATTGTTGCGAGTTTATCCGTAACACCTAATTTACGAATAGTTGCTGTTGAATGTGGAACTCGTAAATATTAGTTATTAAGATATTTTTTTGTTGTAAAAGACCCATAAAATTGTTTTTTTTTTTTAAACAATTTTAAATAATTTTGAAATTTTTTCATTGAATTATTTTTACTTTCTCACCCCTATATTTCCCAACTTACGCCTTCTAGAAACCAAAAAATACTAAAATCATAGGTAAAAAATCATATGTGGACTCCTCAAGACATCCTTGTACGCCTATTAAATTACATACACACATTATTTTTAAATGAAAAGTACGTAAAATTTTATTTCATTACTAACTTCTGATATGTTTTCATAATTTTGTTTATTGTTATTATGAATTATTATTTATCGTAAAAATTTTTACAATCAGAAGTTAATAATTATTAACAAATCAATATATTTAAATTAAAAAAAATTAAAATTAAAAAAAGGAGATGAAGTCTGAATTGAACCGATATGCCTTCCCGTTATAACATCCAAATATTTCATTAATTAAAATTACATCTGGCTCTAACAACTGTGGACCCAACGAAAATAAGTGCCACTTATGATATATCGTTGAAAAGCTCTCAATGAGGGCCTCCTACCATATTAAACAAAAAGTCCAAAATTTAAATATTTTGAATTTTGGGCTTTTTTGGATACTTTTTGTTCAGTCGATTTCAGTAAAAAATGGAGCTGCACTGCTAGATTTTACAACATTCATAAATCCAAAATTTATTTATTTCCAAAAAAATAAATAAAAACAAAAACCAACAAAACAAATAAAATTAGGTGAAGTCTTGATTCGAACCGGTGGCCTTCCCTTTAAGATCCGAATATTTCATAATTAAAATTTTAATTTTAATTTCGATTCCAACCAAAAGAGAGGTGCACAAGTAGATGTGCACCTAAATCCAAAATTTCAACTTCCTACGGCTAATCGTTTTTGAGTTATGCGAGATATATCCGTGTACGTACGGACATCGCGCTGAAACTAGTAAAAATGGATTCAGGGATGGTCAAAATGGATATTTCCGTTGAAATCCGAAATTTTTCGCGACACATTTCTTTTACTTCGTATAAGGAAGTAGAAAATTATATGATTGTGTGTCTTTGATTTTATGTAGATTTAATTTTCAGAAACTTCAATAATAAAATTTAGTGTGATATTTTGCATTAGAAAAAAATATTGTATTATATTTTTGAAAATGTCGGATGTTTTATATATCGTAGTTACTAGTATTATTTTTTTAAAAGCTATAACTAGTTTTATTATTATTATTAAAACAATTCGATAACTGTGCATGTTAAATTACACGTTTTTTATGAGAGGTACATTGCAGAGAGTATAGTTTTATTTTAATTTTATGTAATTAAAATTCATAAAAAATTGTTCAAAAAAAATAACTTATCTTTGTATTTTGTTTACTTTTAACTCAGATTCTGTTATTAACGTATTATAAAAATCCAGATAAAACAAACTGCTATACTGATCTCCTAAAGAAGCTTATATAAGTTTCAGCAAAGCTTGAAATCACAAATAATGTTTGGAGCACTACATGAAGGCGAGTAAAAGAGAAAATACTTAAAGAATTTTTAAACGGACCATATAGAAACAAACAGCAAATTAACATTTGTATAGAAAACCCATCACTTTAATAGTTTCAACAAAAAAAAGAAATAAAATAGCAAAACGTCTTTCCCGGCTGTAGGAATAGAATTAATCATAAAAAAAATAAACTCGTGTCCTGAATCGTTAAATTATCTCAATAATTAGTTTTTTTCGTCACATCTCACTCGTAATAACGGCACTGCTGCGTGCTAATTTAGTTTTGGTCCTGAAGCCGACATAATTTATATACGCTAGAAAGTGAGGATTGTTGTATAACTGCCCAGCAGTTCATGAAAAATCCATTCGTTAATCTGAAGTTACAATTATTTCTTGACACTGTCAACTCTAATAGCAATACAGTATCTTTCATGTTCCGCATCTAATTGTTTACTGTAGCTGACTGCCGGACGGGATGATGTTAAATTGGTCTGAAGCGTTTGAAATTCATGTGTATTTTTGTAAATCATCAGAAAAATAGACTCATTTAAAACTTCTTTGAAAATATTACTTTTTCATAAAATTACTTATAAAAATTTGATATTTATAAAGTTTTCAATGTTTTTTTTTTTTTTTATTTCAGCCTATTAACCCATTCTTTCTCTAATATTTTTTTTTCTTAAAAATTCAGAAAGTTATTTGAAAGTCGAAAAATAGTTTACATCGCAGTAGTAAACGGTATTTTTTCTTTAAAATGTATTTTATTTATAAACCCATAATATTATCTTTGATTATTTTTTATAGCAAAATCCATTTAAAAAATGCATTAAAAAATTTATATTACTTATCTTTGTAATCTTTTACAGGTTTAACCAATCTATCTTGAATATAAGTTTTTAATTATCTTTTGATCACAGAATAAATAAGTAATACATTTATTTTTAAATCATAGTAAGATCAGAATTATATCTTTTACTTTAATACTGGCGGGTAGAGTCTTATCCAAATATCATTCATTTTTAGCAATATTTTTGCCAGCTTTTATTTTATTTAGTTCGGGTTTGACCAGTTTTTATTTAACATTTTCATACTGTAATTTTCTCGTTACTATGATTATCTTTGATTTATTTTTTTATTAGAATTAAATTATAATAAGTAAAGAAGCGCTATGTTTGATAGTATTTTGAATTTTATTTGTTTAAATTTTGTTTTGAATAACTTATTTTATACTATATTGGATAGTAAAAAAGTTATCCAAGTTTTAATTAAGTGTAACTTAAATGTACTAATACAGTCTTATGTATTTTGATAATAATGTTTCTCGGTACTTTTACTTACTGAAGTGTACAGTAATTAAGTCTGCTTTTCTCTCAAGAGTTCAGTTTGATGAAAATGTTCGATTTGAATCGATGAAAAGTTGCTCGATATCTGTGGTGAAAGTGAAGTAAAGTAACACGTAAGGTTAGTGCGTAGTTTCTATTACGTCTATTTGAAGCCTCCTTGAAATTTGGTTCACTTTACGTACTAGAACCCTATCTCACACCATTTCCATCTTTTACTTACTCCCGCTCCTTCATTCATTTTCTATCCTAGTTTCTTCATTGCTGAATATATTAATAAAGTTCAAATGAGTTAGTCCCTGCCGAAACAGTTTGTGCAATTCTACAGAACGATGTGCAGCCTTAGAATTGTTTGATTGTGTTGAAAGTTTGAAACTTGAAGTGTAAGTTCAAACTGGTATGTGTGTGCGTGTATACCTCCTCATTATTTGAGTTACGGTTTTTAGATTAATTTTAGAAAAAACTTTTTGTTATATCTAGAACTAAAAAATTAATAATTTGTCGTACGTGTTATTTTTAAAGGTAATTTTTATACTTATCCTGGTGAGGTTTTCTAAAATAAAAAGGTTGTAACTGTTGTACTATATTAACCAACAGTATAAAATAAAGGAGCTAGGATAGGTTAAATTACATATCGGTAAGATGGCAACTTTTTACCATTAATTTCACTTTATAATTTGTTCGTTATCTTATAATTTTTCTACGTATCTTAGATTAATTTCTTTGTATAATTTTGTTTTTACAAGGTTACGTCTTGCTTTCAACCTTGTAACTTGATCATTTGTATTTTATATTGTCTTTATTAGCTTAACATTATTCATCGTTTTCCGGATGGATAGTAATAATCAGAGTTTTTATCCTGCTTAGCCTCCGGGAATCACAATCAAGTATTACTTCAGAGGATGATATGTATGAGTGTAAGTGAAGTGTAGTCTTGTACCGTTTCAGGTCGACGACCATTTCTGAGATGTTTGGTTAATTGAAACCCAACCACCAAAGAACACCGGTATCCATGATCTAGTTTCAAATTCTTATAAAAGTCTTTACTAAGAATTTACAAAAAAATACTTAGTAAAAATCTTTTTAAGAAAAAAGCCTTTACTAGGATTTGAACTCTCGACTTCGAAATCAGCTGATTTGCGAAGACGCTTTCACCACTAGACCAACCTGGTGGGTTAATCAGTTGAGTTACGGAAAATCAATTAAACGTTTTTACCTTATTTTATAAACGCAAAATGGTGTTGATAATTATGCAGTATATTAAACTTTAATTATGAAGGGATTTAATTTTATGGCTACATTTTTTCCTTTTAAATATTATTTAGATCTAGGATGGCGACAGTGAAAACAGTTATTTTCTCTGCTGCCAAAAATAAAATATTTTCTCAATAAATAAACAGAAAATTTATAAAATCCATAAATCAGGCATTACAATACTGTAATCAAACCTGAAGGCCTGTACGCATCACAATGCATCTTAAATTTGAAATCAGGTAAAATAAACGCAGTAGAAAAAAAGAAGGAAAAATTTAGAGAAAAGTCCTACGACCAAAAAAAGTAGGTGAAAACGAATACAAATTCAAAAGTAATAAAGATCTTTACAAATACCGGACGATTCAAAAAGGACTTCACAACTGAAAAGTATAAAAATTTATTGAGATAACTTACAGATTCGGTTTAGATCTCATTTCATAGAAAAACAAATTAGGTTTTTTACTCAACATTCACTTTGATTCGATATGGCTTTCCTTTTTAATGCGACATTTATCCCACTTGAAGTCGATATCATTCCAAATTATAGCCAGCAAGTCGGGAGTTACCTTTGCAGCTGCACATTAATTCTAAGATCAGCTAGCAGGTAAAGGTGGTACATTAACCCGATATTTAATGAAACCTTACGAGAAAAAATCTAGCGGGTTCAAGAGAAGAACAAGATGTCTCAACAAAGATCGGTGCCAAGAGTAAATTGTGTGCCTATTAGGTGCCTAAATATCTTGAATATAGTTATTGTAAGTGTGCGCGCGCGCGTTTATGTGTTTAAACAGAGATTCAAACAACATTTTAATAAGTATAGCAGAATTAATTACTCTCTGAAACTTTTTTATGTAAAATATCTAGCCAATGAAAATAATCTCTTTTACATCACATTTTTAATGGGGAGGTGGTTTTGTAAAAATAAATTTCAAATGTGTTTAGGGGTTAAATAAAGTTTAAGTAGTTGGATGTCAATTAACTATACTTCTCAGGAATGGTCAACCTGAGACTGTACAAGACTACACTTCATTTACATTCATACATATCACCCTCATTCATTTTCAGAAGTAATACCGTGCGGTGATTCCGGAACCATAACAGAATAGAAAGAATGGGTTAAATAAAGTTTCATATTAAATATCTTTACAAAATAAGATTGTTCATCAAATTATTTACTTTCATCGTTAAAGTAGTTACTGAATCTTTTTTCTATTGTATCAAAGTGAATTGTACTATATCAACTAATTGTACACATCTCTGTACAATAAATTCGGTTTAAAAAAAAAAAAATATTTTTTTATTACTTTTATTTTATTTAAATATTGCTTAGCAGTAGAAAAAAAATTAACAGTTTCTGTTTTTATTCCAAACACCTTATACATTATTTATAAAAAAATATGAAATTACCACTTATTTGCTACTTAGTTTTTTCTTTGTTAAGCGCTTTCGTAGATTTGTGCTTCGTCGGAACACATGCGAATAGAAATATCGGATTGAAAACATATTTGAAAATTAAAATGTAAGGAGGGGTCGTTTACAATTTCAGTTAGTGATTTAAACTAGTTTTTTTTTTGTTTAACTTCCGGGACCACCGTTAGGTATTGTTTAAGATGATGAGATGAATGATTTTTAGTGTGTGCAAATTCTATGCCTGACCGGGATTCAAACCCGGGACCTCCGGATGAAAGGCCGAGACGCTACCACGCATTCGGAGGCCGGCATTTAAACTATTTTATGTATTAGAAAACGTACCTCTCAACAGTTTAATCTTTTATGTATTATTTAATTTAATATTTATTATTTAATTAAAAAAAACACAGTTCTGACGAAGCAGAAATCTGTACGAAATGTTTAAGTAAAATGAATAGAGAAACCAAATTAAGCCTTAAATAAATTGTAATTTATTTTATAATTATATTCTGTCGTAGAATGAAATTTGTTAGACTACTTATTAATATTATATACACACACACACACACGCACACATTTTATATATATATATATATATATATATGTTTGTTTATTTAACGTATTGTAATTATTTTCTATTTATTTTATTTCACATTGAACGAGTAAAATTAACAAATTTCCATTACCTCTATGTTTTGTTTTACGTATTATATACTCTTATATTAATAATAATTTCCACCTTGTATCAGTATTGTTTTCAAACTCATGAAATATGATATATCTCTTATTAAATTTCACTTGTTAGATTCAATGAACGAACAGAATTTCAGTTGAACTATCTGATCCTTGTTTAGAGGTTATTACATAACATCTGATCAATATTTGCCGATCGAGTTGTATGATAAAAGTATCAGTTGATGTTAAAAATTATGTACTAAAATATTAAAGCTAAAATTAAATAGAATTTAATTTTATTAATATTAGAATAAATTGAATTATTTCACACACTGATGTAATAAGAAAAGTCCTTTGATAAAAATAACAAAAATTTTAAAGTACATTTGGTACGTCTACCGGTCCAGCTAAGTGAATGAAATGTAGTAAGTTTCCATTACCATTACCCTGTGAAGACAAAACTTCTATCGACTTTATAATGGAAAAAAATTAATAATATAAGATGCTCTAATTTTTCGGAAATTGCATACAACTTAAAAATTAACCCTTCTCCCTACGAATGAAGTTTAAAATTATATTTATCCGTACGATTTTACCAATTCTCTTTACTAAAATATAAAAATGTATTTTCAAATTTGTTATAAATAAGTAAAAACAAACTCATTCCTGTGGTAAGTTATTTTGCTTTTTAAGTATCATAAATTGTAGTAAATACATATCCAATTATAACATTCGAAGATATTTTGAACACAAAATAATTATTTTAATACCCTTCAATGCCTTACAGAAATAAACAAAAAAATCTAATGTGCACATCACATGACTTCCTTGCATGCCTATTAAATTACATATACACATTTTTGCTCAACCTCATTTAAACTGATTCAATTTGAAAGTGAGATACGATTCTCCAATTCTTTAATAAAAGTGGACAGTTACACAATTGGTCAAATATTACTTTTTAACATCATATATTTATACAATTATTAATTCAACAATCTTACCCAAGTATTAGGTGAGAGTAAAATTCCTTTTATTACTGTTTAAATAAATGTAAGTCTTATATGTATCTAATACTATGTTTTTTAAACTATTATGATATAACCATAAAAAAATGAAAACAAAAACGAAACAGGAGGTTACTAATTTTTGTAGCGATATTTATTAAAAAGTAGACTGAAACAAAAGCATAAATAGAAATAATACGATTCTAATTTATACTTTTAATTAATAAAAAATAATCAAATGTTTCACCAGATCTGATGTGGACACCACATATATCCTTGTACGCCTATTAAATTACATGTATACATTTTAAAAGTACATAAAATTTTATTTCACTAATATCTTCTGATTTTTTCATAATTTTTTTTATTGTTATTATTGAATTATTATTTATTGTAATCTTTTTTTATAATCAGAAGGTAATAATTATTATTAAATCACTATATTTAAATTTAAAAAATTTAAATATAGTGATTTAATACTGTATACTGTATTACTTTAATACTGTATATCATTTTACGTGGAATCAATCGAATTACGTAAGACATCCCACGATATCAAAACCCGGCCAATGCAAGACGAAGAAGATAGCGAAAGTGAAAAAACTGTACCAAACCTAAATTCACCAACCATCCCTTTTTCCCTCAAACTTACAATTTTGACGCATTAGCACATGCGACTTCGTCCAGCGAAGGTAGTGCGTTGCATCCTCCAATAACTAGGGTCTCACCAGGCGCATTCGTGGTAAACCGATAGGCTCCGACAGGCCTTCAGTGGACGGACTGAAGGGGAATAGTGCCGAGAGGAAGACGCAAATACATTGTTAGTGTTTCAAGGATAGCCTAGTAATGATTTCAAATTGATATGCCAGAATCGGAACACAATCCACAACTTCGTCCACAAACAAAGTAAATATTTAACTCGCATTAAACAAGTAATTACCTGCCAGATAATATCAAAGACCCAGCAGTAAGAAGTTGTCTCTGCAGTTAATCGGAGGATATATAAGTATCCCCCGTTATCCTTGCGTTCCGTTTCAGAATTAATCGAGGTATAGGTAATTTTCAATCCTACGAGTAACACTTTCACTTTGTTCACTGGTGGGATTGATTGTGAACTCATTATTATCAAAGAAAGCGCTTTGATAAGTACCTGTAAAGCCTCTTTAACTTTTTTACATGGATCAGATCATGATTACAGAATAAAGAGGGTAAAGTAAAAAAATTAACATATCTTTATGTTTAGAATCAATATAGAATACTCACTCCCTGCGTACCAATTCAAAACGTTTAGCATTTTCCTAAACAGATAAAACTACGCAAATTTATTAGGTAAATTAAAAAAAAAAAGATTCTAAAGTAAAGGTTTTGAGTTCAGTTAATGCTTTGTCATGAGATTAATAGAAGTTTATTAAAATCAATTTTTTCTCATGAGACCGAAGGTAATATTTTTTAATTTTATTATGAAATGCTTTTTGCCGTATAAAAGTAATCCTTTCTTGCGTGAATAATTATAATCCACGTGTCCATTATCAATGTAATTATAATATTTGTTAATTTTTTCGAAAATATCAATTTGTTTACTCTGTTGATCGTTAAGTTTATAAATAAAAATAGAATTTGCTATAACAAACAGAATTTGCGATGTATATATCTATATTTGCGAAACCCGCATCAGTCTGCATCATATTGCAGTATTCATTTCCACTCCACGTATCAGATTTTTTCATGGATATAATACAGGTACAGACAAATATTTGATCTCTTCAACACTGCAGTTAATTTTAGCGGAAACTATAATTGATCAAGTCAGTGCTACATCGAGTTTATGTACTAAGTGTATTTATTGTACTTACTAGTAGTTGATCTTAAAAAAGGAATAGATTAATATTTCTTTATGTTTTGTGGTAGTCTTCTTATATTGGATTATTGTTTATATTTTTTTTTAAATTTGTTGCTTACAGTTAATTATTTTTCCACAAATTTTTATTTCTAATAAAGTTTTTCCGTTAATTTTTGAATGTTTTCTTTAGTAAAGCCCATCATTTTACTACAGGGTTTGTAAAGTATCCAATTTTCCATTCATCATCACCTTTTCTGGTCTTCCACACAAACCGTTTATCCAGTCAGGGTAAAAATTTATTCGAACAGCTTAAATTAAAGACCTCTCTCGCTAAAAATAGTTTTCCTACCAATTTACTTTAACTTTCAGACATTGCTTTTATTTCTAAACGTATAAGTTTTCACTTCTTTAATGCGAATTGTTGTTAATTGGGTATAAGCAGTTTAATTCGTTCGAAAATTTGAAATAATTATTTAATTACTGAAGTAATTAATCAGTGTTCCTACGGATATGAATTTTTATACGAATATATTACCCGGAAGGAAAGGAAATTTTGAAAAATGTTTCTTGAAGAAGTTCAATAACTACTTTCAATTTTTATTTTACTTCATAAATCCTTATTCTGTAAAACCGTTTCCTAAAAAGCATACGCTGAAGCTTTTTCTACAATTCTATATTTTATAATCTTTATGTTATTACTTTAATTTTTAATTGTTTCTGAGATACAACTTCAAGGGGAATAAATCTCAAAAATTATTAAATTAAAAAAAAGAAGTTTTTTTTAGGAATTAGATCAACTGTCAATTTGTACTTTATAATGTAAATTTTCTGTAGTGTAAGAATGAAATATATTCCGAAGAGGCAGTTTATTCGTATAGTATTTTCCTTTTACTTTTATGTAGAAAGTTTTAGAATAAGGGAGATCTGTGGTTTCCTTTTCCTTTCCGGGATACGATGTACCTCTTTTGTATTGTACTTTCTTCCTCTTTAGCTAACTTCAACGTATTCAATCTTACTTTTCCTTGGAAATTTACCAAGACAAAATTTCTTGTACATATAAGAAGGAAAATTTTTAACAGATTTGTAAATTATTAATTTTAATAGCAATAATAATAATAATTGTTGTTATACTGTATTCACATCTGATGTAATTTGAAATAATTTTATTTTCAAATAATTGGCTGTCCCCGATTTGAGCATTCTTGTGCGTAGATAATGGATAGTGTTTTGACAGGAATTAAACCGTAGATAGAACCCTTCAATAAACTTGTTTTTTTTTTTTTTAACAATTACAAATAACAATAATGTGTATTGAAATAATTTCAATCAACATCTTAAAATTTTAATTTTATTTTTTACCGATATAGTTGTTAATTTTTGTATATTAATAAGGACCTTATTTATTTATTTTGTATTTTCCATGTTTTTTTGGTTAAGATTTTGTCACGGTTTTCCTTGATCCTTTTGGCAAACGCTAGGATAATATCCGGTTAGCCGTTCGTTTGAACGCTACCTATTCCTGATAAATTATATTATTTATAATTATGTACCAATCTGAATAGAGTATAATTTATTAATTCCAATATATCTGATCTCCGTTGTGGAGTGGTAGCGCCTCTGCCTTTCATCCTGGAGATTCTGGATTCGAGTCCCGGTCAGGCGTAGCACATGCTACGTTGTACATTCTTTAACGTGCTACGAAAAACTAATTTCATTGTTGTCCATTGGCGCTTTTACCGGGTATCAGGCAGAATAAATTGGAGTATAAAGTAGTTGCTGCTGTTGGGGTTTCATTCCTCAATTCATTTAAAAACATTAAACACGTCTATTTAATGTTACGTAAAATAAAAAAATCAGTTTTTTTTTACATGCTGATAACGTATTCCAGACTTATATTTTGTAAGTATTGAATTTTTCACTCGTATAAAACATTTATTAAATATTTTTATTACATTTTATAAATTACTTCATTTATCTGTATTTCATTTCTTCATAGCAAATACATATGATTCACAACCCTAAGGAATTCTGATTGAAGTTTAAACATCGCTATAGGCCACAGAACTCGAAGGGAGAGCTACATACATGACTGATTTTATGAATGATTTTCTTTCGCGCATTACATCGAGCAGAAAATATTTAACCGCGTGGTATCCTGTCGCGATAACAGCGTCAATTTTTCGTTACAATGAATCTTCAGCGTGCAAATCATAAAAAAACGAAATTTTATTATAAGTGTGAGCATCCATTCGAATTAAAACAAAAATTATAGGAACATTTTATAATTTAAAATATTTTACTTTATTTTGGTCAATTTAGTTTTATTTTAAAAAAAACTATTTTCACAAAAAAGGGATAGAGTTTATCCCGGTGTAAAAATTGTTTAAATTCTTGCACAATATTAGATGTCGAAAAATTTATGTAATATGAAAAAAATATTTAATATTTCTTCGCACTGATTTTTAAAGTATAAAAATTATGAAAAAGTAATTAAGAAATAAAGTACTATGTAACTAATTCGTTACCAATAGTTTCCCGGCGTTTGCGTAGAACTTAAAATTTAGCCATTTTGCCAGTGGTAAAGCTCAAAATTATTAGTTATTTATTGATCTATTCTCTATTTAAAAATGGTTGGATTATTTGTTAAAGCACCAAAATTAAATGAAAATTGCCGCAAATTTATTCCTTTTCTACGCTCTTTTGGTTTAAGACATTTCAACAAAAAAAAAATACAGAAACAATTTCAAGTTGGTTGGTTGAATTTCTATATTTCAGTGGAAAGATTATAGCATAACCGGCAAACAGCGTCGCTAACAATAATATATCTTTTTCTCCATCGTGAGACTGATTATTACCTGATATTTCAGTGACATATGAAACTGACGATTTTAAAAAATGTCTGATTTTAAGAATATAAGATGGTTTTTTTCAAAAAGTGAGTAGTACATCACTTCGTAGTACGCATTGTAAATTTTCAATTTTAAGAAAGGAGGTTTCGTTATCGAATACCTTATATAAAAATGGCAGTTCCTTTATACATTACAACGCGCTATTGTTCGCATATTTTTGTACCCATTCCGACCGAACAACAATAAATAAAATAGAAGATTTCTGGTCGAGCTCATTAAGTCAAAATTGGAGAAAATATTGCAGCGGTTTTCTATTTAAGAATCCAATGCTTTAAGGTCAAAAATGGCCATTCAGAGTGTTGCATCTAGATTTCTGTTTAATTCATGTATGGTATCAATTAAGTAGGAGTTTACCAGTTTTGACCATATATTTTTTTGGCAAATTTTTGAGAACAATTTCTAACCGAACATTTTAATGGAGATATGCTCATGCACAGACGAAACTCATTTTGAATTGTCGAGTGCCAAACAAATTTTTCTCAACTAGGGTGGTAAGAATTCTAAATTAGGTCGTGATAGATTGCTACACAGCTAGAGAATGACAGTTTGGAGTGATTTTCCATTTCACGGTGTAATTTGCTTATATTTTTTTGAAGACCCTGACGGCATTACATTATAGTTACAAATTATATGAAAATACTGCTTGTTGTTCTTGAACCAGATTTCTGTCGTTGTAAAATTGATTGTCGGTTACTGTGGTTTCTATTTTTATTTTCTCCTCATAATGCGAAAAAGAAATTATAAATACATATGTTTTCTGATTAACCCAAAAAGCCAATCAGGAATAAAAACCTTATTTTTCGTTAAGAACCAGACGGACTCGATTACAGATTAAGACGTAACCGGAATATCGATTAGGTAAATATAAGTTTATCCTTTAACAAAAGACATTATCAATTTTACCACTTTTGTCTCATGTTCGCAATATAGAAAAACTTATCTTAATTCAATTACGGATTAATTTATTGTATTTTTTTATCATCAATGAAAAGATATCTAACTTGAAAGTAGATTGTATTCTGATCTATTTTATTGAATAACTACAGTTTTATATTTATATTCATAAACAAGACTTGTACACTATTTCTTAACGTTTTTATCGAACAATCCTAAAAATTGTATAAGTTTTGGCGTGGTAAATTGATAAATATTTTCTTTCAATTTTATTGCTAGTAATCTAAAAAAAAGGGACAGTCGGTGAACAAAATGCTACTTAACAAAAAGAGCTTGGATCAGCAGAATACTCTGATTGTAGTCAAAGAGGGTTGGTGGGGTTTAAGTGACCAAAATTTTTCTCTAGTAATACTTGAATGGCCGCGAAGTTAGAATGGGGTCGGTCATGCGTGATACTATCTATTCTCTCACTCTGCGTCTATTTCTCTTTTCGTTTGTTTGTCTTTAGTAAATAAAAAGACATCTTTAATTTTCCTCTCGACTTTATCTCTCTTTGGTCGTAGTCTCCCTACTGTTCTTTATCTACATGATATTGGATAAAAATCTACAAAATAATTTAAGTCATTCTATTTTAGAAAATTAAAATGAGATCGTCATTGTTAAAAGTATAACTAATAGAATTTATCGATGAATTTAAATTTAACTGAAAAATCGTCTAAATTTTTACTACTCGTAGTTTATGATTTACTATATCGTGTTAGAATTGTAGTAGAGTTTTTACGATCAAAAACTTATTTATGTGAATATATATATATATATATATATATATATATATATATATATATATGTATATATATATATATATATATATATATGTATAATAGGGTAATTAGAAAAGTGAATTCTTCAGCAAGCTAAATATACTGTCGCTCGTCAGCAAGTTAAACCCATCGAAATGTAAGTGATTACTGACATATTTGCTTTGTTCACCACATAGGGTTGTGTAATGAACGTACATTGAATTACGCTATGATTACTGCTACCTGTACATCAAATATTTTACGTGGATCACAGGCACAAATGCAGTTCTAAGACTGATTGCGTAAACAACAAATTAACGTAGCATTTTTTGCAGGAAGCTATAGATTGCTCATGGTGTCAACTTATAGGGTGTATATGTTTCTTTTTTTCTTAAGATCTGGATTTTTCCATTTTTACGCGATTATTCAAGGAGAAGGTTAATGTAACCATATGATCTCTGTTTTCTTTCTTTTTGTTTATGCCCCTGTTATACCAGAATGAATATACAATTTTTTTATATGATTATTAAATGAGTGATGCTATTTATTGCAATCATAATGAGTATATAAAGATTTGAAAAAATCAATATGGCAAACGATTTAAGTTTTTTTTTGAAAATAAAAATAAAATTAACTCAATGTGAAATATTACAGAATTTTGTAACTGTATATATATATATATATGTGTGTGTGTGTGTGTGTGTGTGTGTGTGTGTGTGTGTGTGTGTGTGTGTGTGTGTGTGTGTGTGTGTGTGTGTGTGTGTGTGTGTGTGTGTGTGTATGTGTGTGAATTAATCTTGAAAAGTTGTAGAGAATAATTTTAAAATTGATGATCAGTAATTATCGAATAAATATGAAAATTAATATAAGAGATTTTATTTTAGAAATAAATTGAGAGTACGACCAGAAATTAAATATATTAAATTCGGATTCAGAAGTCTTTCTGTGATGGATTAATCAAACCTTAGAAAGCTAAAAACAAAACACACCGAACTTTGTCATACATTTACATTACTATTTAAAAACAAAGGTGATGACTGCATTTGTTGTTATATTGGAACTACTTATGATTTTCATTTGGTCTTAGATTTATATTAATACCTCGATTCTAAACATCTGAAGAAACAACAAAAATAATTTATTTTTTTTAATGTTTTATTTTGGAATATCTTATGACATTTTTTTTATGAGAATAAAGTTTTTTTAAGTTTTTTCTGTGAACTTTTTGCAAACCAATATCTTATGACAGTTGTTATTTTCTTGTTAAAATTTGTAATTTTATTTTACAGTACATTTGGATTGGTGATATTGACAATGAGTATTCAACATCTGTGAATAAATATTTAGAACGTTTTGTAGAATAACAACATACCGCTTGGTGTTACTGTCGTCTGTGTTTTGAATTATTATTTTTATTGACTTCTTTAGAAGTATGAAAATCGCGATGGAGAGAGAACATATGAAAATCAAGTTGTATCTTGCGTAATGTTAGTTTCAAAAACACAAATTTTATAATTACCTATAATAAAAATAAATATTTATGCCTTATTTTAAATTAAGTCTCTGTTTTTTTATTAACGTTTGCTAGTCTTGGTGCGACTACATGAGTTTTTCAAAGCCCATTTTTTTGCTTCTGATTATTTCGATTTGGATTATTTATGAATTAGTGTAAATGATGGTACAGTTTTAAATGGAAAATGTTTAGAAATAAGATTTTTTTTAAAGTTTTAATATAGAATTTGGTGTGAAGTTTTATTACAGAATTTTAAAAGAATTTTACGGAATTTTAAGTTAAAAATTATTATCATCGCTAAGACCTTCATGACAAAAACACTTCTAATCATCAGTAATTATTGCGTATATCCATTTGACAATTATCTTGATTGCTCCTAAAATATTGAGGAAGAATTTGTTTTAAAAATTGTAAACCTGTCATAAATACGTATTGTATTTATGCTTCTTTATTAATTTGTATAATTACTTTTCTATTCTTTCCCATTATTAGAATTAGAAGGATATGAAGGAAAATTTTTAATTTGCATTTGTTGCAGTTTTTAATTTGCAGTTTGTAAAATGTCAAAATGTATTTCACATATTTTTTTTTGGAATGTGGAATCTAATTTTTTATTACTTTTAAGTTTCTTTCAAACGAAAGGAAGTTATAGACATGGTTGTAGTTACAGATAACGTGTTATACAGTCTTATTTGTTATTCTTATAGAATCCAAATTTTGTATTACTTTTTTAAACTGTGCCCATCAAGGTTCCCCCAAAAATATGTTACGAAATTCAAAATATCTGCTGAACAAGAGCAAGGGTGAGCATATACACAGACACGCGCGCGCGCACACACATTGTTCCTTATATGCATCATGATACAAGAAGTTATTTCGTTTATAATTAAACAAAAGGTCTTTACTTGGTATTATCTTTCGTAGTTTTTTCTTTTATTCTTTTCCCTTTTCTTCATGGAAGGTTTCTTGTTTAACGTATTCAAGATATTCTTCTTTGTACTATATGCATATTCGTATATATATATATATATATATATATATATATATATATATACACACATATATTTTATCATTCGTTCTTTTTTACTCTTAAAAACTTTCTTTGGAAGTCTTTTAACTTAATGTATCTCGAACTAGTTTTCTTAAAGCTATCTCATCGCATTTCGTATTGTTTTTTCTTCTTCAAGTATTTCCTTTTTTTTATTTTGTTATCTTCACAAGTTTCATTGCGTCACTTTTTTATTGTACGTAACATAATTCTTTCGATTATCTTTTTCTTTTTTTAAGTTTATTATCTTTATCTTTTTTTTTTGTTTTATAATGTAATAAAATTTATGTTTATTCATAAATTGTAATGTAATGTTTAATTTTAATTGTGTTCTTATAACAGTATATTCGCTCGAACAATATCAGTACGTTTGTTTTTATTATTTCTTTTTTCCAGTAGTTTTAATATTTAATTTTATACTGAAAGGTTTTTGTTTATATATTTTATTTTAAAACCTTTCGGTTTACTCAGAGATAATATTTTTTGAAATAATTTAAAAATTTATAGTTTGCGTTTTAATTGAATGAAAGCGTTAAATTTTACATTTATAATTTAGAGGAAATTTAATGTATCTTTGAATTTTCAATTAGATTATTTAGTATTTGTAACATTACGTTGTATGAATATTTTAATAAAAATAGATATTTTCTTTATTTTTATAAATCTGTTAATTTATTAAAAATAGATTTGTTAATCATTTAAAATTAAATTAAATTAATTGATATCACTAATTAAATTAATACATGATTTTATTTGAAATTCCACTATATTCATTTTTAGCCACGGGCTTCTTCTAAAAATTAATATTACCTAATGAATATTTTTACTGGCTGATAATGTTTTTTTTTATGCAGCTTAGATGTTACAATAAATTTTGAGAGTACCTGCCATATCCTCAATTTATACTTGTTTATTTCATGTTAGTTTAAATTTTCAGTAATGTTATTTTTGAAATTTTACGAATTTCATTTTCAATTCCTCTGTATCTAGAGGTTACGTAAATATAGTTTTTTTTTCAAAATTTCCTAAAGTAAAACTCAGGATGGGAGGGTCTGTGGGTCGAAAGAAATAAAAACCGTGTGAAATTAGTCTAAAAATATCGCTGAAAACGTGTATCGTTGAGTTAATTGTACAGCGTGTCACTTTACAATTAACTTCCATTGAAGCTGATTGATAATCAACTTTAGTAATGTGCTACATGACAATTTCTTGATTACCGTAAGATATCACTGTCCGAGTTGATCTGTCAATTTACTTACAAGGTATGGGACAACAAAACCCGATTTTATATTGTTTTCATGAAAAAATTCCTATTATAGATTTTTTGATGGTTAGGACTTGGATAGACAAGAAAAGTCATTTTGAAATTTCGTGTACAATTGCTGTTTTAAATAAGCCTCACTGAAGAAGACTAAAATGCAAAGGAGGTTGTATGAAATGCAACTTTCTTGTATAATTAATGGCGCCTGCCTAACAGACAGTTATTGTTATTATTATTAATATCACCTGTGAGATTATTAACATCACCTGTGGTACTGTTATCGTTATTGTTATTAACATCACTACAGTAGACTTTATTACAACGTATAACAATTATCACACAATGATCACTTTACCATTACTACTCTTTACAATAACAATCTCAAAAAAAAATTAATAAATAAGGCAAGAAAAAATTCACCATTTGAATGTGGATTTTCTAAACACGAAAATCATTCAGTATAACAACCCAGGCATAATACATCTTCATATACCAGTATTCACATTAAGCAAAAATAGAAAAAATGTAATTTTGTACTATTGTTACCAATAAATTATTCAATTATCAAATTTTACAGCAACAAGTTGCTGTAAAATTAAAATATGACAACATAGCCAACATATCATTTCAGTTAAATAATCTCAAAATTAAACAAAAAATAATTAAATATGCCCCATGTAACCGTGTAAAATCTAGATAACCCCGAATTAAGTTTATCGTTTTATATTTGATATTTATGAGTATCTAACACTGTTTGCATTTAATTTAAAAAACGATATTTCGATTACTAGGGGATTACGTTCTTAAGCTCAATAAAAATTTTAAGCTCGGCCCATCCTTAAATTATTTAATTTTATATAAATTGAATATTATTGACACCTTATATATATATATTTGACCGAGCGAATTGAGCTATTCCGATCAAATACATTTTTCGATTTCACGAAATTTTGCGCGAGTTTCTTTGCCATGAAACGGAACGTAAATGAACAACTTTTTTAACATTTTTTTTTATTCAATGTAGCGGCCAGTACAACTTTTCGGATTGCGGCGACTGTCAACCTTTATTTTCCATGAGTCCCTCTTTTTACATACTACTCTGTAATTGTTAACTTTGTCGGACAGTTACCGTGTAAAAAATAAATAAATAAATAAATAAAAAGAACAAAAATATATTATGAATTGTTCACAATCAATAAAATCACTGATATCCATTGTGTCTGGGCAGTGCTTATGACTAACGATATTGCTAGTATAGTAAGATTTTTTTGGGCACTGGCTAAACTTGCACAATCAGTTACACTTCTACTGACAATTCAATTTGTAATTAAGTTCTCTCTTTATTCATCCAATTTCGTTGTAGAACTCAGTTATAATTAAATTCTCTTTAGTATGAGCGCAGCTAATTGGGTCTATCCTTTCGTAATTAAAATAATATAAATACTCTTTCGATAAATTTGTTAACATGATTTAATAAAAATTCGGTTGGTGATGTTAGGTCGTAGCCCTTTATTTTTATTTATTCGTTTTTAAAATAACTAGCCTGTGTAAGTTTTTCATTTTAAATATTCTGCAGTTATTTAACTTAACCGAGATGATAAGTCGGCTGTTGTCATATTTTTATATACAGAAACTTGTTATAAATGATTTAATGGGTAACAATAGTATGCAGTATATTTTTGGTTCATGTGAATACTGGTATATAGAAATGTAATAACTAGAAGCCATTGTGTGTTGGGATGGGGACGTTGTTGGCTGTGAAATGCGAAGTCATGTGTTTATATACCGCTGCATTGTTAGCCTGAAGCTACTGGAGCGATGACACAGGTATAGGCTAGGTAGGTGTGGTGTCTTTATGTAATTTGCTGTATGTGCACTTAACTATCTATGTAACTTCCAGCTTGTTCAATGTGATGATATGTAGTGTTCTCTGTTTTAATAACGTTAAAGCAACGCTGAGCTTTTTGCCTGCGGTAAGATATACTTATATGGTTGGTTCCTTTTCGATTAATCTCGTTTCCGACCTGTCTTTCTCTATTCTTTTCTTTCTTTATGATTTTTACTCGTTCTGTTTTTAATTGGTTTTTTCATTTTCATTTATTTTATACGCTTAAATATGTTATATCATCTCCCAGGCTAATATGACAGTATTTCATCCTATTAACTCTCAGTAATACATGTTGTGTATACTTATGTTACACAGAACTATTTTTATAAAAAGTTTTTATTTTTAACAATTTTGCGCAAAATTTGTTATAGTTCTACTAACTACCATGTTAATAGTTAGTTTTGTTGTTCCCAGTATAGTTTCTGGTTTCTTACACGTACTAATTTGATAGGGCTTTTTAATAACGAAGAATATGTGAAATAAATCTTCATTCAGGTAGAAATCCATTTTATTGCTAGCACACGACTCAGTATCATAAAATATTTAATTCAAATACTCTATTTAAAAAAAAAAAATAATGAATAAATATTTTCTCTGGTACGGTATACAAAGAATTAATGTTTCGAGCAGTAAGTTACCTCTACTTTAATGTATTTTTGTTGCGTGAGTCGGTAACTCACGCAAAATAAATATAAATACATTTTTATTACAAAATTTGCAACAATTTAGATTGCCTGTAGATAACGGGACCGCCTAGGAGCCTAGGATCGGTATAAAAGGCTGAATTTGGAATCAAGCGGCTAGGCTGTACGATCAACTGTTGAGTTGTATGCAAACCCTTACTAGAATTACTGGTGTTACAGATGATTTTTAGACGCGAGTCAAAAGATGTACTATTTGAGTCGAGTTAGGTTTAGTCGTGAGAATACTGGTGGCCCTATCTGTCACAACAAGGAAAAATATGGCAGTTTAAAGCCCCAGATATGCTCTGCTCTGTTCTGCTTGGGTTGTCTCATGTCTTACCTTGACTTTCTGAAATTCGCGTCTCTACAAAACCAGACTTCAGCTTCCAGGTAGCGTTGGTCATCTGGTCAGATTCCTGTTATTTATTCTCGGAATTTAATTGGACATGAATCTCTTCCTCGCATGATGATTGTACCAGTCAGGTGATCCGACTAGAGTAAGCTTTACTGAGCCTAACCTTTGGGGTTCCCGGAACAGATTCACAAGTATCATCAGACAAAATTTGTTGAACTTGGTGAAGCCCTACTGCATATGTTAGTGTCGGTCTGTCCTGGTATGTGAATCAGTATTGGAATTTTACATGCAGCTGGCGATACCAGTGGCATAACTCTCAAGCTGTTAGCTTACTAACGATTCATATGTTATATTTTAGTATTACGGACGGTACATGATTATATAGAATCCTCACGTTTAGATCTGAATTATTTGTCATTGTAAACTATCGTTTGTATATTATGTCTAAAAAAAGAAGTGTAGCTGATTAATTAAGGTTTTAGAGGATTAAGTTACCAGTTTTTAAGTAGCGTAAAATATAAAGTGAAATCAGTGATGCTGAACTTCTAGGGAATTCGCATTTCATATACAAATCCTTGAAAACAAAAATTGAAAATTTGTATTACTTTCTTATTTGTATTGTCTTACTTAATTCCGTTTTTTTTTTTTTTGCCTAATTAATGAAAAACTATTTAAAAAATCAAAAATGATTTGATATAGTTATAAAAATTATAAAAAATACATTAATTACTTAAATTTTAATCCAGCTCATAAATTGTTTTAAGGACTCCTTAAATCTCAATATTTTCTATTATTTGTCAAAAGGTTGCCTAAACCTTTGTTTTGCTTTTGTCAAACGTTTGTGATAATGTCAATTTCCGTTGCCCTATTTAAAATGCCTATTGTCAATAACGTTCCTATTTCCGTTTACGCGTACAATAATGCTTGGTTTAGGGAAAACCATAATACAAACTTTGAATAAGTAACGTGGAAAAATTAGAATTGTCTATAAAGTTAAAAAATAAATAAACAACCGTAGTATTTCTACTAATAATTTATAAAAGTCATCTTACTTTGACATATCAATTAAGATTTTTTGGTAAAATATTATCTAGTTTAGACTAAGGAAATCTGTAAAACATAATTAAATATTTAGGAATTTGGAAGAGGTATTTTATTACCAATAACAAACAGTACTTCCCATTGTCTGGAAATTAGAATAATGCGTATTCAATTTAAACGGTATTCAGTTTAAATTCAATAATGCGTATGAAATTAAACGGGAGCAGTTTTAAAAAAATTATTAAAGTTAGTAGTATCTTTATTTCTGTTTTTTATAACTGAAAATTAATTTAATATAGAGCAAGTTGATAGATTGAACATTACGAATTTTTGCCGCAGTGAAATTTCATCAATATTAAAAAAAGTAAAATACTAGACAGACTTTAATTGGTTAGTTAATAAAATTTTTTATATAAATTTAAAAACAAAAAAAAGTACATATAACAAATGGAAATCAGGTGATTTCCTTTGAAATAAAGCTGTATTGAATATTACATAAAGTTTATATGGAAAAAATAATTCCTAATTTTCTCTTCAAAAAATCATGCCTCCATTTGTAGCAAGTACAATAGTAACCTTTTTTTTTAATAATATTAAAAATTATTAAATTCACATAAAAATAACTTTTTAATTGTTTTCATAAATAATTAACTGTTCTAGACTTGAACAAAGTTTTAAACACTATATTAGTTTTACTGAAGTAATTTAAGTGTAAGCTGAACACATTACATATATAATCGTATTCTTGTAAACCTTTATTCATTGGTAGGTATTCATATAAAACGTGTTATTCGTGGAGAATCATTGGTTGTTCTATAATAAGCAGATTTTAGTATTGTATTACTATTATATAATTATATTTTATTATCATTAAAAGTGAAATTACCTACCCAATAATTTCCCCTTTTCGTTGGAATTATATTATTTGGAAGTGCAAGTTTAATTTACTGTTAATTAAGTTACAGATTTGTTCAGCAATTTCAGACAGTTTATTACAGTAGAATGCCGCAAAATGAGCGTCATCAGCTTTTAGAATCTATTGTATTGTCTGGATTGTATTTTCGTTATCTGCGTGGTAAGTTGCGTTTGTGTGTGCGTGTGTGTTGTAGTAGTAGATAATAAGTATGTCCTGTTTTTCGTAGGAAAAGTCGCCAGATATAGTACTGTACTATATTCATTTATAATGCTCGTTTGGCTACATTCTGAATGCTTTTTGGCTGTTTTCCTTCTTTTCATAGAATTGGCTTAGTCTTTTCATAATTCCATTAAGTCTAGGAATAACGACCCTCATAGTTTATTTCTACTCCTCCCATTATTTGCTGACAAACTACTTACTATTTTGTTAGTACTTTATTTTCCTACTATCTTTCATATTTTTAACTAAAATATAATTGAAATTATCTCGTATTTTAACAATGTGAAAATAGTTATTATTTGTTGCTACTTCAACTCGATTCGGGAAGCAACCATCTCGTATAATGTGTATCTCCGGTTCGATTCCCTGTTTGAGTGTACAATTTTTATTTGCAAATAAGTTACAGTTGTTTTTTGTTTAATTGAAAAATTATTCTGAATAGGAATTATTCGTAAGAACAAACGAATAAAATATGACATCTCAAACGTCGTACTGTTAATGTAATATTTTTAAAGGAAATTAGTCTTTAAACAAATTTATATAACTGATATTTTGGTAGACCCCTGATTTTTCGCTTTCAATGTGCACTAAAACTAGTGACGTCTCTATGTCTTAGAAAGTAGAAAATTTCCTACCAGATTGTTCGTTCAAATTATAATTATTTAGAGGGTACCCCAAAAATAGATTTCAAAAAAAATTCCTTTATACGAGGATCTTTCGGAAAGTTATCAATTTGACACACAGATGACGCTAGTATGAAGAAATGATTATGACATTTATCAAGTACGGTTCTTTAGATGGTGTGGTACGACGTTTCAGACGAGTGTAATTAGTTGCTTGTTGTGGTAATCGTATAAAGCAGACAAGTTTTGAAATTTACTGAAAAATGGGTAAAATTGAAGTTCGAGCTTTTACATAGTACTTTGTTTTATAACTCCAGTGGGTATGAAAAAAACAGCTAGATTTCTTTTTAAAGAATTCTTCTCCTACTTTTTCGTTGTTTAAAAATGAACTGCTGAATTGAAACGTGATTTTTCATCCGTTCAAAATGATGAACGTTGGAGATACCAAAAATCGCTACCGCTGACGAAATCGTCATACAAATTCACAATACCGTATTAAATGATTGTTAACTGAAGGTACGTAATCTTGCTAGCATTGCAAACATATCAGTAGACTTTGTCCACAACGTTTTTCACAAACATTTTTGAGTATAAATAAGCTTTCCCTTAGAAGGGAGCCGCGTTTGCTAACTGTCGACCAAAAACTATTCGACTGAACACTACTCAAGTGTGTAAACTTATTTAAATGCGATTCCGCTGAGATTAATAGACATTTTAGTTGTAGATCAAGCATGGATTCACCACTACACCCAAGCGACCAAACAGATGGTGGGAACAAGTGAAAGTACCGTCAAAGAAATCCAAAATGGTTCCATCTGCAGGAAAATCTCATATAACGATTTTTTAGAATTTTCATATGTGGTGATCATAGACCACAAAAAAAATCAGGACCATCACTGGAAAGTGTTACGCTTTCATACTGGAGCGATTGAAGGCTGGTGCTGTTCAGGCTAAACTTCCACATCTGTCCAAAAAGAGAATGTGCTCTTACACCACGATAATGCGCCTGCGCATACGCCTCGATTTGTTACCGTAAAACTACATAACCTATGCTACTACGTGCTTCCATATGCACCGGATTTGGCTCAATCGATTACTTCCTTTTTTCTAATCTGAAGAAATGGCTCATTGGTCGAAAATTCACTTCAAATGATGAGGTCAATTTTAAAACTTTAATCAGTTATTTATTGTATTGCAATGAAGTTAAATCTCTATTACGCCGACTTTCAGGGTTTGCTTTTAATTGATTGATCCGTTTTTGAAATCTGGAACACTGAAAAAAAGTCTATTGCTTCTATTTTTCAAGAAATGACATACTCGTGTAGACATTATGCACTACCATTCATTCTTAATGTGAAATTTCACGTATCTGACAAATCTAATTCTATTTGATAGAACTGTCCTAAATTATCACATTTTACTCAAAAAATTCAACCTTTCATTTATTTTATTTATTTCTGGAAAAGTGAAAATTTAAAAAAAAATATAATTATAAAATAAAATTAGAACTACTTCTCCGAAGAATTTAATTGTTTTTCTTTTTTTTTCATAAGAAGAGATTTAATGCAAAAGAAAGGAAAAAGAAGTAAATTGCGCAACGTACTGAAATCGATTAATTAGTACTGACATCCATTTTTGTTACAACTGTTTAATTTATAGTCACTTTTTTTTTAGCTCAGTGAATTCACCATTTTTTTTGTTTCATACTCGTTTTCCGGGTGGGAAGGTAAAATGCCAACATATGTACGTGCAAACTAAGGGATGTGGAATAAGAAAATTAGATTCATTCTCAAATATCTTACAGTTTAGATTTTATTTTTGTTAAAATTCTATCATATTAAACAGTGTTTTCATTATAGTTTAAGGTCCATTTATTAATAAAAGTAGAAAAGTTAAGTAATTTTAAATTTACTTTTTTTTACTCGTTTTATGACTTAAATTTTATATTTTTCAGGTAACTTATTAGACGTGATTCTTACTTCTGCTTCTGGTTTGATCATAAGGAACGAGCGGTAAGTTTAATACTCTTTTTAAACCGAGTTTACCCTAGTAAAACCTTTCGTTATGCGTCACATTCACTGCACTTACGTGTAACACATTTATACTGATATACATGCAAAAAGGTTCATTAAGTTCAGTGTTATGAATCGTTCGCCGTTGGGTTTTTGACACATCAAAGAGATTTACGCCATAACGCAGTAGTAGAAATAGTGTGGAAAGATTTTTAAATTGTAGTGTTTTATTTTGCTGCTTATGATGATGAAAATGCGTATCTGTATGTATTCATTACCATACATAAACAAACATGAGGTGCTGATTGTGATTTCTTTTGCATACCTCATTTTTTGTTAATTTCCTTCACGTAATACCATAAAAAAGTTATGATATCCAAGTACTAGGATATTATGCCTGTTAATAAAATCTTTGGCTCACCTTTCTGTATTACTACATGTGGTGTTTTTACTGAGATTTTTCAGTATGTGTGTGATATTACTCGTATTTATAATACTATACTATTTATTTTAAAATTACTACAGAAGTTTGATATGGTTATAACTTCACTTATAGAGTAGAGGATTTTCCAAATCTTCTCAAAATGTCTCGATCCGTTTTATGTAAGGATTATTATGTTTCTTAATAGTTATTTTACTTTTATTTTGTTTTGTTCTATTGTATACTTTATGTTTATAACATAGATATTTAAAAATTAAAGCTCTATTATCGCAATAAGTAACCTGAAACTATAGTATGAAAACTCTTACGGGAAATATTAGGTCCAGACGGGAAGTTATTATTTCTTTTTAAACCGACTCAAAAATGAGAAAAGTGAAGTGCATTTATTTTTCTTACTATATACTCGTCCTCTTTTAGCCACGGCATCACTGCGTCTCCAGAGCACACATTTCCAAGTTTATTGCTTTTTAAACAGCGATATGATATAGAATTCGTGTCTTTCTATCTTTTTTAACTTATTCTTTTTTATTTTTATCAAGTAAACTGGTTCGATGTTGAAGGAAGCCGCTGTTTTCATAAAATAAATGAATAAATTATAATTTATTTCAAGACGAAAACTGAAATTAACTTCACAAAGTAAATACTATACTTCTTTTTTCCATTATTTTTTTATCATCTTTTTTTTATTACATTCAGTAAGTAATAAAAAAAAACTTTGGTTACAATATTCCAAAAACCGACCGCTGCATTCTTTCTTCTTTTAATTGTACCCATTATCTTTTTTTTTATGTTTCGCCCTAGGGTTTCCGGACTAGGTTTATTTTTACTGTTATTAATAAAAAAAAAACTTTCACAATAAAGTTTTCAAAAGTATTATATCTATTTTATATCGTTAATGCTTTATTTTTTCTTACTCTTTATTTAAGTAAAACAATTCTTTTTTTTGTAAAACTACTGCTTGTAGTTTAGTTCTGTTTTTCTATTTTACTTGAAATTTATGTATTTTACTTTCGCGATTATTGTAGTGTGTATATAACCATACATACCGGGTAGCTGAAAAGTAAATTACACCCTCTTTAACTTTTTTCTATAATTGAGATAACTGGATACGGTTTGCGGCATTTTTCCTTGTACGGTGGAACTACTTCAATGAATGTTTGTTTTACTCTTTTTGATTTTTGAGCGGCGGATGGCGGGGGCGACTCAAAGGTTTCAAATAGGGCCAATGGTCATCTGACATATCATTTTAAAAAGCTCGATGCGATGAGAATAATGATACAATTAAAACTAAATTTTGATCACCCAATCGAAAATAGCGGCCAACGATGAGTTTGTTTCAGATAGCTATAACTATCGGTGTATGCTCCCATTTAATTCTATTGTTATTTAAAGTATCCCGATTCTCATTTTGGAAATCTTCTCCGATAAGAGAGGCTAAGTAATCCCCAATTTAGAATATTCGGCCTTCAGGTTCGGCCGGGGGGCAGGGGCCACACATCTTTTGGCCTTTCATCTGGAGATTACGGGATCAAATCTCGGTCAGGTAGGCGTTTTTCAAATGCTACTAATTTCCATTTTCATATTACCACGCGCAAGGTTCTTTGCAAGCTTCTGTGATTAATTCATCAGTCGAAAAAAGTGATCTATTATAAAGATGGTTACAGTTTTCTATTATTCAGTTCTTATAGTAGCATTATAAATACGAGTATTTCTAATCTTTTGATGCTTCGATCAAACTTGAACCTTTTTTTTTTATTTTTTCTAAATTTGACGTAATCAAACTGGTATTTGTTGTCAACCTTGAAAAAAAACTGTAAAGTGAACATTTTTTTATTGTGTTATTTGTAAAATCCCAAAACATTGTAATTTTTTGTTGTTTTCAATTACTTTTTATGATGTCTTAAACAAAATAATGTACATAGTTTGGAGTTTGTGATAACTTGTAATTTTATTGTTTTAGTAGGTCATTCAAGATCCTTTTGTTATTATTCTTCCTATGAGAAAATTAGTAATGTCATCAAGTAATAATAATATTCTTTAATTTTACCTCTGATTGAAAGGTTATATTTAGCTCTATCCGATTTCGGAAAAATTCAGGATCATCAATACCCTTATTTTTGTGAATTATAACATTCATATTTTTATTCATTGTTGAATTCCATTTTATGAATGTTATTTTAAGTTCAGTATTTAATTAGTACCGTAAGTAAAAGTGCTGTCTTTTCTTTTAAATATTTACAATTCTAATTAAGTTTTTTCTTTTTTTAATTTACATTATCTGATCCAAATGTTAAAGAAAACTACTGTTGATAGTCTTTCTATCGTTTCCTTTGTTATATTTATGATAGCGTATGTTATCGATCCAGTTCTGTTTATTTTTTTGTAGTATTATTGATTTTATTATATCTTACTGAAGTTGTGATAACAATAAGTTATAAATATTAATAAATAAACATGCAAATTGCATCCTAACATCGCATTATAATTATTTATAAAAATTAATTTTTCAACTTGTTCACTGCTTCATTATTTTTCTTTTCCTTACGTTTAGCGCTTTTGCAGAAATTTTTTATTGCAATAGTTTTATTATTACTAAAAATTGTAATTGACGCTGAGTAGGGGCGTTTTATATCAATGATTGAATATTAAACTATTTTTCTATTTTACTAATTTAAATTTACACACGAATGTTCTGATGAATGGGATATCTCTTCGAAAACGCTGAAATTAAAAAGGAAAGAAAATATAAATGAAATTAAAATAAATTATAAAATAATTTTAAAAGTGAAGTTTTATAAATAAAAAGTTGTAAAAAGTCAAAAGCTATAAAATGAAAATATTTTTTATTATTTGAACTAAAATTACTTTAAAAAAAAAATATTTAAAATTTTCCCATCACTCTGATTAGTACTGAAAGCTATATTATTAATACGGTACATTTAGAAATAAACAGTAACAAAAATTCTGAGTAGATGAGTTTAAAAATTAGGAATTGGAAAAAAATTTATACCAATTGTATGTTAAGGATGGAGTCACAGCGGTGTGCGAGTTTAAATTTGATGATTGTGTGTAGGATTTACTGGTTAATCAAACGTATGTAATGCGTTGTACTCTGAAAATCAGTGCGTTCTGATTGCGAAATAATGAGGACGTCAAAAACGAAAAGTCGGTCTTGCGCAGATCTGCGCAAGAATTATTTATTATCTTATTAAATCAACACAGATTTTTTACTTGTTTGAAATGCGTGATAAATTCTAAGAATATTTCATATAACCGCATAATAACCTATTTTTTTCCTTATTTATCCAATTTAGAAACAACGGTCTTTTGGTTACTGACATTTTTCTCAGAAATAGCTTTTTCAGTCATCAGTGTTTATTTATAAACAATTGGAAACTCTTGGAAAAAAGTAATAGACGTTGTTTTATAAGTAAAATAAAAAACGTTAAAAGTTATTAAAATTAACCATAATTACCACTGAGACGAGACGAGTATCGGATTAAAAAATAAAAAATAAAAAATAAATTGTTTTAAAAATAACTGCTTCATTTTTTTCTATGGGGAGAGGTAATGCTGTAGTACAAAGTAAGGTATATTTTTCGTACATTGTTGCTGTTTTGGACCATAATGCAAGCCACTGGCCAATTGTTTTCTTGCAAAATATACTGTATATTTCTCGTAGTAAATGTTTCATGACATTTTTACTTAAAATTATCACTTCATCATCCGCGAAATAATGATTTTATCATCATAGCATCATTATGTTTTTCATTATTATGCACATTCTCTTTTCTCTCCTTTAATAACGAATTTTCAATTTTTTTAAAATTTTAAAAACACCTATTCATCACTGTTATTCCTCGACAAAATAGTTGATAACTGGAAAACCATTTGAACAAAAACGCCAAACTTGGGTGAAAACAATATAAAACGTTCGCTTAACTGGACGTATTTTTTGTGAATTTGAAGGTCGAGTAAGGATAATATTAGTTGAAAGAGGTTTTTATTCTGTTCTTTCTTCATTTTAATGAAAAAGTTCAGTAATAATATGGTGATGCATAGTTCAACGGAAAAATATGATGAGGAATGAAGTTTGTCTACAATATTTTACCCTTACTGTGAAAGAGCTATTTGCCTCAGATTCATCGTTAATTACATAACGACTAATGTAATACAAAACAGAACAAAGCAATCTTGATTCAACTGTTAATGAGATTGCTGCTGTATTTAAAAGTTGAACGTGATGTTTTATTATAGCATTCCGTTTATACTGTGCTTATTATTACATATAAAAGTGCTTATGTAGAACAAATTGTTAAATTTCAGCCAGTTTGTGGGTCTTATAATGATTTGGAATCAGCAGGATATCTAGTGTAGCTTTATAACTATGACTAGCTAATAGCTGCATCCCTTATAAGTTATAATGTGTAGTTGTGTAACACATTAGGATGTCAAGTCATGTTACTTGATGTATTGTTATTAACACCCCACATGGTGTCCGGAAATTGGAATCGAGGGATACGTAGAGTTAAAATGTAACCAGTACACTTAGGTCTGAACTGTCGTCCTTCCACTCGAAAAAGCAAGCGCTTAAACGCTACACTACCTCAATTTCTAATATAATTTTTTTTTTCATTTTATTAACGTTATAAATCACTTGTTTTACTGATATTTCCAGGCCATTTCCATTTTATCATATTTGTGTCGAAAATTTTTGTGGTTTTAATTATACAGATTATTTCATTCCCATTCGTTTAACCAAAAATAATTCTTTATATATATATAAATTATATATAAATAAATGGTTAACTTTTTTTCAAAGTAATTTTTTTAATCAAAGTAGCTATTATTTGTAATATACATAGCTGTGAGTATAAAATGCTTTTATTTTTTCAGCTGCGTATTTTTTGTTTCAGTTTATTTTTATTTGCCGTAATTTTAATGATTCATTTTGTTTTTACACAACTCGTAAAAGGACTGTTTATTTTCATTGTAAACGATTCTTTAATAGCTTTGTTATATCCCCAGAGGAGACTGGTTGGTTTGTTATTAGCAGCGAACCCTTTACTCTTGTCATTTTCAAGAACTATTACATTATATTGTTAATAATCTTTATTATTATTTTGCTAAAAGTTATTATTATTTTATGTGTGTAATATATACACACACACACACGAGTATAAATGCATAAATGTATTTATTATTTTTATTTCTTTTAATAGTGAGTGGCTAGATGTGTTTATTAACGCCATTTGACGCTGTTGCGTGACACAATGTTAGCCAGTTAAATGGTTTTTTGTTGTTATTTTTAGTATATTATCACTAGCCTATAATCATAGTAATTATAAACAGTTACCTTTACAAGAGGAAACTGTAAACACGTGTTTGTCGTAACTTTCTTGGTCTGCGGAATAACGTAAAAATATAATGCACATTCTAAGTAATTCTTTTAGGAAAATAATATTCAGATGTCTAATAGTTTGGTGTTACACCATCTACAATTTTTTTACCTAGTACATAAAGTTTCCGTTTATTGAGTGCAACAATCTAACGTATTGTTTCCCACAAAAGGAGGTATTTGTTGCTTTACATTACGAACTCTAGTCTTTCTTATGAGTGTGACGAATCAAGTATCTGAAACATAAGTGGCTCTGGTCAGAGTTGCTTTCTTTAAGGATAATGATGTTCACTATTCAGTCTATTTCTATAGAGAGTGGAATAAAGAGGTTCTTCGAGGACTAAATTTAATTTTCATTTCAGTGGGCTTGGTATGCTGACTTTTTTCAGAAAATTGTAACGGGAACCACTTCAGTTTCGCTTTCCTACGTAAGCCTGACATAAAGTGTTAGTTAATGTTGAGAAAGGTTGGGCTACTTCCAGTAGTGACTGGTATCTTTTTTCAGATACAATCTTAACAACCATTACAGTTATGGTACGTAAAATACAATACTTAAGACAATCTCAATTACAGTATGGAGAAAATGTTAATTTTTATCAAAATTATTTTTGTATTAATTGATATTAGAATTCATCAGTATTGAGTTATTACAAAAATTACTTATAAGAGGAACAGGCACGGTTCAGAATTTCTGAAAAAATTGGAAAAAATGTTTCATCAAATTTTATTTATTATTATTTGTTTAAATGTATCTACAGAAAGTAAATACTAAACAATTACTCCTCACGAGAGAAGTAGATCCTCCTTTCCCAGGTAAATAATTTATTGAAGTAACAGCTAAGATTTCAGTCAGTAATATATTAATGAATTCTCCATCTCCAGGCTGTGTCAGGATCGGTTCGGCCATTTGTGTATAATCTCTCGTAAAACAGAAGAAAAAACACATAATTTTTATTCAATACTTACCGGGTACAAAAATTGCCACCTCGCACACTAACCGAAAATATGAAACGATGAATTTTGATATTAATTTTGTCACCTTCAAAATGCTGAAATTAAAAAAATAAAATTTTTCTCAGTTCTGAAAATATGGAAAACTAAAATAAAAATTTACTCTTCTAAATTCAGTTTACGGGAATCGTAGCTATGTCTTACAGTACGTGATTTACTCAATAACTCGAAAAGTCACTACAGAAAAAAATCGCATTGAAACGCGATACGGTTTATTTTTGTTCATTCCTATCACGTATTTTTGATTAAGTATATGTGTATGTATACCTAGTTGTCTATTTAGGTAAAATTATTCCTGAATATCAAACTTAAATAAATAGTTTAAAATAATAATAATTATTATTATTGCAATATGCGAGTAAATACTTCAGTTGAAATTTTCTATTTCGATAAGAATGTACGTGTAAATAGTTTCTCGCTTCAACATGTAAAACGCAAAGTGCCTCGGATACTGATCTGTTTATTATTAAAAAATAATAATAATCTTCGCTCATTTTTATTATTTATTAATTATCTGACTTAAGAAGCGCTCATTATTACATTCGTTACAGATGACACGGTAACACACACATAACGAAAACAAATTATTTTCTATACGTTACATACTATATCATCTATTGACAAATTCAGAACTATAAAATCGTAGTATAAAAGATAATTTTGTTATTAAATTATATATATATATATATATATATGTATATGTATATAAATGATTAAAATGTTCTTGTTTTAGCTTTAGAAATTGGGGTTTATTTGCAAGGTGAACTGTCTGTAGATCAATTCTCTAAACTTCGTGTTGTAATTTTTTTCGGAGAGTCTCCCTTATTAGACAAAAACATTTACCCTGACGTGGAAATATGGTAGATAATTGTGCAGAATGGTTAAGTGAACGTACCGTTTCAACTCCAAAGAACAAGACTACTAATTCAATCAATAAGACACTGGTTTAGTCCTGCCAGAGAACATAAATGGAATACAAGCTGATAAACACAATGGTTGAGAGTGACTAAACAATCCAGTATCTGTAGAATTTCTGAATACTTTAAGTCCGTCCTCCAGGAATTCAAGGACTCAAACTTATTGTCAAACTGTGAGCTCGTGCAATTTTATTGCGGTTTCTTAATCCACCACAAGTGCTTCTCAATAATGTGATTGAGGCTGCTGCGCTAACCGTGTGTTGCCAAGGAGATTCATTTGTTCCGCGAATACCTCTTATACCATCAGAATACTTTTTTAAGTAAAAAAAACTTATGTTCCCTTAAAGGTATGTTTTCCCGTGACTCAAATTCGAAGCTAGACAATCTCTGAAGGTGGCTGGAATTGACCTACGGTAAAATTTTTCTCTCGTGGATAGTTTTACGTAGCCTGTTACAAATCCAAAATCCACGCGTCCTAAACCGCGGGTAACGGCTAGTTACTAATAATTATGTATGTACAATGTAGGAATATTTGTATTTTAAATAATTAAAACGGACTTTTAAACAGATCGGTTTTTTATTTTACAATTAATTGTGTATTTTGTGAAGAAGCTCTGATCAAGTTTTTACCGCAGATTCCCTTGGTCATTGAAAAAATTGCTGAGGAAATTCTTCATTCAATCCGTACCTATCTATTCAGGACGTAATCCATGTTATGTATTATTATTTAACGATCGGAATAAAATATTTTTTGTTAGTGGTAAAATAATTCTTCAGGTCGGACCGACGGTTCTTGATATTTAAACATTCATCTGTACCAGCGTACAAGTATTCATAAAAACGAATGTTGTTTAAATATAAATTAACAAATAAGGTTTTTCGATGATGGATCTTAAAATCTGTGAATAAACAAGAGAATATGCTAAAACACTACGTTTGCTTTGCGCGAGAATCGGTCGGGTCAGATAAAAGAATACAAATGTTATATTTATTCTTGTTACGGTAATGTTATTTTATGTAACGTTCACCATTACATCATTCATGTTCATTCTTCTAACGCGGATCAGCCTTTATGTTCATTTATTAAGAATGATTATGTCACAAGAATCGATTAAAATCAGGATTGCCGATAGAAATATACTGCGAGCTGAAGAACAGTTGCGGAAGTTGGTTATAATTAATATTTTTTTTTGCTTACGTTGTATAAATAATTACGGTAATGCGAAAGTAGGATTTTCTTTTAATTCAAATGAATGTTACTGTAGAGTATTT
The DNA here is from genome assembly GCF_047948215.1 of Lycorma delicatula. Lineage (NCBI taxonomy): Eukaryota > Metazoa > Arthropoda > Insecta > Hemiptera > Fulgoridae > Lycorma > Lycorma delicatula. The sequence continues at coordinate 179,245,052 of NC_134456.1, read as the reverse complement.
TGTTGTATAGGGAACTAGTTGTTGAGAGGGCAGTGTCTTATGTGTTAATTAGCCAACAGTCAGAGTGAGAAGTTTATATTGTTTGTTGACAAATTTAATTGGTTTGTAATACTTTTGGAGTTTAAAAATTAGTTTCCGATGGTCCAAACTTTCCTTAGAATGTGCATGATTATTTATTCATTCGTATAGTAGTTTTATTGTTCTATTGTTTCTTTTTTGCATTTATCATCATCATTCACGTTATTGAAAATAACATTTATAATTTGAAGGGTTAAATAAAGAAAAAACTTTTTATGAAAACTGCCTGAAATGTTGAAGGTACGTTGAAAATGCAGTATTCCATAAACGCCAAACATTTTATATAATTATTTACCAAGCAAAAGTAGAAGCTCATATGGCATTTTTGTAAGGGGGTTGTTTTATTAATGTTTTGAATTTATAACTAACTAGAATAGGCGTTTTTGTTTTCTACAAGAATCTGACTTGATATTCTACTCTTACATATTTTAGATCAGTACGTTCTCCTATTATATTAATATATTTAATTAAATATATTATTCAGAACAGTACGTAATTATACATTATAGCCTCAGATATATTATACATTGCAGATTGATGTCAGGAGTATAGTTATATGTTCTACTTGACAAATGCTTCCGAATTTTTATCACGAAACATAAAAAAGAAAAACTATATGTTAAATGTGATTAGAATAATTGCGAAATAGAAAATTAAGTTCAAAAGAGGGATGGTTCGTATAAATGTACATGAAATAGTAATGATAATAATAATTTAAATATTGTGAATTTAAAATAAATAAACACCTATGTATAATTAAAAATTTGAAGGCATCTATTGAAAAATGTTGCATACATTTTAAGTGCACGTTTTATTCAGTTAATATTATTTTAAAATATATCATCTGAGTAACATTATTTTATGAAAAGAAATCCTAACTTAACTTTAAACTAATCTTTTTGATGGAAAAATTATTTATTTAAAATGGGAATGAAAACACGTTGAGGGCCTTCGCAAAAGCCAAAGTACTGCATTGTGGAATGAAAAATAGATCAATTCTCTGGTTTCATAGAAGTAAAAATTATTCTTCGTTTTTTTATTGAAATAAATAACTTTTTTTCGCAGAGATATAATAGAATAAACGCATGGAAATTTTTCTATGTTTTTGTAATTACTGGCGCCAAGCAGTAATCTGAGACCCCATTTTTGTATCCTGAAAACTCGTTTGGAATTAATAATTTATTTCATTTAATAATTATAAAAAGCCTAACATTAATTTTTCATAATGAAATAGTATGATTTGATTTTGATTCAAACGAAATCAGTTTATAAATTATTTTTTTATTGCTTAATTATTTCTTTAGATACATTAGTGAGTTGTACAGTTGTGCGTACACAAAAATCGATGCGTTAAATTACATCGATTTTTTTTCTTTTTTGTTTCCATTCTAGCCTATATTTTGTAAGTATAATTCAGTTATTTTTAACGTATTTTCCTTTTTTACTCTGTTTTTGATGTGTAATACTGCTTTTTAGTACCGTAAAAATGGACACACGGGATTTCCTGGTTTTTGTTTTTCATGATTAGCGATACTTTTTTCTGGACACAATTTATGCCTGTTTTAGGGTAATGTGAGAAGGTTTAATGGCGGTGAAAGTTGCGTTAATTATTTTTAACAACGTTTCAACGTTGTATATGTTGTAGGTGGTGGTGGGCAATGGCTAAACGTTTGGGCCGTAGCCAATAGGAGGTGGCGACCGTTTCGCTTAACTTCATTCATTTCAAAGCAATCCCCTGCTCCATTGTTTCCCCTCTCTCTATTTTGTATCTCCCTTTAAATTAGACACGGGCTTTTGTGTTTGAGTGGTGGTCAATTCCCCTGTTGAAACGGCAGTTATCCCAGCCGACGCTCTTTCATTCTATATGACGCATAAAACTGTCTACCTGTATAACAGACTTATGGCTTAATACTGTTTTTATGTGGGTAGCTTATTCCACTTGTACCCATCGATGTTTAATTTTAAAACAGAGCAGTTATCTGGAAATGTTAGATTTATTGCGCGTTGTAGGTATATATACTGACATAAAAAATAAAGAAAAGCTGGCGATGTTGCTTAAATCTGTATTTGATTAGAATTAAAAATTTAACCATTTATCAATATTAAAATTAAAAGTTTTTTTTTTTGGCTTTCCTATTATGTTTATTTATTCGCTTTCTTTTTATCACAGATAAACAATTAGTACACATTTTTAAACTCAGTCAGGAATTTAAAATGTGGAGGAATTTAGATATCCTGAGGGTAGTCATTTTTTATCAATACCAATCCTTCTTTTTGTTAAATGCTGTTCAACCTGGGTAATAAAACTGTAACGTCAGATATAAATCAATAGATTTCAAAATTTTACAAATGTATTTCTAATTGTATGTTAGGTATATAGAAACGGTTTCGGTCGACATCATCATTACTCGCAGAAGAACAAGTTTAATATACTTACTTTACCGTCATTACATTCGTCAGAATAATAAGCAATATTAGAATGAACCTATAGATTACTGATTTTATGGGCTACATTTATTTTAACTTTTTTTTATTGTTTGGCTGTTTTGTTCTGTGCCTTGGTAACACTTGAAAGCATTTTACGAAATTTGTCGGATACCGTTTTGCTTTTAAAATTTAGGTTTTAATACTTAGGTTTCAGTAATGATTTTCATGTTAATTTTAATTCTCAATATGAACATCTGCTTAATTAAAAAAAAAAAATGTTCTCAAACTTTGACTTACTTCATTACTTAAAATAAATTAGTTTTTGTTGTTTTGGTTATCTCTTTCTTTATTATTAGAGAAGCAAAGTAATTTTAGGAGAAACCATTAGTCTCGAAATTTACAAAATTTTAACCTTGATCGGGAAAATTATATTTTTACTTCTTAAATTAAGTAAAATTTTGTTACTATTAGAAACTGAATATAAAGTTATAAACTTAAAGGAGCGTATTAAATTACATATTGATAAAACCATAAATTCCTTCAGGCTATTCATTATTTATTTTCAAATAATTCACGAAGAGCTACTTCTCAATTTATCAGATCAACGTCCTTTCTTCTGCAGTTTCGTAAAATTCGCTAAATGGAAAATTCACTTGTTTTCAAAAGAATAACGATTTTTCTCCGCATTCCTTAAAATTATACTAGTGTGTAACTAAGAAAATCCGGTCTCTTTTTTAGTTACTTATAAAGCTGTTAGTATGTCTTTTCCCTACAGAGTTGAGACTGTATATGTAATGCATTTTTTCACATTATAAATCGTTGCATTGGTTTGTTGTTTTATACTAGCTTTGTAGTTTTTCTTTCGGCTGTAACGTTCATTAACAACCCTAGGTATAAGAACAGTCAAAATCGCTTTCCGTGAGGTTAATCATCTTCCCAGTAAAGCCAATCTCCTTGTCATAACGGTAGATGTGAATCGTTGAGCTGAAATTCAATCTTCTTTTTGGAGGTCTTGACATATAATTATCATTTAGTGAAGAAGATAACAGGAAAACAAATACCGCTTCAATTTCTCTAATAAGTCTGACATAAATATATGTTATTCTTCTTTATAATTAAGTAATTTTACAATTACATTATAATAACTTTACAATTAGGCGGCTAATTAATAAAATACAAGAAAGTTACTTCGTTTAGCCAAAAATGTTTAATCATTAGTGCAGCAGTGGTAATGTAAATTTAAAAAAATTATGTTATGAATAATCATTATCAGACATGAACTTTTTTTTATACGATTGATTAATTTACCACATAGCTTATGACTTGTTCATTGAAATATAATATAAAATATTTTTAAAGAAACGCGCAGTCTAACCGAGATTGTATCCCAGAACTTTCCTGATAATTATTTTTAATAAATAAAGGGAAGTTTGGAAGATGTTTGAAAGTTGAAATGGAAAAGTGAAAATTTATAAAACGCCAGTTGGTCGAATGTGAATATGCAAAAACGATTTCACACGAGTTTAGCTCATAGTTTTTTTTTATATTTTTAAAATAGCATAAACGAGTTGTATTAAACGGTAATCTTCTTTATCATTTAAGACACTTTAATTAATCTTCAGTGAAGTGTTTAATATTAATAAACAGTTGTTTTAAATTTATGTCTATTCAGGATAAAAATCTATTTTATTGTTTAGTTATGTATGGTATTGTATTTGTAAAACAAAGTTTTCATGGAGAAGTGCAGTACTGTATGAAACTTTAAGAGAGTAATGCTTTGGGCGTCTGCAAAGAGGATTTCTTCATTACATTTAAATAAGACGACATCGTCGACTGAGAAGAAATAGTTCACAAGAAGTAGTGGCTGTAATAGTAGTAGCAGTGCAAGAAAGAGGGAAGTAAGAGTGCTTTGAGCACATCCGGAAGAGGAACTGCGGGATGTGTAATAAATAATGAATGAGATACTGACTAAGAGTAGAAAACGAAGAAAAAAGCATCCTCAGCTCACAGTTGTGCTTCGTTGTAAAAAGTACTTAAGAAAAATGAATTATTTTATTTAATAAAATCTATTTTTGCGCGTGTGCAAATACGTATGTATTTTTATACATACTTATAGATTGATTTATTTACACAATCAGTTTACGTTTGAAAGAAACTGAACCTTTCCAAAGAAAAAGTAATAAAGTACTTTCATAATTTATTACGATAAACGAATATTATAATTGCTTGTAGAGATATTGTTTTATCTCTAAAATATATTTGGTTGTATGTATGTATGATATTGTAATGTACACCAATCTTAGAGAAAATCCACACTTTCCGTCGACCTGTAAATTTGAATGATTATTGACAAATTTCAAATTCTGAGATTTCCTAAAATAAATTATAGTAATTTTTTGAAATATAAATCATTACACGTTCTAACATATTAAAATTCTGCTTGAATGTATATTTCTATTACCAAAAAGTTAGATATTGCAATGAATCCTTAACAAATATCCAATCTCGATATTGAATAAATCCCATAATTTAATATGTTTTGCAGACCCGCTTCTCGTCAACGTTTTTGTTTAGGTGTCGGGTAGAAAACACTGATTCCTGATTAGGTCAACTGGTAAATTCATTCCCGTACCTATTATCATCAGTACGAAGGAAGCAATAACTGATTATTTCTTCATTGGTTTGATCCAATGGCCGATTTACCTGACTCCCGAGAAAAAGACTATGAATCAACGTTTTACGAAAAAGGAAGATAGTGAATAGGGTTTTTGAATCCAGTATCCGATTTAAAGGAGTGTTTTAAGGTCCTTGTTGTGAGTGGCATTCATCACGCCTACGTATCACGGAAGATTGTAATTTCTTTGCTAGTTGGGATCAAAGCAAATTCACACATTAATGTGTGAATTTGCTTTGACCAACTCAAATTTTTGCTGCAACTTACATCCGTGTACTAAAAACGCCGCCTGAAAGCAGACTCTGGACTTTTTCGTTAAAAAATCCTAACCATCTTCAGAAATGTTTACGGCACTGAAGTATTAAACTAAATCAGCCATTCGGCTAGATCCCCACTGAAGAATAAATTCAGTTCTCTTCTCACTTCATGAATTAGGCAACAATGTCTGTCCCCGGATCAATCTCCTCATCGGTTGACCAACAATCCGACATCCTTCAAGTTTGTATTTTATCACCTGCGGTGGAAAACGTTCTTCGTTCATACTTTTTAACGATCACATAAATTTATTTTACGTATTAATTGTTTTTCTTTGATATTATAAATATCCAGTTCCCTTCTTATGTCCTCATTCGGTAAACTATCTTGCATCCTGCATCCCTTAACCGCTCTGAGAAACCTAATTTTCTCTGCACGGAGTCGCTCGTTTTCTCTTCTAGAAAGCACACTCATTTCGCTGCCATACAATACTGCTGGTACCACCATAGTTTAATAAAATTTAAGCCTTGTATTTTTCTTAGTCTTATTTTTAAAATTTTTCTGTATTATTCCACAGATACGTCTAAATCTATTAATCTTGTCTTTGTTTTCGAAGCATCACAAACTAAATATCTAAAACAAGATACTTGCTCAGTAATTGTTTCGTTGATTGTAATTTTCAATCTTATCGGATTCATTCCTAAAAAAAGCCAGAACTATCATCTTTTTTACGGACATTCTTAATTTGTACTCATTGCACGTATTCTGCAGCGTGAAAATTGCCCTTTGCTGCTTATCTGCTGTCTTATGAGTCATAATGACATTATCCACATAAATCTGGATAAATTTAGTAGTTTAGGTCATTAATAGCTCAAGAATTATATTTTCTTATCGACCTAAGTAGTATATACTTCTACATAAATATCGAACCCACCTTTTTTTTTAGCCATTAGGCTCAAATGATAATGATGATTTTATTTTTTTAAATGAACGTTCAAGGGATCAGATTTGATAAAATATTCATTTTTAATTTCCCTCTTTTAAATATTGCGTAATGGGTTAATTTATTCAGTTAGTCGGGTTACCCCCTTAATAAGTTATACTGCGTGTCGTAGCTGTGCGTATTTCTAAAGAATTAATACACAATTCATTTTAAAAGCTGTGTTAATATAACAGTGTACATACTCAAAATTATCTGGTCAGTAATCAGTTATTAATATAAACTTGTAAATATAATATAATATATAACTTGTCAATGTACTGAAATGAAAAATACTGGGATATCTATTCCGAGGGATAAATTTTATGATCTAAATAGCAAGTAAACAATCTTGTGAAAATTACCCTCTTGAATCTGAACAAAAAATCGGGTAGTTTTTTTATTAATAATTGTAAACTGCTCTCATTTTTTTAATTGTATATTGGAGACAAGTTAATTAAGAAAAATATAAATTTTACAATTACCCATTTATTAAACTTTTATGAGTTTGCATTGATTTTTAGATGGTTTCAGAGTCTCGCTTTATCGTTAGTTGTACGAAGTATCGATAGCTTTTGTTTATAGCTCCGTTTAAGATCGTTTTATACACATAGATTATAGTAGTTAAAGTATGACTTTTTCTATTTTAATAATATGCTTCATGGAAAATAATACTTTCGGCTAGCAGTCTAGCGTTATAATAATTTTTAACAAAATAACATAATGAAAATATATTAGGTTGTCGTGGCATATTAATATTTTGCAATGGTACATCTACCCTTGTATAAGAATAATGCAATCAATAATTTGTGTACAAGTCATGCTTCTGAGCATAAACTTATGCTAGTACATCTCTCTAGTACTTCCTAAACTTTATGTAACAATTAATGAAACATCAGGCCAGTGACCAAACATACAATGAAAAAATTTGATTTTATTTTTACTCTATTTTAGCTTATTTTATTATCATAGTTTTAAATGTTTTTGTTTGTTTCAAATGAAGCAAATTATTTGCGTATATATCGGCGTCTCTATAATTTATTCGCTATCGATTAACAATTTTGATTATATAAATAAATACAGATGAGTTCCTTATTATTCAATAAAATGGATAAGTTTATTTCCCGATCCTTGAACTGTCAACAAATCTTCTCCTACCCTAAGCCAGCTTTTCGTGACACAAAGAAGGCGTCGGAGACACCCTTTCTAATCTGCATACTTACACCGAACAATCTTCCCTAGTTCTCATTCCCTTATACCCCCCTTACACCCTTCTCTGAGTAATGAAGAAACCTTACCGAGCCAGTAAAAGGTGTTTTTAACGCGACTCTCCACCAAGTTTCCTACTGTAATGGCGCCCAGCTGTCACCACCTTCCATTCCACCCTTTAAACCACCCTTTTTCATTGTCTGATCCAAAGCCCTCGGTGTCACAAAGTTCGTGCTGCTTATCCGTATTCTACCTTCATATACGACCTTTCACGCTTAAATTGAAGTATCGACCGGGAGCATACGTATATTATACATTACCTTAATTTAGTAATATAAATAAATACGCATGTAGCAGAATACACACAATTTATTAAATATTACAAGATTGGAAATTATATTTGGTTTTTAAGAAGAAATTTTTACGGTCTTATGTGTTTTTACGATTCTTATCTGTATTTATAAAAGTTGAATTTTTATATATTTTAGTGCAGAATTCGTTTTTTTGAAAATATTTTTGAATTTTAAACTACACTAAATGTAACGAATCCACAATAATTAGTTAAAAGCAAAAACTGATGGAAATCCTTAATTGAATTCTAGCGTTAACTGGATTTGTACCCGGTTCTTAGTATAGTCATCTCGCAGAAACGGTCAAACCAGGAAGTCCTCCCATGATGAAAAAATAATTTTTTTTGAACTGAAATTGTTCTGTCTATTAAACTGCAACTGTCAAAATGATTCCGATGTGAGTAAAAACATTTAATCCGTTATTGGAATGTATTAACTTTTTCTGCTGTTCCAGTTTTGTTTTTAGCTGTGATGTATGTAAAGAATTTAAAAGAGTAAAAGAAAGAACTTTTTCGAAGAGTCGTGAGTCATGATGATATTTATACAGCTCCTGTGTGCTGAAGGGTAAAGATATCGGTGCCGCGCTAGAATTTCACCTAAATTTTTGTGGTGCTAATATCCATATTATGTGGGTCACTGAAGAAGTCAACGGTAACTTACAAAGTGCATTGCACTTAATTTGAAAGCACTTACTCGCAGTTCTCTAGATACTCGTATTTAATACCTTCTGAAGTAGAATTTTGTATCGTATGTGAAATTCCATGCATGACCGAAATTCAAACCGAGGATCTTCTAATTGCAAGGATGAGGCATTACCATTCCGTCTCATAATCGGCATATGTGTTTTTTATTTTAGTTAACAATTTTGTTTTATTTTAATAATCGTTTATATGTTAAAATGATATTTGTTGGAAGCATGTTAAATATCTCAATTATTGATAATGGTACTGTGCATATTAGTAAGATTTTTCTAAAAGGTGATTTAAAAATATAAAGTCTATGTTATTTGATGTCATTTTGAATCTGTTGTATCATTGTTTTAAGTACCTGTTTGCCTGATGTAGAATTTTGTATAGTTAAAAACGATTTACTTTGAATAATAATATTCTTTTAAATTAATTTTTACCCTTCACTATTATAAATATTTAAATATATATGAAAACTATTAAATTTTATGTAAATTAAATCGTTTTATTATTTTTATAATTTAATTTAATTTAATCGAATCAGAATTTTCTTCATTAAAGAAACTGCTGTGAATTTAGTAATATAATTTCATTTGTCAATTATCTTTCTCTTTTTTTATAATAAATCTTGTTATTTTTGCAAGTTAAATATATTAGACATTATGATCTTTTGGATTTTTTAAATTCGTAAATAGTGGTTAAAAATGTAATATATTTTTAAGAAAAAAATAATTGGTTCTTTTCTTATAGTTTACGTTATTAACCATGTAATTTGCAGGTTAAACAGGCAACGATGGCTTTGAGTTACATTACCAAGATATTTAAAATAAGCTTACATTGTGTGATGTAAAGTACAAAAAGGGGTCGGTTGTGCCTCCTGTTAATTCATAGATCCTGGGGGCGACGTCGTAGTCTTCTTTTAAGTTAATTAATAATGAAAGCGCCTTTGGTTCCATGACCCTGTAACCCTTTCGAACTCTGCATCTTCCACTCGACAAGATCCCCCCTTAAGGCAATATTATTACACAGAAGGTGCTTTTTTAAATTACAACTTCTATCGGCTTCTGTAATTTCAGCTTTTAAAGGAATTTTAATATTTTCTCTTCTTTTTCTAACTAAAATAATAAGAAAGAATAAACTTCATCGGCTTTCTCTCTCGCTTAGATGTGATTAACATAGGATAATGCACATTTTTCATTACCCTAAGGGTTATTTCAGAGCTTAGAAAAGTTAAAAGTTTACATTCATAAATTATATTTTCATTGTAAAATAAAATTGTTGATTGTAATAACAATATATTATTATTATAAAATGCATAGATATTTCATTAAAATTATGCATTCACGAATAAATTTATATCGTTAAATACAGCCATGAATTTTTATTAAATTTTGAACTTTCCGCTTAGTTGATGTTTACGAACCTATTCGACACTTTTGTGCAATATTCATGCGGTTAAAAACAAAACCTTGATTAATAATTTCGTGTAATTTTTAATTATAATTTTTTTAAATTTAATTATGTGTTCTGAAAGTGTTCATCTTTTTGGAATCATTGGTACAAAAGAAAACCGTAGATACTCGGAATCGAATCCTCCTCTATTACTTTTAATATTTTTATTTGAAATTTGAAATATTTATATATTATCATGGCAAGTCACAAATGAAGATGATTTTCATCCATACATGTAATAACTTCTCTACCTCGATCACTACTGGCTTTAACCATTATAAACATCATTACTCTCACAGAAAGCAATAGTAATTAGCTTTTATTGTATTTTAGGAGCTTTATTTTAGAAGTAAGAAAGAATGATGCAAGAGGCGTAAAAGCAGTAAATTAATGTATCCCTTTCTGTTGTGAAACAATGTAGTGAGGATAAGAAAGCTGTATGATTTCTAATGATAGAATTTTCTTGCCAGGAAATGACTGTACAGTAAATAAAAATCGTAAATATCCTGATAATCTATTAAAATTATAATTTTTTTTAAACATCTATTTTTATTCGTAGGAGGTCCTTAAAAATTCACCATTCTTAAGTTTTGTTAAATAAATTTTCTATCGTTGTAAATTTCGAACTAATTTTTCTGAGTATTTATCACATGATTCAATTTATAATTATTTAAAAACCACTAGTTTTTTAAATAATGTTATTAATGATTTTTAAATTAATTGTAATTATTATTATCATTTTCACGATTATTTCACATAACCGATACATGATTCTTGTATTTATTTGTACTACGTTAGATTGTTTGTATTCTGTATGATTGTTTGTACTACGTTAGAATTGTAGTTTTCATATTAAATATTTAATTATAACCTCTGGTGTTCTTCTTTTATTGTTTTTTTCTAGCAAAAACTTTGATCTATTTCTCAAAAGATTCTAGTGATTCAATTCAAATATTTTTAAATTTACTACTTTTATATTTATTGAAATAGAATTAAATTTATTTTAGTTATTTTTCTTTATATTTTCATTATAAAGTTTTTATTAACTTCTGAATAAAATTCTAATACAGCTCTATATGCATAAAATTCTTATTGCTTCTTTTTACTATTTGTAAATATACTTTACTTATTATCTTTCAAACATCTTAACCAAACCATTCTATTTGAAAAAACGGTTATATACAATAAAGTTAGACAAGAAAAAGTACCATGTCAAGGTAATGTTTCGGGTACACTGAATGGATATGTAACATGAATCTAAGGAAAAGGGACAAAAAAAATACAAGGCGTTTGAAATGTGAGAATAAAGGTGATTGGAAAAGACTTTAAATCCAGATAGGATTAATCACAACAGTCCAGAATAGAATATATGTTAATAGAATATGTTAATAGAATCGGTAGTAAAAAAAAATTAAAATTATTGACCGTAAGAAAAAATTAAAAATATATTGTTAAAAGTTCATTTTAGTTATTTTTGTTAAAAAATCATGTTTTTTTTAATGAAAAATACGATTTATTTTAAATTCATTCTTGTTTGTAGTGATAGAAATACTGGCCTGTTCGAAACTGGGATTCTTCGGTTGAATGGCAAAGACGCTACCGCTCTACATAATAGTCTGCGCTGTTATAATTATTATTATTATTATTATTATTATTATTAGTAGTAGTAGTAGTAGTAGTATGTATAATACAGTTATATAACTAATTTTTTGTCTCGATAACAAATCTACCAGTTTTCAAAATTAATATTATAAATTGAGGTCATGAATGATGATAATATTCTAAAATTATTAATTCTGTTACTTTTGTTGGTTTCTAGGCCAATGTTAGCCTTTTTTCTTAACAGTAATAGCGATTGTTAGAAGCGTGGTACATTATGTCGCTCGTTGAGGTTTTGTCTTCCAGTCTTGTAATATATACGACAGTTAATAACAGTTAATTTCGTAATATTGCCCGGCCATTACTCTCAGGACTTACCACTAATTGTACGTGCAGTCAAGTAGTTGTGCCCTTGCTCGGTCGTGCGGGTTCCTGCGAATAGCAGACTCGAAGGAGTGTGCGTGCGAATATCTGGTCGTTGTTAGGGAGTAGGGAGGTTAAGTATAAGGTGTATTGTGAGGAGTAAGTGTTTGAGGATGGGTGGGGTTTGAAAGAGGAGTTAGCGAGAGGACGCCCCTAAACTCCTACAAGACACTCGGTTATAATTAAGCCAATGATCATCAACATAACGGTCCTTTCTCCAATAGATTAAGCTAAGGCCGCCTTTATTCACGCTTCAATGGCGTTGATGACTGCTTTTGCATAATATACAAATGCATTAAGCTTTATGCGGTTGAAAATAGAACGACGAACGACGTCGTGTGTATAATCAAACCGCTTTCAACAAGAGGTAACATTTACATATAATGTTTTTTGTATTACTACTTATTTCTTTTCTTTGCTCTCTAAGTGCTAGTGTCTGCGCATTCTGGTCTTAAGTTAATTACTTCAGCCCTCTTTCATAAGTATTTGATGTATAATAGTTCGTTGAATTGTAACTGTAGATTTTAATTACTTATATCTGTTTTAATTGTCATTTATTAAGAGCAATTCATTTATTTAGAATAATTTAGGATCTTTATTGTTGGAATTATTTGGATCAAATTCCTTTTTTAAATAATTCAGAAACTAGAGGTCTTTTTATGCTGTATGACCTCGACATGTTTTTACAAGTAATTTAATAAGGAGAATGAGTTGAATGAAATAATTGGTAAAAATAGCTAGTTCCTTGTCATCAATCGACCCGAGACCAAATGATTTAGAAGCTAACTACTACACTATCTTTCCGTCAGCATTTTATCACATGATCTTTTGAAAGCTTATGAAACAACCTATAATTTTTTAATTTTATTTGCTGTACGATGAAAATTACAGGATAATGGAATTTTTGTTAATAATTTTTTTTTTCGTGTTCAGTGTATTTCACGCGCACATTTTGTTTATGTATGTTTCGTAGTTTTTCTCATAGATCGGAAATATTTGTTGTAACCATTATTAGTCGATTATGAAATAGATTAACTGATAAAACGAACTCATTGATGACAAGGTACGGTTCGATAAGTCAGATAAATCGATTTTGGTGACCCAGCCTTTATGAGTCATTATTTTAGTTTGAGACTGTTAGTTATGTTAATTGAGTTTTTTCGTACCTGCTTTCAGTTAAATGAAAATGACGGTTATCCTTCCACTCACTTGAAATATGCTTTTCTCTGTGTAAAATTTTTCTGTGGTATAAGCAATATACACACCCGAATTTGAACCTAGAGATGTAAACGGTGCTAAATCGTAAATTTTAAATGAAAAACAAACCGTAACTTTTCAGTGCTGTTTTTTCTTCACTTTCTCACGCGCCTCTAATTAATTTTTAAATAAATTGAAAAAAATTTTATCGGTAATAACCATTATTTGATTATTTTTATGGATAAAAGGTGTTCTAAATAATGCTTTATAATCTCTAGATTAAAAAAAATAGAACAATTTTGAAAACGATTAATAGCTACGATCTCGTTAAATCTTAAAAATCTAATCATTATGAAATTTTTTCTTTATAACATTATATAATTAATATAAAAATCGGGTTACAAGGTGAATTCACCTATAAGTTAATACGTTTAAGAAAGCCGTTACTTGACTTTTCATCGAAATTTTATTGAAGTAATCCGATATATACATAAATCTAGGGCTTTTTGTGAGTCTGTTACTCTTTCAGATAAAAATTACTCAACCGGTTGAGCTGGAATTCTGCGTGAACATACATTTTATACCTAGAAAGAACATAGGACTATTGCCGTTACGAAATATTTCACCGTTCGAAGATAGTGGACGTTTTTTGATGGCTTCTGGTAACAACCGGATTGTGTTCTTTGCCTCAACTTTACTATAGTCAAACCGATGGTGTAATCGAATTCGGAGACCACTTGTAGTATTTGAAATTAAACTTTCTACAAAAAAAGTATTTTTGTCTTTTCGGTAACTCTTTCAGTTTTCGAAAAACGTAGTTTAAAGGTTCATTGTTGTACGGCGTGGCACCTCAACCAACACAGTCATTGGCATTGTTACTGTGCGTGCGACGCAACTAGCTGTATCTAACTCTGAACATAAAAAAAAAACAAAAAAAAACGTAGAAACGAAGTGTAGTCATCTCCTCGTAGTGTTTTTCGAGTAATGCTAAGAACTTTGCTAAATACATTTTTACCCGTACGAATGACAGGTAACCAGCTATAAGTACTATTTTTATGATGGCGACTATTATGTCCTGAAGTATGTTGGACGGGCATATCACTCAAATTTTCGAGTTCTGTGCTGATCAAACTGTTGCTCTGAATAAATTACTATACACTGATGGTTTTTATAAATTAAACAGGCTTTAATTGCTATTTATCAGTATTATTCTCACAAGCCTGAGCATAATGAACGCAGTGGGGATTTTCGCTTCGCTCGCCAAGACCGACCGGTTAGTAATTTAAAAAATTCCGATTAATTTTTGTGACGGTTAGTATGAACCCTCAATTACTAGTATTACTATCCAATTTCTACTATTCATAATACGAATAAATCTCCTAATCTATAGTTTAAAAAAATTAAATTTCACCATGACACTACGACTGCTATAGTCGTAATATCAGGAATCTCTTTATATCTAAACGTACGAACCATAGAAGTAAGTATTTTTGTAATAGTGTTCTTTTATTTGTGTTTTTTATTTTACAAAAGATAATAAGTATTAATATTTATTTATGAATAGAAAGAATTGATAAGTCACGAGTGGAAATTCGGCTTAATATTTTGTGGTTCAGTTTTATATATCAAAAAATCTATGGGATGGGCGAAGAGGAATTTTTTTTTGCATTAAATTCTGGAGGAATTTTTTTTGCATCATTTATCAAGCTAATCAAAATAGTCATTCTTTCTGGATAAATGCGACCACATCTCGCGAAGATTCTCAAGTGAAATGTAGTCTCACATTACAACTGCTTCATTGCAGTTAAGCTCTGAGTGGTTTAGAGTGTGCGATACTAAACAACCACCCGAATCCGATTGAATGATCTGTCCATTTATCCCCACCAGTTGGCTATTTTGAATAGAATACTTGCAAGTTCATAAAATTTTTCCACGTTGGAACAACTACAGATCGAGAAAGAAAGAAAGTAAACATTTTCTTTGTGTTACTCATTTCACAGAGTAGGAACTCTATGATATGAGTAATTATTCTCTCCTAAGTAAGCGTTTAATTTTTCTCAACGCCTGACAGTACTGTAGGATTGGAATGGATAAGAATCTTTTTATCAAATACATTACACTTGCGTGAATTGGTAATTAAGAGAATTTAAAATGAAATAGGCACGATTCCCTTCTCTCCTTTTACGTAACGTTTATGTTCTTTAATCGCTGTTATTTTAATTTATTTCATGTTTATTACCAAGTCGATAATTCACTCTTACCATCGGTGATGTTAAGCCTTTTTTTCTATCTTCCTTTTCTTACTCTGGATTCTTTTGCAATAATTAGACTCTGCTATGTTCATGCTGAAAATGCAGGAACATCTTTATCTCTTTGGGGAATGGATTTTCATTTCGGTGACTGCACGATAAGATTAACCGATGAAATCGTGTCTGGTAAAGTTGGAATTTAGTTCCTTCCAAAATATTGTAATACATTAATTGAGAGAACAATTAATGGATGTTTGGGTGTTTTATATATATATATATATATATCTGTTATTGCTTTAATCAGATTATAATAAATAAGATTTTGTTTTAATATGTTTTACATTACTAAAAGAAATTTTAATTTTGTTTGCGTTTATTACTATAAAATGTAGAGTTATTAATGAGGGAGAATACAGTGAATTTCAAATAGTGGTTTATAAAACCCAGTTTAGAGTGTGGCCCAATTTACAAAAGAACTTCTGGTGTTGATAGCTACAGATATAGTGGAAAGAGAGAGTTATACTAAAGCTTTATTGTTGGTATGTGTGTTACATATTACATACGTGGATACACAATACAAAAATGTGTGTGTGTGTTTTTTTACGTGTGTGTGTGTGTGTATGACCGGTGAGATTGTGTGAGTAGAGAGGGTAAAGATGCAGCTAAGCCTAATAATCATATTGTTTGCGCCTGATAAGACTTCACACCACTCTCTCCTGACCCAACTCCCATAAAACATAACTACCTGGAAATCCTCTCATTCCACCAAGTCTAATTCCAGTCCGTTGTTTCAGGGACAATTTGCAGTAACGCCCTTAGTTTTCCCCTTCTTCCTCGCCTCATCTTCTTTCGACCAGCACTGTCCCGCCACGAAGTCCTGGTTCGTTTAAATGAGACTTTCTCCAGGCAAACAATAACTCCCTTTTCTACATTTTCATTTCATTCACTTTACTTGTGAACAAAACATCTCTTTGCTATCCTTATACTTTTTTTTAAAAATAAATATATTTATATATAAAAGAGAAAAAACAATTGGAATCGCTTTTATTGTTGAGTTCAAAGTTAACTTCATATTACATTAGACCTATATTGTATTCATTTTAATTCGGAATCGTTAATGCTATTACGAATTATACGGTAATATTTTTATTTAATGTTTTTTTTTAAATTTTATATATATTATTGTCATTTTAAAAATATGCATGTGTAAAATTGTTACGCTCTTTTACTTTATCGGGCGATAAATTTTAATTTATTTTCATTTATATACTTTTTTAAATTTATGTATTTGTTATTGTGATCAGTTCTATTCCCTTCTGTTTTGATCTTGTATAGAGCAGAGGGAAAGAATCGTTACATGTCAAAGAATTAACCTTTTTTCGCCGGATTTTTGTATTTCTCGACGTTTTAAGGTCCTTCGAAAATACTAAAATCTGATTTAAAAAATAATGCATGTATGTAATTTTTTCTTTTGAGGACCTCGTTAACATAAAAATATTATATTTATTCTAAAATAATATATGTGTTTTTTGTTTAAGTAACTTTTATTATATTATAGAAAGAACGCCTTCGTATAGTATTGATTTTATGCTAATTTTAGTTAGTTTTTAAAACGCGTAAATTTCTCTTTAACCTTTGCGATAAAGTTTGGAAACTAATCGGATTATCAACTAGATTGAAACAATGAGAAGTTGTACAAACTCCTATTTCTATTACCACAAACATTCCCTGATGAACCATTAAAGAGTTTCATGTCGATAGCTGGATACGGACGAATATTATTACAAGTTTAGTTTTTATTGACGAAGGGTGTATTACTACATAACTTTCTGGTATCATAGAAAACAGTTTCCATCCTGATAATTACTTATGCAGAGAAAAATAACTAAAAAAGATTTAAGCAGATTGGTTGAAAAAGCAAAATGTTAGAAACGTTTACAAAATTCCTGTTGATGTTAATGGTTAGGGATTGTAGTTTATTCTGAAGCCTCTGACAAAAGAAAGAAAATAGTTTACATCCTATTTTAAACTAACTGAGAAACTGATTGATAAATTTTGAAAAATCTATAAAAGTTAAATTTTAAGGGATGGCTTTGAGAAATATTTGTTTAAAGTTATTATTCTATCTGTATTTTTGGAGATTATTTTGTATAAGCTTAAAAAATACACACAACTAAGATTTTCAATAAGTTTAACTTCCTTCATGACTTACAGTCCTCATCTATGTCTTTAACCCTTATTAAAAAAAAACGGATTTTAAAAATTTAGTGCAGTTAGTCATCCTAATACAGAAGCTATGACACCAAATTTCCAGTAGAGCCAAATAAGCCGGTACCATAATAATACCTAACTAATCATACACTTTCGGACATACATTTTTATGTTCCTAGGTCTTAAACTGTTAAAAGATACTACTAGCGATGGATGAGTCTCCCCGGATTCTTAGATTTTTTAATATTATTTTTTTAGAAACATCAGTATTTTTTTCTGTTAACTTTAAAAAATTGGGAAATTGATATATTAGAAATGTTTTAATGTCTGAGAACGCGTTCAGCTGGAGGTTGATATCGATCTAATATCTTTTACATTTATTTTAGTTATCATTTTTTATTTTTAGAAGTTGGCAATTACGATATGGTTGAAATATTTTAAGTTTAGGTTTACCCGATGAAATTGGGTAAATATGAACCCCTTCGAAACTGTAATAAGGCAAGTCAATCAATATTTTTGTCGCTTTACAAATATTCTTCCAATATTTCGAGTACCGTTAGCCTAAATTCCTATTAAAAATCTGAATTAGATGAAATAAAAAAAAATACATTTAAAGAAATTTTTTAAGTTTGGAAATTCCTTTTCGGGTATTTAATTTTAATGGTGTTAGTTATCCGTTAAAAATTCTGTATAATTTGTTATTTGTTAAATATTTTAAAGCATTTGTTTAGGATTGTATGTTTGTTCACTATAATGAGTTCATATTCTCTTCATTACGCAAACCCAAGTAAATTATACTTGGCAATAACTAATTTAAAATATTTAATTTTTTTCAATTGATTTCTTAATGTATTTTTCTGCAACAGCGAAAAATACATTAATTAGAACGAATCCTTGTGTAATAAAAATTTTTTTCATTGTTGAAGCGAGCAGCTTACGTTTCATTTTTATTTCCTGTGCCTTATACGTATATTCGTTTTAAGAAAAGGGTCTTTCATTAGAGAGGCAAATTTTTCTTGTGTTTTGACAGAAGACGTCAAGTGCTGCCTGCATGCCAACTCCATTTGCTTTATTTGACAGTTCTGATGCATGCCAACAGGCTGTGTGAGAAGATTAAACAGCTTGGGTAATTACGTTTTA